>NC_136434.1:184108170-184791170 GCF_052849685.1 Lactuca virosa | reverse complement strand
CCCAAACAGGAGAGTGGTTCCCAAAATACCCATACTTGTTATATTTGTTGAGTTTTAATCTTGCTGATACATGTTTGTTAGAAAAGCATTATAGTGATAGGTTGGGGATCTTTAGGAATTGCATGGTAGAATTTCCTGATTATATGAAGCTTGATAGCCTAGGGTTCTTCTTGTATGAAATTGACATCTCAACTATAGTTGCTTGGTGTGTGTAACATAGTTGTTCATAACTAAGATTCTATAGCCTGAGAATGTTTGGTGTAGCCTTATTTCCTGTTCTTGTTTGATGAAGGGATTAGGGTAGGATTAGATATTCGAATGTCTATAGGGTCCAGTGTTATATATGGCTAGCATACATGAGTGCTACAGGGTTGGTGGAAGTTTCATGGAAGAGTTGTGTGGGGTTTGCCGACCAGTTATGTTGTAACGCTCTGTTCCGAATTGACTTCTAGTCTGAGGCTGTGGGCCGAAGGTTGGTCTTCATAAGGAGTATGGCTCTAGATAAGGTAAGATCTAGGTCCATTTGGGTGCGGGTGATGTATTAGAAGTGTTTCGGGTGTTCGGGTTGTGTTTTGAAGCTTAGGGGTATTTCGGTGATGTGTCAGTTCGGGCTTTTATGGATAATGGATTTTTGTTCGGAAGGTCTAAAGTGATATATGATTTGATAGATGTGTAGAGCTTCTCGTTACCTTTCCGTGAATATAAGGATCGTTGAAAACGGATTTATAACGAAGAAGTTATGGCTTTCGGAAGTTTAGTAGTTTCAGGCTTAGCCGAGTACGCTGGGCGTACACAAGGAGTACGCTGGGCGTACTAGGGAAAAAGGGAGTACGCTGGGCGTACCTTGGGTTACGATGGGCGTAATGACCAGGAGTGGTCGCGAAGGTTCTCTGGAGTACGCTGGGCGTACCATAATTACGCTGGGCGTAATCCCGTCAGATCAGAACCCTATTTTAGGGTCTTGGACCCTATTTAAACCCCTTATCTCATAACCAAACCCTAACATCTTCAGCCTCCACCCCTCTAAACATTAGAAATCGACATATATCATCCATGGTGGCATTTTGAGCTTATGGAGTCCATTTTTGGGGTGTTTAACCCATTTCCAAGAAGTTGGAGTTTGATGCAAGGATGGGAATCAAGGAGGAGCTTATGGATCTGGCTTTTAGGACTCATTCTCAGCTTAATGAAGGTATAAAGCTCTGAACTTGACCATTGAATGCTTAGATCTATTATGTTGAGTTTTTGGATCTTTTTGGTCCCAAGAATGGGGCTTTATGGTTCCAAATCCGTTTTTGGGCTTGGGGTTGCCACCCTTGATGCTATTTGAGTCCCTAAGGCAGAAAGTTGCCATCTTGATGGTCTTAATGGGTTCATGCTTGAGTTAGGGTCACTTTTATGGAAGTATAATGCCATTTTTGGAGTTTGGGTTTGTTTGGGGCATGCAAAGTCACCAAGTCAGTGACTTTATGGGTTTAGATGTTAAGTATAGCTCAGATCTGTAATTTGGACTTGTTGGATCAAGTATTAAGCACTTAATGGATGTTGTGCATGAGCTACTTGTACGCTGGGCGTACTACGTAGTACGCTGCGCGTACAGTCCATTTGCTCAGTACGCTAAGCGTACAGAAGAGGTACGCTGGGCGTACGCTCTCAGGAGGACTTGGGCCTTTGAGGACTTCGGACCTTTGGGCCCTAATGGTTTTGGGGCTGGATTTGTTGATAGTTGGGCCTGTGTGCATCTTTGGGCCAATAATGGAATAGTTTGGACCTATTGGGCCTTGTGGCCCAATATAGAAATGGACTTCACATTTGTGGGCCTCGGTTTGGGCCAATTCTTGGAATAGGTTGTTGTGGGCCTTCGTGGGCCAATTTGGTCAGTATTATTGACTAAGGAGAATATTGAGCTTTAGTATAAGGTCCATTAGAAAGGTTTGGGCCCAATTTGGAAAATTGGGCCATTGACGGTTTTATGGACATTATAATGTTGGGCTTTTGTTTTGGGTTCGAACCTTAGTTGTGGGTCATATTGGGCCTGGGGTAAAATGGTCATTCTACCCCATGTGTGGATTAAGGATTATGGTATAGGGCCCAATTGTTAACTTGGGTATATTGATTGGTAGTGGCAGCTCGGGAAGCTGGCGGGGCAGCAGCTAAGGATTTCTTCAGGAAGCTTCTGCATTCGAGGTGAGTCTTCTCACCATACCAATGGGTCTAAGGCACCAAGGCCGGCCCATTTTACGTTATGTGGTACACTAGCTGTAGTAGAGATATGTGGTATGGTAGTTAGCTTTATGCTAAGTGATATGCTAGTGATTATATGATACGTTTTATGCTAGTTGTCTTTGTGATACTTGCATGGAAGACCCCGAGGGGAGCCCGTGGCATTGGATGTAAGACCATGTGGGGTAGCCCATGGCAGTCCTAGGTAAGGACCATGTGGGGGGGTAGCGCATGGCATTGGATGTAAGACCATGTGGGGTAGCCCATGGCAGTCCTAGGTAAAGACCATGTGGGGTAGCCCATGGCATTGGAAGTAAGACCATGTGGGGTAGCCCATGTCTTTCCTAGGTTTTATGTATGCATGGCTTATGTGATACAGGTAGCTTTTATAGCTAACAGGATATGTGTTATGTGGATTGTGTGTATGGTATGCTCTGTGAAACTCACTAAGCTTCGTGCTTACAGGTTTTTGTTTATTGTTTCAGGTATCATCGTTTTGGAAAGGAAGGGCTCGGATTGATCGCAATGTACACACCTATGATTTCCGCAATGAATGATTTTGGGATGAACTCTGATAAATGTTTTACTTAATGATGGTTTGAAATGTTTGGAATAAATGATATCTATTTTTAGGTTATATTAAAAATGAAATTTTTACCCCTTATTTTTGGGTCGTTACAAGTTGGTATCAGAGCCTTGGTTTGAGGGATTCGGACACACTTTCGGGTGTGTCTGAACTCAAACTGAGGATCTGTAAGGTCTTAAAGGAAAAATGTTTTCAAGGAAAAGTTTTCTAAGAAACGAAAGGGTGTGGTGCATGCAATCAGCCAAGCTCAAGTAAGTTTCCCCAGAATACCCACATCTGTTATTTGTTATGATTTGATTATGAATCTGGATATCGCATGCTAGTTAGGGCTAGGAGAGATGCCTTTATATGATGTATGAGCTTTTAGATTTGCATGCTAGTACTGAGCAGTCAGCAATAGGTTGGCCTGATATGTGGTGCTTGTAGCCATGAGGATATTGGATGTCATGCTGGAATGAGAATGATAATTGGTAATTGTAACTGCAATGTGTATGTTTTGAAAATTATATACGGTTAGGATCTTATAGCCTTAGAATAATTGATTTGGCCTTATTTCCTGTTCCTCGTCTGGTTGTGGTCCTAGGGTAGAGTCGATTATTCGACAGTCTATTAGATCTTGTTCTGTGTATAATTTGCATGCATAAGGCAGCCGTCAGTGAGGATGGATGGATGTGGACAGCGCAAGTCGCAACATGTGGACGAAAAGTTCTATGATAGTTCTTTGGATCGGAGTGCTACTGCACGAATGCTGCTTGCTTTGTGCTTTGTGGAACTCTTGAATGATGGGAGTCAGCTACTAAGCGGATATGACGATATCCAGGAGGTGGATGGTTGGCATCATGGGGAGTTCCTCAGCAGCTGATGGCGGTGTGAGGTTGGGAACCTAGGAAAGCCTAGGATATGCTCTAGTGAGCTTGGTGGGGCAGTTCGGTGAAGTTGGGAACCTAGGAGGAGCCTAGGAGGTGCTACGGTAGGGATTGTCTTGCTGTTTAGCAGACATGTAGTGTACCGGTGGAGTAAGCGACTTAGAGGATTCAAGAGGATTGCTGAGGAAAGTATGGATAGGTGTGGAAGGTAGTATTGGGCCCGTACTACTGAAAGCACAGGATCCATACTCGAATCGGTGAGAGTCTTGGAGAATCTGAGAAGCTTATGGGAAGGAGAATTCTTGGTTATGCCTTGATCGTGGGAATAGCTGTTGTGCTGAATGGGGATGAGAACGCAAGGGCAAGGACCAGGGTTTGGTCCCGGCTCCGGTGGTGAGCCAGTTAGCGGAAGGACTGCCAGGGTTTGGAGATCGCATTGGATCTCTTGCGTCAGGTGGCAAGGATCGATGGTGCGATCTATTGCACTTTCGGAGTTAGAGACTTTCCTTGGGGGTAGTTTATAGCTGGTTGAGAGCATAGGTTGCTCCATCTATTGCAGATCGGCCGTGGACGATTGAGCTGGTGAGTGTGTCAGGGTGCGAGACCCTGAATGATATGACTTCTAGAGTTCGAGAGCAGGGATTGATTAGGGTCACCTTGGGAAGAGGGGACTAGATTGGGTGCCTATAGTGGAGGATCTCGAGAGGGGATCCAGGAGTTTAGATCGGCTTGTGAGAGGCCAGTAGGGCCGAATTCGGTGCAACACTTGCGGAGACTGCATGATGGAGTTTCGTTACAAGGGATTGGAATGTCTTTGAGATCGTGATGAAGTGTTGCATCATGTTCTCAGGGTGTTCGAGGTAACCCAGGTGGAGGTGGTCAGGGTTCCTCCAGATGTTACCAATATGCTATCTTCGGCCAGTTTCCGTGAGTATCGGAAATTTGCATCGTGTGGGAAGTGTGATAAGTTAGATTTCGGGTCGGTTTTCTGCTATTGTTTGAATTAGCAAGAGTATCAGGTGTCGGTCAGCATGCCGAGGAATCTTTGAGAGATCTTCAGACGGAGGTGTCTTGCAGAGCGGATTCCGCATGTACCGTGATTGCTCTGAGTCGTTATCGGAATCTGTTCAGTGACCTAGGATGCTACGGGTGTAGCGGGTTCGGCCACGTCAGCAGGGAATGCCCATAGGGGGCAAGTCCTTCATATTGTCGTTGGGGGTAGATGGGGGACAAGGAAGTCAACTTCTGGACGATCAGGGAATAGCAGTGAGGGCACCGACTCCAGTTATCTCGGAGTTTTCAGTGCGCGCGTGTCATTTTGGGGTATGGCCGAGATTGGTTCAAGGGCTTGTGCGAGGGAATTATGACTAGGTTCCAGTAACCTTAGCTATCATGTTTGGAAAGGCTTCCGAGGTTGTCAAGGGAAGAGAGAATTGTTGCTGAAGATTTGGTTAGACCATCTGTTCTTTGGTCAGCAAGAACCGAGTATGACTTTATTTTAAGCATCTGAATCCATTGATATGGTTAGGGTTCAAAGATGCTAGCGGGTTTTCGGAAGTTGTGTTGCTTTGGGAAGGGTTATTCATGGTGTTCTAGCTTTGTTAGGCACCGCCCGTCAGCAGATTGATCATTAGAACGAGAGAGGATTTGGGAGTCCTTCAATTTTCATGTGCCAAACGGACTTAGTCGAATCTAAGTGGGGGAGAATCATTCGGATATCTAGGATAAAAGCGAGTGTGAAACGAGGATGCGTCTCACATTCCCCTTTTTGGGAGGAAAGGCGGCCTTAGGGGCCGACTGAGCATCGGATATCGTGGGATGGGAGTTCGGGAAACTCCTCGGCATTTGGATCGCGTCCTTCTGACGTCATATTACAAGCTTCGGGGAAAGGAACCATGTAGAGTTCCAGTGAGTAATTGAGTTTAGTTTGGGAGGATAGGCTGTGTGGGTGCTCAATATTGAGATGTGTTCGGATTGATAGGTGAGCAGTAGGGCCATGGGTATCGATCATGTAGTATGTAAGTGTTGTAAGGCTACGGGGGAGCTGTAGCATTCACTAATGGACTGTTAAGGTAAAGGTGTTGTAAGACTACGGGGGAGCCGTAGCATTCACTAATAGACAGTCAGGGTGGAAGTGTTGTCAGACTACGGGGGAGCCGTAGCACTCACTAATGATCGGATGGCATGGGAAGTGTTGTAAGACTACGGGGTAGAGTAGCATTCACGATTTCTTCGAGTGATTGAGGCTAGAGTAGACCAGTTCGCAAGGTTGTGGGAAAGCCACAACTTTGGTAGAGTCGGGATCGGATGGATTATTCGATCGACTATCCGTGGGCGAGCCCGGATGGTTATGGGAATGCGGAATGGAACTGGTAGAGACTGCTGAGTCAAGGTTTGGATCTTGCGTTGCAGGATCTGGTGGATAAGTGGTACGTAGCATAGTCGGGCTACGGTTGGGTAGTCTTGATAGTGACTTCTCGGGAACTAGGTGGTTAGACCAGGTGCGAGACTGGTAGTCTCGGGGATCGAATAAGGGTATCTATTTACCGGTCAGGAATGGGAAGTCAGAAGTTATGGTATATTATGAATCTCGGGATAGTAGCGAGGTATCGACTAATTTCGGAAAAGATTCCGAATCGGGGTTCGTGAATGTTCAGTACAGGATTTTGTTTCAGTAAGATGAGATTTGGGAGCGTAAGATGCCAAGGGCATCAAATGCAGGATGCCAGGGTAATGTATGGGTTTGGTTCGATGGTAGCTCAAGCCATCACAATGTGACTCGAGTTGGTTCTATCAGTAATGGGAACATGACGTGTTGAACCAGGAAAAGTCAGGTCAAGGGAGGTCGGGTACAATGTAAGACCACAGTTGTTCTTGTGGCATTCATTTTGCGTCGGGTTCAGTGGCGACGGGTTGTCAGCCTGTCATGATCGGATGGATCAAAGGGTTGAAGGAGTCGAGAGAAGCGGTATCGCCAGGGCGATTATTGTCAGTCTAGGTGTCCTTCAGAGTTCATGCGGGACTGTGGAGCGTGTGTCTCTGACTCAGCAATCAGGAAGGTGTCCGGTGTTCCGGATAGTTGGCAGGAAAGTTGGGATCGGGAAGGTCCCGACCGTCTTTAGTAAAGTAGCCATGTGGCAGGAACAGGAGTCGGAGCGGCTTCAGTGATTCGAGATCCGTGTGTGGAATTGCTTGTTATTCGGTAGCCGTAGTTGACCGGTCATTTTTGTCCTTATTGGAAGCCTAAAGATATTACGGGTGGAAAGTATTCTATTTTTGACTGGTTTTCTTATAGAATCAGTTCTATGATGATTCGGTGTGGGCAGTATGTCAGGGAGACGGATCATCTCAAAACTTCAGATTTCAGGTGGGGCAGGTGTGATCGGGTTGCAAGGAATTTGTTCATCTCCGTGTTCTAGAACCTTATGAGGATTGGTTTTAGTTGCCTTGAGTAGGTTGTGGTATTAACGGGTTTGTGGCGGTGTTGCTCAGGTTGTCTAGTGTGTCGGGGACGGTGATGCTTGATTTCGAGGACGAAATCTAATTTAAGTGGGGGAGAGTTGTAACGCTCTGTTCCGAATTGACTTCTAGTCTGAGGCTGTGGGCCGAAGGTTGGTCTTCATAAAGAGTATGTCTCTAGATAAGGTAAGATCTAGGTCCATTTGGGTGCGGGTGATGTATTAGAAGTGTTTCGGGTGTTCGGGTTGTGTTTTGAAGCTTAGGGGTATTTCGGTGATGTGTCAGTTCGGGCTTTTGTGGATAATGGATTTTTGTTCGGAAGGTCTAAAGTGATATATGATTTGATAGATGTGTAGAGCTTCTCGTTACCTTTCCGTGAATATAAGGATCGTTGAAAACGGATTTATAACGAAGAAGTTATGGCTTTCGGAAGTTTAGTAGTTTCAGGCTTAGCCGAGTACGCTGGGCGTACACAAGGAGTACGCTGGGCGTACTAGGGAAAAAGGGAGTACGCTGGGCGTACCTTGGGTTACGATGGGCGTAATGACCAGGAGTGGTCGCGAAGGTTCTCTGGAGTACGTTGGGCGTACCATAATTACGTTGGGCGTAATCCCGTCAGATCAGAACCCTATTTTAGGGTCTTGGACCCTATTTAAACCCCTTATCTCATAACCAAACCCTAGCATCTTCAGCCTCCACCCCTCTAAACATTAGAAATCGACATATATCATCCATGGTGGCATTTTGAGCTTATGGAGTCCATTTTTGGGGTGTTTAACCCATTTCCAAGAAGTTGGAGTTTGATGCAAGGATGGGAATCAAGGAGGAGCTTATGGATCTGGCTTTTAGGACTCATTCTCAGCTTAATGAAGGTATAAAGTTCTGAACTTGACCATTGAATGCTTAGATCTATTATGTTGAGTTTTTGGATCTTTTTGGTCCCAAGAATGGGGCTTTATGGTTCCAAATCCGTTTTTGGGCTTGGGGTTGCCACCCTTGATGCTATTTGAGTCCCTAAGGCAGAAAGTTGCCATCTTGATGGTCTTAATGGGTTCATGCTTGAGTTAGGGTCACTTTTATGGAAGTATAATGCCATTTTTGGAGTTTGGGTTTGTTTGGGGCATGCAAAGTCACCAAGTCAATGACTTTATGGGTTTAGATGTTAAGTATAGCTCAGATCTGTAATTTGGACTTGTTGGATCAAGTATTAAGCACTTAATGGATGTTGTGCATGAGCTACTTGTACGCTGGGCGTACTACGTAGTACGCTGCGCGTACAGTCCATTTGCTCAGTACGCTAAGCGTACAGAAGAGGTACGCTGGGCGTACGCTCTCAGGAGGACTTGGGCCTTTGAGGACTTCGGACCTTTGGGCCCTAATGGTTTTGGGGCTGGATTTGTTGATAGTTGGGCCTGTATGCATCTTTGGGCCAATAATAGAATAGTTGGGCCTATTGGGCCTTGTGGCCCAATATAGAAATGGGCTTCACATTTGTGGGCCTCGGTTTGGGCCAATTCTTGGAATAGGTTGTTGTGGGCCTTCGTGGCCCAATTTGGTCAGTATTATTAACTAAGGAGAATATTGAGCTTTAGTATAAGGTCCATTAGAAAGGTTTGGGCCCAATTTGGAAAATTGGGCCATTGACGGTTTTATGGACATTATAATGTTGGGCTTTTGTTTTGGGTTCGGACCTTAGTTGTGGGTCATATTGGGCCAGGGGTAAAATGGTCATTCTAACCCATGTGTGGATTAAGGATTATGGTATGAGGCCCAATTGTTAACTTGGGTATATTGATTGGTAGTGGCAGCTCGGGAAGTTGGCGGGGCAGCAGCTAAGGATTTCTTCAAGAAGCTTCTGCATTCGAGGTGAGTCTTCTCACCATACCAATGGGTCTAAGGCACCAAGGCCGGCCCATTTTACGTTATGTGGTACACTAGCTGTAGTTGAGATATGTGGTATGGTAGATAGCTTTATGCTAAGTGATATGCTAGTGATTATATGATACGTTTTATGCTAGTTGTCTTTGTGATACTTGCATGGAAGACCCCGGGGGGAGCCCGTGGCATTGGATGTAAGACCATGTGGGGTAGCCCATGGCAGTCCTAGGTAAGGACCATGTGGGGGGTAGCCCATGGCATTGGATGTAAGACCATGTGGGGTAGCCCATGGCATTGGAAGTAAGACCATGTGGGGTAGCCCATGGCTTTCCTAGGTTTTATGTATGCATGGCTTATGTGATACAGGTAGCTTTTATAGCTAACAGGATATGTGTTATGTGGATTGTGTGTATGGTATGCTCTGGGAAACTCACTAAGCTTCGTGCTTACAGGTTTTTGTTTATTATTTCAGGTATCATCGTTTTGGAAAGGAAGGGCTCGGATTGATCGCAGTGCACACACCTATGATTTCCGCAATGAATGATTTTGGGATGAACTCTGATAAATGTTTTACTTAATGATGATTTGAAATGTTTGGAATAAATGATATCTATTTTTAGGTTATATTAAAAATGAAATTTTTACCCCTGATTTTTGGGTCGTTACATATGTAATGTCTAGCCTTCCTCCAGGATGTGAGGCTTGAGTGTATGAGTATTTTGTAGGTATGGTTAGGGTTGTTGTGATGTTCTTCTAAGACAAATACGGGTATGTGTAGAAGGTAGTATGGGCCCGTAGTACTGGAAGCACAGGACCCGTACGTGTATCTGGAAAGTCACTAACCCTAGGGTTTGGTTGGGAATTGATTCCCCTGGTGTTATATGTGTTTTGTTTGATATCTCCCTAGTTTATTTTCAGTATGGTGAGTACAAGATGATTTGAGGCTGGATTCGGATCAGGATCAGGAGCAGATGGCCAGGATAGGCCAGCATTGACTGAGGATCGTGTCAGGGAGATCATTCTTTTGTCCGGGGGCAGATACCAGCGCTGGTTGAATTTGTCAAGACCGTTATGATAGGGTACTTTAACAACCAATATCCTACACTTTCTGAGGTTGTTGTTGCTGCAGCCACCGCGACTATTGCTGCCATTAGGGCTCGAGGAGAAAGCGATTTCCAGTATCGGGACTTTAATCGTACGAAGCCCCCAGAGTTTGATGGGGTTTCAGACTCGATTGCAGTGATGAGATGGTTGTCTGACGTGGAGGGTTGTTTCTTCACGTGTTCTTGTCCATATGACCAGAAGGTCAAGTGCGCTGATGTGTGTAAAATGCACTAGTTTTAATCCTACTACTTCAAACACAAATAAACACACGAAAGGCAGTGTACCTATCGATTAGCAATATAGTTTAAGCAAGTAGGGTATCGAACATAGGGAACGGTAACAATTAAACTAACTACTAGAATTATCTAAAAACAAGTAATAAAAAGAAGGGTTTCCTCTAGTTTTGCAAGACTAGAAACTTAAGCAATTAACTAACTAAAGCAAATAGGAAGTAACTAGATTCAATAATAAAAGAGACTTCTGTTCAGGTTCGACTCACTTGTTCCTATGGCTGATTTTATGGCAAGTGCAATGGATTAATTTATCATTGGCTACCGATTAATGTGATTAGATTCATGTTCATTATTACTAATCCTTAGCAAACAAATTAATTCAAACAGTGGCCAATTGGTTAAACTAACAAGTTTCCTAGTATTTAGATTCAGATCAAGTAAGACTTGTAATATTAGCTAATCAAATCTGGTAATTCAATCAACTCATGTATGGTTGTTCATCATACATGCTTACACATTAATGTACTTATTTTCTAGTTAATCCTAGGTTCATGTTCACTAATACTAGGCATACAATGTTGTGTTGACAAAATTATATGATACAAGCAATTAAGGAGATGCTCATGCAACTTAATAGACTTGATAATTAACATAAAATAATTATTATCAACACATAAGGGTCTTTAACAAGCTTAACAAGACAATTCACCAATCAATTAATCCATACCATAAAATCAAACCATATTAACAAGTTAATCTACCCTAAATAGAAGTGATGAGTTTTTAGCTCATATCTATAACAATTAACATCTCCAAAACGAAATCTAATGATAGCAACACAATTTATGCAAAAGATTAAGAAAAGAGAATGTGTGTTGCCTTTCGATCTCTTTCAAATTGGTCTCTAGGGTGAAATCTCGAATTCCAGAGCTCCAGGAATACTTCTAATCACCAATTAGTCGGAAATAATCTCCAGAAAAGCTTAGGGTCTCGGGAAATAACGTCCTTTATATAGATTTCTGAAAACAGGAGCAACTTGTCGAGTTCCTTCAACCGACTCGACGAGTCCATCACTTAAAATATGTGTACGGTAAGGTACGAATGGTTCGCGGATATTCTCATCAACTTGTCGAGTTGAGGACCAACTCCCAAAGTTCTTCACCTTTTTAGCTTAATTTCTTCAAACTTTAATTCCCAAACTCCCAATCGTTAATCCCACTTCCTTTTTCACCTGAGCACGTCTTTTAGGCTGAAAATATAATTTTAACATAATTAAGTACCTTTTGTTCAATAATTGAGACAAAATAGCCAAAAAGTATTAAGATATTATACGAAATATATAACTTAATATGCACATATCATGCGCCCTGAACCTTATCAGGTTGGGGGCAAGGGATTAGTGGAGACTGGTGACTAGTTCTTATACTCATGAGCAGAGGGTCGCGATGACTTAGGAACAGTTCTCAGAGATGTTCCGTGCAAGGTATGTTCCCCTGGTAGAGAGGGAGAGACTAGCCCAGGAATACCTGGATCTGAGATAGACGACCGAGTCGGTGACGGAGATCACCAATATGTTCACTGAGAGGGCTTTGTTTAGTCCTGAGTTCGCTGCTTCAGAGCAGACTCAGATGACTCGGTATTTGAGCATGCTGAAGACAGATATTCGACAGTTCGTGTCCATCCAATGCTATGGTTCTCTCGTCGAGCTTCAGGATGCCGCGACGAGGTGAGAGATTGAGATAGGGACCCAGGTGAGGGAGCAGTTTTAGGCTCCGGATCAGTCCCAACCTGCAAAAAAGCGGTTCAAGTCCGCCGGCCAGAGTTCAGGATTAGTTGGAGGGAGGCGCAGATCTGTTGCATGTCATCGGTGTGGCGATGAGGGTCATTTTGGAAGAGACAGTGGGTGGAGTGTACGAGTTTGTTTTCATTGCGGTCAGGAAGGCTACATTAGGTCTCATTATCCTTTTCTCAATTAGGTGTTAGATCCTACGCCCTTAGCGTGGCAGTTACCCGATGGTCGTCTGGGGACCGCCGGGGTCCCGAGGACAGAGATTTGAGTTGGCAGTTCGTCTATTTAGCAATTGTGGTAGTATTGGTATTTATCTATTATTTCTATTGTGTTTCAAGGTTTAGTTGTAATTTTGGATGATCAGTTAAATGAAATTATCTTATTTAGCTTTGTTTCAATTAATCTCTTGTATGGATTAATTATCTTTTTCCTCGATTGTATGTGTATTGGAAGTTGTGAATGTCGTGAGGCTTCACATTCTCTTATGTATGTGGATATCGGTGGTTGGGATCAAGTAATAGAGTTCGAGTTAGTCAGGGTATCGAAGGAATATGAAATTCTCAGACTCTATCATATCTCAAGTGGGGGAAAGTGGAGCCTCGTAGCAGGAAGACTTGGTGCCAAGATTCGTTTTTTAGTCAGATTCTCTGAGTTCCAGACTTCTGTGCAACTGCTAAATCTTCGGGTTTTACGAAAGGATCATTGTCAACTATTGGATTTTCCTTTCGGTTCGTATTTGTCTTAGTTGTGATAGCATCTCTAGGGCGTAATTGTGCTTAGGCCTTAAGGTGTCAGGAACTCTGATTGAGGGTTTATTTGTCTGTTGTCGTCTAATCGGGGGTGAGCCAGAGTGTTGATAGTGGGTGTAACATCCGGGATTTGCAGGTATTAATATTATTTATTTTATTGAATAATGGGATGTTCTTGGTTTGGGCTAGGATAGTTGGGCCTTAAACTTTAGGGTGAGAAAGGAGTTATGCGGAGCGTACCATGCCCGGTACGCGCAGTGTACTCAAGAGGTTGGCGCGGGGAGGCCATGCACGTACGCCCAACGTACCAAAGGGCATGCGTAGCGTACGCGCGCAGGTTCTAAAACCCTAACTTTTAGGGTTTGATCCCTATATAAAGGATCTTATGTCTTTGGTCCAGCCTCCCTCTCACCTCTATACAGCCTCCACGAAAACCCTAACCCCTATTTGTGTGTCTTTGTGATTTGGAAGCCATTTAAGAGTACCTTGGTGTAGTTTTGGTGCTTTGGAAGAGAAAGGAGCTTGAAGAAGGAGCAAGGATCCACCAAGAGCTTGTAGATCCAGGAGATTGGCATCATTTCTGACTCTTTTGAGGTATCAAGTTCCAAACTTGGCCATTGTATGCTTAGATTTGTTTATGGGGGTGTTTAAGGTTACTTTTGGACTCCATTGTTGAGGCTTCTTGCATCTTAATGATTTCAGACCATAATAGCTGTCCTTTTGGGCTCTTAGAGGCACTAAGAGTCATAAAAATCGGACCTTGATGGTTAAGCCACAACCATGCAAGTGTTAGTTGGTCTTAAAGCTTGTTAAAAGGACCAAAATCATGTTTTGACCCCAACCATGCATGCAAGCACATAAAGTTTGTGACTTTATGGTTTAGGAGGTCTTAAAGGACCTGGATCTACATTTTGGATGTAAGGAATTAATGGATTAAGTAACAAATGATGTCCCAAGAAAGCTGACCAGTACGCTAAGCGTACACCCTGGTACGCTGCACGTACTGGGTCAACTTCCCGTTTGCGGTCAAGACCAGCGTACGCTGGGCGTACGTGCCAGGTACGTCGCACGTATGCATGCAGAGTGGCTACCTAGGGCTTTTTGGGCCTTAGAGGGTTGGGCCTGGACTATTGGGCCCCGTGGCCCACTGTGGAGTATAGTTCTGGGCTTGGGAATTTGGAATTAGAAGCATTGGGCCTTTTGGGCCATATTGGGCCACTCGAGAATATTCATTTTGGGCTAAGGACTTATTAGACTTGTGAAAAGGCCCATTTGAAGAGTTGGGCCCAATTTAGAAAATTAGGCCATTAATGGGCCCTAAGGGAGCCTTTGATGGGCCATGGGTGCCTTGGATTTAATAAGTTAGCATTGGGTCTTATGAATGGTCCAATTTAGGCCAAGGGGGTAAAATGGTCATTTTACCTTAAGTAGTGTTATAGATTCTGATTGAGTGTTATTATGATTATGGTAGCTGGGAGTCATCGGAGCAGCTGTTAGAGATTACTTCCTATGAGATTCGACACTCAGCTTTACGAGGTGAGTTACCTTCCAGTAAAAGTGGGTCTAAGGCCACAATGTCGGCCCACTAGTAAGAGCTTGTAGTTAGATGATTGTCTGTGTGATAATTCTATGGTATGCCATTGTCTGTTACGTTCTATGTGCTTGTATGCTATGATTCTATATGGTAGTGGTAGGGGGTGAAATAGTCCCCGATATCCGGTTGGAATAGACCGAATGGGAGGCCAGCACCCATATATGCTAGGCAGTTATCCGGTTGAAATAGACCGAAAGGGAGGCCATCACCCAGATATGCTAGGCAGATATCCGGTTGAAATAGACCGAAGGGGAGGCCGACACCCAGATATGCCTGGAAATATGTGTTATGTATGGTATTTGGTATGATGGGGGAACTCACTAAGCTTTGTGCTTAAGATTTTCAGTTTTGGTTTTAGGTACCTCTTCGTCGAAGGGGAAGGAGCTGGCACGGTAGCAGCACATCACACACACATATGATTTCCGCATTTTGAGATCCATGGGATTGTACTATGACATTATTATTATTCCACGATATGTTTTATGATATTCGACTTATGAGATTATGGGTTGGTATGATATTGATAACGTTTTTCAGTAAACAATTTTATAAGTCACTTAATTAAAAATGAAATTTTTGGAAGTGATTTTTGGGGTGTTACAGTGGATAGCTCTGTTGGGCTGTCGGAGCAAAGTAAGAGTGTGGTTCCGTTCAACATGATACCAATTAGTCTTCATTGTGGTGATGCCCTTGGTGTGGGATTAAAGTGTTGGCGTTGGGCCGAGAAACTCGGAGACCGATTGATTATGTAGATCTTTATTCATCTTGGTTGCTGTGAGGGGAGTGCATCATGAAGTAGAGGCGAAAGCTGATTTCGAGGACGAAATCTAATTTAAGTGGGGGAGAATTGCAACATTCCTTTGAAAATAAATAATAAAATAAAATAAGTAAATGAATAAATAATAATAAATAAATAAATAAATAATAAGCCCTAAGACCCCGAGATGTATTTTATATTTTAATTTATTTTAGCCCTAAACCCATAATAATAATTTATCAGTGTTATCCATAAGGAGTTAAATGATATAATTTCCAGAACTTGGGGTCTATGTTGTAACATTAGGACTTGAGATGTAATTAAATTCATGAAGCAAGGTCTGTTTGGTAATTTCTGGACTTGAATTGAAAAGATGGATGAGGGAGGGACTAAAAGTGAAATTTCGGCAGAAGTTTGATTAGAGAAGGGTTAAGACCCGTCACTCTCCCCATGTCCCTTCATTTTTGGAGCCGCAACCTCCAAACCCTAACCATAAAACAACATTGCAGCCGCCACCTTATCGTCACTGTTTCGTTGCCGGCGAAGACAAAGAGTCACGAGACCGACATTAAGTCGGTCGAGGAGATTGGAGGTTCGAGGTTCGCAGATGCTGCTGGTGTTCACGGTTGGTTTGAGCTCATTCTCTTCCCATTTCTTCTTTTGTACGCCCTAACTCACATAACAACGTTCGTATTGTCGGGGTTGTCACCGCCGCCACTTCATTTTGCCATTCAATTTATCGTCCCTCCGTCGTCATCCTCTTTCAAGACCGAATAGTAGATGCGTGGTGGGCGCATTTTCTCGTGTGTGTGTGCGTGTTTCAATATGTTTGTCATGTATTGTTGGCCGGTGAACAAGAAGACGACCATGGCAGCCAACCATGGTGGCTGCCACCTTTTGCCATCTCCTGCCGCCACCAGCCATCGTGTTTGTGTGAAATAGTGTTTATGTGTGTCTTTATTTCAGTTTAATGTTGTTTTAGGGTGTTGCTTGATCGGAAACTGAAGAAAAACCACCACCACTACAGTGAGGTGGTGGCTGCCACCTCCTGCCGCCGTCGGCCACCGTATTTGGTGGTTGTATTGGGCTTTTTCTTATTCTTTTTCGTGCTAGTGTGTGTGTGTTTTGTAGGAAATTGTATGTGTGTTGGATTGTTGGAATTATTACTCAAACCGCCGTCGTGGGTGGCTACCGCCTCCTACCGCAATGGACGGCCTCCAACCCCCATTGCCCGAGGTGGTAGTGGGTGGTGCCCAATTTATTAATTATATATTTATTTAATTAGTTAATGATGTCACTTTAGGAGTTGGAAACCCTAATTAGGGTTTAGAAAACCCTAATATCAAGAAACCCTAATGCTAGAGTTGGTCGGGACCCACGTTAAAATTATTAATTAAACTTAAAATAATATTTAATAATTCTCCACAATTAACTTGATGCAATATTGGACTTAATGGATGAAGTCCTTAATGGGTTAAGTGGGGAACACTAACCCTAGTTATCATTTTATGTAAAAATCCTAGAATCGAGGAGCTCTATTTTGGACAGTGATCGGGCGTGTATTTGGGCTGTTGATTTGATTATTATTTCACCCGAGAACAACTAAGTCAAACATTAATCAGTCATACCTATAAGTGATTAAGTCCTTAATGGGTTAAGTGTTCTTACTTAACCTTAATCGTCATTTTATGTGAGTTTTGCCTCACTGTACCCGTGGGTCGAAGGCACCAATGTCGGCCAACTAGTTTTGGTTATCTATTAGTAGAGGGTTGCCCTAGGGACTGTATATAGCCATGTAGGATAGACTGAGGACTCTTGATCTAAGCTCTCTTACTTGTTCCTTGTTTGGTTGTGGTTCTAGAGTAGGATCACCTGTCCGGGTGACTATCTCACCTCTGAGTATATACGGCCATGCATTCCTTGGATTGTTGATATTTAGTATGCTGCTATGTTATAATGATCTGTTAGATCTGTCTCCTTGTATTGAATATGTTGCTTTGTGGTAATAACCCGTAGAACTGTATGTTATATGTGCTTGTTGGTTATCATCTATGGAGTGCCCTTAGGGACTGTCGGTGGTCATGTAGGATAGCCTGAGAACTCTTGGTCTAGGCTCTCTTGCCTTTTCCTTGTTTGGTTGTGGCTCTAAAGTTGGACCATCTGTTCGGGTGGCTATCTCACCTCTGTTTACTTTTGGTAACGCATTCTATGGGGGTTAGCTGGTAGTGGGACTATATGTTGTGAAAGGATTAGTAGGAAGTAGTGAGCTGTATGATTGTTGTTTGCCTGTATTATATGCCTACTTGATCCTAATTTTTTATATGTCGACATATTGTGTTTGGTTGGGTTGAGGCGGTCCTGCTTTGTGCAGTAGGCCAAGATACCCGGTGCGAGCCGGTTGTAAGCCGTAGACATGGAGGCTCAGGAGGAGCCGTAGGGTTAAGGCGGTATGCCAACAAACCCTGGGTATTCAAACCCGATGGTTGATTGGACCCGACATATTGGTATTCCAGCCCGAGGTTGATTGGGCCAATATGCTTATGATACGAGGGTATTCCATCTCGAGGCTGACTGGACCCATCGTGGACATGCTTGGTATTCCAGCTCGAGGCTGATTGGGCTAGCCATGAGAGTTTGTGTTTATGCCTTGTTTTGTGTGGTGGTATTTTGGGGGAAACTCACTATGCTTTATGTTTACCTAGTTGTTTATGGTTTCAGGTATCATCGGTTATTGCTGGAAGGCGAGGCGGGACTGTACACACTCATCAGCAACGTTGAAGATTCTGTGTTTCTACAATACTCTGATTTTTAATAAATGTAATTCGAAATAAATAGTTTTCTTAATTAATGGATTAATAAATTGGGAGGTTTTAACTTAATAAAAAAAATAAAAAATTTTTGTTGTGAAAATGGGTCGTTACAAAAAAAAAAAAAAATTGTAAATCTGTTTGTATACATAGTAACCACACAAATCAGAGAGAGAGAGAGAGAGAGACCCTTTGTATATTAAATAATTATATTTTTTCTATTTTTTTAAATAACAAAAACTTCATAAATGGTCTATGTGGTAGTAAAATGATGGAAATGTTCTTCAGTTAACGGACAAAATTTGATAGAGTGAGCAACAATGATCTTTTGTTAAAAATTTTAAAACCATAGAGACCATCTGGGAGGTTTTTTGAACTTAATGACTATATCTCAGATTTTTTAAAAACACAGGGCCATTTATAATGTTTTTCCCATTTTAAATTATAGGGAAAATTTCATATATATCCTTACAAACTCTAAATATTACTTTAATATCCTTGCAAACTTTGAAATTACATTTATATCCATTTAAACTATAAAAAATACATACATATCAAAATCATATTTTACTTAGAATTATATCAATTTTATTAAATTTTTATCTAATATTGAAAATTATATATTAGTTTACCAAAATACCTTTTTCTAATTAAATTCCAAATTAAATGACAAGCATTCAATATTGGTATATCGTCTTCTTCGGTATGTATTTCATCACAATCCAAATTGAAATGGGACCATTGATTGAAATGGGGTTTTGGATTGGGATTTTGAGTAGTACTGCACTCTTCATCCCCTTATAAAACCCATCATAGCAACCTTTCCTGAAACACACTTATAGATGCATTACTTTTATCAAACAATAATAATTATAATTAAGAATCCATACAAAATTGGAAAAAGCCATGCCAACATCCCCATAACATGAATAATTAAGAATCTAATTCTATTAGGGAAAAGAATTAAGACCCTTACTTTGGTCTGCTTCATAAAAATGCACATAGGAACAAAATCCCCGAACATAATTTAAATAATAGCTCTTCGGCACATTTACAATCTCACTACCAACCATCTCCATTGAGAACTGATTGTGGGAATGAAACATATAAAGATTAAGCCATAAGCTTTCGATAAATCACAAAGGTCAAAGAATTGTTCATAAAAATAGAACATGTAGCTGCAATTTCCTTGTCCACTCTTAATAAACTTACTATAAGTAATAAAGATTCTTCATGGGGTTGGAAATTAACAGACACAAAAGGATCCGATGGGAACATCAATTTGGTTAATTCGATTCTTGAGGCCAAATGCACCAAACTCTCAAAGTATAGTTACGAGAAACGAAAGCAATACACAAAACCTAGTGTATCAATGGCAAAACCCAACCATAAATTATACACATATCAGTACAATACAACACAAATTAAACCGTCCAAAATCAATTACTTCACTAATTAAGCATCTAATTCCAAACATATTATAACAAAGCATTAACCAGGAAACCAATAATCCATCATTGAGGACCGAGCATAATTATGAGGAGTAGTCGGCGCACTGGTTATTCGAAGTAGCATGACAGGAATGGCTGCACCGAGGTTTACTGGTGGTTGTTGGTAGAGCAAGGAAGAGAATGTGAAGGAGACGGTATGTTGAATTGATCGAGAGAGATGTATTAAAGTAACAAAGAAGAATACATAATCGATTAAAGAAAGAGAAATGGACAATTTGGTAAACTAGTACATAATTCTTAATATTATATAAAAAGTTTAATAAATAATTGATATAATTCTAATTAAAATATGATTTTGGATATTTATGTAATTTTTATAGTTTTGGATGGATGTAAGTGCAAACTTATTAAAATAATTTTTTGAGTTTGCAAGAATATATATAAAAAAATTTTCTATTATAATTTCAGTTTCAAATGTAAATTCTGTTACCTTCTCTCCTCAAAAGGTAACAATTTTTGAACTCGGTCATACGATCAAACATGGCTAATTCTTTCTTTTTGTTAATCACATTCATCCTTTTCATTAAAATTCACCATAATCATCATGCATGAACATGATCTTTGTTTGATCTCCATTAAATCGCCATTATCATCATGGTTGAATATGATTTTGATGAGCATGTAGATAACCATCTATATTATCTTCAAACCCATCTTTCTTTTCAGCAACAATATGATGATCATGAACATAACTCTTCATTTCTGATACATTACCATCACCATCTTTGATTGCATCCATTAGATTAATAAACCCCTCTTGTTCATGAATATCATTGTCATTATCTTTATTTTGTTTATGACCATGATCCTTCATCTCTAACAGATGAGCATTGAGATCATCATAGTTATCATTCTTCATATGTTGTTCTTCAACAAGATTCATCCTCTCTAGTACATAAACAACAAGATCCACATTAACTTCATCATTCTTCACATTATGTTCATGGACATGGTTATGGATATCATCACTCATCTCCAATACATCATGAACTTGATCATTCTTTTCTGTATCCTTCATCTCTAATACATGAACACCATCATCTTCTACTTCATATTTCATTTCTGATACATCAACTTCATCATCATGATCAGGAATTTCATCGTTCTTTGGATTCTGGTCATAAACTTGATCTTTCATATGTGATACATGAACCTCATCGCCATAATCTTGATCCTTCGTCTCTAGTACATGAACACCAAGATCCACATTAACTTCATCATTCTTCATATGATGTTCATAGTCATGGATGTCATCCTCCATCTTTAATACATAAACATCAAGAAACTGATCAGACGTCTTTTCATGTTGCTCATTGACAACACCCTTCATCTCAAATGTATTAATATCATTATCATAATCATCTACATCATCCTTCATTTCCATTAGGATTTCATCATCATGATCAGTCTTTACACTCTCATCATGAACTTGACCCCTCGTATGTGATACATGACCCTCATCACCATAATCTTGATCATCCTTCATATTTGATGCATGAATCTGATCATCACCATGAACCTGACCTTTCATCTTCAAAACATGAACTTCATCACCATGATTAGCTATGCCATCATTCTCTGGATGAACATGAGCTTGATCCTTCATCTCTAATGATTGAACATTATGAGGATCTTCATGAACTTAATCTTTAATCTTCATTGCATGGGTCTCATCGCCATGAACTTGACCCTTCATCTCTGATATATGAACCTCATCACCATGAACTCGATCCTTCATCTCTAATACACAAACTTCCATATCATGAGCCTCTAATACCTGAACTTCTTCATAATTCTTTGGATGATGATCATCCACCTTCGGTAAATCAAGAGCAAACTTAAAAGTAAAAGCGGATCCGATAGGAAAAGTCTTGTTAGTATTTATACCCCCTCCTCGTTTGTGATGATAACCAGGATACATACTCTTATCAAACAACACTTTCTCCTTCAACTTCAAACCTGCTTCAGCAGCCAGCGAAATCACATCCCATGTGTGATATGGAGGGTCATCTCGATGCCTTATATGCACCTCACCTCCTTTAGTCAACATCTTGCTTGCACTTCTGAAGTAAGCTCCTACCAACTCCCTATGCATCCTGTCATCACATCACATATGTACAACACAATCATGCACACTAGTACAAACATCAATGCATGCATTGGTACTCTAACAAAGAGGGTAAACATCTTACTGGATCAACTCCAGGTCACTTTCGCGTAAGTAATCATAATGACCCGCATGAGGGAAGTTGAAGATGATGATGTCGAACTTCATTTTCTTGAGAATGGGGTGAGTGTGCATCTTGTAGACATCGACTTCGTACAACAATAAGCAGCCTAATCTCTCCAGTTCTTCAAGGTGTGGTACACCAGTCCAATGCGTTTCAACTAGCCAATCTATGAACAATTTGTAGACTTTGTGTGATGAGTTAGTTAACTAAATCCATAATTTTGAAAAAAAAAGCTATCTAATTTCTTTTATAAAATAATTTTTATATATTAAATATGAAAAATTTTAACTAATTAATCGTACACCACATCGCCTAGACAAACAAAATGTTATTTCATCATCAAAACGTCACATAAATTGATATGATCGAACACAAAAAATTTAAGAGTCATGCTCTAAGATAACATAATAGAAACATGAAAAGCCTGCGAAAAGGAGAAGTCAAGTTTGACTCATTTCATAGATATAAAAAAATATAATTTATTCTTCCGTATATACGCCTACCTTCATCAAGATATGAAGTAGCAACCATGTTTTTAGCAGTGCGAAAGGCTCGAGCTAGACATGCGGAAAATGAGAAATCACCTTCACCCACAAGTAATATCTTCTGGGAACTGTTATAACAATCGATCCATCTTTCTTTTCTGTTTGATGTGTTCATGTCTATTATTTACAAACACGCATTGAAACACACAGTAATTGGGATATGCTTATATAGATGTGTGTGTGGGTGTGTGTGTCCAGGTTGCAGTTAAAGTAAAGGGAGATGTAGCATTCTGAGATACTCTTCATCTTCCCTAAACAAGAGTTACAGGTTAATGCAATGACCAATAAGAAGGCACAACCTGTTACATAATGATGTGATGTGGAAGATGAGATCACACAGCCATTTAAGCCGATCTAATTTAATTTACTTTTATTTAGTCCGACTTGAGAATTGAGATCCATATATAAGAAGGGCATCCCCTGAGTTTTGTATCCTCTAGAATAATCAATATGTGTCATGTCATTATTTGTTCGAAAATCTTCTTGTTCTAGAACCTCCATATATAGTCCATATGATACCTAGAAACAAGAATGGAGGAGGTGGATTCCTAGAAATATTCCAAACAAGATGCCGTAAACAAAAAAAGTTATAGATGTTATAATTTGTTTTTATTCTATAAACCTTTTAAACATATAAAAAAATAATATGTGAAATTGAAAAATAAATAAGAGTCTCAAAAAATCAAATAACCGAAAAAAAAAATACAAAAATCATATAATTTTGTGTCATTGCCCCACCGGCAACTGTGGTCTTCATCTACTGCGCGCTCTCCATTACCATCATCTTCCTTTTCAATAATATAATTATTTTAAGATGATATTATTGATAACATAACAAGAAAATAAACAAATTTGCCAATTTATTTTGTCGTTTATTTAAGTTGGACACCCTTGAGTTTGAATCCTAGATTCACTAATAATTACTGTTTGTTTATAAGCAACTATGCGGCTCTTTATCAAGAAGTTTGGGATGCAGTGGAGCCCAAAAATTCCCAAAACCCAAACGGGGTGAAGAAAGACAAGATGGATCTTGCCCACATCTATCAAGGAATCTCGAAAGACTAGTCAATTGTAGAGAATTACACATCAAAGAAAGCACGAGAAACATTGAAGGTTATGTACATGGGTGCAAACAGGGTAAGGTTGAATTCGAGATCCTAAAGATGAAAGAAACGGAAACCATAGATGATACTCGCTGACATATATGAATGGGCACCGGTTTCAAAAGATGAAACATAGGTCAAAAGATTGATCCATAATGGTATCAAAAATTTTGAGTTTGAGGGAATCTAATTGTAAAATAGTATCATAGTTGACATATTTTATCTAAATTCATTTATTATTGTAATGTATGTACAAATTCCTTTTTTTTTCTACACTTATAAGAGCTATGGTTTGTTTGACATATTTTATCTAAATTTATTTTTTGTTGTAATGTATGTACAAATTTCCTTTTTTTTTTCTATACTTATAAGAGCTATGGTTTGTCTAAAAGAAAAAGCTGAATGTGGTGCTTCAAAAAATTACAGCCAAATCTCATTTGATTTACATGAAGATCGCGATCTTTATAGATTTACGATTGAAATTTTTATTTATAGCAACTATTTTACTAATTTACTTTCCGGTTCAAGATTTTGGAAGTTAAGTTTTATGTGCAAAATCTGAAGATTAATTCATCAAGTTCTTGGAACCTTTTCATTTCACTGATACGTCCATCACTTTCCTAAATCAACTTTCTTAAAAATCAAAGACAATTAGTATAGCTTTCTTTTTCAGTAGTGTAGCACTTTTGTTTAGTATTTATTTTGTGGATGCTAACTTCGATATAAGAAAATTGTTTAGTTTTGCTATTTATAAAAATACAAGATGAATAGTAAAGATGATGACTAAATATTGAATGTTGTATTTCTCATAAAAAATTAGATAACGACATGCTATAGTTTTAAACCTGTAACTTCTTTTAAATTTAAAATATATATTATCTTATCTAACCTAATATATTGTAAAGAAAAAAAAACGGCAGTTAAGAAGAAAGCGACAAAAAGCTGCGACAACCGTGGTTGTGTAAACTGTCATTGGTGTTGTGGCGGGAAGCTATTTTAAGGCAGCCACGTGCAAAGAACAGCCATGGCTGTGCTCCACGTAATCTCCTTTCTTCATCCACTCCCTTCCTTTTTTCAGAAAAAGAAGTTAAGAACTTATTACAAAAAGTTGGAGTTTGGTACAGTCAAACCCTTATACCTAAATTACACAAACGAAATCATCCCCTTTGATTCCTCTGTTTGAATCACGCACAGATTCTCTCTCTGTTTTCTAATCCAGAGTTCTTGATGAACCCCAACCCTTAATCGCACACCCCAGAACAAGACAAAGAGATGAAAACCTGATAATTGCTCGATATTTTAGAGTTCTTGACAAAACCCTCTTCTTAAATCCACACCAACGAAGAAGAAACCCTGTAAATTGGGATTGAATATCTTATGTTTCTAGATTGATTAGAGAATGAAAGTACCAAGAGGGTTTATCGCTAAACTATGGAGCTTCATCTCCTTCCTTCCTTTCTTCCTCCTCCTCCTTTCTCTCGGTCTGCTTAAAGGTATAAAAAAAATCCATTTTAAAGTTTATGGGTGAAAAGTTTCACAATCACCACTTAAGAAATCGACAATCTTTTGAGTTTCAGGGGTGATAATTGGCTCAATTGTGGTAGTGATAATGGTGGTCGGAAATTCGTCGGTTGCTATCGGACTTTGGCCGGCGCATTTCTTCTGGACATACTACTGTGTTCTCAAGTAACTTCGTCAGAACTCAGAACAATAGAATCAATTACTAATTATTTCATATCGCAATTCTCAGATCTATTTGGAAACTGAATTTGCAGGACTAAAAGGGTTGGATGGGTGTTGAAATTGCTTGTTCTTCTGTTCTTACCTCTTCCTCTTGTACTATGGCCTGTTGTCGCCATCGTCGGTAGCCTCCTCGGCGGAATAGGTTTTGGGTTTTTCTCTCCGTTAATCGCAACCTTTGAAGTTATTGGCACAGATCACAAAGACAAGTGCTTCCATTGCTTTGTTGTAAGTAGCACTATTATCAAACATCAAAAAATCCCGATTAATGAATTATCATCGATTTCTCTTCTGATTTCTTGCTTCAGGATGGATGTTTTTCTACACTCGAAGGTAGTTGCACTGTGGTTCGAGATTTTACAGATTTTTGCTTCCATTCTTACTTCTCATTCATGGACGATCTCAGTGAAGAAATTCCCGCCGGCGAGAAACCAGTCGACATCAGGTTCCTAAAATGATAAAAATCCAATCTTTCTTATAGTTCTCAACAACACTCAGTTTGTAAAATTCATGGATTTCCGAACTTTTATGATTACATCACAGATTATCCAAATTGCCAAAGAGTTTATTCATCATCCCCATCGCCATCGCCATCGACGTACCTCTGATAACCGGCGTTGCTCTATGTAAGAGTCCATACATGCTGATTATCGGATGGAAGAGACTATTAGAAGACTTGATCGGGAGAGAAGGCCCTTTTCTGGAAACTGTCTGTGTGCCTTTCGCCGGACTTGCCATCGTCTTATGGCCTTTAGCAGTCGCCGGAGCTGTAATCGCATCTCTCTTCTCCAGTTTTGGTCTTGCTCTATATAGCGCCATAATCGTCCACCAGATTTGACCAAAAACCAGAAAACCACCACTAATTCCAAATTCGTAACACAAAGTCGCTAAATCTGCTTTTTTTTCAGGAAGATTCAATCAAGTTTGGATTTGCGTACATCGTGGCTGTGGTTTCATTGTTTGATGAGTACACAAACGACTTGCTTTACTTAAGAGAAGGATCATGCTTTCCTAGGTATATGTATATAAACTATATATCGTCACTACTTTTCAATTTTCATCGTGTTCTTGATGGTTTTTTTTTTCTGGAAATCTTTTCGATTGCAGACCAAGATATCGTGAGAACATGAAAGCATCTGATGGGTTAGAGAGAAGGAATTCAATTGATATCAAGAACGAAAAGGAAAGCTCAAGAGGATCAAGATTGGTTTCACAACGTTCAAAAACTTTGAAACAGGCTCTTCAACAGTACACACCTGTGCAAGTTTGGGATTGGTTGTTCAAGTCATGTGAGGTGAATGGAAGAATACTTTTTCGCGATGGTTTGATAGAAGTTAAAGACATTGAAGAATGTATAGTGAAGGGGAAATGTAAGAAACTAGGGATCAAATTACCCGCATGGTCTATATTACAGTGTCTTCTTGCTTCAGCAAAATCTGAATCTTCGGGTTTAATTATTTGTAAGTTCTGCTAACCATTAGCGACACCCATAATTTTTGTCGCGAAAGACTTTTTGTATGATTTGTAATTGTTGTTTTAGCGGATGAGGTGGAGCTAACGAGGACAAATTTACCGAGGGATAAAGTATTTGAGTGGTTCATTGGGCCACTTTTGATAATGAAGGAGCAAATCAAGGGGCTTGAATTGAGTGAAGATGAAGAGTTTTGTTTAAAAAAGCTTGTGATGAGGAACAAGAACGAGAGACCGGAAGATTGGGATGATACCGGTTTCCCATCCGCGGATCATGTTAGACGAGCACAACTACAAGCTATCATACGACGGTATGTTATATTTCACATCATGTTGAATCAGTATCAGAGTATCAGTCTCAGTCCAATGCATGTTCTGATTCAGTCCAATGCATGTTCTGATTACAGGTTGCAGGGTATAGTGGGTTCAATGTCTAGATTGCCAACTTTTAGGAGGAAGTTGAAGAATTTGGTGAAGGTATTGTATCTCGAGGCACTTCAATCTGGAATTATAGCGAGCCAGGGACAGGGTGGGGGTAGTTCGATAAGTAGGCGTAAGAGTCAGGGTTCGGTTGGAACTGTGGACACGAAAGGTCCAGTCGTGACCCAGGAAGAGAGGCACAAACACAACCCTCAGGTTCCAGAGGATGTGGTATGATTTGTATCGAGTTTAATTTCCAAATCACATGGATGGTGTTTCAGTTGGATGCTCGTATCATTTGTAAACAAAAGGGTAAATTGGTCATTTACTTTCATCGGACAGTCCAAAAAAGAAAGTCGTAATGTATATAACACTTATATAACACTTACTTCAGGCATATTACCTTGAATTTCAACAAATCAGTCCTTTGTCGGCTTTAGTCGGTTTGCTCTTATTACCTTGCAAGATCACTCACCTATCTAGCCCATATACTTTAGCCCATGATCAATTTTATCCTAGTACAATACACAAGCCCATATCACACATAAGAATTGTGAATTGTTAGTGCACCATATGTAAAACAAACATACAAATTATAATATAAAATGATAAAAAGAAACCAAATTGATAAATTTAGGAATAAGATTGAATTATAATGTGGTATTTTAATTCCCTCCCTCAATCTTATTTTCAAATGGGTCAATTAAATTTGAACAAAGACGCTCATGTTGAACTACGTCCAGAGATTTGGGAAAGATATATGCACTATGATCTTATGATAGAACCTTAACAACATTTACAACACTCCCCAATGCTTTATCACAAACAAAATGCACATCAATTTCTATATGTTAAAGTTCGGTGGTGAAATATTGGATTTAGGGACAATTGTGTGGTGAACTCTTATCACAAAGGATTTCCATAGGAGACTTAGAGTGCGAAAATTTTCAAATAAAAATGAAAATTTTGAAAAAGCCGTTTGGTCGATTCATTTTTAAAAAAATTTATATTTTCCAAATTATATAAATTAGAAATTTGATTTTTATAGTTTTCCAAAGTTTTCTAAATTTCGAAAAGAAAAAATGAAAACTTTACTGGTTTCAACCAAGTGTGTTTTCCAAATTTTCATTTAAACTAAAAATGAAAGTTCAACTTTATTTTCTGAAAACCCTTTCTAGAAAAATGGAAATAATTTCCCACAATCAAATACATCATACATTTTATGTGTAAATGTCCTAACAATTTTACCAGACATAACACTTCATAAGTGACTGAAGCAAGTACCTTGTATTTGTAGTATTTGTATTCACGGGATGATATCGATATAGTAGCTTGATGTTTATTTTTATAAGGAATAAAAGTTTCCCAAAAAAAAAAAAAAAAAAGAAACTTGTTACCATCTCCTTGTGTTAAAACATTTTCCCCAGCATCAATAAAAGCAGTTAATTATTGATAAAGACATTTTACTACTAAAATACTCATTGGAGGGCTTGATTTTAAATATGTCAAAAACCCTCTAAGAAATTTTAACATATAACTTCATCGGAGCATAAAGAATTTGATTGTTCCAAAACGTAAGTTCATTCATCCACGAAGGCAATATAAATAAGATAAAAGCTAAAACAAAGGAAAAAATATTGATGGAATAACTACCGATCAGATAAGATTCCTTTACCCCCCCCCCCCTGAAGTTGGAGCATGTAAATCTCGAATGTCCAACTTGCCAAGTAACAACTGAAGACGTTGTGACCCTAAAGCCTCTGTGAATAAGTCACCAACCTGGTTTGTAGTGTCAACATGCATGCGTTTGATTTCTTGTGGCTCAACACGTTCACGAACAAAGTAACAATCTATTTCAACATGTTTCGTACGTTCATGAAACACAGGGTTGTTGGCAATGTGTCTAGCCGCTTGGTTGTCACAAAATAAGGACGCAGGTCCAACTGGAGGTACATCTAACTCTTTTTAAAGCCAACGCATCCATAAGATTTCACTAACAGAAGTGGTCATGGCTCTATATTCTGTCTCCGCTGAAGATTGCGAAACAACAGACTGTTTTTTAGTCTTCCACGAGATTGGCGCCCCTCCGAGAAGAAGCAAGTACCCAGTTCGTGACCGCCTAGTGTAAAAGCACCCTAGCCAATCAGCATCACAATAAGTCACAAGGTTCAACCCTCCTTCCTTTGGAAAGAAGACCCCATTGTCATGGAGTGGATTTAAGTAGCGTAAAACACGATTTGCTACATCCATTTGTGTTTGTCTAGGATTAGAAACGAATTGACTCAATATGTTGACTGAGTATGCTAAATCGATTCTGGTTGCTTGAAGATAAAGAATCCTTCCAATGAGCCATCGGTATTGATTAGCATTGATGTGTGCAAAAGTACCTATCAACTCTTAAATTTATAAACCTAACTGCTTATCTACTATGCACCTATAGGAAGTGTACCTAGTCAGTTTATAGTATAGTAAAGTAAGTTGGGTATCGAACATAGGGAATGTATTTAGGTAATTGTTGTGACATGCTCTTTAGGGGGTTGAATGTTGGATGATGGATCAGACCTTGAAGTTTTCCTGAGAACACAACACAGAAGAATCGTTAAAGGACGTCCGGACGTTCTCCCGGGACATCACTCCGACGATCAAATTAGTTTTTTGAGAGAGAGAGTTTTAGGGTAAATTTCGTGAGGAATAAGATGGATCTCCTCATTGAGACGGAAGAGATCCTTTTATACCTGTTAATAACGGATCGTGGGGACATTGTCCAGTGAGTGTGAGACGTGGCCTCCTCTTACTGGGAGAATTACACCCACACTAACTAACTGCCAGGTGACGTCAGTTCTAGGCGTCACCTACGCTTTCTGTCACGTCTTGATTGGTCGTGAGTGAATGAGAAGTTCACGAGGAATATTCTCTGTAACATCCCAAAAATACGGTCTAAAAATTTCACTTTTAATTTATAAATAAAACCATAGTAACCCAAATCATCTCATAAAAACATAGGTGATAGTATCTCAAAAACATCATATCAAAACATTGTATCGAAATCACATATCCAAATATCAGAGTATAAACATCCCAGGCTAAACAAATTGTGTGTGCACTGCAGTCATCCCGAGCTCTTCCCCTTGCTACCGGAAGTACATGAAACCAAAACTGAAAATTGTAAGCACGAAGCTTAGTGAGTCTCCCCAAACTACCACATACCATGCACATAATCACATAACTTGGGCCTTGTCCGCTACATCGGGCCCCGCCCAGCATCGAGCAAAGCTCGGTATACATATGAACATATCAACATATACATAAACAATCATATAACATAAACATATAAACATTCCTCAGGCTTTCCCCAACATCGGACCGAGGTACGGAACATATAAACAAACACATGCAAGAATCACGAAGACATCAAGCATACAAACATTCATTGGGCTTGCCTCGGCATCAGACCAAATTCCGGAACACATAAACATATAAACCTACATCGGGCACTACCCGGCATCAGACCCTAGTCCGGAATCTACTATCACACATAAACGGGCCGAAATTGGTGCCTTAGACCCGTCCCTATCGGAGAAGACTCACCTCGCAAAGATGACTGCTAATCTCACAGTAAGGAATCTCTAACGGCTGCTCCCTCGACTCCCCGACTATCATTACCAAAATGACACTTAGTCAAAGTCCAATAATCCTTCTTAGGGTAAAATGACTATTTTACCCCTGATCTCATTTGGCCCATGACCTAGGTCCAAATCCATAACATGAAGGCCCAATTCAATATAACTTGTCCCAAGCCTACTAATGGCCCACTTATGGCCCATTTTTCTAAATTCGGCCCAACTCCTCAAATGGACCCTTCCATCAAGCCCAACATGTGACATAGTCCATTAACAGCCAAAAAATAATCCAATAGGCCCAAACGGCATAGTCCAAGGGAATGGCCCAAAAGGCCCACTGACTTACGCACATAGGGCGTTCCCTTGTGGAACACTGGGCGTTCCTTTGCAATCCAGTTTGCGGGTCTCAACGGGAACGCAACGCGTTCCCGAGCCTTACGCAAGGCGTTCGCGTCCAGAACCCAAAAACCGGCTATTAAGGACTTAATGATTAAGCCATGCTATCCAAACATAGATCCATGCTACTAGGACCCCTAGAATCATAAAGTCACGGACTTGGTGACTTTGCATGCACCCAAAAGTCCCAATCTCAAGAAATAACAACCAACTTTCATAAAGATAGCCATAACTCTTGCATGAACCCATTAAGACCTCAAAGATGGCAAATTTTCTATCTTAGGGACTCAAATGGCACTAAGGATGACAACCCTAGGCCTAGAAACAAATTTGAATCATAAAGATCCATTCTTGGGACCAAAAGGTCCAAAACATCACTACTCTAGATCTAATCATATTTGAGGAAAGTTGTGAGCTTTATACCTCCAAAGAGTCCCAAATGATGATATCCTGGATCTATGAGCTCAAGATACTCAAGTTCCTCTTCACTAGCTTCTCCTTTCTTCTTTCAAGCTTCTAAACATCACCAAGAACTTCACAAAGCCAAAAAACACACAAGGATGAGGGATGAGATGCTATCTAGGGTTTATGATGTTGAGAGGCTGGTAAGGAGGCTGGAGGATGGTACATAATGTTCTTTATATAGGTCCTAAACCCTAAAAGTTATGGTTTGCATTCAGCGCGGGAACGCAGCGCGTTCCTCAGGGGAACGCCCTGCGTTCGGGCTCCGCCTCCATTTTCCTGTTTTGGCAGAAATGGTCCCTCCTTTCTCCAAACTTAATAATCACAAGGTCCTTAATCAATAATTAAATATATGAAGGACCAAAATGTAAATAATACCTGGACTGGGCGTTACATTTCTCCCCTACTTGAATCAGACGTCGTCCTCGAAGTCCGTCGCCACGAACAACTTCGGGTAATGCTCCATCATCTCCTTCTATGGCTCCCAAGTCCACTCCGAGCCCTTACGGTGCTTCCACTGCACTTTCACCAACTCTACTCTCTTATTCCTCAGATCCTTTGTCTTTTTGTCAAGAATGGCTACTGGTCTCTCAATGTAGTTCAGACTGTCATCAACCTGAATATCCTCTAAAATTACAATTGCGGAGTCATCCACTATGCACTTCCGTAGCTGGGAGACATGAAAAGTGATGTGGATCTGACTGAGTTCTGCTAGAAGATCCAAATGATAAGCAACCCGGACCACCTGAGCCAAAACCATGAACGGAACGATGTACCTGGGGCCCACCTGAAACTCCAAGTCTGAACGGCGTTTGCCGGCATAGCTTTTCTGCCGACTCTGAGCAGTCTGGAGCCTGCTCCGGACCTGCTGTATCCTCTCATTACTCTTGAGTACTACCTCACTACTCCCCATGACTCTCTGACCGACCTCGTGCCAATAGATTGGGGTCCTACATTTCCTCCCGTAGAGCATCTCGAAGGGAGGTCGATCTATGATAGCGTGGTAACTGTTGTTATACGAAAATTCCGCTAACGGAAGATACGTATCCCAACTGCCTCCAAAATCTAATACGCACGCGCGTAGCATGTCCTCCAGAGTCTCAATGGTCCTCTCACTTTGTCCATCTATCCGAGGGTGAAAAGTGGTACTGAAGTGAAGACGAGTACCCATCTCGTCATGAAACCGCTTCCAAAATCTGGAAGTGAAACAAACGTCTACGTCTGACACAACCGAAACCGGCACTCCATGACGTGCCATTACCTCGCGTACGTAGATCTCGGCCAGTTTCTCAGCCGATATACTCTCCTGGATTGGAATGAACTGTGCACTCTTGGTCAACCGATCTATGATGACCCATATCGAATCTACTCCACGTGCAGTCCTGGGAAGCTTCGTGATGAAATCCATAGTGATATATTCCCATTTCCACACAAGAATATCCAATGGCTGCACCTTGCCGTGGGGTCGCTGGTGTTCGGCCTTGACTTTTCAGCAAGTCAAGCATCGCTCTACGTACCAAGCTACGTCCCGCTTCATGCAAGGCCACCAATAATCAGGGCGAAGATCCCGATACATCTTCGTCGCCCCGGGATGGATGGAGAACCTCGACTTGTAAGCCTCATCCATCAGAACTTGGCGTACACCACCCCAGTATGCAACCCAGACCCTTCCACACAAGTTCAACAACCCTTGGCTGTCATAATCAAATGAGGCCACCTGGCCTAAGATCCGCTCATACTTCCAGCGCTCTTCCTTCATACCCTCAACCTGCGCCTCCCGGATCCGTTCCAGTAACGGAGTAATCACTGTCATCCTCAGACATATGTCTCGAATCAAAGCTACAACCGCCTTGAGGCTGAGCGCATCAACCACTACATTGGCCTTTCTCGGGTGGTAGAGGATCTCACAATCATAATCCTTCACCACATCTAACCACCGACGCTGCCTCATGTTCAGATTTGGCTGATCCATCAGGTACCTCAAGCTCTTGTGGTTCGTGTAAATGGTACAACGAACCCCATAGAGGTAATGCCGCCAAATCTTGAGGGCGAAAACTACAGCCCCCAACTCCAAATCATGCGTTGGGTAGTTTGCCTCGTGAGGCTTCAACTGCCTCGAAGTGTACGTTATCACGTGACCCCGCTGCATCAACACTGCACCCATGCCTGTGATCGAAGCGTCACAATAAACCACGAAATCGTCAACGCCCTCCGACAAAGTAAAAATCGGTGCCTTGTATAACCGCTGTCTGAGAGTCTCAAAGGTTGTCTGCTGCTCAAACCCCCAGCAGAATGTCATCGACTTCTTGGTCAGTCGGGTCAGTGGAACAACAATCTTGGAGAAATCCTGGATGAATCTCTGATAATAATCCGCCAGACCAAGAAAACTCTGAATCTCAGATGGAGACCTCGGAACCTCCCACTACATCACAGCCTCTATCTTGGCCGGATCGACCAGAATACCCTTCTGGTTGACAAGGTGCCCCAGAAACTGCGCCTCGCGCAACCAGAACTCACACTTGGAGAAATTTGCGAAAAGTATCTCCCTCTTCAGTGTCTCCAGCACCTCCCTCAGGTGATCCTCATGCTGCTCCTGAGTCTTGGAATAAACCAAGATATCATCTATGAAGACTATCACAGACCAGTCCAGCATTGGTCTGCACACGCGGTTCATGAGATCCATGAACACGGCTGGAGCATTGGTGAGCCCAAATGGCATCACCACGAACTAATAGTGACCATAGTGAGTCCGAAAAACTATCTTCGGCATGTTGTCATCCCTGACTCGCATCTGCTGATAACCCGATCGCAGATCATGACGGGTTTTGAGTATTACATCATTCCTATGGTGCACATGCAACCCTAGTTGCTTTGGATCTAAGTTTTTCTCTATTAAACATGCAAATACAAACTCCAAAGCAATAACCCTATGAACTAGCATACAATTTTGAAAATCACATATGATTAGGGTTAGATAACTTACCTCACTTGTCATATTGTAATAACAAGAATAATCCTTGACTTCTGAAAGCCTAGTGCCCCAAGTGTTGCACCTCTAATGGAGTCACAAACACCCAATGCAAAGGATAACTTGGGAGAGAGGTGAAATCGTCTAGGGTTTCTGAGAAGACATACATAGGCCGAAAATCCATATAGAGGAGTTCTTTATATAGCTGTGGCTACTAGGGTTTTCAGGTGGAAACCCTAATACCTTGCTTATGATGAGTTTTGAGTAATCTAACACTCCTATGGTGTACAAGCAACCCTAGAAACCTTGGATCTATGTTTTCTCTAATATACATGAAAATTTGATTTTTCCAAGGTTTACTTCCTAGCTAGCATGGCATGGGGAACATGTAACATAAAACTAGTAGAAGAACATACCTTTCTTGTTGCTTGAATTCCTTGATGACTTTGTGAGCCTAACACCCCAAATGTGATGCCTCAAATGCTTCACACAACACCACAACACTTAGAATAACTTGAGAGAAACTTGCTTATACTAAAAATCGGTTTTTTCCCTCTTGTTTTCTTCTAGTGGCCGATTTTGCTAGCTATGAGGCTCCTTTTATAGTGTGTCACAATTAGGGTTTACACATGTATGCCTTAATTGTCATGACTCTTCATTTCTAATGATCCATGGGTTTGTAACCCCCATGGATTATCCATGGAGCTCCTTATGGGTTATAAACCAACTCCATAAACCATGGATCATAGCCCACTATAAAAGAATGAGTGATTTACATAATCAACCCCATATATTTAATTAGTCTCATTTTGATCACCAAATTAATTCTAAATTAATTCTTGATCAATACTAATTAAATAATATTATTAATATATTAGAACTTATAATATATTAATAATCTCTAAGTGTCCTTTTTTCTCTCATTACAGTCTACCTAAGTGTTGCAATGCCATGCAACCCAAATGGACCATGTCGGGCCGGGTCAAGTACATACCAAATATAGTTATGGACTTAGACACTATATTCAACAGTCTCCCACTTGGATAAGTCTAATAACTATGTTTTCATATATGACTTCAGGAGCCGACTGGCAATCTTATCTCTTTCAAAGTCTCTCGGAACTGATATGATAATGATACGCCATTTAAGATAAGTGATCATATAATCCTCTGCTCTCAAGATATCAGCCGGACAAACACATGGAACATGGTCTTACTTATTGTACATCATTTGTTTCTCGATCTCTGATTTTGTTTCGACATAGAACTAAATTGAACACATCAATTAGGTTCTGACCGGGCCCGATACATAAGTCAAAACTAAATCATCGAGGGGCCCATATAACGCTTCTATTTCTAGAAGGAACAGATAAACTTCGACTCATATGCTTGTACTGACTACTTGTTGAATTGTGCACAAAAGCACGTTTTATAACATCGAGTTACCAATGCGTTTTAGTACAATCAATGGATAACCAACTCATAGTCAACAACTCATATCTCTAGGTTTGAAGATTTATATGATATTACCGTCTCACGATCACTCGAGATAAATTCCATGAAGTGATGCAAGTGAGCGTGGGTTGAATCCAATAATCAGGCCTTATGAGTACTCATGAATGTTGCAGCAACCATTGCTATGTCTAATGCACTTTAGACAAATCATACAATCCTAATTCATGACAGTCTTAAATCAATACCTACTTCCAAAGTATGACTGACTGTGGAGGGTTTGAATAATAACATAATTATTCAGGAAGTCAAAACATGCAAAATTGAAACCATAGTAAACGATTAACATCAGATAGTAACACTTTACTCATAAATAAATAACAACTTTTATTTAATCATCAAATGTCAATTACATTTTACAAGTTTCAGAAAAACTATCTAATTATTAAAACTAATATCATCCTTCAGCCCGATGCGCCTCGTATGCTGTAAATGCTTAACCCTACTCAGTCCCTTCGTGAGGGGATCTGCTGGGTTCTCATCTGATGATACCCTCTTTGCTACGCGGAGTCCTTCTTCTATTCGATGTCTAATGAAATGGTATTTTCTGTCAATGTGCCTAGTTCTTCCGTGATCTCTTGGTTCCTTAGCTAAAGCAACCGCACTTTCGCTGTCACAGAAAATTTCCATTGGTTCCTTTTGTTGGATTAATGTCTAAGTCCATAACTATATTTGGTATGTACTTGACCCGACCCGACATGGTCCATTTGGGTTGCACTTCACCGGCACAATTTATATGGATAGTCTTTTGAGAATAGTATATTTATGATTTATATTAATATATTATAAGTTCTAATATATTAATATGGAATCATATTATTTAATTAGTATTGATCAAGAATTAATTCTAAATTAATTCTTGATCAATACTAATTAAATAATATGATTCCATATTAATATATTAGAACTTATAATATATTAATATAAATCATAAATATACTATTCTCAAAAGACTATCCATATAAATTGTGCCGGTGAAGTGCAACCCAAATGGACCATGCCGGGTCGGGTCAAGTACATACCAAATATAGTTATGGACTTAGACATTAATCCAACAGTTTCCCACTTGGATAAGTCTAAAACTATTATTGAGTATGACTTCAAAACCTAACTGGCAATCGTAGCTCTTAAAGCCGTTGTCGAACTCTGACCTTGTCAATGACTTGTCCATTAGATAAGGGATCATATATTCCTCCATTCTAGATATCATATGGACTGAGACATGGACTATAATCATTCTCTCTGTCCATTTGTTGTTTCCTGATTTCCGATTTATGACGACCGACTAATTGAACAAATCAAATCAGTCCTCGCTTGGCCAAGCACTTCGGGGTGTCATCACTAAATCATCGAGGGGCCCACAGATATCGCTTTTATCCCTTTAAGGGTAAAAGTAATGGATAAACTTCGACTCATATGGCTTGGCCAAGCTCTCACATGTGTCATCGCTAAATCATCGAGGGGCCCACAGATATCGCTTTTATCCCGAAGGTAAAAGGAATGGATAAACTTCGACTCATATGGCTTGTTCTACTACTTGTTGAATCATACACAAAGGCACGTTTTATAACATCGAGTTACCAATGCGTTTTCGTGCAACCAATGTATAACCAACTCATAGTAACAACTCATATCTCTAGGTTTTAAGAATATAAGATATTATCGTCTCATGATCACTCGTGATAAAATCCGTGAAGTGATTCAAATGAGCGTGGGTTGAATCCAATACTCAGAACTTATGAGCACTCATGAGTGTTGTAGCACCACTTTGTCCACCAACTTGGACCTCTACAAACCAACCCATGACAGTCTTGATTCATATCTACTTCCAACATATGACCGACTGTGGATGGTTTGAATAACTTAATCATTCAGGAAGAGCGACTTAGTTATTCTGGAAGTCAAAACATGCAAAGTGAAACACAAGAATAAATGAATCAAATATGGTATCAAACCCTATGAATATAAATAAACACTTTTATTTATCACCATACTGATTACTCATTATTCATTGTTTCAGTTTTATCAACTTTATACTTGAATTAAAAACACTAGTTGTCCCATGCTCCAAGCATGTACACTATGTTTTTCTTAAACAATAGCTTTGCCATACACCAAGTATACACTCTATGTTTGTCTATGATCCTTACTTTGTGAAATAAACCAATTGAACATAATTTCAATGATTCTAATTTCACACTCCCAACTCCTTATCGAAAAATGTGAGAATTTCAAATTCCTATCATTTATCGAAATCTGTTTAGATTTTAAACTTATATGCACTGACCCTCCTGTAATGAATATGTACAAAGTCACAAAGACTTGTCAACAGTCATTATAAGGTATTCCAATGGAGATCAACTCCATGGAAACTAAGTCTCATATTCAAAGTACATTGCTTTGGACATGCTTCTTGCATTAAGTTTTCTAATCTTACACAGATAACTTCCACCTATGGAGACAACTCCATATTCTAATTTTGACTATCACTTCTGAATAAGAGATGCCTCTTTTCAGAATATGTCAATATGGTCCTTCCAAAATTAGCACTATACTTCCAACTGTCCCTGAGCAACCAATCTTTGGTAAACCTCAGATTGTCCTCGACAATTGCTTAATCATTTTAGTCATGTCCAATTCTAGACCTTTTCCCTTCTTAATGCCTCTTGGCATTTGGAAAAATTTAGAAATGACAAATATTATAGCACATGCAATCGATCCTGTACCCAAAGCAAATGGTACACGATTCATGATGTCTCATATAAAGACATGATTCTAAACCAGTCTTTTGCTACAATATTTTTATTTGCCATGTTTTCCAAATTTGACTATGAAGAGGGATGTCGTAATCATAATCGAATTTTGAGAACGCAATATATAGAATTTCCTTAAGTTGAACCAATCCAACATGAAATTCATATATATATTCTTGACTAAGGATGATTAAGGTCTCAATCTAAGCCTTTAGAACTGAAATGAAGTATATCCTCTCCCTTAATTATAGCAAAACAACTTTTTCAATCCATGCAGCCTCATGAATTGAAACTTTTGTTTTCTATAATTAACATTGCTAACTTGCAACACTAACAATAATTATCATGCTCCCACTAACATGATGATTATTAGCATAACACTTATGCTCCCACTAGCTTTGACATGTACTCAGAAATCAGCTGGACTTCTAGAAATCAATAATTTATTGACTTTCTTACCAAAGTTCAGATTTCTGATACGAGATGCTTTGATAAAACTTTATCAAAATCATACACCTTTCCTTAGATAGCATGCATGTGTGTCTAAACAATTTCAGAACTATGAAAAGGGATGCCGTAATCATAGTCTCAATTGTTTAGACCTTTTGCCATCTGCTTCAAATCTACTTGGTGGAAGTGTTTCCTCACCATCATTTTCATGAATCGGAGAGAAACCTTATGACCCTTAGATTTTATGGTGTATGTGTTCTTATCCATGTGAATCGTCAAAACCATAGTCACAAGACAAGGATAATGACAAATCCAAACTCATATGGACTGAACTTATGCAATCTTTACTTCTTGCCACCTGGCAGTACAGGGCCTGCCATTGCTTCCAAGTTGTTATGCAACCAATTGAGAACTTTCAGAACTCCTATGCAAAGCCAACTTTAACTGGAATGGGCACAGAATATATGTCAACACGATAGGTTATAAACCTCAAGTCGTGTGCTAGTGAAGAACCTCAGGTTTTATTCTTGATTAGTTCTTGAAATTCTTTTTAGGATCTTTAAGACTCCCACTATCCTCTTGACATATAAGACTATCTTGCCAAATATTCAAGAGATAGTGCGGATTCTTTATCAAGACAAACACTTCACACAATTGGCCTTAGTTGGTCTTTGTTTTATCCAAAACATCACAACTTACCAATTTCAAATGTACAAGAGTAGGACACTCTTACTCTTACATTTGACAAGTGTTTTAAACCTTTCTTTAAGATATGTCACTCAAGTTACAATCTTGGAGTATGACTCGAAGAATTGTTTTGGAACGAAGTATAACTCATCTTCCTGATCTAACCATTTCAACAATTCATGACTCCTCTTCTTAGTCATAAGAATGCACTAAGATGACCTTTAGAGGACTAATTGTGATATGATTTCTAAATCATTAAGATGATCACAAACATGATACTAAAGTACTCTCCCATCTTTTCAGATTTGAAAAACTTTTATCTTTCTGCCTAATTTGATTCTTCCCATTCGTTCTGCCATACATTGAGACTTTTCCAATGTTTCAGAATTATACTTAAACTTGTAAGTATAACCATATTTACTAAACTTTAGTAAATCAAATAGTCTTAACGAGCTTTGTGGTGGACATGACCAGTGCACAAGAATGTGTACTCGATCCCTTTAGTCTTTCACTTGACTCACACATCCATGTGAACAAGTAATTAGTCTTGATTTTCCAATGTTTGAAAGTTCTCATTCATCATACTATTCAACTTGCATGATTCCAAGTTTCGGTCCAATTGAAACTTGGGCGATGAGGAACTTTCCTGATTTGGTAAATTTAGACACTACCACAAATGAAAGAATCAAATCCATTTTCCAATATTGCTGTTAGTGGAATCATATAAGCAACAATTTTCCACAAATGCCATTGTAAGGATTCTTCAAATAAACAAAATTAAACAATTTTCTTTTATTTTAAAACTTTGCGGAAAAACTTATCCTTACAATCCACATGGAAAATTGTTGTTATCTATTCCTTAGCAATATATCATAACTTCTTAAGCAACTGCTCAAAATTCTGATGCGATCGAAATCCACCTTCGCGATCAGAATCAGCATATACTTCCTTTAAGATTTCTCTCTATTCTTTGATTCTTAAAACATCAACATGTGACCCAGTCACATCATGTAATGAGGATCTCAGAATAGAACTTAACAGAGTTAGATAATGGGCTCTACCTGATGTAGAGTCAAACTTATTGACTTTAACATCCTTAGGTAAATTTGGCAGCTTTGCAATCAACGCCCCTTCCTTTGGCAAAATAAACATATGGACCCTTTGGTAATGAGACTATCTCAGACTTAGCCTTTCTCTTTACCATTTGGTCAACTGGGTTGACTATGGCCAATCCCTTTCCATTGGGAAGAGAATGCTTTTTCTGGATTTCCAGTGTCACCATTGTCACTGTCCATAAAGTTTTTGGGAAGTTGATCTTCTAATCAAATTTGCTTTACTATCGTTCCAAATCATTGCTGATTCAGCAGCACCAAGCAAATAGATATGATCATTAAGGTTCATGTCATATTCTGTTTCATATTAGTCCGAAAGGAACTCACTATGTGACTTAGAAAGTGATTGAACATCCAACTTTCTCAAGACTTTGACACCCAACTCTCCCGGCTTGTCAATATGTGACTTCATCTCTAAGATGTGATCACACATAGACCTTGCTTGCCATTAGGGCTTGAGTGACCTTGAACTTGTGGGTTAGGGAGAATAATTGGAGGAGGTGGAGGAAGAGAAGTATGACTTCCATGAGCCAAACTCGGGAAGTCATATTCATTAGGAAAGCTTGGTTTGGGAAGATCATTGTTGTCTAAACCAGACATCAACAATGGGAGAAATTCATGTAAAGTTGATTTAAGTCCTTAATATAACACCCAATATGATATATTAAGGCTAGGACCCAACAAACTATTTTATAACTTGGAAGAGGGATGCTGTAATCCAAGCTATAAAATATTTGAAGGTAGGTGAATGACGATTCACCAATTTCCACCAAGATAAACGAAATGTATTATTAGGTTTTAATTGGTTTTGAAACTCCTAGATTCTTTTGAGATTCATTGAACTTTTCAATGGCATGTTTCAATCTCGAGTGTGCCCTTCAGGTTTTGTGACTGGGATGTCGAGGATCACAAAACAAGGTGTGAAGTAACCATGCAAATATACTTGGTACCCTTAATATTTACCCCTCAATCGATGTGCCGGTTAACCACACACGCTCCAACGATACTATGATAAACATTAAGTTACCCTTTGCCTACCTTGTTAAGTCCAGGTTAGTGTGCCGGTTAACCACACACGCTCCACTAACAGCTTAAACAAAGTGCAAAGTGTAATTTCATGGATTAGCACCGTATTCACATTTTCCTAAGTAACTAAGATTGGGAATTTATAAGTGTTTAGTTACTTAGTATTTATCATTATACTTATAATGAAGGGAGAATTATAGTCCTTGTCCTACCTGTTCGGCTAACGACCCTCCACCGGTCAAGGAAGCGGTGAGTGAGAGTGGACACCCATTAAACTGCCATTTTATAGGCAGTAACCTTATACCCCCCTTATAGACCGGCTTCGTGAATGAGGCCTACTAATGGTAAGACGACTTGCTCTTATACATATAATATATTAAACTTTTAATATTATAATAGTATAAGGGTGTATTTTAGACATTTAAAATACTTGGTGGTTTAATCTATTAATTAAACTAGACTTTTAATTTAATTAAACTCAAACCATATATTTATGGATTAATAATACTCTTTTAATTAAACGCTTTAATTAACTATTAATAAAGTCCATAAGAGTTAATTTGAACTATTCAACAAAACATCATAATTCCAATTATTAAACTCAAAATTAAAACCATTTAATTAATTGTTTAAGTTATGAACCCAAGAGTTTTAGAATTCAATTCTTTTTTCATAAAAAACTTTTCTCAAATTCCAAAACTTGAGGGCAAGTTTTGTAATTCTTGAAAACCTTTGGATTCCATAACTTATGGAATTAATGGTGTTTTATGATGAAACTTTCCATGTTCCATAACTTAAGAACAAGTTATGGAATTCTTTAAAACATTAACACCAAATTTTGTAACTCCATAAAAACTTTGAATCAAATTTTTTTTTTAAAAAAAAAACTTTCACATCCATAACTTATGGAAGTTTCAAAAACCTTTAAGATCACAACTTTAAAAAAAAAACTTTTGAGCTCCAAAATTTTATGACAAAATATGTAACTCCTTAAAACATTTAGATCAAACTTTTAAAACTAATAAAATAATCATATCATTTTATCTTTTACTAAATTTGACCTAATTCAACTCATATAACAAATGATTCAAATTTTACAAATAATTCGTTTTTCACAAAACAAGTAATTATCTTAAAAGTTGACAACGTCATGTTTTTTTTTCCTTTTTTTTCCAACTTGAAAATAAAACATTTGCATCAATATAACAGAAAACAACCCATGGCTCTGATACCACTGTTGGGTTTTGAGCATTCTAACACTCCTATGGTGTACATGCAACCCTATAAACCTTGGATCTATGTTTTCTCTATTATACATGCAAATATTAGCTATTCCAAGGTTTATAGGGTTGCATGTACACCATAGGAGTGTTAGAATGCTCAAAACCCAACAGTGGTATCAGAGCCATGGGTTGTTTTCTGTTATATTGATGCAAATTTTTTATTTTCAAGTTGGAAAAAAAAGGAAAAAAAAAACATGACGTTTGTCAAATTTTAAGATAATTACTTGTTTTGTGAAAAACGAATTATTTGTAAAATTTGAATCATTTGTTATATGAGTTGAATTAGGTCAAATTTAGTAAAAGATAAAATGATATGATTATTTTATTAGTTTTAAAAGTTTGATCTAAATGTTTTAAGGAGTTACATATTTTTTCATAAAATTTTGGAGCTCAATAGTTTGTTTTTTTAAAGTTGTGATCTTAAGGGTTTTTTAAAGTTGTGATAAAAAAGAACTAATTAAATATGGACTCTTATATATATGGAATGGGCCAAGTTCATTTAGGTTGGGCTAAGCTTTAATGGATGGTCCATGGAGCTTTTAACCCATGGATCCTATGTAAATGAAAGGTCATGGGTATTAGGGTTTACATGGATGTAACCCTAATCCTCCATAATATATAAAGGGGTCCTTGGCTCACAAAAATAGGAACAAGTGTGTGAAAATAAGAGTGGGCCAATTTTAGTGTGCATACATATTCTCTCAAGTTCTTCCAAGGTGTTTTGGTGATTTGTGATTCCATTTGAGGCTTCCACACTATTGGGGCTAAGCTCTTAAAGCTTGAAGACATCAAGCTACATCAAAAGGTATGTCATCTAACTAGAACTTTGTAGTATAGGTGCTTCATAATATGCTAGTTAGGATGAAACCTTGGAATAGCTAATATTTGCATGTATAATAGAGAAAACATAGATCCAAGGTTTATAGGGTTGCATGTACACCATAGGAGTGTTAGAATGCTCAAATGAAGTTCTTTATAGCTGGCACAACTCCAAGGTCTCCGATGAAGTTCTTTATCCATATCGCCTCCTTTGCTGCCTTGCTTGCTGCTATGTACTCTGATTCACAAGTAGAATCAGCTACTGTCTCATGCTTGGAACTTTTCCAAGTAATTGCTCCTCCATTTAGGATTAAAACCCAGCCTGACTGAGAGCGGAAATTATCCCTATCAGTCTGAAAGCTAGCATCACTATATCCTTCCACTCTCAAGTCATCACTGCCACCGAGGGTAAGGACCCAATCCTTAGTCCTGCGCAGATACTTGAGAATGTTATTTACCGCAGTCCAGTGAGCCTTGCCAGGGTTCCCTTGATATCTACTGATCATGCTCAAAGAAAAGGCCACATCAGGGCGAGTACAAGTCATAGCATACATGATAGAGCCCACAACGAAAGCATATGGTATATGACTCATCTCAACTATCTTAGCCTCTGTACTCGGACTCTGAGTCTTACTCAGCTTAGCATTACTCTGGATAGGTAATTCTCCTTTCTTGGAGTCTTGCATGATGAACCTCTTCAGCACCTTATCCAAGTAAGTACTTTGACTAAGTCCAATTAGTCTCTTACTCTTGTCTCTCAATATCCTTATCCCTAGGATATAGGCAGCTTCTCCAAGGTCCTTCATAGCGAAATACTTCCCAAGCCAGGACTTAACCTCCTGCAAGGTTGGGATATCATTTCCTATGAGTAGTATGTCATCTACATACAACACCAGAAAGCTAACTATACTCCCACTAGCCCTAACATATACACATGACTCATCCTCGCTCCTCGAAAATCCAAACTCTTTGACTTTCTCATCAAAGCAAAGATTACATCTGCGAGATGCTTGCTTCAATCCATAAATGGATTTCTCAAGCTTACACACTCTATTAGGGTATTTTGTATCGACAAAACCCTCTAGCAGAGCCATGTAAACATCCTCAGCCAACTTTCCATTAAGGAAAGCGGTTTTGACATCCATTTTCCATATTTCATAATCATGAAATGCAGCTATGGCCAGTAAAACCCTAATAGACTTAATCTTCGCTACTGGTGAGAAGGTCTCATCACAGTCAACTCCCAGAGTTTGAGTAAAGCCATTCGCTACAAGTCGCGCTTTGTAAGTGTGCACTTTCCCATCCATGTCGGTCTTCTTCTTGAAGATCCATTTGCACCCAACTGTCTTACGACCTGGTACATTGTCAACCAAGTTCCAAACTTGATTGTCATACATGGACTAAATCTCGCTGTTCATAGCCTCCTTCCACTTTGCAGACTCAGGGCCTTCCATGGCTTCCTTATAATTATTAGGTTCATCCAAGGCTATCAGTGTACTATCACTGATAAATGTATCAACTTCAGTAGTGATATGATAACCATAATAAAAATCAGGTGTGTTCCTAACTCTGGTGGAACACCTTGGAGGTACAGACTCATCTATTGGCTCAACAGGAGTTTCCTCCTCATGTCGACCGATAGTATTTGAGGTTCCTTTACCACTTGACTCTTGAAGCTCTTCAAGGTCAATTTGCCTCCCACTGTCCCCTTGGCTTATAAATTCTCTCTCACGAAAGACTCCTCTTCTTGCTACAAAGACCACATTATCACTGGGTCTATAGAAGAGGTAACCAAAGGATCTTTTTGGGTAGCCGATGAAAATACACCTCTCACTTCGAGGTTCAAGCTTGTCATGAGTCTCACGCCTCACGAAAGCTTCACAACCCCAAATATTGATGTGGTCTAAATTGGGAACTTTCCCAGTCCACATCTCGTGAGGTGTTTTGGTAACCTTTTCAGTAGGGACTAGGTTAAGGATATGGGCAGCAGTCTCCAAGGCATACCCCCAGAATGAGATTGGTAACGAAGTTCGACTCATCATGGAACGAACCATGTCCAACAAGGTTCGATTGCGCCTCTCAGCCACACCATTCAGCTGTGGTGTCCTAGGAGGTGTCAATTGTGAGACAATCCCACATTCCTTAAGATAGTCAAGGAACTCAATGCTAAGATACTCTCCTCCCCAATCGGATCAGAGCATCTTGATGTTCCTGCCCAATTGATTCTTAACTTCTTGTTTAAACTCTTTGAATTTTTCAAAGGTTTCTGACTTATGCTTGATTAAGTAGATATATCCATATCTGTTGTGATCATCAGTAAAAGTCACATTATAACGATTAGCATCCCTTGTGGCAGTTTTGAAGGGTCCACACACATCTGTGTGTATGAGGTCCAACAAACCTTCACCCCTCTCACAAGTTCCAGTGAAGGGTGACTTTGTCATTTTTCCAAGTAAACAAGACTCGCAACTATCATCCGATTTTAGGTCAAATGATTCCAAAACTCCAGCCTTTTGGAGTTGGCCTATGCGCTTCTTGTTGACATGTCCAAGACGACAATGCTACAAGGATGCTTTATCCAAGCTATTTGATGAATCAATATACAACACACTATTTCCTAGATTGTCTACAACATTCACAGCTTCATAAACACCATCACAAGGTAATGCTTTAAAGTAAAATACATCATTGTAATAAACATTAATAGCACCATTATTATTATCAAACGAGAATGTAAACCCTTGTCTGTACAAGCCATTAAAGGAAATAATATTTCTCGCCATTTCTGACGAGTAACAGCATTTATTCAAATATAAAATTAACCCATTATTAAGCAACAAAGAATAAACTCCTATCTTGGTAACAAGTGATGCTTTCCTATTGCCCATGACTAAGTTTATCTTCTCGTGCTCCACTTGCTCACTTCTTCTTAAGCCCTGCAAATTAGTACAAATGTGAATACCACAACCTGTATCAAGTACCCAAGAATTAGCATTAGATGAGTTATTAGACAATATTGTATAAATACCTGCGTGGGTGGGTTTAACTTTCCCATCCTTTACATCTTGCAGGTACTTGGGGCAGCTTCGCTTCCAGTGCCCCTTTTCCTGGCAATAGAAGCATAGTGCTTCCTTAGGGTTTGAAGAAGGGGTAATGGGACCTTTCTTTGTCCCACTTGAAGAGGAGCCATCAAGGGACTTTCCCTTGGTACCCTTCGAATGGGTCTTTCTCTTCTTCCCCTTTCCCTGCCCAATTGCCAAGACAGAGGCGGTAGTAGGAGTAGGAGTAACAGCTGATTTAAGGCCACTTTCAGCGGTCGTTAAAAGTCCTTGAAGTTACTTAGTGTGACTTCCTCCTTGTTCATATGATAAGTCATACGAAACTGATCATAACTTGGAGGTAAGGAATGGAGAATGATGTCAATCGCCATGTCCTCAGGGAAGTCCACATTAAGCTTCAATAATCGGTCAACGAACCTTTGCATTTTCTGCAAGTGACCGGTGAGGGATTCTCCCTCTTTCATCCTAGCTGTTATCATGGAGGAAATGATTTCATACCTCTCCTGACGAGCACTCTGATGGTACCTATCCATCAGATCTTGGTGCATCTCAAAAGGGTAGAAATCTTCATAGGATTTCTGGAGTTCTGCTGTCATTGTGGCCAACATGATGCAAGATACCTTAGTGGTTATATCTCTTATGGGTAGTGTACTCAGCAATCTCCTCAGGAGTCGCAGTGGCTTCATTGACAACCTTAAGCTCCCTGTCGAGGACATACTCCTTGTCCTCATAGCGGGTAATCATCCTGATGTTTCTGATCCATTCATTGAAGTTGGATCCATCAAAAGTGACTTTCCCACACAAGTTCATAAGGGAAAAGGAGCCTGTAGGGTTTGAGCCAGCAACATTGTTGGAAGACATCTGAAAGAAAGAAAGACAAGTTTTATTAGATAAAGAGTCCTTAATAAGTCACCCAAATGAAATATTAAGGCTAGGATCCAACAAACTACTTATAGTTGGAAGAGGGATGCCGTAATCCAATCTATAAAATATTTGAAGGTAGGTAAATGACGATTTACCAATCTCCACCATAAAAACGAAATATTTTATTATTAGGTTTTATTGGATTTGCAACTCCTAGGTCTTTTGAGATACATTGAAATTTTCAATGCTATGTTTGAATCTCGATTGTGCCCTCTCAAGTTTGTGACTGGGATGTCGAGGATCACAAACAAGGTGTGAATAACCATGCAAATTGACTTGGTACCCTTAACTTTATTACCTAATAGATGTGCCAGTTAACCACACACGCTCCACCGATCTATAATAAACTCAAGTTACCCTTTGCCACTCTTACTAGTCCTTGTTAGTGTGGCGGTTAACCACACACGCTCCACTAACGACTTGGTAAGGTACAAAGTGTAATTTCATGGGTTAGCACCTTTTTCACATTTTCCTAAAGTAACTAAGATTGGGAATTAATAATGTATAGTTACTTTATAATTTCATTATACTTTTAATGAGGATTTAAAGTCCTTGTCCTACCCGTTCGGCTAACGACCCTCCACCAGTCAAGGAAACGGTGGGTGAGAGTGGACACCCATTAACCTGCCATTTTATAAGCAACAACCTTATACCCCCCTTATAGACCGGCTTCGTGAATGAGGCCTACCAACGGTAAGACTGACTTATTCTTATACATATATAATAATTAAACTCTTAATATTATAGAAGTATAAGGGTTGAATTTTAAACTTTTAAAATTCTGAGGTTTTAATTTGGAATTTAAAGTATTAGAGTGTAATACTTTACAAATTCCAAAACTTGACGACAAGTTTTGAAACTATTTCAAGACTCTTCAATTCATAACTTATGAGTTTAATGGTTCTTAAAAATGAAGACTCTTCATTTTATGAAACCTCTTTATTCTTTAATGACAACTTTAAAGAAGTGACTTTTGGTTATCCATAACTTGAGGACAAGTTATGGACACCATCATTAAGCATTAAGATCAAGAACTAATCAACCATGTAAGTTACAAATAATTCCTATGATCTTCTAAGACTCATAAGCACAAACTTTCATATCAAAAAATTTCAAGAAATTATATTAATACATATAAAACTTTGAAATTTGATAATAGCCACTTGAAATGGATCAACATAATCATTACCACATTAAAAACAGATTTTTACAAGCCCAAGACAGTTTGGGGTAATGATTCTAGCACGCACCTACTTGTCGAGTGCATGATACTACTCGTCGAGTAGGGTGAATTTTGCCTTGGACTCGTCGAGTCCCCCATTGCACTCGGCGAGTCCAGATGAACAGTGAGCAATTTTTTTTGTTTTTCAAGCCGTTTACATCAAGTATACAGAAAACAAGCCTAGGCTCTGATACCACTGATGGGTTTTGAGCAATCTAACACTCCTATGGTGTACATGCAACCTTAGAAACCTTGGATCTATGTTTTCTCTAATATACATGCCAATTTGATTTTTCAAAGGTTTACTTCCTAGCTAGCATGACATGGGGAACATGTAACATAAAACTAGTAGAAGAACATACCTTTCTTGTTACTTGAATTCCTTGATGACTTTGTGAGCCTAGCACCCCAAATGTGATGCCTCAAATGCTTCACACAACACCACAACACTTAGAATAACTTGAGAGAAACTTGCTTATACTCAAAATCGGTTTTGCCCTCTTGTTTTCTTCTAGTGGCCGATTTTGCTAGCTATGAGGCTCCTTTTATAGTGTGTCACAATTAGGGTTTACACATGTATGCCTTAATTGTCATGACTCTTCATTTCTAATGATCCATGGGTTTGTAACCCCCATGGATTATCCATGGAGCTCCTTATGGGTTATAAACTAACTCCATAAACCATGGATCATAGCCCACTATAAAAGAATGAGTGATTTACATAATCAACCCCATATATTTAATTAGTCTCATTTTGATCACCAAATTAATTCTAAATTAATTCTTGATCAATACTAATTAAATAATATTATTAATATATTAGAACTTATAATATATTAATAATCTCTAAGTGTCCTTTTTTCTCTCATTACAGTCTACCTAAGTGTTGCAATGTCATGCAACCCAAATGGACCATGCCGGGTCGAGTCAAGTACATACCAAATATAGTTATGGACTTAGACACTATATCCAACAGCTTAGGCAACAAGCAGCCAATGGATTCCCTCCTTAGAGCCCTTGGACGAAATCTATTGGGGTTCCCAATAGGATTTTGTCCACTCCACTCTATGGAGTCCATCAGCCTAGTTCTTGCAACTATCAATGATTTGCATAACAGTCCCTCTATTATTAATCAGTTCATTTTAATCCCAAAATTAATATCAAATTAATTTCTGATTAATTACTAATTAATAATACGATTTCCAAATAATATATTAATCATATAATATATTAATAAAATCATTCTGAGTACCAATTTATTATTCATATAATAAATCCTACTCTCTCTCCACTTGTCATCCTATCAAGTTGCATGAGTGAAGGCAACCCAAAAAGACCATGCTACATATCAAATCAAGTATATACCAATAATAGTTATGGGCTTAAACACCTAATCCAACAGTCTCCAACTTGGATAAGTCTAATAACTATTATTGCAATCGTAACTTTCAAAACCCGTTGTCGAACTCTGATCTTATCAGTAATGTGTCCTTTAGATAAGGGATCAAATATACCTCCATTCTACAAGATATCATATGGACATGAGACATAGATTAAAAATCATTCTCTCTGTTCATGTGTTGTTTCCTGATTTCCGATTTATGACGACTGAATTCAAACTACAATTGAACACATCAACTTAGTCCAGGCTTGGCCAAGCGCTTAGGGTGTCATCACTAAATCATCGAGGGGCCCCACAAATATCACTTTTATCCCAAATTTGGTAAAAGGAACGGATAAACTTTGACTCATATGTTTTCTCAATTTACTCATCAAATCACACACAACAACACATTTTATAACACCAAGTTACTGATGCGTTTACGCATCATCAATGTGCAGCCGACTTGTAAACTACAACTCATATGTCTTTGTTTCAAGAATATATGATATTATCATCTCACAATCACTCGTGATAAAATCCATGAAGTGATTCAGATGAGTGTGGGTTTAATCCAATACTCAAATCCTATTTCAGGAGTACTTATGAACACTGTAGCAAAGTTGTGCTATGTCGAAACACTTAAACAACCTACAGTTGGATTCATGACAGTCTTACCTCATTACTTACTTCCAAAGTTAACTTTGGGTGTTTGAATAACCTAGTTATTCGGGAAGTAAAACCTGCAAAGTGAAACACAAGAATAATCTAATTAATTATGGTGTCAAACTTTTGAATATAAATAAAACGCTTATTATTTAATCACCATATTAATCAGACTTTATTCATTGTATATATACTGTTTCGACTAATCAACTCAATACTCGAATTAAAACAATGGTCATCCCATGCTCCTAGCATGCACACTATGTTTATCTACGGTCCTTTCTTTGTGAAATAGATCAATTGAACTCATTTTCAATCACGTTCATTTCACAATTCCAAATCCTATCATAAGTGTAAGAATACCAAATTCTTGTCAGTTACTAGAATCTGTCATATCTAAACTTACATGCAATGATCCTTTTGTAATGTCAAGGAACCAAAGTCACAAAGACTTTGCCAATTATATTACAAAGTATTCCACTAGAGATTGTTACAAGACAATTTCATGGAAGTGAAGTCTCACATTCAAAGTACATTCCTTTGAACATCCTTCTTGCATTAAAGTTTCTAATCTTTAGACAGATTTCATTAACCAACTTCCATTATGGAAACATTTCCATATTTCCATATAACTATCAATTATGAACAAGAGTTACCTCTTCTCAGAACATATCAATATGGTCCTTCAAAAATTATACTATACTCCAACTGTCCACAAGCAACCAATCTTTGGTAAACCTCAGATTGTCCTTGACAGTTGTTTAACTACTTTATTCATATCTGGTTCTCGTCTTTTTCCCTCTTAATGCCCTAGGCATTTGGAAAATCAGAATGATTGAATATTTATAACATATGTGATCAATCCTATATCTCAAGCATATGGGATTCGATACATAATGTCTGACATAAAGACATGATACTTTATCAGTCTTTTGCTATAATATTTCCGTATACAGAATTTCCTTATGTTGAATCATTTCAACATGATATTCATATATGTCCATGACTAAATTCTAAAATTTCAATCTAAGCTTTTAGATTTGAAATGAAGTATGAGTATTTTCTCCCTATAACCTTTTATAGCAAAACAACATCCAAACTTGCAACCATGCAAACTTGTAGCTTTTGTTTCCTATAAATAGCATTGCCTACTTGCAACACTAGGTATAATTATGCTCCCACTAGAACAACAATTATACTTTTACTAGCATAAGTCTTATGCTCCCACTAGCTTTGACATGTACCTAGAAATCAGCTGCACTTCTAGAAATCAATACTTATGGACTTTCATACCAAAGTTCATATTCTTGATACGTGGTGCTTCAATAAGTCTTTGCCTAGACTTCTCAAGCTCATACACTTTTCAGATTAAATAACACAAGTGTGTGTTTAAACCTTTCAGAAACTTATAGAAATAAGTCCCGAATGTTCAAACTACTTGCCATTTCTCACAATTCGAACTATGTGATGCCGTAATCATACTCAGATTTGAGAACGCAATTATTACAACTGCTAGCTCTAATCCTCTAAAATCTACTTAGTGAAAGCGTTTCCTCACAATCATTTTCATGAAGTAGAGAGAAACCTCTTGCCACTTAGATTTTATGGTGTATGTGTTCATATCCATATAAATATGTCATTCCCAACCACTATCATAAGACAAGGTTTATGACAAATTCAAACTCATATGAACTGAACTTGTTCAATCTATATTTCTTGCCATCTGGCAGCTCAAGGACCTACCATTGTGTAACATCCATAAAATTCAAGCCAATTTAAAACTTTTAAAAACATTCAAAAACCATAATTATTACAAATTTGTTTTCAAAATAGTTTAGTGTCAAAGTATCCTATAATCAAATCATGAAAACAAAAGGAGGTGTACGGTCACGCCTTCGCCTTCCCGCGATCATCAGAAGTACCTGAAACAATAATCGATAAATATAAGCTCGAAGGCTTAGTGAGTTCCCCCAAAACACCAACACCGTACAGATATAACCATATCATAACAACCAAACACATCATGCATAATGAGCCATCAGTCTGACTGGACCGCCTCACAGGCCGTCAGTCTATCTAGACCGCTCTCTGAGCCTTCGGCACGTCTGGACCACCTCTCAGGGCCTTCAGCCTATCCGGACCGCTCTCCGGGCCTTCGGCCTGACTAGTATGCCCTAATCGGGTCTGCAGTCTATCCGGTCCGCGCTGGGTATCTTGGCCTACTGCACACAGCAGGACCTGCCTCAATCCAATCCCTCAAACCAACAAACATGTGCACATAAATATCATATGCTAGGTAGCATGTATAGATAGTCATACAGATGTAATAGATCATTAACATGGCAACCATCCTAAAACCAGGATACCGATCTAACCGATCACTACCATAGCAACCATCCTATAACCTAGATACAAATCATAAGGGCCGAACTTGGTGCCTTAGACCCTGTTGATATAGTGAGAAGAACTCACCTCGCAAGTAGTGTTGAACTGGACTGAAAGTCTTTGACCGTTGTCTCACCGAAAATCTCGAACAATCCAAAATAACGGTACTATGTCAACACATGGGATATCAATCTTGACTAAGGGTCCACCTAGTCCATTTTGCTTTTTCTCTAATTTGGGCCAAGGCCCAATACCAAATCCATGATCCAAGAGTCTATATATATATATGGCCCATCATTGGCCCAATTTTCCCAATTGGGCCCAACTCCCTAATTGGACCTCATTTTAAAATCCTTTACCAAAACTGGCCCCAAACACACTTATTCAGAAAGTCCAGCAAGGCCCAAGTCCAACTGGCTCAAAGGTGGCCCGATCCAAAAGCCCAAATCGCAAAAGCCCAACAGAGGGCGTACGTTAGGCATACTCCTCTGGTACGCAGGGGGTACTCCGTCTCGCGTTGACTGGAAAACGGGACCATTGACTCGGTAAACGGGGCGTACTGCTCTCTACGCGGGGCGTACGCGAGTCTGTACCAAAACTCTCATAAGTGCTTAATGGCTTAAGTACTTAAGCCCAAACTTCATATCCATCAACCAAATGTGCCCTAGAACCATAAATTCTTGAACTTTAAGACTTTGGACGTCCAGAATGTTCTTAATACATGGTCCTAATCCATTAATACCCTTCTACTACATGTGTGGGACACTTTCAACCATTGGGACATCATTTTTATCACTTAGGACCCTTTCTAGGGTCTGAAAGGACATATTATCTCGTTCACAACATAACATTCACCAATTTGGGACTTTTGGGATAAGAAATGGTTCCATAAAGCTAGCATGGCAAGATCTACATCATACAAGAAGAAAGGTTGGAGCTTTTATCTCTTGGAGCTTCTAGAGCACAAGGAAACTTCATATCTACAAGCTTGTCTTCCTTCTCCAACTCCTTGATGCAACACCTTCTTCTCCAACTATTCAAATCACACACTTTTAGCTCACACACTCAAGAAAGGGGCTAGGGTTTGGGGAAAACGGCTCAAAACTATGGAGGCTGAGATGATGGAGGGTTTTGAGCTCTTAAGGACGTTTATATATAACCCAAACCCTAAATATTAGGGTTTTCATCTGACATGAGTACGCCCAGCATACACAAGTTTACACCCAGCGTAGTAAGGCGCGCCTAGTACGCTCAGCGTACGCTTATGTACGCTCAACGTACTCCTTCCTGATCCAAAGTTACAACTTTAGCCCTTAGGCTTCTTATGGCTTCACTCTTCCATCCCCAGGGACTATAAATGACAAAATAAAAATAACAGAGGGATTCAAAATTATCTGCAATATTCCGAGATGTTATAACTCTCCCCCACTTAAAGTAGGCTTCGTCCTCGAAGCCTGCTGCGGCGAACAAATTCGGTTGACGCTCCCGCCTCTAGGCCACCGGATCCCAAGCCCACTTGAATCCCCTTTGGTGCTCCCACTGCACCTTTACCAAAGGTCTTCCTTGCTTCATAGGACCTTTTCCTTCCTTCCCAGAAATAGTCATTGGCTTCTCTGCGTAGTTTAGGCGCTCTTTGGCCTGAATATCACTCAACGATACTACCTCCTTCTCGTCTAACTTGCATCTCTTCACAGCTTCGAGACGCGAATAATGTTGTGAATCTCGCTGAACTTCTCCGGAAAATCTAACCTACATGTCACCTTGTCAAACCTGGAAATAATCCTGATAATCCAAAGTATCGGGGTCCTATCCTTCCCTTTTACTGAAGCAATCCTTTTGTGCTGACAGGATGATGCATCCTTCAGCTCCTAAATCTACATAGAGTAACAGTCAACTGCTAACGCATAACCAAAAACACCTGTGACAGGCCCGATCAGCATCGGGCTGGAATATCAATATGTCGAGTCCGATCAACCACCGGATTGAAATCCTCAGGGTTTGTCGGCCTACCGCCTCAACCCTACCGCTCCTTCTGGCCTTTGTGCCTACGACTTACAGTCGGCCGGCACCGGGTATCTTGGCCTACTGCCGCATCCCTACTGCTCCTCTTGAGTCTTCGTGCCTACGACTTACAGTCGGCCCGCATCGGGTATCTTGGCCTACTGCATCAAGCAGAACCGCCTCGACCCTCCCAACCTAATGTGTTGCCATAGGTAATCAGAAGCAAGATCTAACCAGGTTCGCAGAACCTGATCGACAGGGACGCTCTAACCCAGCAACCCTCGATTTTTTTAGATGTTATTATGCCTTTCGCCCGCCACTCGCGATCCACCCTATAAGCAAAAGTTTTCCCCTATTTACCTCACCAACCTCCAGAGTGCATGCCTCACCCGGATACACTTGTGATCCCCAACGCAAGTTTCCACTATAAGCCACCTTGAAATGGCCGTCCATGAATCTACCCCAAGTTTCTGAATGAAAGTACCACAAGTCATGTAGAGAAGACCCTCAAACAGGTCGATAGAGACCCTTTCACAATCTGAATCCATACGATACACCAGTACCTTAATATAACATTTGACTCTTTGCCATGCCATTACCAATATCCGGAGCGATGAAAGAAGGTAATCAACCAAGAACTTCCATGTTACATTTGCTCCCTAACAACAACTTGCGAATATGCAGGAATACGGGGCAAACGTCTTCCCGGATTCATTCTGGAGTCGAACTGATACTCCCATCAATCCTTACTGCTTCTGATAACCTATCGACACTTTCATCTTCTCGTCAGTGGCCCATTCCTTCGGTCCTGTAGATATCCACTTTCCTCCGCTGCCCGAAGGGCCTAATCGACGTTCCTCACATCCAAACAAGCATCACAATGCTGAAACTCTACCATGCATGATTTCCTACTTGGAGCAAGTTGCTACCCAAGAGTTTCCAGGATCTCCTACATGGCCATCTACGGTTCCTAAGGGCACTCTATAAGTGATAAGCAGCAAGTACGGAGCGTACAATTCCACAGGTTGTTACCACAAAGAAGCATGGTCAATACCAGAACATAGATCTAACAAAATGCATAGAGAGTCTTTAGCATGACTGGACCGCCTCACTGGGCCTTCAACCTATCTGGACCACTCTCAGAACCTTCATCATGTCTGGACCACCTCTCCGGGCCTTCAGCCTGTCTGGACCATTCTCCGGGCCTTCGATCTGACTGGTACGCCCTGCTGGCCTTCAGTTTATCCGGACCGCCCTAAGTCTGTTGAGCATAACCCTGGATCCATCCTGTGCATTTAGCCAGTTCTCCCCCACTTGGGGGTTTCGAGCCCCTGATCCAATCCGTACACTATAATCCCGACCTAAATATAGACCTCGTGTTGATACCCCCTTCTCGGGAAAACCGTGGTCCGATCCATGACCCACTTATCCTCCACATACGCTAAATAACCCGCACACCCGTGCTGAAAGTACTGTCGAGCCCTGGTAGCTAAACAAAACCCTCAATGGCTGATGCTCCATCTGAGAATTCCTAATTCTCCCCTACTTAAGACACTAACCACTACCTACTAGTGGAGAAACCAAAACACTACTTCACCGTCCCTACTAGGTATTACCATACTTAACAATGGAATGATTAACCCTGGAATGGATAACCTACGCAAAACAATCCTCCTGGCACAGAGTAACCAAACTTCAAGAGAAAACTGAATCCCAGCTAAATGCTTCTAACTCTCCAAACCACAACTACTGACCCTGAATGGTGATTCTTTATCCTAACTTCTCATCCTCAATGCAACCCTGGATCCTAACCATCTACAACCCTTCGATACTAAATTCATCTAATCCTCCTATATCCTAACATCTTATGCAGAAGGTAATGGAATGTTCACAATATAGTCATAAACAATAAGATAAAGGTAGAAACATACCAGCTAGGGATGTTATTTGGGCCATAACCGAACCGAACCGACCCGAACCCGAATAACCCGAGAACCGAATAAGGGTATTTGTATGAACCGAAAACCAAACCAAAAAAGCAATACGGGTTCGGTTCGGTTTGGGTTTTATTCGGTTCGGTTCGGTTCGGTTCCGGCCCGAATAACCCAAATAACATGTACAAGATTATTAATGACCTATTATTATTGTATAACCCGAATAACCCAATTAACATTTACAATGTGATTATAACTATTGTATTTTGTATGACTTTTGTATTTTATGATTTCATAACAAATCTTTTAAAGGAACAAATTTGTTAATTAAAAATAATACAAAGTATATATAATTGTTCCAAATGTGCAAAAAGAGTTAGAATTTGTGAACTAAGAATATAAACACAGATAACATGGATTAACTATTCTTGATTAAAATGTAAAATACAAACACCAAAATCTTAAGATATAGTTATGAAGCAACATATTAAACACTAAACATTAAACACCCAAAACATCCAAAATCTATATATAAGTATATAAGTTAAACATTAAACGTTCGACACCCAAATTAAAATATGAATGTTAAGTTTTTAACCATATCCAAAATAACATTTTTCAAACACGAATTAACTATTCGGGAATATTAATTGGTTGTTTTCCCTTTCCATCTCTATTGTTTATCGCCTCTTCTAAAGATTTCGCGACCTCATCGTCTTTCAAAATTACATCAATGTTGTCCACAATTGGCTTTCTTGATTCCTTACCCAATCTTGGGTGCAAACCAAAGCCTCTACTATATTTACAGACAAATTTGTTCAATATTGATCCAATATCCGCCCGCTTGTACTAAACGCCGCCTCTGACGCCACGGTAGAGATTTGCAGTCCCAAAATATCTATCAACATAAACATAGAAAATGTTAAAATATAATTTTTTTAAAAAAAGTATACAAATAATAAAGTTATACCTTTCGCCATACGGGATACAATAAGGTAACGAGATGCATTGTGTTTCAACCAAAGTAGAATATCAAAATCTTTACTGTATTTAACTAACTGTTCGTTTAGGTATCGTGTCAACTCCGTTTCCATTGATGCTGATGGGTAATCAGTTTGCACTATTAAATCACCCATGAAGTCGTTTTCGTCATCAATCACTACTACATCTTCATGACCATGTGTTTGATTTTGAGAAGAGTCGGTATTGTCAAACTTTGATTTGTAGAAATAAAAAAAATTCTCAAATCTTTGTTGAAGACCCCGTATTAAGGCCTTAGCCTTCAAAATGACTTCCGAGTTGAGCATGGGATCTTTTGTGTATTCTTCAACTTAATCAACTTCTCAAATGCTTGTTGAAGAAAATCAAACTTGAACCGTGGATCTAATATGACCGCAAAATACAAAAAATCATTTAATTTTTCAAGGTCGCCCCGATACTTATCGTATTTGTCAATCATGTCCTTCCCGATCAAACAAAATTGGGGACTAGCCGCCCATTCCTTAATGTGTTTGTACACATCACATATTTCACCAAAAAAATGATGTGTCATCGGTTTTGTTGACATCGATACATTGTCGGTTTTCACTTTGAATTTCTCGAGAAATCCAACCATAGCTCTATAAATGTTGAAATCTTCTTTTGAGGGGGTCAAAACATCTCGAACATATGTAGGATCTATTATAATAAAGTAAATGTTAGTATTTTTTTTGAAAAAAAAACAACTTTACTACACCATGTTTAGAGGCCTATATCTCACTGAATATATAACCAAATAATGCATTTAAATAGTCTAAACGTTAGTTTAAATTGTGAACTACAAGCTGGAAAAAAAATTGGGCTAATCCGACAAATAACGAAGACGTTATGACAGTTCAAAGTTGGCTAAAAAATTCCAAACATGCTGAAACAGAAAAACTCAGCTTTAATACCCCATGTTTAGAGGCCTGTATCTCACTGAATATATAACCAAATAATGCATTTAAATAGTCTAAACTGTAGTCAAAATTGAGAACTACAATCTGGAAAAAAATTGGGCTAATCTGACAAATAACGAAGACGTTATGACAGTTCAAAGTTGGCTAAAAAATTCCAAACATGCTGAAACAGAAAAACTCAGCTTTAATACCCCATGTTTAGAGGCCTGTATCTCACTGAATATATAACCAAATAATGCATTTAAATAGTCTAAACTATAGTTAAAATTGATAACTACAAGCTGGAAAAAAAATTGGGCTAATCCGACAAATAACAAAGACGTTATGACAGTTCAAAGTTGGCTAAAAAATTCCAAACATGCTGAAATTTAAAAAAAAAAAACAATGGAATAGAATATGAAATTACCTTTGACTTCAAACATGCCAAAAACATTCTCCAACTCCACCGCAATCTTCAACAAATCGTATGTGGAGTTCCATCGGGTTGGGCTATCATTACACAAAAATTTCTTGGATTCCACATTTAGTTCTTTCATGCATTCTTTGAACCTTTGAATCCGTTGTGTAGAATTTCTAATGTATTTAACGGCCTTTTGCATGCACTTGATACTAGATTGGTGTTGATCAAACCCATCCCTAACAATAAGGTTAAGGATGTGGGCCATACACCTTACGTGTAATTGTTTCCCCCCATCATACAAGTTTGGTAGTTTTTTCTTTAGAATTTCGATTGCTTTATCATTCGAACTAGCGTTGTCTACGGTTATGGTCATTACGTTAGTGATACCCCACTCTTGAAGACAAGTCAACAACGTGCGCCCAATGTCTTCTCCCTTATGACTATCTAGAGATTTAAAGTTGATAATTCTTTTGTGCATAAGCCAATCTTCATCAATAAAGTGGGTCGTGACCACCATATAGCTTGACCTTTGACATGAGCTTGTCCAATAATCGGTGGTCAAATGCACATTACTTAAGGGATTACTAAAAAACTTAAACAACTTAGCCTTTTCTTCAAGATAGTAATCGGTGACTCTATTTGAAATTGTGGTTCTACATGGCAAAACTACTTTTCCGTTCAATGCATTTGTATACTCAACAAATGATTCATTCTCTACAAACTTGAACGGTAATTCTCCAACTACAAATAAGTTTAACAAAGCTTTTTTTATTCTTTTCTCATCATGTTTCCAAGTCCCAATACTATTCTCCCCGTTTTCATTTTTTTTGAAATTTAAAGTGGTTTGGTTTTCTACTTTTTTTTCTAAATTTTTTGGGTTCATTTTACATCTTTCTGTATGTCTAATCATACTAGAAGTACCGTTTCCGCCGGATTCGGTTTTGAGAAAAGTTCCACACTTTTTGCATTTGATATATCTAACTTTGTCAATATGAATTACATCATAATCGGCCCAACAAGCCGCCCTTTGGACATATTTCCTTTTCTTCGGCTTTGTTGCTTGACTTGTTCCTTCAACTTGAGTGTTATCAACAAACAAATCTTCATCATCAATATAAAGCACAATAACAAAATCATTTTAATATAATAGAATAGCAATATAGGTTCTTTAACATTTAAATAGATTCATCAATATGGAATGAAACAAGTAAAAGAACAAATATGGTTGTTTTCTCCATTAATTTCTCTCATTCAAGGTCAAATTCCCCGTTGCTTGGACTTATAGAGAAAATGTTAACTGTTAACATAACACACTCAAATTTCAATTGATAACATACATAATAACACATTGAATGATTGAAAGATTGAGTAGTATATTAACACATTTAAATTTCAATGAGTAACATACATTGATACATAATAACACATTGAAAGATTGAGTAATAGATTAAGATACAAATACTTACTTGAGTTTCTTGATTTGGAACCCAATTCTCCATGACTTGAATGGAATTTGATCGCAATAGAGACTAGAATACGAAAGATTGAGTAGACGATTTTTTCCAAGAAGCAAGGGCCGATTTTTTTTTTATCGTGAATGAAGTTTGACGTTCAAGGCAGTAGACTGTTGGATGATCGATCAAGGCAGCAGCCTAAAGTCCGCAACTCGCAAGTAAGGATGAGAAAAACACTCGATCGATCAAATACTCATGTCGTCGATTTGTTGATTGCTTTGATTTTTTGTTTCCAGGTTACGTGGATATTGGGTATTTGGGTTACGAACTTACGATGGATTGAACACGATAGTACAAGACCGAATAAGCTATCGATCAAGGGAAAAAAATGTGACTTTTCAAATTCGGTTCGGTCCATTTAGACCGAATAAGCCCTTATTCGGGTAACCCGAACCGAATAACCCGAAACCCGAATAAGCCTAATATAGATACCCGAAAACCGAATCGAATTGCTTATTCGGGCCTAATTCGGTTCGGTTCGGTTCGGGTTTCGGTTTGGTTCGGGTTATCGGGCCAAATTCTCAACCCTAATACCAGCAACCGCATCTGGTGTTGCCCTGGCCTCCTCTGCTGTAAGCTGGAAAGCACGTCCCTGAGCCCTCGAAGGCTCTGCTCTACCCTGAATCCCGTCAGTAATCCTCAGCGTAGCCGGCACTGGAGCCTGCGCCGGTCTGGCAGCGAGCTGTGGACAGTTGGTCTTCACGTGACCAACCTGATGGCAGTAGTAGCAAATCCTCATATCCAGAACGAGGGCTGGCTGGCGACAATCCCTCACAAAGTGCCCCTCCTTACCGCATTTGCGGCATGCACTACTAGATCTGCAAAAACCCCGAGTGACCCTTCCCACACTTGCCACAAGTGCGGACCTGTTGTCCCCCTGACCTGGAATCAACGGTCTTAGACCGATTTGGCGCCGGCTGTGACTGTGTCGGGGCCTGCCTCTGCTCTCTCAGTTGTAACTCAATCTCAAGCTCCCCCGCCTAGCAGCCTCCTGCAACTCCAGCAAAGTATCACATTGTTGGGTAGCCACAAACTGACAGATGTCAGTCTTGAGCATGCTCAGATAACGTGTCATCTAAGCCTGCTCAAAAGCAAACTTTGGGAAGAACATCGCCCTCTCCGTGAAAATACGTGTGATCGCCTTCACCATCTCGACATCTTGTTTCAACTCTAAGAACTCCTGAGCTAACTGTTCCCGCTCGACCCGTGGGATGTAGTGAGTGCAGAACATATCCCTGAACTGCTTCCAAGTAACTGTAACTCTCTGATCATCAGAATAAGACCCAGTCATCAACCTCCACCAGTCCTTTGCCCCGGACCTTAGCAGGTTCAGGGCACATTTGACCTTCTGGTCAGTTGGACATGAGCATGTGAAGAAACAACCCTCCACATCGAATAGACACCTCATTGCTCTGATCGGATCCTGAGTCCCATCAAATGTCGGGGGCTTCGTGTTATCGAAATCCCTTTAATGAAAAGCCCGACCATCTCCTCCCCTGCCTCCGTTATAGTTGATATAGCTGCAACGGCAGCCGTCTGCGCAAGGGCTGCATAGCGCTCATCGAAATACCCAACCATGGCGGTCTTAATGGACCCAAACATCTCCGGCAGTTATGCCCGAAACAAGGTAGCAACCTCATCATGCAGGATCTCTCGAATCCTGGCGTCCAACTCATCCGCCCTCATCTGAACAACAACCTCGGGCATTGTCGGTCCCTCCTGACTGCCATCTCCTGGTCTTGATCTGGATCCGGATCTAGTCACAAAGTGTCTCGTAACCACCATACTGAAAATACACTAGGAAATATCAGATAATTCATATAAATAACGGGGAACCAATTCCCAACTAAACCCTAAGGATTTGTGACTTCCTTGCTACGCGTATGGTTCCTGTGCTTTCAGTAGTACGGGCCCATACTACCTTCCACACCTACCCATATTTGTCTCAAGGATCATCACAACACCCTATCAATACTCATAAACATAGATGAGCTCTCAATCCTCACTCCAAGAGGAAGGCTACATATCTCCCGGCTATCCGGCTAACCCTGCACAACTCATCCTACCACCACTGCTACCCAACCCTCCACTGGTTCCAGATAACTATTGCATGAATAAAATCACATGCCGCACAGCTTAAACAATCTTAGACTAAGAGACTTAACCCTACAAAGGTTGGACTCATACGAGAGCTACGCAGCAGGACCAAATCCCTCATCCTAAGATCATTTAACCCATGTAGCATGTGACTTAGCACATGTGAAAGAGTCACACAACAGTCAAACAAGGAAACTCTATAGGAACTAAGGCATCACATAATCAGACTATTCTACCATGCAGTTCCTGAAGATCCCTAGCTTATCACTAGCATGTTGTTCTATCATATCACAAAATCAAATAATCTGTAAGGTATTTTGGGGTCTATTCACGAGCTCCGGGTGATCTTACACTTGCATCCTCCTTTATTATTTTGAAACCATTTTAAAATCTTGCCCTTAGTTTGAGACTGGAGACACACGAGTGTTCCTCCAATTCACTCAAACCAAGGCTATGATACCAACTTGTAACATCCATAAAATTCAAGCCAATTTAAAACTTTTAAACACATTCAAAAACCATAATTATTAAAAATTTGTTTTTAAAATAGTTTAGTGTCAGAGTATCCCGGAATCAAATCATGAAAACATAAGGAGGTGTACGATCACGCCTTCACCTTCCCGTAACATCAGAAGTACCTGAAACAATAATCGTTAATTGTAAGCTCGAAGGCTTAGTGAGTTCCCCCAAAATACCAACGCCATACAGATATAACCATATCATAACAAACAAACACAACTTGCGTAATGAGCCATCAGTCTGACTGGACTACCTTACAAGCCATTAGTCTATCTGGACTGCTCTCCAAGCCATCGGCACGTCTGGACCGCATCTCAGGGCCTTCAGCCTATCCAGACCGTTCGCCGGGCCTTCGGTCTGATTAGTATGCCCTAACCGGATCTGCAGTCTATCCGATCCGCCCTGGGTATCTTGGCCTACTGCACATAGCAGGACCTGCCTCAACCCAATCCTCCAAACCAACAAACATGTGCACATAAATATCATACGCTAGCTAGCATGTACAGATAGTCATACAGATCTAACAGATCACTAACAAGGCAACCATCCTATAAGCAGGATACCGATCTAACCGATCACTACCATAGCAACAATCCTATAACCAGGATACAAATCATAAGGGCCGGCCTTGGTGCCTTAGACCCTATTGATATAGTGAAAAGAACTCACCTCGCAAGTTGTGCTGAACTGGACTGAAAGTCTTCGACCGCTGTCTCACCGAAAATCCCGAACTATCCAAAATAACGAATACTAAGTCAACACATGGGATATAAATCTTGAATAAGGGTCCACCCAGTCCATTTTTCCTTTTCTCTAATTTGGGCCAAGGCCCAATACCAAATACATGATCCAAGAGTCCATATATATGGCCCATCATTGGTCCAATTTTCCCAATTGGGCCCAACTCCCTAATTGGACCTCATTTTAAAATCCATTACCAAAACTGGCCCAAAACCCACTTATTCAGGAAGTCCAGCAAGGCCCCAGTCCAACTGGCCCAAAGGTAGCCCAATCCCAAAGCCCAAATCGCAAAATTTCAACAGAGGGTGTACGATGTGCATACTTCTCTGGTACGCGGGGCGTACTGCTCTCTACGCAGTCTGGATATGGCCGGGCTCCCTGATCTTTGTCAAGACACTCAAAGTGATGGGTCGGTCCCTGGCCCAAGCTCTTCCCCCAGTGATGGTAACACCCCTGCCCATAAGTACCGTTGTTTGCATGGTATGTTTTGATGTAACTCCTACGAACAATATTCTCTATGTCTTTCTTTGTTTTTTTGTCTTTGATGCCCTTACTGGCAGCCTTAAAGTCTGGGAGTCCGACAATTTGACAATGTTCACTTTTCATTGTTGGGTATGAATGTTTACCGCATATATTTTTTTGTTTTGTTGCTTTGTGTATGGTTTATGTTGGCCATCACATACTATTTATGCAGGGTACGATTATATCCCTTGTTTGAGTTCTTTTATTTGAGAACTCCTTGTGCTTTTCTAATGCTGGTCTTTGAGAAATTTGTTCTAATTTGCTGCTTAAAGACCCTAGGCGTAGCCAAGATCGTCATCTTGAGGCTCACCCGATTATGCTTTTCTCATTAGTGGAAGGTTATGACTCTTCTACGCTTATGTCACATGTTCTTTTGTATGTTTGTTATTTGTTATAATGTGATTGATGAACATGTTTTGTGGGAAAGGTTATGAACCTTTTTTATACAAACCCCCAGGCTGCCTTCTTGTATCGATTCCGCTCATGTGACGTTGGATGATCAGTCCTTGTTGTCACACGGTAAACGTACACAGCCTCTTTATTTTGCTTTTCAAGCTTGAAAATAAGGAGCATCTGAATTGCTATTTTTTTTCTAGTTTTATTGTTGGAGTATTATAAGAGTGAAGGTGGTAAAGTAATTTTTACTGGTTACATTTACATGTCAAAACTAATACACAATGCCTTTGCTAGCATTGAATCTATCTTTAACACTCGTTTTAAGAATAAAAATGACACAGGCTCTGCGCATTCCAAGTTCTTGGAATGGCACGCTCGTCCTGAGCTTCTAGGACATAAGCACCATTCTTATGGGCTTCCATAAATTTGTATGGTCCTTCCCAAGTAACACTGAGTTTCCCCAATGGCTCGGCATGACTGGACTCGTTTTTCCTTAGCACCCATACTCCAAATTTGAAATTCTTAACCTGGACTTGGTGGTTGTAATAGTTATCGGTGCGCGATTTATACAGTGCTTGGCGCATCTGTGCAACCTCACATTTTTCATCGAGCATGTACAGGTCCTGGTGTCGCCCCTCTTCATTGGCTGCTTCTTTGAAACTCTCTGTTCGTAGAGAGTCAGCCACTATTTCCAAGGGGAGGATTGCTTCCGTCCCATAAATTAGACTAAATGGGGGTTTCTCTCGTGCTTGACCTTGTTGTGGTACGATACGACCATAGCACTGTTGGGAGCTCATCCACCCAGGCGGACTTTGATCCGAGTAACCTTTTCTTCAAACCATTAACTATGGTTTTATTTGATATCTCAGTCTGTCCGTTGGCCTGAGGGTGCGCTACTGACGTGAACTGGCGATGGATTTTCTTGTCTTCGCACCACTCCTTGAAGGGACTTCCTTCAAATTGCGTACCGTTATCACTTATGGGAGTGTCAAAACGAGCCAAGATATTATTGGTCATGAATTTTATCATTTGCTTGCCAGTGACAGTGGCTAGCGGTTCTACCTCTATCCATTTAGTAAATAATCCATGGCCACTAACAAAAATTTCACACCCCGTGGCGTTGGTGGGAATGGTCCCACTATGTCAATCCACCATTGATGGAAGGGCCAGGGACTGGTGATGCTAGTCAATGGCATGGCCTGTTGATTTTGGAAAAGGGTGAGTGTCTGGCATTCTTTGCATTTCTTGGTTAGGGCTGCGGCGTCGTTGTACACGTCTGGCCAATATACTCCTCGCGGAGTATTTTGCCTGTGAGCGCTCGAGCGCCTTCGTGTGTTGTCGCGTCCCTGAAATGAATTTCTTCTAGGAACGTCTGCCCCTCTGTTTTAGAGATGCACTTTAGCCATGGGCTTAAATACCCTCTTCGGTATAGTTGGTTGTCTCTGATTGCAAAATGCGACGCCCTGATTTTGACTTTTCTCGCCTCCTCTGGGTCATCCGGGAGCACGCCATGGCGCAAGTAATCGATGTAGGGTTTAGTTCATTTTGGAGTAGTCGATACTGTATTAACCCTTTGGTTATCAATACTTTTCTCCGGGAGTACTTCAACTAGCACTTTCTTTGTTAAGTGATCGTAAGAAGTAGAGGCTAGATTGCTGAGAGCATCCTCCCTTGCATTCTTTCCCCGTGAGATTTGATTTCTTGAAAAACTTTTGAATGTGCTGGTTAGGCTCTAGACCGCATATAAGTATTTCTGCATCTTAGGATCTTTTGCCTCATAAGTTCCATTTATCTGGTTTGTGATAAGTAATGAATCACCGAGAGCCGCTAGTTGCTTTGCACCAACCTCTGTGGCTAGCCTCAGACCCGCCTGGAGTGTTCGTGCTCTTCCTCATTGTTAGACACTTGGAAGTCAAATCGCAGCACGTAAGTGATCTCTTCGCCTTTGGGGCTTTGTAGGATCAAGCCTGCGCTTGATACTTCCTTACTTGTTGCGCTATCAATGTATAACTTCCAAAGTTCCTTGCTGGCTTCAGGCTCTAAAGGATCAACAGAGATTGTCATCGACACTCCCTTAATAGTATCTGAGATTTCGACCAGGAAGTATGCGAGGGCCTGGGCCTTGATGCTAGTCCGAGGATGGTAATGGATATCATGTTTGCCTAACTCTATGGCCCACTTGGCCAGGCGCCCTGACTTTTTCGGCCTTAGCAGCACTTGCTTTATCGGGTAACTAGTCAGAACATCCACCTTGTGGGCTTGAAAATACCTTTGTAGCCGTCTAACAGCGTATACAAGGGCGAGGACCAGCTTCTCTAAAGCCGGGTAATTGTTCTCTGGTCCTTGTAGGGCCCTACTAACAAAATGGATGGGGACTTGCTTGCCTTCCCTCTCCACCGCTAACACAGAGGAGATAGCTTCTTCGGAAGCTGCTAAATACATCTGTAATGTCTCTCCTGGTAGTGGGTAGGCAGGAGCCTGTAGTTGGTGTAAGGTATCTTTCAGTTGTTGCAATGTTGCATCTGCTTTTTCTGTCCATTTGAACTGCTTTTTTTTCTAGGCACCCTTTGAGCGTTTGGTACAGAGGAAGCGCTTTTTCTGCAGATTTGGCAATGAATCTTCCCAATGTCGTCAACCTACCGCTGATCTCCTCTACACCCTTGAGATTGTGGGAAGTTTTTGACTCAAGGAACTCCTGGGTTTTGGTGGGATTGGGCAGAATCCCTTCCTCGGATATTTGATACCCAAGGAATTACCCTTCTTCTACCCCAAAAGTACACTTAGTTGGGTTTAATTTCATCTGCTCTTTAGCTAGCGTTTTGAAAGTGTCTTCCACATCGTGAAGCAATGTTTCTTCATTGCGACTCTTAACTACTATGTCATCGACATAGACTTCAATATCCCTACCGATTTGGTCGGCGAATATCTTGTCCATTAGCCTCTGATATGTAGCAACCGCATTTTTGAGCCCGAACGACATTTTCTAGTAGCAGAAAGTGCCCTTCTCAGTGTGGAAGGCAGTTTTCACCTTGTCTTATCGTTTCATGTGTACCTGATGGTAGCCCTTGTACGCATCAAGGAAATATTTGAGCTGAAAACCTTCAACCTATTGGACTTTCTAATCAATCTATGGGAGAGGATAACAATCCTTTGGACAGGCGTTATTAAGATCTGAGTAATCAATGCAAATTCGCCATGACCCATTGGCTTTCTTTACCATGACAGGATTTGTTATCCAGGTCAGGAACATTACCTCCCTGAGTATGCCAGCATTCACCAGATCGGCTACTTCTGCGTTTATAGCCATGTTCCGGTCTTCTGCCTGGCCCCTCTTCTTTTGTGTAACAGGATTGCTTCCATGGGTAATATTAAGTCTGTGTTCTATAACATGTTGATCAACGCGTATCAAAATTGTTGGTTTCCATGAGAAAATGGTGGAGTATTGCTTCAGGAGTGCTATCAGTCGCACCATGGTCTCGTCTGATAGGTGAGGGCCAATTCGCACGAGCTGTTCTGGATATTCCATGTTTATTTGGTGTTTCTCAGTGGAACATCCCTCCTTCGATTTCTTTGGTGCTCGCACCAACTCAGGAGCGACTATGATCTGGTGGCAATGATGTGCCCTGGTGTTTGTGGCGAGGATCGTCGCTGATCCCTATCGCGTGCTGAATTTAACAATGTCATGGATCGTCGATGGTACGAAGTGTAGTAAGGAGATTGTCGACCGTCCAAGCATAATATTGTGTTCTGTTGGATAGCGGATCACAGAGAATTTGATTGTTCTTGTGATTCGGTCCCTCTCGTCATGACTGAACAACGTTAAAGGCAGTCGGTTGGGGGTTGCAGCCCCTTCTTCCACGCATCTGGAAGTTGCCTGAAACAATGATGATAGAGTATTTCGGAGCAACTACCATTGTAAATGTATATTCGATGGATTTTCGTATTACAAATGAATCCAGATATGAGGAGTGGGTCTCGCGGATCCCAGTTCAATGGTCTGGGATCGCTACTAAAAAAACTAATATTTAGTAGATTTCTCGAGAGTACCTCTATCTCGTCCTCTGCTTGGTGAGTTGTGTTTCTCTTACGAGACTTAGATATAATGAGTACCTCCACGCTGTCATACGGGGGTTTCTGCAACAAATCAGGATGCGATATCGCCATCTGAGGCTGTGAACTATTCAACGACAGTTGCCGAAGACTGCTCTGGAGTACTGGCTCTGCTATTTCTTCCATAAGCGGTGGGATCTGTGCCATTAGCACCGTGATTGGGGAATGTGTTCTCTACTCACGGTGGCGATCGTTGTTTACCGTCACTGGTATTCTGAACAGATCTCCCACTACGGTAGTAGATTCTGTTGGGTTGTGATCCCCTTTTTGCAGAGGACCAGCGTCGTTTACTAGCTGTATCAGTCTGAGGATACGTACAGATGGCACCAATGTTGTGACATGCTCTTCAGGGGGTTGAATGTTGGCTGATGGATCAGACCTTGAAGTTTTTCTGAGAACACAGCATAGAAGAATCATTAAAGGACGTTCGGGCGTTTTCCCGGGATGTCACTCCGACGATCAAGTTAGTTTTTTTAGAGAGAGAGTTATAGGGTAAATTTCGTGAGGAATAAGATGAATCTCCTCCTTGAGATGGAAGAGATCCTTTTATACCTGTTACTAACGGATCGTAGGGACCTTGTCCAGTGAGTGTGAGACGTGGCCTCCTCTTACTGGGAGAATTATGCCCACGCTAACTAACTGTGAGCTGACGTCATTTTTGGGCGTCACCTAAGCTTTCTGTCACGTCCTGATTGGTCGTGAGTGAATGAGAAGATCAAGAGGAATATTCTTTCATCATGAAGGGAAGCGAACTGTCGCCCCGGTGTTGGATCACTTAGGCCGAGACCGGGTCCTGGCTGAGGTTCTGGCATGATAACGTCTCGTTTATGCTTTCTGTTATATTTAACATGGTCGTACAAGGTAACTTTAACAGTAATAAAATAATTACTAAAAATTAATCTAAAAACAATAACTAAAATGGGTTTTTATCTGATTTGGCAAGTTCAGTTTAACTTAACTACTCAATTAACTAAAAACTAAGCAAATAACTCAACTAATAAAGATTGTTGTTAAGATTATGAAGAAAGTTTCGTTTAGATTTGAATCCCCATTTTTCCTATGGATAGTTTCTAATCATGGATTTATTCAGTTGGTTTCCATTATTAATATGATTAGCAGTCTTGATCCGATCTCCTAATATTTTCACCAATACATGAACTCTTATGTAATGATCATACACAAGCAAACAAAGAATTAATTATTAAAGATAATTGGGCTATGTAAGATATATCTAAAATGATTGTCTATGATCAAGATAAATTACCAAACATAATTATGATCAAATTATGTTCTCTAACATAGTCAAAGTTGTTACCTTTATTACCTAGTCTAAGATTAGGTGAATCCTAGCTCTAGAAATTTAATGATCATAAACTACCAGGTAATCAAGTTCATGCAATTAAAATGGTCATTCAACTACACTTAACTTGAACCAAAGCAATAAATATTAGAACTATAACATGCTAGGTTATGATAATCAAACACAAGCTTAAACCAACTTCATAAAATACATATAAAGTAGGAAACTAACATATATTATTAGGGTTAATCTACACTAAATAAAAGCCTAATGATTTAGCTACTCATGGCAGAAAATAAACACAAAAACACATATAAATTCAAGCTAGACATGTTCAATCTAAAGCAAACCAAATGTGTAATGCAAATTCTTGCTTTGATCTTAAAATCTCTAATCTCCAATCAAATTCTTCTTCCAAAGGTTGAATTTCTTTGTTCTCTGGCTTCTAAAATCGACTATATCTTTAGATTATTACTTCTCTTCCTCCTCAAGTCGAATAGGTCAAAGGATATTTATAGTTTCCTAATTTCACTTCTCATGTCGTGAGCTTTAGAGTCTCAAGTCGTGAGATCAGTATAAATCCTTCTTTGACAAGGAAACTTGCATCTCGCATAGTTATCTTCTGGAACTTCCCTTCTCATAACGTGATATTATTGGGCTCACATCATGAGCTTATATTTATTGCATATCATCAAGATTCGTCCATACAACACGTCGTGGATTCTTAGTGCCACGTCATGGGGAGTGTTGTTGCTTAATTTTTCTTCCTGTTAACTAGGGATGTAAACAAGCCGATCCGAACTTTACACTAATCGAGCCAGGCCCGTTTAAAGTTATTGAATCTCGAGCTCGTGAAACATATATGAACGTTAAGAGTCTGGAGGCTCAAGCTCGTGAAACATATATGAAGCTTGGGATCGGCTCATTAAGGTTCGTTTGTCCGTAAAGCTCGTTAAAGATTGGGATCGACTTGTTATTTTTTCATATTTGAATAATATATAAGTAATAAATAATAATATATATAAAATAAAAGTATATTATACAAAATCTCGTTTAAGCTCGCGCGCTTAAACGAGCTTATAACTGCAGGCTCGAGATAAAGCTCGTTTGTTAAATGGGCTTTGTTCTAGGCTCGATCTCAGGCTCGGGCTCCTTAAGGCTCAACTCGTTTCGAAATTTTAATGATTCAATCCCAGATAGCTCGCGAGTAGCTCAACTCGTTTACATCCCTACTTTTAAGCTCCATTAAGCTCCCAGCTCAGCTCCAATCCTTCCAGGTTCCAGTATTTGTTATTTTTTGTACTTTTTCTTCAAGAATGTCCTTTTTAGTTGCAAAATATAATTGAACTCAATAAGTACCAAATATCTTTTCATTTTATCAAATTATAGCATAAAATATATTAAAATATTGCCTAAAAATATGTATAAATATGGCAATATCAAAATACCTCACACTTTCCTTTTGTTTGCCCTCAAGAAAAACTTATCTTTTAATACATCACATAGAACCTTTCCCAACAATATCACACAAAACAATCTAAATTGAACTCACTAATTATGCCTTACTTCAATGCATGTATTTGTGTCTAAATTATAATTACCTCTCAGTCCTAGATACTTACGATCCTCATAAACGTTTCCCACTTATTTTGAACAACATTCATTTTATACATCCCTCTGAATCTATCCCCATAAAACTTTCTTAACCTCAATGTATTTTTGGTTAAGCTCCCAAGCATATATATAGTAAAATAAACTAGAAAGAAAAATTACAATAGCAATAACTTTGATTTTTGGCAATTTTCGCCTTATTCTTGAACTTTCTTCAATTTGAGTCTTCAATAATTTTCTTCATAATATTTTTTGATCTTCATAGCTTTGTAGACTCTTATTTACTTGAACTTTGCAACTTTTTTTCTCTCTTTTCTGTGTTTTTTTTTCTTTTTTTCTGTCACAACTCACTTTTTTTCGTTCAAAAACTAAAAATCCTAAAAACAAAAAAACATGCTTAAGAAAGGGAACTTAACTTGAACCCTTATTGGTTAAAGGTATTAGTCTAAAGTGCAATGACTACATAAGTTCTCCTGGGTACATTTCTGGTACACGATGCTAAACTTTTTATGTCCCTTAAACTAAACATGTTTATGTCTTTGTCCCACGATTTTACTAAGACTGGGAATCACAAATACACTATAACAAATTAGCTCAACTAAATCTTAGGATTCTCATCGAATCATCCCACATAATACTAGCAAACTAGCCCATATGCAATAATATAAAATTTTTGAAAATGACTGTATTTATTAGCCTATTATTGCAAGCCTATTAATTTTTAAAATTCTAGCATTTTTCTAATTAATTTTATGCTTGAAAATCCTTTTTCGACCCCAACCCCACACTTATTTCATAAAATGCCATCATTGTATGCTTAAAACAATTAATGCAATAAAAAGCAATTAAAAATGGAGAAAAAGAAACAGACTCCCCTAGGGTAGTAGTGACGGGATCGAAACTGATTGTGGTGGGAAAACTGAACATATTGAATATGTTGTTGGAACTGTACTTGTTGTTGCTACTCGTGAATGTTCTGAATAAAATGTAAACCAAAGACTTGCATCTTCGAAAAGGTGCGGTACACGAAACTCAAAATAACACTTGACGTGGAAAAGCATACGCCACGTTGTTAGGTCAAAAGAAAGTGCAGAAACATGACATCTGATGGCTCAGGTCGTGAGAATTTAACCTTCACGATATGAGTATGGTTAAACAAACTTTAAAATCGTGATGAAATATGTCTCATGATGTGAATGTTAGAAGCTCACGTCGTGAGAACTAGGTGCTGGCAGAATACATTTCATCAACAATCCTTCTTTACATGTAAGTTGCAATTGATCTCTTAATTGATTAAGACTCTTTTAATACCTTTTTTTAACTCTATCTCCTTTCTATAATCTCTCTTCGCACACGAACGTCACCCCACACTTATCAAAAATTGTGGTCTTCAATTTAAAACTCTAATTCTCACTGCATTTTCTCTCTCAGTATTCTATTCTGCTAACAAAACAAACCCTTGGTTGCAAAAACCAAACATACCAACATTTGGTTACATGTTTTTAAACAATCTAAATAAGTAAAAACACAAATTAAAAAAGATCAAAAATAAACCAAGAATAAAAATACAACTCAAATAAAATCATAGTAAGTCACTCGTCATCTCCATCTCCTTGTGCTCCACTCGATCCAGCCCCGAAATTGTGTGAGGCCCATATTTCTTCCCAGGTTGGAATGTATAGTGCTTGTGGTGGTATGTTGGGTTGGCACTCAATATGGAAATGCGAATAAATTCCATCAATGGCTTGGTTCTAATAGCGTACAACTCCATGAATATTATCCAGATAATACCCAACCCAACTTTGGAATGGGTCGGTTGGTACTCCTCCAATTGGTGCATCGGGTTATTGTGGCTGGCCTCTTTCTCCTCACCCTCTCACATTTTGGCATCCTCGTGGCCTAGATTTCTCCTCTGGTTGCTCTAGTGGTATCACTTCATCTTCGGGTGGTATCCCCCAATGTGTTCCCATGTTCACTATAACCCTCGTCGACTCCAAATAACTTATGCGAAGATCATCACCCTCGATGCATGTCAAATAACGAGTCAATCCCGGCACAAATATTTCATATAGTTTTTCCAATCGGGTAACAAAGTGACAACCTGCTATTGGACTTCCAACTCTCGACCTAACTACCTTTCCTCCCAAGTATTGAGCCAGAATATAAGGACTATTGCAGCAAACTCCAAGTGTGATAATACTCCATATGAAAAACAAATTAAGACTAGTGACCTTGTCTCCATGTTTTTTGTGATTAACGGAGAATGTAACTAGGTGGTGAATTAGGCGGTGGATGGGAGACCGAATTTGGCTCTCTTGAGATATCCCCGAATGAAATCTTTCATTAGTTATCATTGTCCAAAACCCATATCCATTAACCTCGTCAGAATAGTCATGTGCATCTGATTTCAAAAATATATTAAACGTAGGAGACATCTCTTCATGTTGCCCATATAATCCCATTTTCCATGCTAATTCTACCAAACTGCACTCTCGATACTGTCCACTAAAACGGAAAACTAAAGCACTTAAGAAGTGAGGATATATTGTACTTGCTTCAAATGAAACTGTTGAAAAAAAAATTCAACACTTAATTCCTTGAAAACAGAATTATTTATTGAAAATAGATTCTTCCAACCGTTGCATGTAAAGATGACACCATTTCCCACAAACATCTTCGTGAGGTACGGATTCAATCTCTCCAAAATCACAATATCATTCAGTTTTCCCCAATCAATATTTGGTGAGATTACAAACTCCCGGTTGTAAAGTCATCCCAATTTGTTGGTGTAATAAATAAAAATATCTCGTGGAAGATCGTCTAGGAACTCATAAAACGGATGAAGGCTTGATACATCTCCTTGGGACTGTGGATTGACCCATCTTGGACCCATTATTCTTGAAAAATATCCAGAAAACCAAACCAAAACGTAATACAACATTTTAATGATTAAACATAAAACAATATTGTTGTAAATCTAGTTTTCACGTCGTGAGCTCGATTCGTCGGCATCAAAACGAGATCGGTCACTATGGAAGCCAAATCAAACCCAAATAGCACTAGGGGTTTCGTTTAACAGTGATTCTAAGGCCATTAAACAAACATGCAATAATTTCTCATATCATCTCATCAATTTCGACCCATGAACCTTAAGAACAAACCCTAATATCTAAATGTATAAAATCGGTAAATTAAAGGGTTTTAAAACAAATAAATCTTACCTTTGTTGCAGTTGGAACAAGAATTCAAGAAGAATCGAAGGATATTGACTGAAAATCGATGTTGGGGACTGATGGATGCTCTTACGTCGTGAGTGGTAAAAAGAGTATTAGTCAAATGGTTTTATGGATATAAAAAGGGTATATGGTCTCCACCTAAGCAAATGTCATGAGGGTTACTCCTTACATCGTGAGGTTTTGAACTGGAAGATGTAATGGGCTTTTCTGATTCTCCACGTCGTAAAGTCTATACCCATGTCGCGGGTTTCGAGAATTTGACAAAAACCAATATTTTTTCTATTAAAAAATTATACCACTTACAATTTAAACCCCACACTTGATTTTAAAATAGGAGATGAATAAATGAATATCCTAAAAATCAAATAAATTAAATGCAAAACTAACTAAATAGAAAAAGAAAAGAAAATATAAACCGAGCTCGGGTTGCCTCCTGAGAAACGCTTCTTTTTGGGAAGTCATAAGCCAGACTCCTTCCCACTCTACGTTGTGTCAGTTAGGAGCAGACTCCCTCTTCTCCTTTTTCTCCATCCACCTCCTCTTGTAAGCTTGAACTCGCCTCATGTACTCTTTCTTCGAATTCTCTTTCTTTTTGGCATTTTCGCACGCATCGAGTTTTCTTTTAATTCCTTATGATTTTTCATCATTCGATCTCTTTTCTTTATTTCCAGCGGGTTCTTTCTTATCCACTTCCATCATCAAGCTTGGTCTTTTTGCTTGTGTGATCCTCCTCTTCATCACTTGAAGTAAAATATTCAATTTCACTAGCCTCCTCAACTTGAACTTGTGGTGTAGTAAAGGCAAAGATGTAACGTCCCAAAATTTAAGACCAAAAATCTCATTTTTATAAAAAATAAACCATCATCCAAAACATTTTCATAAAACCATAATGAAATCAGAGTAAATAGTTATCAGAGTACAATTCTCAAGATTATAGGATAGAAATCATGGTGTGTGATGATGCGATCACCCCGAGCTCTTCCCTCAGACCAGAAGTACCTGAAACAAACACATAATGGGCCCCGCCCAGCATCGGGCCCCACTCGGAACAAATCTGTCAGTAAACAGTGGCCCCTGCCCGGTATACAGACAAACATATAAACACATGCAAGAATCACAAAGATAAATAGCATACAAGACAATCATCAGGCCCTGCCTGGCATCGTGCCCCGCCCGGTATACATACAAACACATAACACATGCAAGAGTCACGCAGACATCTAGCATCCTAATCATAACAAACCACGGGCCAGAATTGGTGTCTTCGACCTGACAAGCACAGTAACGACACTCACCTCGAACTGCTGAATATTAGATAAAAGCTCGGACTGCTGATCCAGAAAAATCCTCGTGCTAAGCAATCAAACAACACCCCAATTATTAATCATGCCATAATCCATGGTGAGGAATCTAATTCATTTGTACAACTCCCAGGTTAAAAGACTATTTTAACCTTACCCTACTTGGCCCAATAACCATGGCCCAACCCAATGGATCCAAAAGCGCAATATGGCCCAAATTCCGAACCAAACCCCATTATGGCCCAAATCCATGAAGGCCCAAAGCTCAATAATGCACCAAATTCAAAAAGACTAACGGTCCAACAACGCCCAAAACCCTAGTAGTCCAAATAAGGCCCAAATTGCAAAAGTCAACAAAAGTCAAAGTTGCTGAGTACGCCTAACGTACTCAGACTTGAGAGCTACCGATCTTACACCCTTGACCGATCCAATTCCTAACTACCTTGAAACGATGAACACCCTTACACATCCTGCATTCAAACCCGGTATGCCTACCTTGCGGATTCCTTGAATTCTAATTGATACCAATAAATATTTGATTGGTTGATGGTCTCCCATGCGGAATAATCACGCCCCTTCTAAACATGGTCCACGGTATGCAAAATGGCATATGACAAATTTTTAGATAACATAACTATATTAGTCACATGTGTGCTTCCATTCTTAGATAATGAGGGCATAACATTTTACACACCAATATGAAATTATTAGCATAATGATTTAAGCGGGAAAGAGAAGAATATGATACAGTCACACCCCCAAATCGGAACGACGGAAACGTTCGGGGGTGAAGGACATCATGTACAGTATCACAAAAATTGCATAATAGTAATCAAAGCACAACAACCATTCCATTGATAAAGTATAGTTTTACATTCGTGTTCAAATCAATGTATACTTGACACCAAAATGTATAGAAAAAAGTAAAAGACATGAGTCTATGAAGCTCCGTCTTCTCAAAACCTGTTGATACCTATTTACTGATTTCCTGAGAATACAAGTAGTTTTGAAAAGAGTGTCAACAATTAGGTTGGTGAGTTCATAAGCATATTTGTAACTGAAATATATTATTTGTTCCTTGAAAATGTAAGTATGTTTTCCCAGAAAATCCTATATTTTATGTTATAATGTGTTGTAGTCTTAAACTGTTAATACCCTAAGACCAAAACGTGTAAATGTTATTGTACTATGAAATAGTATAATGTAGTTTTAATAAACATAAAACCATGAAAAGTATGTTTTCTCTGTACTGAAATAGTATTTTGCATTTGTACTTGTATAAAAACTATGTAATTGTAAGTGCCTGGATTCACAAGCTGTACTTGTAAAATACTGTATTATAGTTTTATTTTTGAATAAAACTATATGAATTTGTTTACTTATTCATACACTAATCGTATTATTCAATACGAAATTGTGAGTTATCATAACCATGCTTGATGATCTAAGATGGCCTGAACACGACGTTCTTCAGGCGTCGCAATCGGTACGACATTTCTCACCGCAGGCCTATCGGCCTAACTGTGGCGAACAGTTAAGGTGCGGGATTGTCATTCCCGTATAGATCTATACATAAGTGTCACACTCTCCCTCCAAGAGACTCTGGTTGTAATTTCTGGACTTTGTTGGTACTTAGATAAGTACGTGAAGTGTGTCTCACAAATACTATATTGACGGTTACGTATAGAATAATGAAAAGTTACTTTGTAATGGATAAACCGTAAGTATATCTCATAAACTATATTTATTATAGTTTATATGTTTGTTTTCCATGATGTATTCTGAATATGTAAAGTAGTGCATATGATCCATGCACTATACCTATTATAGTTTATTTGTTTGTTTTCCGTATTGTATTTTGAACTTTGAAAAGTAATATGTAAGTTCCATAAACTATACCTATTATAGTTTATATGTATGTGTTCTATTGAAATGAAAACCTTGGTATTGTTAATAATTCGGCAAGTTTAAATTCAACATTTATGTCCAATTAGTACTAAAATAGATTGCAAAAATAATATGTTTGTTTAACAAGTTTTAAATTATTTTATACTTATATAATTATAATATTTATATAATTATGATTAAATAGACAGTCAAATAATTAATTCTACTCCAAGCCCACAACCAAACAAGGAACAGGAAATGGAGCAAAATTATTAATTCTAAGCCTGTTGAACCTTAAGTATAATATATATATATATATATATATATATATATATATATATATATATATATATATATATATGTTTTTAATAACGGCAACAATTGACAAAATATTGAAAACATTTAGATATTAACACAAAATTTCTTGTGTTACACTTGTATTCCCCCCCCCCCCCCTAAAATAGTGAAAAATCATGAAAACGTAGGGGTATGAACTCACCTCGAGTGTGATGACGGTTTTGGTAATGGGATAGAAACGATGACTTTCGGTTTAGAACACGTAACGATAGCCGTATCCTAAAAATATTTATACACGGTATTGTATATAATTTAGTGAAACTATTAATAAAGTGTTATATTAACACTAAATAATATATGATACTTACCAAAATACTTAGGAATAGTATTGATTATAAAGCCTCCTGGGAAAAATGTTTGTGAAGAAAGGTTTGTATTTTGAGAGAAAATAGAGTGTAAAGTGTTTACTAGGAATGAATTGTGAATGTGAATCATATTTCGTGTATATATATTAGGAAGAAATTATGAGGCGGTTTGAAGCTAAATATCTAGATTTTAAAGGAGTTTTCGGCCAAAAAGGAGATGATTTCGGTGCATGTTCTCGGTCCAAGGTTTGCGGTGTGAAATGGGGTTTGCGGTCAAGCTATTTTCGGTTTGAGCATGTTTGCGGTCCGAAGAAAAGACGGCTTCGCACGTTTGCGGTCTTAACCGCAAACTTGATTTCGGTCTGAGGGAGAGGGTAGGGTCCTGCGAAGGTTCTCGGTCACAAAGGTGTTTTCGGTCTTCACATATGATTCATTTTTGGGTGATTTAATTCTAAAAATCAAAACACATATATAATAAAGTTATTTCCCTTATATTAAATCAAATATTTTTATTTATTTGGCTTTGTTTTGACTTTCCTTGACTTTTATTGACTTGTGTATTAAGTTATATATGCATAGTTTTTCAATATATAAGTGTTTATAACTTATATATAAATATGAATATCAAAGTATGCAAATAAAATAACTTATATAAACATGCCCTTAAGGCATTTAAGTTCTTATTGTATAAATGCTATGACATGGATTTACTTGTATACGATTGTAGTTTAGACTTTTATTTGAATAAGTTTGACTTACATTGACCTGAAATAACGGGTTGCTACAGATACATACTCGTAGTGTCTCAGGGTTCTGCTCCCCTTCCTGCAAAAGCACTTGCAATGGAACCTGAGCCGCCCCAACCACTAAACGCGGGCAATTTTCCCTGATATGACCAGGATGACGACAACGATGACACAATTCTACTTCCAGGGTGCACTCTTGGTGAGAGTGGCCCTTCCGTCCGCACCTGCCGCATTTGGACTTGCCGTGCACACGCTCATGCGTTCATTCACCCTTCTCATAAGTGTCGTGGGCCCTCCAAGTGCCCTGCTGCAAAATCAGCCCAAAAATCCCCGATACGATCGTCAAAGAGCTCCATGATCCCTTCCTTGATGGCACCAAACATCACAAGAGTCTGCTCCAAAATACCATGGGTGATCTCTGACGAGATGAACTCCCACATCCGCTCATCTATCGGCTCAGTACCAACACCTGAGCCTAATCTTGAACCTGAACCTCCTCCACGCATGCTCATCACCATTCTGAAAAGAAATCATACACATGATGAAAACATACCCAAATAATCATCATCCCACCAGCTTCCTAGATTCTTCATGACTCTCCTCGAGTCAAATATGGATCTTGTTCTTTTAGTAGTACGGGTCCAATACTACCTTCCACACATATCCATACTTTCCTCAAGAATCATCCCGAATCCTCAATGTCACCTTCTCAAACTGGTACTCCAAGTATTCACTAAGCAACTCATCCGAACCTGCTAAAAAACACTCCCTAGGCTCTCCTAGGTTCCGACCTCACCCTGCCATCAGCTGCTGAAGAACTCCCAATAATTCCAGTTAACTGCTTCATGAATACAATCACATGAAACAAATCTTAGATAATCCTTCGAGTAAAAGACTCATCCCCACAACGGTTAAATTCAGACGAGAGTTGCGCAGTAGGGTAAAATTCGCCACTCTGAGATTATTTAACCTATGCAACATATGACTTAACATATTCACTTATTTGTTAACTCGCATCATCATGAGTCCCACAAAGCACAAAGCAAGCAACATTCGTGCAGTAACACTCCAAGTCACAACCAAACAGAGGACATCTCAATCTCACTTCCTACTAAGAAGATTCCAAATCCAATATAACATCCAATTCCTCTCAGGTTACAAGGCATCACATATCAGGCCAATCCATCGAGTCATATGAAATCCATACTAGCATGCCATTCTAAAAGCTCAAACAATCAGGCATATAAAGGCATCTCTCCTAGCATGAAATCCTGAGCAGATCCTTAGCCCTAATCTAGCATGAATTTCTCATAGCATATAATCATAACAAACATGTATAGGTATTTTGGGAAAACTTACTTTAGCTCGGATGATTGCACGCACCACACCCCTTTCTTTTATTAGAAAATTCTTTAATAAAATATTTTTTTATGAAAATCAACCAAACCCTCAGCTTGAGTTCAGACACACCTGAGAGTATGCCCGAAACCCTCGCACAAGTGCCAGTGAAGGGTGAGTTGGTCATCTTTCCAAGTAAACAAGACTCGCACACGTCATCGTCCCTAAGGTCGAATGACTCCAACACTCCATCATTTTGGAGTTGGGTTATACGTTTCTTGTTGACATGTGCAAGACGACAATGCCACAAGCATGCTTTATCCATACTATTGGAAGAATCCACACACAACACATCATTTCCTAAGTTGTCTACAACCATCACAGTTTCATATATTCCATTACAAGGTAATGCTTCAAAATATAAAACATTATTGAAATAAGCATAAATAGAACCCTTTTCATTATAAAATGAATATCTAAAACCTTGTCTATATAAACCATGAAATGAAATGATGTTTCTAGCCATATCTAGCGAATAGGAACAATTATTCAAATCCAAATCTAATCCATTACTAAGCACTAACGAGTAGACTCCAATCTTGGTCACAGGTGACAATCTTCTGTTTCCCATGATCAGATTCATCCTTCCATGCTCCACATCCCTATTTCTTTTTAGTCCCTGCAAATCAGAACATATGTGAAAACCACATCCTGTATCAAGAACCCAATAAGTAGCATGTGACAAACTACAAGATTTAATTGTGTAAATACCTGTGAAAGATGGCTTGATCTTCCCATCCTTGATGGCCTGAGGATATTCTGGGCAGCTTCTCTTCCAATGCCCTATCTTATGGCAGTAGTGGCACTCTGCCTCTTTAGGGTTTGAGTTGGGTTTAGCAAAACCAACTTTGGTTCCACTAGAAGAGGTGCCATATTGGGACTTTCCCTTGTGGTGGCCCCTTGAGGAAGCCTTCCTCTTCTTACCCTTCCCTTGCCCAATTGCCAAGACAGGGGCAGCAGCTGGAGTTGGAGGTGATGCAACAGATTTATCCTTGAGGTTGCTCTCAGCAGTCCTCAACAAGCCCTGAAGCTTGCTCAAGGAGACCTCTTCCTTATTCATGTGGTAGGGCATGCGGAGCTGGCTATAGCAGGAAGGCAATGGGTGAAGGATGATGTCAATTGCCAGCTCTTCATCGAAGTTCACATTCAACTTCAGCAGGCGATCAACATATCTCTGCATCTTTTGAAGATGGGCGGTAAGGGACTCTCCATTACCCATTTTGGTAGTGATCATCGAAGTGATGATCTCGTACCTCTCTTGCCTAGCGCTCTGGTGGTAGCGTTCCAGCAAGAAATTCTTAAGCAAAACAACAAGAAATCCCGAAAATCACTCTGACAGACGCTCGGACTCACCGAGTCCCCTTATGGACTCGTCGAGTTCATACAACTCGTCGAGTCCACAATGGGACTCGCCGAGTCTGTCAGTCAGGGGGCAGAAAAAAAATGATTTTTCAAGGCAAGAACAATCAAACAATGCATCAATTCAATAGAAATCAATCAAAGCTCTGATACCACTGATGGGTTTGAGCCATAAGAACTTTCCTATGTGCACATGCAAACCCTAATGCTTGGATCTAGGTTTCTCTAATTGAACATGCAAAGTATCCAAGTCTTGCAAATCCTAGATCTAGTGAATACAATTCATAATTGACATAAGAATTCAGATCTAGATGATTACCTTTATGTTGCTTGCTTGAATCTTCTTGTTCTTGGAGCTTAGAGTCACAATTGTCACTCCTCTAATGGCTTACAAACACCAACTAGCAAGAGGATGATTTGGAGAGAGGAGAGAGAGGTAGAAATCGGCCCTAGGGTTCCAAGGAATCAACTGTTAGCCGATTTCCACAACCCAAGGGGTCTATTTATACTATGAGCTTCTAGGGTTTCACCCAAAACCCTAATGGATAACTTAACCACCAAGCAGCCCATGAAACCTTCTGGATTAAGGTGATGGACGAAATCTTGATGGGATCCTTCCCATAATTTCGTCCACCCCTTATCCAAGAGGGTTTCCTAGCCCAAAACACAACTATCACACATTTGACAGTTTAAGCCCCTTTATTCAATTAATCTCTTTTAGTCACCAAATTAATTTCTAATTAATCTATGACTAATATTAATTGAATAATATAATTATTCCTTTAATATATTATTCTCATAATATATTAATATAATAATATCTTTTCTCTCTTCATAAATCACCCTGTCAAGTTGCTATGGTGAAGGCAACCCAAAAGGACCATGCACAACCGGGTCAAGTACTTACCAAATATAGTTACGGGCTTAGACACTAATCCAACAAAGCTTACCCAAGGGGTTTCAAGGTTGTTGAACCAACGTCTGAAGAGTTTCAGACATTCCTGAACTACATTGGGTACACTCAAGACTACAGGGCCAAGGATTTCAAGAAAACTGCTATGTCCGGACTATGGACTGTACTCATGCACCTCATCATCAGAGGGATGTCCGGAAAGCATGGAGGAACGGACACATTAAGCAAAGACTGGCTCAATGTCGTCTTCAGCATCTACTCCGGACGCGAGAATGATGTTGATCTTCCGGAAGTCTTGTGGCAAGACTTCTGCAAGTTTGCTACCAAGAGGAAGCCAAATGAAATTTCTGTTGGGTTATGAGCATTCTAACACTCCTAAGTGTACATGCAACCCTAAATATTTTGGATCTATGTTTTCTCTATTATACATACAATTATGAACATCCAAGGTATTATCCTAATCTAGCATACAAAATAATAAATATAACAAGATAGAATACATACCTCTTTGATGTAGAATGTCTTCATGAAGCTTGAGTGCCTAGTGCCCCAAGTGTGACACCTCAAATGGTTCACAAAACACCAAATACACTTGGAATAACTTGAGAGAAACTTGAACACTCCTTGAAATCGTCTAGCCCTCACACTCACACATTAGTGCATGATTTCTTGAGCCATGGGATTCTTTTATATGGTGGCTATTAGGGTTACACCACGTAACTCATAACTTTACCCATTCCTTATGCTCCATGGATTTTAACCTCCATGGAGTATCCATGGGTCACCCCATGGACTTAGTCCAACATAAGGAATCTTGGATCACAAGCCCACATATATAAGAATGAATGATTTACACAATCAACCCATATATTTAATTAGTCTCCTTTTGATCACTTAATTAATTCCAAATTAATTCTTGATCAATACTAATTAAATAACCTTATTAATATATTAGAACTTATAATATATTAACCACCTTAAGTGTTATTTCTCTCATTATAGTCTATCCAAATGCATGATGCCATGCAACCCGAATGGACCATGCCGGGTCGGGTCAAGTCTTACCAATTATAGTTATGGACTTAGACATTAATCCAACAGTCTCCCACTTGGATAAGTCTAAAACTATTATTGCGTATGACTTCAGGAACCGATCAGCAATCGTAGCTCTCAAAAGCTTCTGTCGAACTCTGACCTTGTCGATGAACTCTGACCTTTGTCAATGGCTTGTCCATTAGATAAGGGATCATATATTCCTCCATTCTAGATATCATATGGACTGAGACATGGATTATCAATCATTCTCTCTATCCATTTGTTGTTTCCCGATTTCTGATTCATGATGACTGACTGATTGAACAAATCAAATCAGTCCTGGCTTGGCCAAGCACTCACATGTATCATCTTTAAATCATCGAGGGGCCCACAGATATCGCCTTTATCCCGAAGGTAAAAGGAATGGATAAACTTCGACTCATATGGCTTGTTCTACTACTTGTTGAATCATACACAAAGGCACGTTTTATAACATCGAGTTACCAATGCGTTTTCGTGCAATCAATGTATAACCAACTCATACTAACAACTCATATCTCTAGGTTTGAATAATATAAGATATTATCGTCTCATGATCACTCGTGATAAAATCCATGAAGTGATTCAATTGAGCGCGGGTTGAATCCAATACTCAGAACTTATGAGCACTCATGAGTGTTGTAGCACCACTTTGTCCACCAACTTGGACCTCTACAAACCAACCCATGACAGTCTTGATTCATATCCACTTCCAACATATGACCGACTGTGGATGGTTTGAATAACTTAATCATTCAGGAAGAGCGACTTAGTTATTCTGGAAGTCAAAACATGCAAAGTGAAACACAAGAATAAATGAATCAAATATGGTATCAAACCCTATGAATATAAATAAACACTTTTATTTATCACCATACTGATTACTCATTATTCATTGTTTCGGTTTTATCAACTTTATACTTGAATTTAAAACAATAGTTGTCCCATGCTCCAAGCATGTACACTATGTTTTCTAAACACTAGTCATGCCATACACCAAGTATGCATACTATGTTTGTCTATGATCTTTACTTTGTAAAATAGATCAATTGAACATCACTCCAATGATCCTCTTTTCACAGTCCCAAATCCTTACTGCAAATGCAAGAATTCCAAATTCATGCCATTTACTGAAATCTGTTAGATTCTAAACTTATATGCATTGATCCTCTTGATTATTATGCACAAAGTCAGAAAGACTTGACAACAATCATTACAAAGCATTCCAAAGGAGATCGGCTCCTTGGAAACATCCTTCTTTCATTAAGTTTCCTAATCTTACACAGATTGAATAATTTCTATCTTTGAAACATTTCCATATTCCATTTTGACTATCACTTCTGAACAAGAGTTGCCTCCTTACAGATTATGTCAATATGGTCCATCCAGAATTAACATTATACTTCCAACTATCCTTGAGCAACCAATCTTTGGTAAACCTTAGATTGTCCTCGACAATTGCTTAATCATTTTAGTCATATCCAATTCTAGACCTTTTCCCTTCATAATGCCCCAGGCATTTGGAAAATTTTAGAAAGGATGAATATAGCACATGTAATCGATCCTATATCCGAAGCATATGGGACACGATTCATGATGTCTCACATAAAGACTAAACCAGTCTTTTGCTATAATATTTCCATTTCAATTTTCCAAGTTCTCAAAATTCAGATTATGAAAAGGGATGCCGTAATCATAATCGAATTTTAGAACGCAAATAATGGACCCATATATAGAATTTCCTTATGTTGAGCCATTCCAACATGAAATTCATATATATATCCTTGATTAAATACGATTAAAATCTCAATCTAAGCTTTTAGAATTGAAATGAAGTATAATTTCCTCTCCCTTAATTATAGCAAAACAACTTTTTCAACCCCTACAACCTCACGAATTGAATCTTTTGTTTTCTATAATTAACATTGCTAACTTGCAACCTTTGTCATAATTATCATGCTCCCACTAACATGATGATTATTAGCATAACACTTATGCTCCCACTAGCTTTGACATGTACTCAGAAATCAGCTGACTTTCTTACTAAAGTTCAGATTTCTGATACTAGATTGTTTTGATAAAACTTTATTAAAATCATACACCTCTCTTAGATAGCTCACATGTGTGTCTAAACAATTTTAGAACTATGAAAAGGGATGCCGTAATCATAGTATCAATTGTTTAGACCTTTGCCAGTTCTCACAAGTCCATGTTAGTGTGCCGGTAAACCACACACGCTCCACTAACGACTTTGAGAATGCAAATATCACAATTGCTATCTAGCTAAAATCTACTTAGTGAAAGTGTTTCCTCACCATCATTTTCATGAATCGGAGAGAAACCTTATGACACTTAGATTTAATAGTGTATGTGTTCTTATCCATGTGAATTTGTCAAAACCATAATCACAAGACAAGGTTAGTGACAAATCCAAACTCATATTGATTAAACTTGTGCAATCTTAAATTCTTGCCATTTGGCAGCTCAGGTGCCTGCCATTCCTTCCAAGTAGTTGTGCAACCAATTGAGAACTCTCAGAACTCCTATGCAAAGCCAACTTGAATAGGCACAAAAATTTCAACACGATAGGTTATAAACCTCAAGTCGTGTGCTAGTGAAGGACTTTAGGTTTTATTCTTGATTAAGTCTTGAAACTTTCAAGAGCTTTAAGACTCCCACTGTCCTCTTGACATATAAGACTCCCTTGTCAAATATTCAAGAGATAGTGCGGATTCTTTATCAAGACTAACACTTTACACAATTGGCCTAAGTTGGTCTCTGTCAAGACTAACACTATGTGACTTAGAAAGTAGTTGAGCCACCAACTTTCTCAAGACTTTGTCACCCAACTCTCCCGGCTTGTCAATATGTGACTACATCTCCAAGATGTGATCACACCTAGACCTTGCCTTTCCAATAGGGCTTGAGTGACCTTAAACTTTTTAGGAACTTGTGGGTTAGGGAGAATAATTGGAGGAGGTGAAAGAAGTATGATATCCCTGGGACATCATCTTCATTTAGGAAAGCTTGTTTCAAGAGATTTGGGAAGATCATAAATGTCTAGACCAGACATCTTTTTGGGAGATATTCAAGATAGTTGATTTAAAGTCCTTAATATGACACCCAATATGAAATATTAAGGCTAGGACCCAACAAACTATTTTATAACTTAGAAGAGGGATGCCGTAATCCAAGCTATAAAATATTTGAAGGTAGGTGAATGACGATTCACCAATTTCCACCATGAAAAACGAAATAATTTATTAGGTTTTAATTGGATTTGAAAGTCCTAGATCTTTGAGATTCATTGAACTGTTCAAAGGCATGTTTCAATCTCGAGTGTGCCCTTCAGGTTTTGTGACTGGGATGCCGAGGATCACAAAACAAGGTGTGAATAACCATGCAAATATACTTGGTACCCTTAATATTTACCCCTTAATCAGTGTGCCGGTTAACCACACACGCTCCACCGATACTATGATAAATATTAAGTTACCCTTTGCCTACCTTGTTAAGTCCAGGTTAGTGTGCCGGTTAACCACACACGCTCCACTAACGACTTAAGCAAAGTGCAAAGTGTAATTTCATGGGTTAGCACCAAATTCACATTTTCCTAAGTAACTTAGATTGGGTATTAATAAGAGTTTAGTTACTTAGTATTTATCATTAATACTTTTAATGAAAGGAGAATTACTGTCCTTGTCCTACCCGTTCGGCTAACGACCCTCCACCAGTCAAGGAAGTGGTGGGTGAGAGTGGACACCCATTAAACTGCCATTTTATAGGCAGTAACCTTATACCCCCCTTATAGACCGGCTTCGTGAATGAGGCCTACTAACGGTAAGACTGACTTTACTCTTATACATATATATAAATATTATTAACTTATAATATTATAAAGTTTAAGGGTTGAATTTTAACTTTTAAAATTCTAAGGGCTAACTTGGAATTAAAGTATTCATAAGTGAAAACTTTTCAAATTCCAAAACTTGAGGGCAAGTTTTGAAACTATTCAAAACTAATTAATTCCATAACTTATGAGTTTAAAGTAGTTTTAATTAAAAAAAAAACTCTTCAAGTTCCATAACTTGAGGACAAGTTATGGAAGACTTTAAACTAATTAATAAAACAAATAACTTTTTTTTATTGGAACTTATGGAACTAATTAAGGTTACACTTTTTTTTTAATTTAATGAAGAGACTCTTGAACCTCCATAACTTGAGGACAAGTTATGGAGTCATAAAACCATTTAATTAGAACTAGACTCTTCATTTTGTAACCTTTGCCAACTTTTATGAGTTTTATGATTCTTAAATGTGACTTTTCATATAACTTGAGGGCAAGTTACAAAAACACACTTTGGAATCAACTCTTAGATTAAAATGGATTAAAAACAACTATTTCACACAACTTTTCTATTAATCTAAGAACCTCATAAGAACAAGATAATTCAAATCATCAATCTTCAAGAAATTAGCATGAACATACAAACTAATACAAATCTTGAAATTATGACAATTATCTTAGAAATTGGATTAGCATGAACATTACCACATCAAAAACAAGTTTATAAGTCCAAAAACATCTTAGGGTAATGTTCCTAGTCCAATTCCAGCCAAAACAATCGAATATATGCATCCAACTCGATTTTTCAGCTACTTTTGCAAGTATAACAAGAAAACAAGCCTAGGCTCTGATACCACTGTTAGGTTATGAGCATTCTAACACTCCTAAGTGTACATGCAACCCTAAATATTTTGGATCTATGTTTTCTCTATTATACATACAATTATGAACATCCAAGGTATTATCCTAAACTAGCATACAAAATAATAAATATAACAAGATAAAATACATACCTCTTTGATGTAGAATGTCTTCATGAAGCTTGAGTGCCTAGTGCCCCAAGTGTGACACCTCAAATGGTTCACACAACACCAAATACACTTGGAATAACTTGAGAGAAACTTGAACACTCCTTGAAATCGTCTAGCCCTCACACTCACACATTAGTGCACGATTTCTTGAGCCATGGGATTCTTTTATATGGTGGCTATTAGGGTTACACCATGTAACTCATAACTTTACCCATTCCTTATGCTCCATGGATTTTAACCTCCATGGAGTATCCATGGGTCACCCCATGGACTTAGTCCAACATAAGGAATCTTGGATCACAAGCCCACATATATAAGAATGAATGATTTACACAATCAACCCATATATTTAATTAGTCTCCTTTTGATCACTTAATTAATTCCAAATTAATTCTTGATCAATACTAATTAAATAACCTTATTAATATATTAGAACTTATAATATATTAACCAACCTTAAGTGTTATTTCTCTCATTATAGGTTCTGGGCACTGACGCTCCAACAAGTATTCAAGGAGCTTTCGGAACCGCTTCCAGTCAAAACCATTCCTCCGGAGGTATGTGTCACATTTAAACTTGTTAGAGCTTATAGGATTCCGGACCAATCCTCATTTGGTCCGGTCAGACGTCTTCCGAACAATATGTTGGCCCTCATTCCTTCCGATTCCCCTTATTTGAAACAACACTTAGAGATATCAGTTGTGTTCGACCCAACACAACCTGCCACGGTCTCTGTTGAGCCCATTTCGGAAGTGGCCAAACCAACTTCGTTCGGACCCAAGATTATCAAACCAGCCAAACGAAAGGCTTCTCCCACCAAACAAAAGACCAAAAAGAAAGCCAAAGTCAGTGCCCCCTCTCAACAGGAAGGCACCCATGACATTCCGGCTGATTCTGGCCGTCCGCACACCCCACCTACCCACTCATCCGAGATACCCCTCGATGTTTCAAAATCACATGCACACACTCACGGGAAGTCTCCACATAATCCACCCTCACCTTCCCAAAAAGGTGATGCCGGTGTTGATCATAGTTCCTTGCAGCCCCCTGGAACACACCCACGAGTCACTTTTGATATTCCCATTATTTCTTCTACACGCACACACTCCGGAACCACTGTTCTGGACCTTAAGCTTTCCGGAGATGGAGCAGTCCCTCCATCTCCGGATGCCTCAACTGGTCTGATACCCGGAAGGCGTACAGGACGACCAGGTATTAATGATCCCCAATGGGAAGATTTTGTCAACAGGGCCGCATCCAAGCGTCCGGATCTCACCAGAGCTCAAGTGGAGTCAACCCTTATCTCCATGAGGAACAGGGCCATCCACAGCAACATGCCCTATGTTCATCCCTCCGATGTCGATGCCATCAATGAGCTTACCTTAGAACTACCCCCCATTACAACTCACCAAAGCATCTTCCATACCGATCTGGATGAAGAGATTTCCGAAGAAGTCATGTTGAATGATGAAGCAAAAACCATTCCGGACGCACATCTTATGACTTCCGTTCATTATCAATGAAAGGCATCCGTATCCAAATCTGGTTGAGACTTCGGATCCTCATCCTCAACCACTCTGGACGGTGGTTCAAACTCCAGATTGCAATAGGATGATGATGCAACCAAACCGGGTCCTTCCACAAATCCTTCCTCACACCAACCTCCTCCGCGACACTCAGATTCCGATTCGGAATCCTCAGCTAGTGACTATGTTGACCCCTTTGCTCTCCTCGAGATACGAACCAAAATCTGAGACGCCATGAAGAAAGTGTCATCCATGGAATCATCCGTAAGAGAGCTCAACACGAAATTGGATCAAAAAGTCTATGGACTTGATTCCAAACTTGATGCCATTCTCCAGTCACTATCCCAGCAGTCTGGACCATCTGTTGCGGAACACGAAGCTCAATTGGATCAGTTGATCTCCCTCCGGTTCAAGCATACCATTGAGGAAGTCGACACCAAATACGACATCTTGGTTGATCATTATCTCAATACTCTCACTTCCATGCTCAAGGTTCATGATGACCTGGTGTCTACTACCAATGACCTAATTAAGCAGACCCACGTTCGTCATGAGAAGCAGATTCAAAGGCTGGAGAAGGAGATCCGGAAGAAGGATGAAATGAACATGATCATTCAACAAGTCCTCATTAAACTTCTTCGCTCAACTTGGAATATTGTTGATGTTCCGAACCAGAAGTTTGATGAGATGATTGTTATCCTCAACAATATGTTCAAGCACCTTTCTGATCAAGCCCCCACAGCCGAAGCCTACGATAACCTCACTCTTCAACTTTCTACAGGCCTTCAGAAAGTCTTCTCTAAATTCGATGATCTCAAGGAAGATTTGCTGCTTGCACCGGCTCCCAGATCCACCGATGCAAGAGGGGGAGAAGTGTTGGATAAGGTGTCTAAGTCCATAACATTATTTGAGATGCACTTGACCCGACCCGACATGGTCCATTTGGGTTGCATTTCACCCAAACTATTTATATGGATAATATTATGAGACTAGTATATTTGTGACTTATTAATATATTATAAGTTATAATATATTAATATGGAATCATATTATGTAATTAGTATTGATCATAAATAAATTTAGAATTAATTTTGTGACCAAAAAGGTGACTAATTAAATATGGGCTCTTGTATTTTATGTAGTCTGGGCTAATACTCATTTTGAATGGGCTTGGCATGCATGGGAGTCCATGGATAGTCCATGGAGCTTTTAACCCATGGATCCTTGGAAAGGAAGAGTCATGGGTATTATGGTTTACATGGATGTAACCTAATCCTCCACGCTATATAAAGGAGCTTATGATACTTGAAATGGCACTAGTTGTGTGTGAACAAGAGTGGTGGCCGAATTTCTAGAGCACATATACTATTCTCTCAAGTTTCCAAAGTTTATGGTGATTTGTGATTCCACTTGAGGCATTCACACTATTGGTGCTAGGCTCTCAAACTCCAAGCAATCAATCACTATCAAAAGGTATGTCATTCTTCTAGTGTATTATGATTCTAGTTTTCCATGCTATGCTAGTGTGGATGTAAATCTTGGAGATTCTTATTTGAATGTATTTTAGAGAAAACATAGATCCAAGGTTATTAGGGTTGCATGTACACCTTAGGAGTGTTAGAATGCTCAAAACCCAACAGTGGTATCAGAGCCTAGGCTTGTTTTCTTGAATACTTGATGCAAATTGCTGAAAAATGTCGAAAAACTGCACTCTGCCCAGCTGACTCGCCGAGTCCCTCACGGAACTCGCCGAGTTCATGCATATCTTCAACCAACTCGCCGAGTCAGTTCATGCACTCGATGAGTTGGCAGGCCTGAGTGCAGATTTTCGAGTTTTGGTGCTGGAATTGGTCTGGAATCTTTACCTTAAACTGTTTTGGACTTGTAAAACCTTTTTTGATGTGGTAATGATTGTGGTGAACCAATTTCAAAGTAATAATCAAAGTTTCAAGTTTATATATGTTGATATGATTCTTGAAAGTTGTTGATTATGAGTGTTCGTGAACTTGTGAGTTTTGGTAGATCATAGGAATTATGTGCAAATTGTTTGATAATATAATTCTTGATCTTTATAACATTGAATGGACTCCATAACTTGTCCTCAAGTTATGGAATTCCAAAAGTTTTTCTTTAAAAGAAGTTATAAGTTACACTTTTGAAAAGTTTTTCACATAAATGGTTTTATGGACTCCACAACTTGTCCTCAAGTTATGGATGTCCAAGAGTCTCTTCATTAAAAGTTTCTTTAAGCCTTAATTAAAACTCATAAGTTATGAATATTCAAAAATTTTTGAATTGTTCAAAACTTGTCCTCAAGTTTTGGAATTTGTAAAGTCTCACACAAACTTTAATTCCATACCCCCAGAGATTTAAAAGTTAAAATTCAACCCTTATACTATCATAAGATTAATGGTTAATATTTATATATATGTATAAGATCAAGTCGTTTTACCGTTAGTAGGCCTCATTCACGAAATCGGTCTATAAGGGCGGTATAAGGTTGTGGACTATAAAATGGCAGCTTAATAGGTGTCCACTCTCACCCACCGCTTCCTTGATCGGTGGAGCGTCGTTAGCCGAACGGGTAGGACAATGACTTTAATTCTCATTAAAAGTATAATGATTATTATAAAGTAACTAAATATTTTTTATAATTCCCAATCTTAGTTACTTTAGGAAAATGAGAATTTGGTGCTAACCCATGAAATTCACACTTTGTACCTTACCAAGTCGTTGGTGGAGCGTGTGTGGTTAACTGACACACTAACTTGGACTAGTACGGATCACGAAGGGTGACTTAATGTTGATCATAGATCAGTGGAGCGCGTGTGGGTAACCGGCACATTGATTAGGTGATAATATTAAGGGTACCAAGTGAATTTGCATGGTTATTCACACTTTGTTTTGTGATCCTCGGCATCCCAGTCACAAAATCTGAAGGGCACAATCGAGATTGAAACATGCCATTGAAAGTTCAATGAATCTCAAAAGATCTAGGAGTTTCAAATCCAATTAAAACCTAATAATTTATTTCGTTTTTCATGGTGGAAATTGGTGAATCGTCATTCACCTACCTTCAAATATTTTATAGCTTGGATTACGGCATCCCTCTTCCAAGTTATAAAATATTGTGTTGGGTCCTAGCCTTAATATTTCATATTTGGTGTTATATTAAGGACTTAAAATCAACTAACTTGAATATCTCCCATTGTAGATGTCTGGTTTAGACAATTGTGATCTTCCCAAATCTCATGGAAATCATACTTCTCTACCTCCACCTCCTCTATTAATTCTCCCTGACCCACAAGCTCGAAGACTTGAAAAATTCAAGGTCACTCAAGCCCTACTAGCAATGAAACATAAAGATGGAAGACCTGTGTGCACTCATGTCTTAGGAATGAAGTCACACTTTGACAGGTTGAGAATGTTGGGTGTCGTTGTCCCAAGGAAGTTGGCTATTGACTGGGTTCTTCAGTCACTTCCTAAGTAATATAGTGAGTTCATTAAGAACTACTATGTGACAAATCACGACATGACCCTAATAGATCTATCTTATTTGCTTGTTGCTGCTGAGTCAGAAATGATGTGGCGCAATGGTCAAGAAAATATGGGTGAAAGGTCTATTTCTCAAACTTCCATGGACATTAAGAATGGCAACACTGGAAGTCAAGAAAAGCTTTCTCTTCCCAATGGAAAGAGATTGGCCTTGGTCAACCCGGTTGATCAACAGGTAAAGGGAAAAGCTAAGTATGTGATAGTATCGTGTACCATTCCAAAAGAGTCTATATGTTTTCATTGTCAAGAGAAGGGGAATTGGTTGCGAAACTGCCCAAACTACCTGAAAGATCTAAGAGAAAAGGAAAAATCAAAAAGGTTTGACTCTGCTTCAGGTAAAGCCCACTATCTAACTTTGTTAAGTTCCTTATTGATGATTCTTAATACAAAATGTGACTCAGTTACATTTTGGTGTTTGGCAGGATCAAGCAAAGGGAAGGACACTTAAAGAAAGAGTATGCTGAATCGGATAGCGAAGATGGATTTCAATAGCATGGTTCGAAGATCGGATTCTTGATCTAGTACTTAAGAGTTATGATAGATTGCTAGAAAGTATGTAATAGCATAGTTTTCATTTAAAGTTGCATTGTAAGGAAAAAGTTTTTTCCGCATTTATAAATAAATAAAATTTTGTTATATCTCCTTGCAATGGCATTTTATGAAAAATTGATGTTTGTATGGTTCTAGCAATAATGGAAATGTGCATTTGATTCTTTCATTTGTGGTAGTGTCTAAATTTTTCAAATAAGGAAAGATTCTCATCACCCAAGGTTTCAATTGGACTGAAACTTGGAATCATGCAGGTTGTATTGCATGATGAATGAGAATTTTCATTTTTGGAAAGTTAAGACTAATTCCCTGACCACATGCATATGTGAGACAGGTGAAAGACTAAAGGATCGGGTACACTGGGTGTGTGCAGGTCAAAGTCCACCACAAAGATCGATAAGACTATTCATCATGATTTACTAAAGTTTAGTAAATATGGTTGTACCTACAAGTTTAAGTACAATTCTGAAACATTGGAAAAGTTTCAATGTATGGCAGGGCGAATAGGAAGAATCAAATTAGGCAGAAAGATAAAAGTTTCTCAAATCTGAAAAGATGGGAGAGTACTTTAGTATCATGTTTTATGATCATCTTAATGATTATGGAACCATATCACAATTTGATTCTCTAAGGACATCTTAGTGCATTTGTATGGCTAAGAAGAGTATTCATGAATTGTTGTAATGGTTAAAATCAAGAAGATGAATCATACTCCATTCCAAAAACAATTCTTGGAGTTATACTCCAAGATGGTAACCTTGAGTGACATAAAGAAGGGTTTAAAACACTTATCAAATGTTGAGTAAAATGTTTTCTACTCTTGAACATTTGAAATTGGTAAGTTGTGATGTTTTGGATAAAACAAAGACCAACTGAGACCAATTGTGTGAAGTGTTTATCTTGATAAGAATTAGCACTGATTCTTGAATATTTGCTTGTTTGTCAAGGAATGGTTCTTGTCAAAGAGAAACTTATATGTCAAGAGGACAGTGGGAGTCTTAAAGGTCTTCAAATTTTCAAGAGCTAATCAAGGATAAAATCTATAGTTTATCGCTAGCACACGACTTGAGGTTTGTAACCTATCGTGTTGACATAATTCTTGTTTCTATGCCTATTCTGGTAAAGTTGACTATGTATGTGAGTTCTATGAGTTCTCAATTGTGTGCATAACAACTTGGAAGCAATGGTGGGCCCTTGGGCTACCAAGAGGCAAGAAATCAAGATTGAACAAGTTCAATACATATGGTTTTGAGTTTGTCACTAACCTTGTCTTGTGATTACGGTTTTGACAAATTCACATGGATAGGAACACATACACCATAAAATCTAAGTGTCATAAGGTTTCTTTCCGATTCATGAAAATGATGGTGAGGAAACGCTTTCACTAAGTAGTTTTTAAGTAGATAGCAATTGTGATATTTGCATTCTCAAAGTCGTTAGTGGAGCGTGTGTGGTTAACCGGCACACTAACATAGACTTGTGAGAAATGGCAAATAGGTCTAAACATTATGATTATGGCATCCCTCTTCATAATTGTTTAGACACACGTGTGAGCTATCTAAGGAAAGATGTATGAGTCTGAGAAGCTTAGCTAAAGTTTTGTCGAAGCATCTCGTATCAGAAGTCAGAACTTTGGTGATGAAAGTCAATAAAGTATTGATTTCGAGAAGTCGATTTCTGAGTACATGTCAAAGCTAGTGGGAGCATAATTGTTGTGCTAAATAATTATTATGCTAGTGGGAGCATAATCAATTATGATAAGTAGTGTTAATTATAGAAAACAAAAGTTTTGCTTGGAAAAGGTTGTTTTGCTATAATTAAGGGAGATGATATTATACTTCATTTCAATCCTAAAAGTTTAGATTGAGATTTCAATCATCTTTAGTCAAGGATATATATATATGAATTTTATGTTGGAATGGTTCAACATAAGGGAATTCTATATATATTGCGTTCTCAAATTTGATTATGATTACGGCATCCCTCTTCATAGTCGATTTTTGAAAACATGGAAAATAAAAAAATATTGTGGCGAAAGACTGATCTAGTATCAGGTCTTTATGTGTAGCAAAAGACTGATCTAGTATCAGGTCTTTATGTGAGACAACATGAATCATGTCCTATACGCTTCGGGTATAGGATCGATCACATGTGCTATAATATTTATCCATTCTAAATTTTTCAAAAATGCTTAGAGCATTAAGAGGGAAAAGGAATAGAACCGGATATGACTGAAATGATTTAGCAATTGTCAAGAACAATCTGAGGTTTACCTAAGATTGGTCTCTCATGAACCGTTGGAAGTATGATGTTGGAAAGGGCCATATTGACATATTCTGAAAAGAGGTAGCTCTTGTTCAGAAGTGATAGTCAAAATGGGTATATGGAAATGTTTTTCATATTGGGAGTTGGATTTTAAGAATCTATGAGAAAGTTGGAAACTTTTATCCAAGAAGGATATTAAAAGGAATGTACTTTGAATGTGAGACTTCGTTTCCATGGAATTGATCTCCATGGGAATACTTTGTAATGTCTGTTGTCAGGTCCTTGTGACTTTTGTGCATATTCATTGCAAGAGGATCAATGCATATAAGCTTAGAATCTAACAGATTTAGGTAAATGGCAGGAATTTGGAATTCTTGCATTTGCGGTAAGGATCTGGGATTGTGAAATGAGTATCATTGGAATTATGTTCAATCGATCTATTTTACAGAATAAAGATCATAGACAAACTTAATGTGAATACTTGGTGTATGGCATAACTAATGTTTGGAAAAACATAGTATGCATACTTGGTGTATGGCATGACTAGTGCTTAGAAAAACATAGTGTACATGCTTGGAGCATGGGACAACTATTGTTTTAATTCAAGTATAAAGTTGATAGTTTGAAACAGTATACAATGAATGATGTGTAATCAATATGATGATAAATAAAAGTTGTTTTATTTATATTCATAAGTTCTGAGACCATAGTTGATTCGATTATTCTTGTGTTTCACTTTGCATGTTTTGACTTCCAGAATAACTAGGTCATTCTTCCCGAATGACTAAGTTATTCAAACCATCCACAGTCGGTCATATGTTGGAAGTAGATATGAATCAAGACTGTCATGAGTTGGTTGTAGAGGTCTAAGATGTTGGACATGGCTACAACACTCATGAGTGCTCATAAGTTCTGAGTATTGGATTCAACCCACGCTCGCTGGTATCACTTCATGGAATTTATCTCGAGTGATAGTGAGATGGTAACATCATATAAGTCTTCAAACCAAGAGATATGAGTTCTTACCTATGAGTTGGTTGTACATTGATTGCATGAAAACGCATCAGTAACTTGATGTTATAAAACGTGCCTTTGTGTATAATTCAACAAGTAGTAGAAACAAGTATATGAGTCGAAGTTTATCTGTTCCTTCTAGTCCTTGGAGGATTAGAAGCGATATCTGGGCCAATCCATGATTTTGTTTTGACCTATGTATCGGGCCCGGTCAGAACTAAATTTATGTGTTCGATTAAGTTCTTTGTCAAACAAATCGGAAATCGGGAAACAAACTGCTGGACAATAAGTAAGACATTGTTCCATGTATTTGTCCGGCTGATATCATGAGAGCAGAGGATTATATGATCACTTATCTAAAATGGCGCTTCATTGTTCAACAGAGTTTTGAGAGCTACGATTGCCGGTTGTTGGTTCCTGAAGTCATATCTGCAAATATGTTATTAGACTTATCCAAGTGGGAGACTGTTGGATAAGGTGTCTAAGTCCATAACATTATTTGAGATGCACTTGACCCGACCCAGCATGGTCCATTTGGGTTGCATTTCACCCGAACTATTTATATGGATAATATTATGAGAATAGTATATTTGTGACTTATTAATATACTATAAGTTATAATATATTAATATGGAATCATATTATTTAATTAGTATTGATCATAAATTAATTTAGAATTAATTTAGTGACCAAAAAGGTGACTAATTAAATATGGGCTCTTGTATTTTATGTAGTGTGGGCTAATACTCATTTGGAATGGGCTTGGCATGCATGGGAGTCCATGGATAGTCCATGGAGCTTTTAACCCATGAATCCTTGGAAAGGAAGAGTCATGGGTATTAGGGTTCACATGGATGTAACCCTAATCCTCCACAGTATATAAAGGAGCTTATGATGCTTGAAATGGCACTAGTTGTGTGTGAACAAGAGTGGTGGCCGAATTTCTAGAGCACATATTCTTTTCTCTCAAGTTTCCAAAGTTTGTGGTGATTTGTGATTCCACTTGAGGCATTCACACTATTGGTGCTAGGCTCTCAAACTCCAAGCAATCAATCACTATCAAAAGGTATGTCATTCTTCTAGTGTATTATGATTCTAGTTTTCCATGCTATGCTAGTTAGGATGTAAACCTTGGAGATTCTTATTTGCATGTATTTTAGAGAAAACATAGATCCAAGGTTATTAGGGTTGCATGTACACCTTAGGAGTGTTAGAATGCTCAAAACCCAACAAGAAGGACCAAGCAAACCTTGGAAACCTGCCTCGGAGTTCATACTCTGAGATGAAGATCTAAATTCCGATGATGAAGTCCAGGTTGAGTCCGGACTTTTAGGAAACTCCTCTGCTGAAGAAGAAGACAGTGACGAAGACAAATACGTCACAAATGGAGTTCTGGGCCTTGAAGCTCCAAAGAAAATAACTCCAAAGGTGTTGACTGAGGAAGAAAAGAGGATATGGTCTGCAGTCTCTTGGCCATCCTCCTTGCCAAATGCTTTTTTAAAGGGCCGTCCAAATGGCTAAGGCAAAATCTTTTTTAACCGCTCATGCCTTCCGAGCCACTCCCTCAGTACAGCCTCCCATTCCAGAACCAAAAATAGCTCCAATCGACCAGGGCTCTCCCCTCCGGATCCCTGATGAAATTCCGGAAGAACCACTTCCAACTCCCACTGCAGAATTCACGATTGATGAAAACGTGAAGCCGGTCATTAATGCACTTCAAAGAGACAAATGGAAGAAACCAATGACTGCTGAAACTCAAGCCTTCCACTCCGGACCTCCTCTCAAGCAAAAACAAGGATGGTCTCATGAGGAAATTCATCAGGCACTAGAGAACAACATCCGGATCAAAGCTTTAAAAGACAATCCTGATCCGATGCGTGACATTTCTCCTCTTTGCCGTGAAGGCATCCTTCAGGCACCAGAAATCGTTCCGTCCCCCTACTACGAACTTCCCTCCAATGACGCTGATCAGCTGGATCATCCTCTCTCTTCTTACAACAAATTCTACACCAAATTTGCTCCTCTTCACCCAACTGACAATCCGGAGGTGATCATCCGGACAGAGCGAGAAAGGCTCAAAACTTTTTATGCTAAAAACGCTCAACCTTTCAAGGAAGTATGGACAAGAAAGAGGATTACCAAAGTTCAGGGCTTCGGAAGAAAAATATTGGTGAAATTTAAGCTGAACTGTCCCTTATTTCATTTTCACCTCCTCCGGAACAAGCCAACTCCCCGAACCGTTACTGATGCGGATTTTCCTTCCATGAATCCGAACGACATCCTCACCCTTGATGCTTACTTCAAAGAAAATCAAAAGGATGACATCAGTATGGGTGCTTACCACGCAACTCTGAGCTTTCTAAAAGACTATGTTGCTGAGTTCTGCCAATGTGACTACGAGCTTGCACACCTCTACGGAACGGAAATATTCGTTGCCAAAATCGAATTTGTTCTTCTGGAACTTGAAGTTCTTGCAGATGGTCCTATTAACGAACCGGTTCTACGGTTTGTCTACACATACAGAAAAATAAACAAGAAGGACTTCTTCCGAGTCCTTGACAAACACCTAGTTCCGACCAAAGCTTTGAAGAAGTTCATATCCCGGGCATCCAAGTCTGATGCTCCGGAACAGGTCAAGGCAAAGTTTGTAAGTCAGCTGACGTGGTACATTACGGTACGAGAATGGTTGTTCAGAGCATACACCTTCATCAAGGAAGAAATGAACTAAGCTTGTTGGATTGCTAAGTTCACTTAGGGGGAGATTGTTGGAACCTGAAAGTGAACCTCTAGCAATCCTAAGTCCTTATTCCGAAGGGTGTTATTTCGGAAGTGAAGAGTGGTCCGGAACCAGTCCGGACCAAGTAAGAAGATGAGAAGAATGAAGGCATTCCGGAGCTGACCCTCACGTCCAGAATGTATATTGATCTGTAACATCTATGTTTTGTCTCTTGTGCATTTATTACATTTGTCTTGTTATTGATGTAACGTTTCATAGGACTTAGTCTATAGTTGTATTTGGACAATCAGAATGTCAGATTTATCTCTTTTGTCCGGTCCTATGTAAACACTTGGGTTAATTCGTTGTAACATTCTCTCCTATTTATAGGAGCATTCAATACAAGTCAACAACGGATCTTTCACTCACTTTTGGCATTTAGTCTAAGCATATTCAAAATATTCTTCTTGTTCTTCATTTATTAGCTTTACCTTGATCATTTACTCCTATTCTTCATTTAATGACTTGATCATTTGTTGAACATATTATCTAAGACTTGATTGGTCTTTCCAGCCTTGACTTGAACATCTTTTAGCAAGCAGACATTGATCTTAAGCATTCACTCAAAGTTTGAGTTTTTAAACCTTGTCCCTGTGCATCGATCTTGTTCTCACAATGTTCTAAAAATCGTAGCCGTAAATTTATAAGTACAACAAAGTTTGTGGTGCATAATTATAAAAATGTTTTGTAATTATATCGTTTATCTACTTCGTAAAAGTTAAACGGACAGAGTAACGACAGTGTATAATAAATATTTTATATTATACGCGCAAAGTAACAATGAAGTATAATAAATATTTTATATTATGCGGACATAGCAACGACATGGTAAAAGTAAAACTAATGTTCAAGTTTTATAAAAATAATAGATTTATAATATAATGATAACAACAATCGTTATATAAATAATATTATTTTAACATGCATTCCCTCCCCCCCCCCCCCCCCCCCCCCGAAAAACAGTAAAAAACTTAAAATGGGATCGTGAAATTCATCCTCATAACGTGCTTCAAACGATACCGGTTCCTACAGAAAAGTCGTCGGAAACTCACAAAAGTCGGGCTAGGGGTTAGATAAAATTTCTAGAGAGAAAGGATTGAAAATATGTGAGAATGAACTAGTTTGTGTCCCTATTTATAGGTTGTCGGCGAGTGAGGCGCACCGCGCCCCTTACCTAGGCACGTCGCGTCCGCATCTTAGTGTGTGCAACAATCTCTAGTCTCCATTCGTGATACGCCGCCTATAGCAGGTAAAATCTCAAATCTTCAAAAATTATATATTTCGCATACGAACTCTGTTTTCAACGTTCTTTACATCGCCAGTTTTGTATTAACGAGTACTACAACTTTCGTTTAGACTTTGTCGGCTAATTCGCATTATATTTTTTTATTTTATAGTCTATAAGAAATACATTGCAAAATATTTTGCGAAATTCACAACTTTTTCATACAGACTCCGTTCTCGGCGTTCTTTATATAAACAGATTCGTATTTTCGATTACATCAATTATCGTTTAGATTATTTTGGCTAAAAAACCAACTGATATGCAATTCACTTTTTATGACACACATTTTTGTGTCGGGTTGATCACGAAACTTAAAAAATCATAACTTTTTCATACAAATTCAGATTTAGGTGTTTTTTATATTTTTGGAATCGTGTTGACGTGTACTTTCGAATTATGTTATTATTTATACAATACAATGCAAAATTTGTGCGCCTATATTGTAATGACCAAAAAATACGGATAAAATTTTGTTTTTAAAATCATTCAAATCATACGATACTAATATCAAAATAGTCAAGAGTATCATAGCAACATGTTATCAGACTACAAATTCCTAAAATATCTAAATGCGGAAACCATAGGGTGATGCGGTGCGATTAGGCTGGGCCCTTCCCCTTCGAACGGAAGTACCTGAAACATAAAGTGAAAACTGTAAGCACAAAGCTTAGTGAGTTCCCCAAAAATATCACATACCATACAAACATATAACCAAGCATATCTGGGTGCTTGCAATCCCCTTCGGTCTATTTCAACCGGATACTATCAAGTTTATCTGGGTGATTGCAATCCCCTTCGGTTTATTTCAACCAGATACTGTCAAGTATATCTGGGTGCTTGTTATCCCCTTCAGTCTATTTCAACCGGATATCGGGTCTACTTCACCCCTACCACTACTACATAATATCATAACAAAGAATCACAGAGTCATCAAGCAAACGCAGGCATAACTGACAATTATCACGAAGACAATCATCATACTACAACATAAACTAGTGGACCAAAATTGGTGCCTTTGACCTATAGATACAGCGAAGAAACTCACATCAGACTGAAGGTATCAAATCGCACTCAGCGGATGACTCGCAAAATCCTCTTCCTACAGCACAAGCAAAAAACCTAATTAGAAATTAGGTGAACATTCTAACCCAAAAGTCCAAACCCTAATTCTTTACTTAACGCAAAAAGGGCTTCTTCACCATTACCTCATTGGGCCTCCCTTCCACCAAGGCCCAAATCCATACAAGTCCACAAACGCATCTAATCCCAACTACAAGGCCTTTAAGGCCTAATATGACCCAAGAGCACCCAATATGGCCTTAAGCCCACAAATTTCTTGCTACAATAGGCGGGCCTGAGGCCCAATCCTAAACAAGTCCAAAAAACCAAAAAATACTCGAGCCCTAAATCTTCTAAGTCCGCAGACTGCGTACGTGCAGCGTACATGGTTTGTACGCCCGACGTACGCTGACGTTCCGGAATCGGGGTACTGGCCCAGTACGCGGAACGTACTCTATAGTACGCCCAACGTATTGGTCATTCAGCCCAATCTTGCACCCATGACTTAATCCTTTAAGCCCTAATGTCCAAAACTTAGATCTAAGCTCCTAATAGTTTCTTAAGCCATAAAGTTGCAAACTTTAAGCTTTTGCATGCCTTATTGGGGATCAAACTATGAATTAAACCCTCTAACTTACTTAGATGGTCACTAACACATGCATGGTGGAGTCTTAACCTCCAAGATATTACTTTTATGACTCCATACACTTCCAGGAGTCCAAAATGGCCTGGAGTATCCCATACTCCAAAAGACCAAGTTATTGGACCAAAAGATGTTAAAATCTACCGTAAACCTAGATCTAAGCTTAGAATGAACAAGTTTCAGACTTTATAACTTCAATAAGCTATAAATGATGCACAAACTCTTTATCCACAAGCTCCTTCTTCTCCTTTGATTCTCCTCAAACTTCCTTCTTCTTCAAAACCACCAAAAGAACACCCAGACACTTCAAGTAAGATCAAAATGCAATCAAGATGACTAGGGTTTCGAGATTGGCACTAAAAGGAAATGGAGGTTGAAAGGGTGATGGACTTGAGGGATTTAAGGACCTTAAATAGGGTGCAAACCCTACAAAATAGGGTTTGCCATTGACTTGAGTACGCCCAGCGTACGCATGGGTACGCCCAACATACGTCGGGATCACCCTTGATGATGCGCATGCAAGGAGTACGTTGTGGGTACCTAATTTACGCCGAGCATACTCACAAATCCTTCACCACCTTTAATTGAATTAAAACAATATAGATCGATTTAATATCTAGCGAATCAGGCGCTACAATTCTCCCCGACTTGAATCAGACTTCGACCTCGAAGTCCGCTGCCAGAAATTGATGGGTTTTGAGCATTCTAACACTCCTATGGTGTACATCCAACCTTATAAACCTTGGATCTATGTTTTCTCTATTATACATGCAAATATTCAATATTCCAAGGTTTCATCCTAACTAGCATAATAAGAAGTATAAGTATCTAGTAGAATGACATACCTTTTGATGAAGCTTGAAGTCTTGAACCTTTAAGAGCCTAGTGCCTCAAGTGTTGCACCTCAAATGGTTCACACAACACAAAGAACCCTTGGAGTAACTAGAGAATAAGGATACTTAGGTTCACACTCATGAAATCAGTTTGCCCTCTTTGTGTACACACAGTAGTGTCTAGCACTCAACCCATTTCATGAACCATACACCTCTTTATATAGTGTGGAGGATCAGGGTTATATTCATGTAAACCCTAATACCCATCACCTTTCATTTCCATAGGATCCATGGGTTAAACACTTCATGGACTATCCATGAAAGCTTAGCCCAACCTAAATGAACTTGGCCCACCATATATATAAGAGTCCATATTTAACTAGTTCCTTTTTTTATCACTAAATTAATTCTAAATTAATTTTTGATCAATACTAATTAAATAATATGATTTCATATTAATATATTAGAACTTATAATATATTAATATAAATCACTAGTATCCTTTTTCTCATTTTATCTATCCAATTGTTCTGATGCCATGCAACCCAAATGGACCATGCCAAATCGGGTCAAGTACATACCAATTATAGTTATGGGCTTAGACACTAATCCAACAGTCTCCCACTTGGATAAGTCTAAAACTATTATTGCGTATGACTCCAAAACCCGACTAGCAATCGTAGCTCTTAAAGTCGCCGTCGTACTCTGAACAAATCAATGACGCGTCCATTAGATAAGGGATCATATATTCCTCCATTCTAGATATCATATGGACTGAGACATGGATTATAATTAGGGATGAGCATTAGAACCGCCAGAACCGGAACCGGATCGGAACCGAACCGGAACCAGACCGGAACCGGAACCGGAATTGGTAACAAGGTCCGATTACCGGTTCTCCATTTTTATGAAAACCGATCCCGGTTCTAAAAACCGGAACCGGTTTGACATTTTTTCGTTTTTTAAAATGCGCATAACTCACTCATATGAAGTCGGATTTAGTTGATTTTTTTCCAACATGTAATTTGGAGTTTGTAATTCATTTTTGACTCTAAAAACATGTATTTTGGTTAGATATTGAATCAGACACATGCCCCAGAAGAAAAAATATTGATGCTGCGTTTTTTCTATTTCAACACTTTTTTTTGTTTGTTTTTTTTTTTGAATTTGTTTCGTTTTTTAAATGTGCATAACTCATTCATATGACGTCGGAATTACTTCATTTTTTTCCAACATGTAATTTGGTGTTTGTACTTCATTTTAGACCGTACAAACACATATTTTGGTTAGATATTGAATTCACTATAGAGCCCGGAAGACAGCATATCAATGTTGCATATTTTTTGTTTCAGCATTTTTTTTAGAATCCATCCCGCTTTTAAAATGCGCATAACTCACTCATATGAAGTCAGAATTACTTGATTCTTTTTCATCATGTAATTTAGTGTTTGTACTTCAATTTAGAGTGTAAAAAGTCATAATTTGGTTAAATATTGAATTATTTACAAGCTCTGAAAGATAACATATCGTCAACAACATTTCAACCGGTTCTAATTTGAAAAACAACCGGAAAACCGGGACCGGAACCGGAACCGGCGCTAGAACCGGCGGTCCGGTTCCCGGTTCTTATAATATAGGAAAACTGGTTCTGGTTCTAAAGCTCATCCCTAATTATAATCATTCTCTCTGTGCATTGGTTGTTTCCCGATTTCCGATTTATGACGACCGACTAATTGAACAAATCAAATCAGTCCAGGCTTGGCCAAGCACTTAGAGGTGTCATCACTATATCATCGAGGGGGCCCACAAATATCGCTTTTATCCCTTTAAGGGTAAAAGGAATGGATAAACTTCGACTCATATGCTTGTTCTACTACTTGTTGAATCATACACAAAGGCACGTTTTATAACATTGAGTTACCAATGCGTTTTCATACAATCAATGTATAACCAACTCATAGGCAACAACTCATATCGTAGGTTTGAAGAATATAAGATATTATCGTCTCATGATCACTCATGATGAAATCCCTGAAGTGATTCAAATGAGCGTGGGTTTAATCCAATACTCAGAACTTATGAGCACTCTTGAATGTTGTAGCAACTCTTGCTATGTCCAATACCTTAGACATCTACAAACCAACTTCATGACAGTCTTGCCTTAATACCTACTTCCAACGTATTATCGACTGTGGATGGTTTGAATAACTTAGTTATTTGGGAAGAATGACCTAGTTATTCTAGAATTCAAAACATGCAAAGTGAAACACAAGAATAATCGAATCCAATATGGTCTCAGAACTTATGAATATAAATAGAACACCTTTTATTTATCACCATATTGATTACACATCATTCATTGTATACTGTTTCAAATTATCAACTTTATACTTGAATTAAAACAATAGTTGTCCCATGCTCCAAGCATGTACACTATGTTTTTCTAAACAATAGTGATGTCATACACCAAGTATGCATACTATGTTTGTCTATGATCTTTACTTTGTGGAATAGATCGATTGAACATAATTCCAATGATTATCATTTCACAATCGCAAACACTTATCGCAAATGCAAGAATTCCAAATTCCTGCCATTTACCGAAATCTGTAATATTTTAAACTTATATGCATTGATCCTCTCGTAATGATTATGCACAAAGTCACAAAGACTTGTCAACAGACATTACAGAGTATTCCAATGGAGATCATTCCATGGAAACGAAGTCTCAAATTCAAAGTACATTGCTTTGAAAATCCTTCTTGCATTAAGTTTCCTAATCTTACACAGATTTAATGAATAACTTCCACCTATGGGAATATTTCCATATTCTCATTTTGACTATCACTTCTGAACAAGAGTTGCCTCTTTCCAGAATATGTCAATATGGTCCTCTCCAAAAATTCACACCATACTTCCAACTGTCCCTGAGCAACCAATCTTTGGTAAACCTTAGATTGTCCACGACAATTGCTTAATCAAATTAGTCATATCTAGTTCTAGTACTTTTTCCCTCTTAATGCTCTAGGCATTTGGAAAATTTTAGAATAGATGAATATTATAGCACATGCAATCGACCCTATATCCGAAGCATATGGGACACGATTTATGAAGTCTCACATAAAGACATGATACTAGACCAGTCTTTTGCTATAATATTTCTATTTCTATTTTCCATGTTCTCATAATTCAGATTATGAAAAGGGATGTCGTAATCATAATCGAATTTTAGAATGCAAATAATGTTTCCATATATAGAATTTCCTTATGTTGAACCATTCCAACATAACATTCATATATATACTTGACTAAATTTGATTAAAATCTCACAATCTAAGATTTTAGAATTGAAATGAAGTATAATTTCCTCTCCCTTAATTATAGCAAAACAACTTTTCCTAACTGAACTTTTGTTTTTCTATAATTAACATTGCTAACTTGCAACACTTATCATAATTATCATTCTCGCACTAACATGATAATTGTTAGCATAACACTTATGCTCCCACTAGCTTTGACATGTACTCAGAAATCAGGTGGACTTCTAGAAATCAATACTTTATTGACTTTCTTACCAAAGTTCAGGTTTCTGATACGAGATGCTTTGTTAAAACTTTATCAAACTCATACACCTTTCCTTAGATAGCACACATGTGTGTCTAAACAATTTCAGAACTATGAAAAGGGATGTCGTAATCATAGTCTCAATTGTTTAGACCTTTACCATTTCTCACAAGTCCATGTTAGTGTGTCGGTTAACCACACACACTCCACTAACGACTTTGAGAATGCAAATATCGCAATTGCTATCTACTTAAAACCTCTTATTGAAAGCGTTTCCTCACTATCATTTTCATGAATTGGAGAGAAACCTTATGACACTTAGATTTTATGGTGTACGTGTTCCTTTCCATGTGAATTTGTCAAAACCATAATCACAAGTCACAGTTAGTGACAAATTCATATGGACTGAACTTGTGCATTCTTAACTTCTTGCCACCTGGCAGCACAAGGGCCTGCCATTGCTTCCAAGTTGTTATGCAATCAATTCAGAACTCTCAGAACTCATATGCAAAGCCAACTTTAACTAGAATGGGCACAGAAATAGGAATATGTCAACACGAAAGGTTATAAACCTCAAGCCCTGTGCTAGCGATAAACTACAGGTTTTATTCTTGATTAGACTCTTTCAAGATCATTTAGACTCCCACTGTCCTCTTGACATATAAGACTCTCTTGCCAAGACCCATTCCTTGACAAACAAATATTCAAGAGATAGTGCAGACTCTTATCAAGACAAACACTCCACACAATTGGCCTTAGTTGGTCTTTGTTTTATCCAAAACATCACAACTTACCAATTTCAAATGTACAAGAGTAGAAAACATTTTACTCTACATTTGACAAGTTTTATAAACCTTCTTTAAGATATGTCACTCAAGTTACAATCTTGGAGTATGACTCTAAGAATTGTTTTGGAACGAAGTATGATTCATTTTCTTGATTTAACTATTTCAACAATTCATGACTCCTCCTCTTAGCCATAAGAATGCACTAAGATGTCCTTAGAGGATAAATTGTGATATGGTCTCACAATCATTAAGATGATCATAAAACATGATACTAAAGCACTCTCCCATCTTTTCAGATTTGAGAAACTTTTATCTTTCTGCCAAATTTGATTATTCTCATTCGTTCTGCCATACATCAAAACTTTTCCAATGCTTCAGAATTATACTTAAACTTGTAAGTATAACCATATTTACTAAACTTTAGTAAATCATGATGAATAGTCTTATCGATCTTTTGTGGTGGACTTAACCAGTGCACAAGAATGTGTACTCGATCCCTTAGTCCTTCACTTGACTCATATATACATGTGAACAAGGAATTAGTCTTAATTTTCCAAAGGTGAAGATTTTCATTCATCATACTATACAACTTGCATGATTCCAAGTTTCGGTCCAATTGAAACTTGGGTGATGACAATCTTTCCTTATTTGGTAAATTTAGACACTACCACAAATGAAAGAATCAAATTCACATTTCCAATGTTAATATCAATGGAATCATATAAACAACAATTTTTTCAAAAATTCCACTGTAAGGATATTTAAAATAAATAAAAACGAAACTTTTCATTTATTTAAAACTTGCGGAAAAACTTATCCTTACAATGCAAATGCATATGAAAACTATGTTGTTATCTATTCCTAAGCAATCTATCACAACTCTTAAGCAGCAGCTCAAAAATTCTGATCACCGAACCATGCGATCGAAATCCATCTTCGCGATTAAAATCAGCTTACTCTTCTTTAAGCTTCCTCTCTTTTATTTGATTCTTAAAACTTCAACATGTGACCCGGTCACATCATGTAATAAGAATCTCCAAATAGGAACTTATTAGAGTTAGATAGTGGACTTACCAGAAGTAGAATCAAACTTTTTGACTTGACCAACCTTATGATCTTTCAGGTAAATTGGGCAGCTCCGTAACCAATGCCCCTTCCTTTGGCAATATAAGTTGGACTCTTTGGGAATGGTACGCGAGACTGTCTCAGACTTAGCCTTTCTCTTTACGATTTGGTCAACCGAGTTGACTATGGTCGATCCCTTTCCATTGGGAAGAGAAAGCTTTTCTGGATTTCCAATGTTACCATTGTCAATGTCCATGGAAGTTTTGGAAGTCGATCTTCCAATAAAATTTGCTTTATCCGTGCTCCAAATCATTGTTGATTTAGCAGCATCAAGCAAATAGGTAAGATCATTATGGGTCATGTCATGGTCTGTCATGTAGTAGTCCTAAAGGAACTCACTGTGTGACTTAGAAAGTGATTGAAGAACCTAGTCAACAACCAACTTCCTCAAGACCTTGACATCCAACTCTCCCGGCTTGTCAATATGTGACTTTATCTCCAAGATGTGAGCACACATAGACTTTGGTTGCCAATAGGGCTTGAGTGACCTTGAACTTTTCAAAAAACTTGTGGGTTAGGGAGAATAGTTGGAGGAGGTGAAGGAAGAGAAGTATGATTTCCATGAACCAACCATGGAACATCATCTTCATTAGGAAAGCTTGTTCCTAGGAATTTGGGAAGATCCTAGTTGTCTGAACCAGTCATCTACAATAGGAGATATTCAAGTTAGTTGATTTAAGTCCTTAATATAACACCCAATATGAAATATTAAGGCTAGGACCCAACACAATACTTTATAACTTGGAAGAGGGATGTGACAATCCGAAATTTTTATCTTGTACTCTTATTCAAATCAATGAAGGTCAGACTCGTTTTTGCTATCTTCTAGTACTGTTTAGAGTCAATTAGAGTGTTCAAAACCTAGTATAAGCAAGGTATGAGTAGTGGGATGAGTATTGTGAGTGTAACACCTTGAAAATGAGCCAAACACACCGACACAAGGTGTGTGCGGCCGCACACAAGAGTGTGCGGCCACACACCCATCCCAACCGCACACTCTCCCCTATATATTCAACAATTAGTCATTTTTGAACACTTTTCCACTTCTTCAAGACTAGAACTCGAAATCCTCTCAAGTATCACCCAAATCATCATCTTGATCTTCATAAAAGTAAGTAATTCTTCCTTTTGATTTGTTGATGCACGACCCTAACTAGCAAAACCCTTTGCTTTGATCCATGAAAACATCCATTTTTAGTCAAGAACACCAAGAACACCAAGAACACACACTAGTTTTGGACCTTAATCACCCTTTCAAGCCTCTATAACGTGTATACACTTATCATAACTTGTTATATGCTAAGAACACTTGATGATATACTAGAAAAACATGATTTTATCATCTTCATAAAGGGTCTGCGGCCGCACACATCATGGTGGCCGCACACACCCTTTTTAGGTCCAAAAATGGCAATGAACTCCATATAAGGCTAAAGCTTGAAGTAAGAAACCTTCCTAGATGAGTCCTAAAGCCTTAAAATACGTTTTGGCACATTTCATAGGGAGTGTACGGTCGCACACACACCCTGGCCGCACACACACACAAATATTGTGCATTTTGACCATACACTCCCTTGTATAGCCATATACCCCTTATATACAATCATATATGGTTGTAACACTTCAAAATAAGTGTTTACTAGTCCCTAAGGTGGTTCCAATTCAATAATTAGTTGTTATAAGCACTAATTGTATTCATATATGTATCATTATATGTTAAATAGGATTCGTTTGTGCTCAAGACTCCAATTGACACCCAACAATCCTATATCGATCTTTCATTCGAGTTACTCACTACAGGTGAGTTCATACCCCTTAATCAACCTTTTAAATGATTTTAAATGCTTTTATGGGGGGGAATACAAGTTGAACTATTATAGTTATTATATCAATCGCATGTGATTAATAACTACCAAACGAATGGATTTCTTACTTTTCAAACTATATTATTAATCAAACTACTTCAAACTGTTTTACAAACTTGTTTACATGTTAAATACTTTTACTAAACTCTTTTACATGTCAAATACTTTTATTAAACTCTTTTAAACTTATATTCTGTTAAATGTGTATCTATATAGATATAGTTATATAAGAAGGATTGAAAGGACTTAGGACTGATAGCTCACCTTACCTCCTGTTCCTTGTTTGGTTGTGGACTTAGGGTATCGGTTGTTTGTCCGATGGTCGTTTGAATCCTAATTATATATTATATATATATGTATATAGATATAAAAGTTCCTTCTTTCAATTCAATGCCTTTGGGTAGCAAAGGTATACAAACATGTTCATACATACAAACAACATTGCTAGTAAACTATAATAGGTATAGTTTAGGAAGTTACTAATACTATTACTAGAACAATGAAACATACAATGAGTCAGTTCATACATGAGTCAACACATACTATTATGAGAAACAGAGAGAACATACATACATACTAGACAGAGAGAGAACATACAATACAGCTAGTACATACTATACATTATACAAGAGAACATACTATTATGAGAAACAGAGAGAACATACATACATACTAGACAGAGAGAGAACATACAATACAGCTAGTACATACTATACATTATACAAGAGAACATACTATTATGAGAAACAGAGAGAACATACATACATACTAGACAGAGAGATAACATACAATACAGCTAGTACACACAATACATATACAAGAACACTACTACAGTTATGTGAGCCACGTAACGGGGCATGGCATCACCTGTCATGGCTCGTTTTGTATCCAGAATCTCCTTAAGTGTAGAGCGTTGAGTTTGTGTATAGATCTATACTGGATTGACTATCCTACACCTTGCTGCTAGCTACAGTGGGACTTGCAACTCTACGAGTGTCAAACGCCATTCCTTCCGACGTCTTTCATCGTTGTGTTTCTAGTCGGTAGTATGGTACAAGCATATCACATGGTACTTTAAATAACAATTGGTTTAAGGTAGTTAGTACAGAAGTAGTTACTTAATACAACACTACAGTACTATTTTATTTCCCATTGCATTCACTTTGTGATCTTCACACAATGAACAGTAATGTAAAATATATATTTTTGGTTAATGATAGTCAGATTTGGGAAAATACATACTCTTACAAGAGACGCACATACAAACACTTGATGCCTTGGTAGAAGGCTACTTTTAGTAGAAAAACATAGGGTTTTCTAGGAGATTCAAACATTTTACAAACATTCACAAACATTTACAAACTTACACATTACATACTTACAAACACTTTCATACAAACAATGACACTAAAATACTTATGATCTCACCAGCTTTAAAGCTGATAAACTCTTTCAAAATAACTTGTATTCTCAGGTCACCAGTAGACAGGTACCGATGCCAGGTTTTGAGAAGATGAAGCTCATTCAAGACTCATCTTTTATTTTGATTTATATTTTTGGTGTCTATTAAACTTGACAGAACACACTTGTATTAAATTATATTATTAATGCAATGGATGATGTTGTTGCTTGTTTACTACTATGCATTGTTGTGATACTGTACATGACGTCCTCCACCCCCGAACGATTCCGCCGTTCCGGTTTTGGGGTGTGACAGATTGGTATCAGAGCATTGTTTATAGTGAATCGAGTATATCAACCCATAAAAGATATACAAACTATAAACACAACGGGATTAAAATACTCTGACCAAGAGTTTATACTTTTAAATAATAAAATATTCAACCAAGTATACATACCTGCATTCATACAAAAATCAGTGTCACTAGGGCAGAACAAAAGTATTGCAATTGTTGGGCAACACAATTAGACTTAGAGACATATAGTCAACCCTGGGAAAATATAGTCTGATCAACTATATTATCCGAGGAGTGACTAGCATGTGCCTAAGGGTGGTTGTGAGGTTGCAACAAGTCTAAAAACTTACCAACACTACTACAATGGAAACAATAGAACAGAACATAAACTTAAAATATTATAGGAGTATTTTGTGTTACTATAATTACTTATCTGAGAACTAAAAAGGTCTTTATTAGTATGTCAATAGTTGTTGAGTGGATACGCTAAGGTTATACGTAACTAAGATGTCATAGACTTAGAATCTGTGATCTTTGCTTTACTTCATGTTCCTTGTTTGGTTGTGGACTTAGAGTTAGGGTCACCTATTCGAAGGTTTATCCTATTTTGAGTACATATAACTGGTATGCACTAAACAAGTATTGGAGTAACTGATAAAGATCATCTTATAATTATCTATTTAGCGCGTCTATTTAGTTATATCTTATACCCCTTTTCTCGCGTAGATATCATGGCTGGATTCCATATCCCCGGAGACCCGTACTATCCCAACAACAGCAATGCAAGATGGCTGGGAGAAGAACCAGAAGATGATCATCCAATCCCTTTGGATTATCACTTCGCTGAAGGCTTTTCTGATGGTTCTGACTCAGAGCCAGAAGTCAACAACCTACCCCCAGTAGGTCAAAACCCAAACCCAAACCCTCGTCCATCATTTCAAGGACTCACACCTCTGTGGGCCACAAACTTGAACAGATGGAGTCAGGAACAAGGTCAACCCATTCCCTACAATGGAGACAGAAGCTTTTACAACCTAAACGAGGGAGGTTCAGCTGACCAAGTCCTGCCCATCATGGTCCGTAGGATTGCTCGGAACACCGAGCAAGGTCGAGCAACTATCGACCGAGTCGTGGAGATTGACACCAACTCTGGCGTTAACACGGTCCGCATTCGCCAACTCGAGGTAGCTATGGAGAGGACTAGGATAACCAGTGGGAATCTGCAGCAACAGCTAGCTGCATCCCAAGCTGAAGTCAGGGAACTTCGAGCTCAGCAAGTAAGATCCGAAAGGCGCATAAGGGACATAGAACGCCTTCTGTCCGAGTCAAGAACTCACTCTAGTAGTTCTTGTCGCAGATAGAGTCTCCTCGACTTCTCTTTTGGATATAACCTAGTTTATGTAAAAACTCTAGTCTAATTTTCTATCTTTGTTAAAACTTGGACCTGTTAGGTCTTGATTAGGTCGTAGTTCTGTCAAAATTTTCCCATCTTGGTTGATGTAAGGCCTACTTCTAGGTCATTTTTCCCAAACTTGTTACATCTATAATTCCAGTATTATTGACAGATATCTAATCTCATGCAAATTATATCCAAATGCTTTCATCTTTTAGTACTAAATCTACATTCAATCATACTATTCAATTGTGTTGTTGGGCTATGGAGAGTTAGTCCATGAGTCATTCTCACCAAATTCTCCCTATTAAATTCTTATCAATATCTTCATCTTTGTAAACTTATAGTTAAAAGATGCCTCCACGCCGATCAACAAGACGCGATCCTCCGATAACTACAACACCACTTGCTCCTCAAATCGATACGACAGCTCTAAATGTTGTAGTAGCTGCGGCTATGGCAACAGCCATGGCTCAATATCATTCTTCGAGTGCCACCGGAGGTGGTACACCTGTTCATTCTACCCATGGTGAAGCCCCTGTACACTTGAGAGAGTGCTCCTATAAGGACTTCACCAACTGCAAGCCATTATCCTTTAAAGGGACTGGCGGAGTCATTGCCCTCTCACAATGGTTCGAAAAGACAGAGTCGATCTTCGAGATCTGCTCATGCCCAGAAGGAAGCAAAGTCAAATTTGCTGCGTGCACCTTCGAGGAAAAAGCCCTGACATGGTAGAATAGCCATGTCAAGTCACTATCTCTCATAGTGGCTAATGCTATAGGCTGGGAAGCTCTGAGAGAGCTGATGATCGAAGAATACTGCCCGAGGGGCGAAATCCAAAAGCTGGAGCAGGAACTGTGGAGCCTAACCATGAAAGGCTCCGACATAGTCTCCTATACAGCCAGGTTCTGTGAGCTGGTGGCCCTCTGTCCCAACATGGTTCATACAGAAGGAAAGAAGATAGAGAGATACATATGGGGGCTGGTGCCTCCATTTCAGGGGAATGTGTTAGCCTCAAACCCCCCCACATTCGATAGTGCCAAGCGGTTAGCACAGCGGCTCATAGACCATGGGGTTGTACCCCATCAGTAACAACGACCCTAGCCATCTCGGAACCCTCCAAAACCGCTGATTCTAAGCGGAAGTTCTGGGATGACAAGAAGAAGAAAAAGGCTGCCAAAAAGCAGCAAGTCGTGGCAGTTCATGCTGCGATAGCACCTGTCGCTGCTGCTCCGGTCAAGCAGTACGCTGGAAGTTTGCCTAAGTGCAACAAATGCAACTTCCACCATATTGGAGCCCACCGGGAAATGCAGTGTTCAAACAGCAACAGGAAGGGGCACACTGCCCGTTTCTGTAAAGCTCCGGCGAGGCCAATCAACCAAGTCACCGGTGCAGGAGTGGACCAAGCTTGCTACGGTTGTGGCGACGTGGGCCACTACAAGAGGAACTGCCCTTGGCAGGGAACGCCGGTGGAGTGGGAAGAGTTCTGGCCATAGGCCACGAGGAGGCGGTTGCGGACTCCACAGTGGTCACTGGTACGTTTCTCCTCGATAACTCTTATGCATGCATACTATTTGATAGGGGAGCGGAGAGGAGTTTCGTGAACCAAAAATTTGCTCATTTACTTAATCAAAAATCACGAGCACTTAAAGAACCGTTCACTGTAGAAATGGCTAATGGAAAGATGGAGAGCACTAGCAGTATATTCATAGGGTGTACCCTAACTCTAGATAGTCATTCATTTTTGATCGACCTCATGCCGGTCTCAATTAAAAGTTTCGACGTCATTATCGGCATGGACTGGTTGAGTCTACATCGTGCCGACATCATGTGTTATGAAAAGGCTGTTCGCCTTAATCTGCCATCTGGCGAAACTCTGGTAGTCTATGGCGACAAACCCGGCACGAACCTTCGTATCATCTCGAGTATTCAAGCCCAGAAATTCTTGCGAAAGGAATGTCGCGCATTCCTTGCTCATGTTGTCGATGTGAGCCAAGAAACGAAAGACATTAAGAACATTCCAGTAGTACGCAATTTTCCCGATATCTTTCCAGAAGAACTCCCAGGATTACCTCCCCAACATCAAGTCGAGTTCAGAATCGACTTAGTTCCAGGGGATACCCCAGTAGCCAAATCGCCCTATCGTTTAGCACCTGTAGAGATGCAAGAACTGTCCTGTCAACTTAACGAACTGCTCAGCAAGGTCTTTATAAGACCAAGCTTCTCACCCTGGGGAGCTCCAGTCTTGTTCGTCAAGAATAAAGACGGATCGTTTCGAATGTGAATCGACTACAGGGAGCTCAACAAACTCACCGTCAAAAATCGTTATCCTCTACTTCGTATTGATGATTTATTTGATCAACTGCAAGGGGCGAACTTCTTTTCAAAAATCGATCTAAGATCCGGATATCACCAACTACGAGTGCTAAGGGAGGATGTTCCGAAGACAGCCTTCCGAACTCGTTATTGACACTACGAATTCGTAGTGATGCCGTTCGGATTAACGAACGCGCCCGCAGTATTCATGGATTTAATGAATAGGGTGTGTCGTCCTTACTTGGATCAGTTCGTCATCGTCTTCATCGATGACATACTTATCTACTCTCGTAGTAAGGAGGAGCATAGTCAACATCTGCGACTAGTCTTAGAAACGCTGCGTTCGGAGAAGCTCTATGCGAAGTTCTCGAAATGCGAATTTTGGATCCGAAGAGTCGAATTCTTAGGGCACGTGGTTAGCGAATAGGGAATACACGTGGACCCTTCCAAAATTAAGACCATTGAGAGCTGGTCAGCACCAAAGACGCCTACAGAAATTCGTCAATTTCTAGGCCTCGCTGGCTACTATCGCAGGTTCATTCAGAACTTCTCCCGAATTGCGAAACCTCTTACCACTTTGACCCAGAAGGGTGTGGCCTTTGACTGGGAAGAGAAGCAGGAGAAAGTGTTCCAAACGCTCAAGCGAGCCTCATGCACCGCACCTATTTTATCCCTCCCGGAAGGGATAGAGGACTTCGTAGTCTACTACGATGCATCGATCCAAGGGCTCGGCTGTGTTCTGATGCAGCGAGGTAAGGTCATCGCCTACGCCTCGAGACAGCTAAAGACACACGAGGTCAAGTACACCACACACGATCTTGAGCTAGGAGCAGTTGTGTTTGCTCTGAAGATCTGGAGACACTACCTATACGGTATGAAGAGCACGATCTTTACAGACCACAAAATCCTACAACATATATTCGACCAGAAGGAGCTCAACATGAGACAACGACGATGGGTCGAGCTACTCGGTGATTACGAATGCGAAATTCGTTATCATCCGGGTAAAGCCAACGTAGTAGCTGACGCCCTAAGTCAGAAAGAATACTCTGGTCGTAGAGTCAAATCATTGACTATGACTATCCATTCACATTTGTCCACGCAAATTAAGGAGGCTCGGCTCGACGCTTTGAAACCTGAAAATGTGGCGAGTGAATCCCTGAGAGGGATGGATAAGAAATTGGAAGTCAAGGGTAGCGGAGCTTTTTATCTCATAGATCGGATCTGGACACCGAAACACGGTGGTTTCAGAGACTTGGTCATGACCGAGGCGCATAACACTCGTTATTCCATCCACCCAGGTTCAGATAAGATGTATCTGGATCTTAAAAAGCTATACTGGTGGCCTAACATGAAAGCAGAGATTGCTACCTTCGTAAGTAAATGCCTTACTTGCGCCAAGGTCAAGGTCGAATACCAGAAACCCTCAGGTCTTCTACAACAGCTGGAGATACCAAAATGGAAGTGGGAGCGGATCACTATGGACTTCATAACCAAGTTGCCCAAGACAACTGGTGGACTTGATACCATATGGGTCATCGTCGACAGATTGACCAAGTCCGCACACTTCCTGCCTATCAAAGAAACAGACAAGATGGAGAAGCTTACAAGAACCTACATACGGGAGATTGTACGACTGCACGGTGTTCCCATATCCATTATCTCGGACAGAGATAGTAGATTTACTTCGAGGTTCTGGCAGTCGCTACAAAGTTCCCTAGGAACTAGGCTGGACATGAGTACAACCTACCATCCACAGACCGACGGGCAAAGTGAGAGGACTATCCAAACCTTGGAAGATATGTTGCGAGCCTGTGTGACTGACTTTGGGAAAGCATGGGATACTCATTTACCCCTTGTCAAATTTTCCTACAACAACAGTTATCACACGAGCATAAAGGATGCTCCATTCGAGGCCCTCTATGGCCGAAAGTGCAGATCCCCTCTGTGTTGGGCTGAGGTGGGTGATACCCATTTAGCTAAAGGACGAGTTCCTGACAGCACTCTCACAGGTCCGGAGATCATATGGGAAACGACAGAGAAGATCGTTTAGATTCGTAAACGATTAAAAGCCTCTAGAGACCGACAGAAAAGCTACGCAGATAAACGAAGGAAACCGTTGGAATTCCAGGTGGGCGATCGTGTTCTATTGAAGGTCTCACCCTGGAAAGGCTTGATACGCTTCGGAAAGCATGGAAAGCTAAATCCAAGATACATAGGGCCTTTCGAGATTCTCGCGAGAATCGGCCCTGTAGCTTACAAACTTAACTTACCTCGTGAACTCAGTAATGTACATTCTACTTTCCACGTCTCGAACTTGAAAAAGTGTCTGTCCGACGAGACTCTTGTAATCCCACTCGACGAGATCGAGATCAACGAGAGCCTCAACTTCGTGGAAGAACCTGTAGAGATCATGGACCGAGAGGTCAAGCAAACAAAGCAAAGTCGTATCCCGATAGTGAAGGTTCGCTGGAACGCCAAGCGAGGACCTGAATTCACTTGGGAACGAGAGGATCAGATGAAACTGAAATATCCTCATCTTTTTGCTTAGTTATTTGTAACTACTAAATCGCTTAAACTCTAAGTTTGGGACGAAATTCCTTCTAACGGGGGGATGATGTGACAATCCGAAATTTTTATCTTGTACTCTTATTCAAATCAATGAAGGTCAGACTCGTTTTTGCTATCTTCTAGTACTGTTTAGAGTCAATTAGAGTGTTTAAAACCTAGTATAAGCAAGGTATGAGTAGTGGGATGAGTATTGTGAGTGTAACACCTTGCAAATGAGCCAAACACACCAACACAAGGTGTGTGCGGCCGCACACAAGAGTGTGCGGCCACACACCCATCCCAACCGCACACTCTCCCCTATATATTCAACACTTAGTCATTTTTAAACACTTTTCCACTTCTTCAAGACTAGAACTCGAAATCCTCTCAAGTATCATCCAAATCTTCATCTTGATCTTCATAAAACTAAGTAATTCTTCCTTTTGATTTGTTGATGCACGACCCTAACTAGCAAAACCCTTTGCTTTGATCCATGAAAACATCCATTTTTAGTCAAGAACACCAAGAACACACACTAGTTTTGGACCTTAATCACCCTTTCAAGCCTCTATAACGTGTATACACTTATCATAACTTGTTATATGCTAAGAACACTTGATGATATACTAGAAAAACACGATTTTATCATCTTCATAAAGGGTGTGCGGCCGCACACATCATGGTGGCCGCACACACCCTTTTTAGGTCCAAAACTGGCAATGAACTCCATATAAGGCTAAAGCTTGAAGTAAGAAACCTTCCTAGATGAGTCCTAAAGCCTTAAAATACGTTTTGGCACATTTCATAGGGAGTGTACGGCTGCACACACACCCTGGCCGCACACCCTAGCCGCACACACACACAAATATTGTGCATTTTGACCATACACTCCCTTGTATAGCCATATACCCCTTATATACAATCATATATGGTTGTAACACTTCAAAATAAGTGTTTACTAGTCCCTAAGGTGGTTCCAATTCAATAATTAGTTGTTATAAGCACTAATTGTATTCATATATGTATCATTATATGTTAAATAGGATTCGTTTGTGCTCAAGACTCCAATTGACACCCAACAATCCTATATCGATCTTTCATTCGAGTTACTCACTACAGGTGAGTTCATACCCCTTAATCAACCTTTTAAATGATTTTAAATGCTTTTATGGGGGGGAATACAAGTTGAACTATTATAGTTATTATATCAATCGCATGTGATTAATAACTACCAAACGAATGGATTTCTTACTTTTCAAACTATATTATTAATCAAACTACTTCAAACTGTTTTACAAACTTGTTTACATGTTAAATACTTTTACTAAACTCTTTTACATGTCAAATACTTTTATTAAACTCTTTTAAACTTATATTCTGTTAAATGTGTATCTATATAGATATAGTTATATAAGAAGGATTGAAAGGACTTAGGACTGATAGCTCACCTTACCTCCTGTTCCTTGTTTAGTTGTGGACTTAGGGTATCGGTTGTTTGCCCGAAGGTCGTTTGAATCCTAGTTATATATTATGTATATGTATATAGATATAAAAGTTCCTTCTTTCATTTCAATGCCTTTGGGTAGCAAAGGTATACAAACATGTTCATACATACAAACAACATTGCTAGTAAACTATAATAGGTATAGTTTTGGAAGTTACTAATACTATTACTAGAACAATGAAACATACAATGAGTCAGTTCATACATGAGTCAACACATACTATTATGAGAAACAGAGAGAACATACATACATACTAGACAGAGAGAGAACATACAATACAGCTAGTACATACTATACATTATACAAGAGAACATACTATTATGAGAAATAGAGAGAACATACATACATACTAGACAGAGAGAGAACATACAATACAGCTAGTACATATTATACATTATACAAGAGAACATAGTATTATGAGAAACAGAGAGAACATACATACATACTAGACAGAGAGACAACATACAATACAGCTAGTACACACAATACATATATAAGAACACTACTACAGTTATGTGAGCCACGTAACGGGGCATGGCATCACCTGTCATGGCTCGTTTTGTATCCAGAATCTCCTTAAGTGGAGAGCGTTGAGTTTGTGTATAGATCTATACTAGATTGACTATCCTACACCTTGTTGCTAGCTACAGTGGGACTTGCAAGTCTATGGGTGCCAAATGTCATTCCTTCCGACGTCTTTCATCGTCGTGTTTCTAGTCGGTAGTATGGTACAGGCATATCACATGGTACTTTAAATAACAATTGGTTTAAGGTAGTTAGTACATAATTAGTTACTTAATACAACACTACTGTACTATTTTATTTCCCATTGCATTCACTTTGTGATCTTCACACAATGAACAGTAATGTAAAAACTATATTTTTGGTTAATGATAGTCAGATTTGCGAAAATACATACTCTTACAAGAGACGCACATACAAACATTTGATGCCTTGGTAGAAGGCTACTTTTAGTAGAAAAACATAGGGTTTTCTAGGAGATTCAAACATTTTACAAACATTCACAAACATTTACAAACTTACACATTACATACTTACAAACACTTTCATACAAACAATGACACTAAAATACTTATGATCTCACCAGCTTTAAAGCTGATAAACTTTTTCAAAATAACTTGTATTCTCAGGTCACCAGTAGACAGGTACCGATGCCAGGTTTTGAGAAGATGGAGCTCGTTCAAGACTCATCTTTTATTTTGATTTATATTTTTGGTGTCTATTAAACTTGACAGAACACACTTGTATTAAATTATATTATTAATGCAATGGATGATGTTGTTGCTTGTTTACTACTATGCATTGTTGTGATACTGTACATGACGTCCTCCACCCCCGAACGATTCCGTCGTTCCGGTTTGGGGTGTAACAAGGGATGCCGTAATCCAAGCTACAAAATATTTGAAGGTAGGTGAATGACGATTCACCAATTCCCACCATAAAAAACGAAATAATTTATTAGGTTTTTAATCGGATTTGAAATTCGTAGATCTTTTGAGATTTATTGAACTTTTCAATGGCATGTTTCAATCTCGATTGTGCCCTCTCAAGTTTTGTGACTGGGATGCCGAGGATCACAAAACAAGGTGTGAATAACCATGCAAATATACTTGGTACCCTTAATATTTATCACTTAATCGATGTGCCGGTTACCACACGCACTCCACCGGTCCTATGATAAACATTAAGTTACCATTTGCCTACCTTGTTAAATCCAAGTTAGTGTGTCGGTTAACCACACACGCTCCACTAACGATTTTAAGCAAAGTGCAAAGTGTAATTTCATAGGTTAGCACCAAATTCACATTTTCCTAAAGTAACTAAGATTGGGAATTTATAAAAGGTCTAGTTACTTTATATTTATCATTATACTTATAATGAAGGGAGAATTAGAGTCCTGTCAAACCCGTTCGGCTAACGACCCTCCACCAATCAAGGAAGCGGTGGGTGAGAGTGGACACCCATTAAACTGCCATTTTATAGGCAGTAACCTTATACCTCCCTTATAGACCGACTTCGTGAATGAGTCCTACTAACGGTAAGACTGAATTTGATCTTATACATATATATATATATATATATATATATATATATATATATATTATTAACTTATAATACTATAAAGTACAGGGGTTGAATTTTAACTTTTAAAATTCTAAGGGTTTAACTTGGAATTAAAGTATTCATGAGGGGAAACTTTACAAATTCCAAAACTTGAGGGCATGTTTTGAACTATTCAAAAACTTTTGGATTTTCATAACTTATGAGTTTAATTAAGGCTTTAAAAACTTTAATGAAGAGACTCTTGAACATCTATAACTTGAGGACAGGTTATGAAGTTCATAAAACAAAAAGACTCTTCAACTTTGTAACATTTGCATTTTAATGAATCTTTAAAAGAAATGACTTTTGGTAATCCATAACTTGAGGACAAATTATGGACTCCATTAAAATACATTTAGATCAAGAATTAACTAACAACCAATTTGAAAATAATTCCTATGATCTACCAAAACTCATAAGTGTATGAACAACCATATCAACAACTTCAAGAATTACATAAACACACATACAACTTGAAATTTTGATAACAACCTTGAAATTGGTTTACCATAATCATTACCACATCAAAAATAGGTTTTATAGGTCCAAAACAGTTTAAGGTAATGATTCTAGACCAATTCCAGCCTTAAAACTCGAAAATCTGCCAACTGGAAGACAAACTCGTCGAGTTCCTTACAAGAACTCATCGAGTTCATGCCTTAACACATGAACTCGTCGAGTTTATAGGCAGAACTCGTCGAGTTTTCAGTCTGGGCAGATTCTCAGCTTTGAAAAATAAGTTGCATCAAGTATAAATGAAAACAAGCCTAGACTCTGATACCACTAATGGGTTTTGAGCATTCTAACACTCCTATGGTGTACATGCAACCCTATAAACCTTGGATCTATGTTTTCTCTATTATACATGCAAATATTCAATATTCCAAGGTTTCATCCTAACTAGCATAATAAGAAGTATAAGTATCTAGTAGAATGACATACCTTTTGATGAAGCTTGAAGTCTTGAACCTTTAAGAGCCAAGTGCCTCAAGTGTTGCACCTCAAATGGTTCACACAACACAAAGAACCCTTGGAGTAACTAGAGAATAAGGATACTTAGGTTCACACTCATGAAATTAGTTTTCCCTCTTTGTGTACACACAGTAGTGTCTAGCACTCAACCCATTTCATGAACCATACACCTCTTTATATAGTGTGGAGGATTAGGGTTACATTCATGTAAACCCTAATACCCATGACGTGAAGTATATTGTGAATCAGTCTGAGTTCCTCTGGAAGATCCAACCGATACGCTACCCTGCCCACCCGGGCTATAACCCTAAAAGGACCGATATACCTGGTGCCCAGCTTGCCCCACTTCCAAAATCAAATGACGCCTTTCCAAGATGACACCTTTAAGAGAACCATATCCCCAACCTGAAACTCTAAGTCTGATCGGCGCTTGTCGGCATAGCTCTTCTGCCGACTCTGAGCTGTCTAAAGTCTACTCTGAACCTATTGAGTCAACTCAGTAGTCTTGTGTACCACCTTGGTACTCCTCATGACTCCCTGACCGACCTCAACCCAGCATATCGGGGTCCTGCATTTCCTCCTATAGACCATCTCAAAATGAGGTAGATCAATGCCGGCATGATAACTATTTTTATATGAAAATTCTGCTAACGAAGATACGTATCCAAGCTACCGCCAAAATCCAAAGCACATGCCCGCAGCATATCCTCCAATGTCTGGATGGTCCGCTCACTTTGACCATCCGTATGCGGGTGAAAGGTCATGTTAAAATGCAGACGAGTACCCAACTCCTCGTGAAACCTCTTCCAAAACCTGGAAGTAAACATGACATCCTTGTCTGAAACCATCAAAACCGGCACCCCATTCCGTGCCACAAACTCCCTGATATAAGTGTTAACCAACTTTTCCGCCAAGATACTCTCCTAAATCGGGATGAAGTGCACGCTCTTGGTCAATGGATCCACGATGATCTAAATCGAATCTACTCTGCGCGCTGTCCGGGACAGCTTCGTGATGAAATCCATGGTAATCTCTTCCCACTTCCAAATGGGAATGTCTAATGGTTGCATCTTGCCGCGAAGTTACTGATGCTCGGCCTTGACTTTCCTACAAGTCAAGCACCTCTCCACATACCAAGCAACGTCCCGCTTCATACACGGAAACCAATAATTAGGACGGAGATCTCTATACATATTCGTCGCCCCAGGATGAATAGATAATCTCAATTTGTATGCCTCCTCCATCAAAACCTGACGCACACCTCCCTAATAAGGTACCCACACTCTCCGATGGAGAGTCAATAAACCTCGACTATCATAATCGAAGGAAGCCACCTGACCCACAATGCGCTCACTCTTTCGGTACTCTTTCTTCATAGCCTCGACCTGAGCCTCTCGAATCTGCTCCAAGAGTGGAGTAATCACTATCATACTCATACAGATATCCCTGATCGGAGCCACGACCGCCTTGCGGATGAGAGCATCAGCCACCACATTAGCCTTCCCCAAATGGTAAAGGATCTCACAATCATAATCCTTCACCATGTCCAACCACCAATGTTGCCTCATATTCAGATTCGACTGATCCATCAAGTACCTCAGGCTCTTGTGATCCATGTAGATAGTACAACGGACCCCATAAAGGTAATGTCGTTGTCTGCTGCTTAGACCCCTAACGAAAAGTGGCAGTCTTCTTCTTCAGACGATTTAGAGGAACCGCTATCTTGGAGAAATCCTAAATAACTTGCCAACCCAAGGAAACCCCGAATCTTAGATGGTGTCCTCGGAACCTCCCACCTCATCACAGACTCAACCTTGGACGGATCAATCAGAATACCATTCTAGTTGACAAGGTTCCCCAGAAACTGCACCTCGCGCAACCAGAACTCACACTTGGAGAACTTCGCATACAGTCTCTCCATCCTCAAGGTCTCCAATACCTCCCTCAAGTACTCCTCATGCAGCTTTAGGGTCTTGGAATAGACCAGGATGTCATCGATGAATACAATCGCAAACCGATCCAACATTAGTCTACACACGCGGTTCATGAGATCCATGAACGCGGCTGGAGCATTAGTGAGCCCAAAGGGCATCACCACGAACTCGTAGTGACCATAACGAGTCCGGAAGGCCATCTTCTGCATATCGTCCTCTCTGACCCTCATCTGATGATAGCCTGAATGAAGATCAATCTTGGAAAACCAAGATGCACCCTGAAGCTAGTCAAACAAATCATCAATCCTCAGGAGTGGATAACGGTTCTTCACCGTTAGCTTATTCAGCTCCCGATAGTCAATAAACATCCGATGAGACCCATCTTTCTTCTTCACAAAAAGGATCGGTGCTCCCCAAGGCGAACTTCTCTGTCAGATGAACCCATTGTCTAACAGCTCCTGCAGCTGTGTAGTCAACTCCAGCATCTCTCATGGGGCTAACCGATATAGTGCATTGGCTATTAGAGCCGCGCCAGGAACCAAGTCAATCCGGAACTCCACCTGCCTCTTCAGAGATACTCCAATAAAATCCTATGGAAATACATCTACGTACTCCCATACAATCGCACATCATTTACCGTATCTTTACCCTTCTCCGGGGTATCCATAACATAGGCGACGAAACCAGAGCTACCCTGACGAAGATAGCGTCTGGCCATAGCGGTTGAGCATAGGACAGGCACGCGCTGAGCACCCTCTCCATGGACCACCAACTCTCCTCCACTTGGGGTGTCCGAACAAGCATTGTATGATGCTCGTAGTCAATCACTGCTCTATTGGGGCTCTTCCAATCCATCCCTACTATAACCTTGTTCCCGCACAAAGGAATGGGAACCATGTCAATCAAATACTGCTCGATGAACATCTCTAAAACACAATCTCGATGAGCCCTCGATGCCCGGACCGATCGATCATCCAAAATCTCAACCTCTAATGGACAATCCAATTCTCCTGGAGCTCCGACAAACCTCTTGTTGAGCGCAAGAGATACGAAAGATCAGGTAGCCCCTGAATATAAGCAATCCTAAAACAAAGCACACAAATATAAGCAAAGAAATAAACATAAATAAAGAGTTAAGGAGAAGAGACATATCAGTCACCACATCTGGTGCAGCACGCGCCTCCTCGACAGTTAGCTAAAAAGCATTGTTCCTCACAACAGGTGCATCTGCCTTGCCCAGGAGGCCATCAGTAATCCGCAGGGTCGTAGGAGCATGTGCTACCACTGGTCCTCCTGACGTTATACTGGGGCAGTTGGACTTCTTGTGGCCCTTCAGATTGCATTGAAAGCAAATCAGATCTGATGTCTGGTTTATGGTGATAACAGCAGTGTAATCCTTGCTAAAGTGCCCCAACTTATCGCACTTGTAGCAGCCCGAACCACCCACTTTGAAACCCCCATCATGCGACCTGCCGCATTTTCCACAGCGGCTCCGGCCCTGCTGAACCTTCGACCTAGAGTTGAAACCCTTGGGTTTCTTCTCTGAAACCCCAACCGTCTGCCCATGCTCCGCCTTCCACTTCCCTATGTGCTCCAAATCAATCTCTCGCTCCCATGCTCTGGATATCATGTCATCCAAAGTCGGGCAGGCAAAAAAACTAACGAACTCTATGATGTCAGATCTTAGCGTATAATGGTATCGGGACTTCCTCATTTCCTCATCAGTTGCATATTGGGGTACCAACAAAGCCCTCTCCCTGAACTTGGCGGTAATCTCCGCCACAGTCTCAGTCGCCTGCCTCATGTCAAGAAATTCCCTAGCTAACTGTTGCACCTCAACAGCTGGTGCAAACTCTGCTCAAAACCGGGTCATAAAATCTGGCTAGGTCATGGCATTAATGGTTGGGGCTCCCAAAGTATAGTTGACTTCCTCTACCAATCTCGGGCTCCCTCCCTCAAACATTTTGCGGCGAACCTCACCTTCGACCCCTCGGGGCAGAAGCTCGTCATCTGGGCACACTCAATGTTAGCTATCCAATGCCTGGTTGTGATAGGGTCCTTCACCCTAAAGAAATTTGGTACCCTACATCCCCTAAAATCCTTGAAAGATAGAGTGTGGGCCCCAGACTGGCTAGCGACCAGATCGGCCCTGAAGATTTGAAGGCGATCCTCCATCAGCTCGATGATACCCTCCTTGATCGACCCAAACATCACCAGGGTCACGTCAAGGATGCCTCTAGTAATATCTGACGCGATGAACTCGTATAATCCCTCATCAATCGGTTCGGTGCCCGTGCCCGAACCGGATCCAGATCCTAAACCCCCATGTTCCATGACGTGTCACCACCATACTGAAATATAACCATACAAACAATTAACAAACATACAAGAAGGTTCACACTCTCAAGTTCCCTAGATTCGTCGTGGTCTTCCTGGTCTTGGGTATAAATACTGTGATTTCAGTAGTACATTCCCAATACTACCTTCCACACCTATTTATACCCTCCTCAAGGAGTACCCCGACTCCTCCAAGTCGCTCTTCCCAATTAGCACATTTCTCATACTACAAGGTGCCCTACACACTAATGCATCTCTTAGGGACTTCCTAGGACTCCCTACCTCATCCCTTTCTCCTATCAGCTGCAGAAGGAACTTCCACTAATACCATCTAACTATCACATGAACACAATTACATACTACCATGCTAGATAATTCTTCGAATGACATGTCCCACACTACAACGATTGGACTCAAACAAGAGCTGCACAATAGAGTTAAACCTATCATTCTAAAATTATCCAATCACAATAATATGTAATCCAACACATGTTGGATAAGGTGTCTAAGTCCATAACTATATTTGGTATGTACTTGACCCGAGAGTAGCATGGTCCATTTGGGTTGCACTTCACCAGGACAATTTGAAGGATGGATTTTTGAGAAGAGGATAATTATGATTTATTAATATATTATAAGTTCTAATATATTAATATGCAATCATATTATTTAATTATTATTGATCAAGAATTAATTTGGAATTAATTTTGTGATCAAAAGAGACTAATTAAATATAAGGGGTTGATTTGGTAAATCATTCATTCTTATAAAGTGGGCTAATGATCCATAGTTCTTTATGTTGGGCTAAACCCATGTGGTGATCCATGGATACTCCATGGAGGTTTTAACCCATGGAGCATGAGGGATATGGAAGGTCATTAGGGTTTATATCGTGTAACCCTAGTTTGCCACACTATATAAAAGACCCTAAGGCTACCAAAATTGGCACCTAAGTGAACTTAGAAGAGTGCTAGCAGATTTTGTGAAGCAATGAATTCTCTCCCTAGTTCTTCTATTTGTTGGTGGTGATTTGTGGTTCCATTTGAGGCATTCACCTTATTGGTGCTTGCCTCTTAAAGCTTCAAGGTTTTCAACTACACTAAAAGATATGTCATCTAACTAGAATTTTGTAGTATAGATACTCCATTGTATGCTAGTTAGGATAATGCTTTGGAATTTTGAAAGTTTTCATGTATATTAGAGAAAACATAGATCCAAAGCATCTAGGGTTGCATGTACACCATAGGAGTGTTAGAATGCTCCAAACTCAAAAGTGGTATTAGAGCCTAGGATTGGTTTCCATATACTTGATGCTACTTGCTTAGAAATGCTTCAAAATCAAATTTCTGCTGTCTGGACAGTGGACTCGCCGAGTCCAGTGGGGAACTCACCGAGTCCCCTCACAATTCTGACCAACTCGCCGAGTTAGTTCATGCACTCGACGAGTTCGTGCTCCAGAGTGCAGATTTTCGAGTTTTAAGGCTGGAATTGGACTAGGATCATTACCCTAAACTGTTTTTGAACTTATAAACTTGTTTTTGATGTGGTAATGATCATGCTAATCCAATTTAAAAGATAATTGTCAAAGTTTAATGTTTTGTATTAGTTTATATGGTTAGGCTAATTACATGAAATTTGTTTGATTTGAATTGTCTTGTTCATATGAGTTTAATTGTATCTTCTATGAATTATTTGATTATTGTATTAGTTAAATAATGTTATAAATTTTTTAAATGGACTCCATAACTTGTCCTCAAGTTATGGATGTTATGGAACATGAAAGGTTTTTCTATTAAAGATGTCATTAAACTCATATGTTATGGACTTGAAGAGTTTTGACAAGTTTCAAAACTTGCCCTCAGGTTTTGGAATTTGTAAAGTCTCAATAAATGAAACTTTAATTCCAAACCTTAGAATTTTAAAAGTTAAAATTCAACCCTTATACTATTATAATATTATAGGTTTAATATTTATATATATGTATAAGACAATTCGGTTTTACCGTTAGTAGGCCTCATTCACGAAGACGATCTATAAGGGGGTATTAGGTTACTGCCTATAAAATGGTGGTTTAATGGGTGTCCACTCTCACCCACCGCTTCCTTGATTGGTGGAGGGTCGTTAGCCGAACGGGTAGGACAAAGACTATAATTCTCATTAAAAGTATAATGATAATTATAAAGTAACTAAACCTTTTATAAATTCCCAATCTTAATTACTTTAGGAAAATGTGAAATTGATGCTAATCCATGAAATTACACTTTGCACCTTACCAAGTCGTAAATGGAGCGTGTGTGGTTAACCGGCACATTAACTTGGACTAGTAAGGGTGGAAAAGGGTAGTTTAATGTTTCATCAGGTCAATGGAGCGTGTGTGGTTAACCGGCGCATTGATTAAGGTGATAATTGACATTAAGAGTACCAAGTACATTTGCATAGTTATTCACACCTTGTTTGTGATCCTCGGTAAACCTGAAGGGCATAATCGATATTTAAACATGCCATTGAATTGTTCAATGAATCTCAAAGGATCTAGGAATTTCAATCCAATTAAAACTTAATAACAATTTCGGTTTTCATGGTGGAAATTGGTAAATCGTCATTTACCTACCTTCAAATATTTTGAAAGTTGGATTACGGCATCCCTCTTCCAAATTGTAAATATTGTGTTGGGTCCTAGCCTTAATATTTACTTTTGGGTGTTATATTAAGGACTCCTTATCTAATCTAAACTTTGTCTTTCTTTTTTTTCAGATGTCTTCCAACACTACTTTGGGCTCTAACCCTACCAGCTCCTTCTCTCTCATGAACCTTGGTGGGAGAGTCATCTTTGATGGGACTAATTTCAATGATTGGATAAGGAACATCAGGATGGTCACTCACTATGAGGACAAGGAATATGTCCTCGACAAGGAGCTTAAGGAAATCGATGAGTCTGCCACTACTCCTCAGGAGATTGCTGATTTCAGGGCACATGAGAAAGATGCCACCAAGGTAGATTGTATCATGCTTGTCACCATGTCTCCTGAAATCCAAAAGTCCCATGAGGACTTCTACCCTTTTGAGATGTACCAGGACCTGATGGAAAGATACCATCAGAGTGCTCGTCAAGAGCGGTATGAAATCATCTGCTCCATGATTACAACAAAGATGAAGGATGGTGAACCCATCACGGGCCACTTATAGAAAATGCAAAGGTTTTTGGACCGTCTGCTCAAATTGAATGTCAACTTTGATGAGGAGCTCGCTATAGATATTATTCTACAATCCTTACCTCCATGTTATGATCACTTTCGCATGACTTATCATATAAACAAGGATGAAGTCACTCTGAGCAAGCTTCAGGGCCTTTTGAGGACTGGCGAAAGTGGTCTCAAAGGTAAATCTGTTGTAACCACTCCTACTGCTAATGCCCCTGTTCTAGCAATTGGGCAAGGTAAGGGGAAGAAGAGGAAGGCTCCTTCCAAGAGCCGCAAGGGAAAGTCTCTTGATGGATCCTCTTCAAGTGGAACCAAAGGAGGTTCTGCTACTCCCTCGACCATCCCAAAAGAAGCAGAGTGTTTCTATTGCCATGAAAAAGAGCACTGGAAGCGAAGCTACCCCAAGTACTTGCATGATGTTAAGGATGGGAAGGTCAAACCCACCCATGCATGTATTTACACTATTCTATCTAAAAATTCATCACATACCAACTCTTGGGTGCTTGACACAGGTTGTGGATTTCACATTTGTTCTGATGTGTAGGGCCTAAAAAGAAGTAAGGATGTGGAGCACGGGAAGAGAAACTTGATCATGGGGAATAGGAAGGTTTCACCTATCACCAAGATTGGAGTTTACTCTTTATTGCTTAGTAGTGGGGTAGAAATAGATTTGAATAATTGTTGCTACTCGTCTGATATGGCGAGAAATATTATTTCCTTTCAAGGTTTGTACAAATAAGGTTTCACATTTTCGTTTGATAATGAAATTGGTGCAATAAATGCTTATTATAATGGTGTTTTTTATTTTAGAGCACTACCTTGTAATGGTGTATATGAAAGTGTGATGTTTATAGACAACTTAGGAAATAATGTGTTGCATATCGCTTCTTCTAATGATTTGGATAAGGCATCCTTGTGGCATTATCGTCTTGGATATGTTAACAAGAAGCACATAGGCCAACTCCAGAAGGCTGGAGTTTTGGAGTCATTCGACTTAAGGTCGGATGACACTTGCGAGTCTTGTTTGCTTGGAAAAATGACTAAGTCACCCTTCACTGGTTCCTGTGAAAGGGGTGAGGGTTTGTTGGATCTCATACACACCAATGTGTGTGGGCCCTTCAGAACCGCCACAAGGGATGCTAATCGCTTCTATGTGACTTTTACTGATGATTACAACCGATATGGCTATATCTACTTAATCAAGCATAAGCCAGAAACCTTTGAGAAATTCAAAGAGTTTAAGCAAGAAGTGGAGAATCAGCTAGGCAGGAAGATAAAGATGCTCTGATCCGATCGGGGTGGTGAGTATCTTAGTATCGAATTCCTGGACTATCTTAAGGAGTGTGGAATTGTTTCACAAATGACGCCACCTAGGACACCACAGCTTAATGGTGTGGCTGAGAGGCGCAACCGAACCTTGTTGGACATGGTTCGTTCCATGATGAGTCGAGCTTCGTTACCAATCTCATTCTGGGGGTATTCCTTGGAGACTGCCGCCCATATCCTTAATCGAGTCCCAACTAAAAAGGTTGCGAAAACACCTCACGAGATGTGGACAGGGAAGAGTCCCTCGTTAGCACACATCAAGGTTTGGGGTTGCGAGGCCTTTGTGAGGCGCGAGACTCACGACAAGCTCGAACCTCGGAGTGAGCGGTGTATTTTCATCGGCTACCCGCAAAAGTATTTTGGTTATCTCTTCTACAGACTGAGTGACAATGTTGTCTTCGTTGCGAGGAGAGAAGTCTTTCGTGAGAGAGAGCTGATATTCCAAGGGGACAGTGGGAGGCAAATTGACCTTGAAGAACTTCAAGAGTTAACCGATGAAGGAACCTCAAACACTAGCGATCAACCTGAGGAGGAAACTCCTGTTGAGCCGATTGACGAGTCCGTACCTCTGAGGCGTTCCAGTAGAGTTAGTGTTCCACCCGTGTTATATAGTTTTCATATAACATCTGAGGGTGATACATTTATCAGTTCCAGCACATTGATAAATTAGGATGAACCTAACAACTACAAGGAAGCCATGGCAGGCCCCAAGTCTGATAAATTGAATGAGGCGATGGACAGCGAGATTCAGTCCATGTATGACAATCAAGTTTGGAACTTGGTTGACAATGTACCGGGTCGTAAGACAGTCGGTTGCAAATGGATCTTCAAGAAGAATACCAACATGGATGGAAAGGTACACACTTATAAGGTACGGCTGGTTGCGAAGAGCTTTACTCAAACTCCAAGAGTTGACTGTGATGAGACCTTCTCACCAGTAGCGAAGATTAAGTCTATTAGCGTTATGCTAGCCATAGCTGCATTTCATGATTATGAAATATGGAAAATGGATGTCAAAACCGCTTTCCTTAATGGGAAGTTTGCTGAGGATGTTTACATGAGTCAGCCAGAGGGTTTTGTCGATGCTAAGTACCCTAATAGAGTGTGTAAGCTTGAGAAATCCATTTATGGATTGAAACAAGCATCTCGCAGATGGAATCTTTGCTTCGATGAAAAAGTAAAAGACTTTGGCTTTTTGAGAAATGAGGATGAGTCATGTGTATATGTCAGAGCTAGAGGGAGTATAGTTAGCTTTTTGGTACTGTATGTGGATGACATACTACTCATAGGAAACGACATCCCAACCTTGCACGAGGTTAAGTCCTGGCTTGGGAAGTGTTTCGCTATGAAGGACCTTGGGGAAGCTGCCTATATTCTTGGGATAAGGATATTGAGTGACAGGAGTAAGAGACTGATTGGACTTAGTCAAAGTACCTACTTGGAAAAAGTGTTGAAGAGGTTTAACATGCATAATTCCAAGAAAGGTGACTTACCGATCCAGAGCAATTCCGAACTGAGTAAAACTCAGAGTCCAAGTACAGAGGCTGAGATAGCTGAGATGAGTCGATTACCATATGCTTCTGCTGTTGGCTCGATCATGTATGCTATGACTTGTACACGCCCTGATGTGGCCTTTGCTTTGAGCATGGTCAGCAGATATCAAGGGAATCCTGGCAAGGCTCACTGGACTGCGGTGAAAACATTCTCAAGTACATGCGGAGGACTAAGGACTGGTTCCTTACCCTCGGTGGGAGTGATGACTTGAGAGTGGTGGGATATAGGACGCCAGCTTTCAGATCGACAGGGATAATTTCTGCTTTCATTCGGGCTGGGTCTTTACCCTGAATGGAGGAGCAATAACTTGGAAAAGTTCCAAGCAATAAACTGCAGCTGATTCAAAGTGCGAATCAGAGTACATAGCATTAAGCGAAGCGACGAAGGAGGTGATATGGCTGAAGAACTTCATCAGAGACCTTGGAGTTGTACCAGCTATAAAGGAGCCTGTGGAGATTTTCTGTGACAACGATAATACGGTTGCCTTAACCAAGGAACCAAGGGATCATGGCAGGTCCAGACACATCGACAGGAAATATCATTTCATAAGACACAAGATAGAAGAAGGACTCCTCGTGGCAAAGAGGGTATCATCAAATGAAAACCCGGCAGATCCCCTCACGAAGGGGCTGAGTAGGGTTAAGCATTTACAGCATGCGAGGCTCATTGGGCTGAGGGATGATATTAGTTTTCATGATTAGATAGATGATTCGAAACTTGTAATAGATAGACTGTAATTGACATTTGATGCTTAAATAAAAGGTGCTTTTTATTTACTAGTATGGTACTGTCTCATGTCAATTGTTTACTATTGTTTCATCTTGCATGTTTTGACTTCCAGAAAAATTGGATTATTCAAACCTTCCACAATCAATCATACTTTGGAAGTAGGTATTGATATAAGACTGTCATGAATTTGGCTTGTAGATTTTCAAAAATGGTTAGACATTGCTATGACATTCATGAGTGCTCATAAGGTCTGAGTATTGGATTCAACCCATGCTCACTTGCATCACTTCATGGAACTTATCTCGAGTGATCGTGAGACGATAATATCATATAATCTTCAAACCTAGATATATGAGTTGTTGACTATGAGTTGGTCGTACATTGATAGTACGAAAACGCATCGGTAACATGTTGTTGTGTATGGTTCAGTGAATAGTTATTACAAGCATATACTGTCAAAGTTTATTTGTTCCTTTTATTCCTTGGAGGATTAAAAGCGATATCTTGGGCCCCTCGATGATTTTGTTTTAACTTATGTGTCGGGCCTAGTCAGAACTAAATTCATGTGTTCGATTAAGTTCTATGTCAAACGAATCTGAATTAGGGAAACAAACTGTTGGACAATAAGATTGATTGTGTTCCATGTGTTTGTCCGGCTGATATCTTGAGAACAGAGGATTCTATGATCACCTATTTCAAATGGTACGTCTAAGTTCGACAAAGGCATTTAAGAGCCACAATTGCTAGTTAGATCCGGAAGTTACACTTACAACTATAGTTATTAGACTTATCCAAGTGGGAGACTGTTGGATAAGGTGTCTAATTCCATAACTATATTTGGTATGTACTTGACCCGAGAGTAGCATGGTCCATTTGGGTTGCACTTCACCGGGACAATTTGAAGGATGGTGTCACACCCCCAAACCGGAACGGCGGAAACGTTCGGGGGCGGAGGACGTCATGTTTAGTATCACAAGACATGTATCATAGTAATCAAAGTAACAAACAACCATTGTATTAATATTAAAGTATTTACAAGTAGTGATTCACAAAAGATTGAATCCAAAAGTAAATACAAAACAAGACATGAAGCTACTATGCTCCATCTTCTGAATCCCAGCACGCGTACCTGTCTACTAGTAACCTGAGAATACAAGTTATTTTGAAAGAGTAGATCAGCATTTAAGTTGGTGAGTTCATAAGTATTTAAGTGATGTATTAATAAGTTGAAAGCTCTTTTAGAAAAGTTCACATGTTGTAACATACACGTTTTGAAATCGTGTTTTAAGTAAATAATATTATGAAATATTATGTGATATTGAGTATTGAGTTCTAACAGATAGTTTTTACTAGAAATGAAGTAAAACTATGTTTAGAATCACTCATAAATTACTGGAAGTCTTATGAGATTCCAATTAAAAGTCAAATATTGAAATTTAGAGAAAATATAACTTTTGAAATAAGTAAAATTTTATTATTGAAAGTTGTAGATAATCTCGTTATAAACATTTAGGCGAAAACCTCATCGAAATCCGAGTTATAACGAAGAAGTTATGACCAATCAAAGATCCGCGACAAAACCGGCACGGTGCCGAATGACGTAAAAAGTGAGTTTTTGATAAACTACTTTTTAGCCTTAGTGATCTAAATGAAAGTCGTAATATTCGTTAAACCGAGAATTTTGATAAAAAGAACGCCAAAATCTGACTTCGTATGAGGAAGTTATGATTTTTCTAAGTTTCAGCTTAGCAGTAGATAGCTAAAAACTCGAATTTTAGATCGAGTAATTTTTAGCCGACACAACCTAAACGAGAATCGAAGGTCTCGTCATTAGCAGTACAACGGTAAAAACTCTGACGAAAACAGACGTCGGATGAAGAAGTTATGAATTTTTAACGGATTTACCAGTCCCGGTCTGTTAAAAATAATAATATAAAAATAAAGTCAAAATTTTCCGACGAAGTCTAAACGAAAGTTGTAGAGCATAATTTTCCCTACGCGTGCATATAAAGAACGTCAAAAACGGAGCCCGTATGAGAAAGTTATGAATTTTACAAGAATGGGCACAATTTTCGAGAAAATTCGCAATGAATGGTGCTAGTCACGTGATCCTCGCATGCTTGCCTCGTGCCCGACTCGCGTGTCGCATGATGATTCGACCAAGGGTGCGGTCCAATAAACTTCCGACGCACATCGCTGCTGTTAGCCCGTGTCCGAGGTGCTGGCCCAATCCGAAGCCGGCACGTAGCCTCCTCACATCCGAGCCTCGCCGAAGCAGCCAGCTGGTCCAAGCCTCGCAGACACCTGCCCTCTTCCCTTCGCTTCGGATCCGGACCTAGCTATTATAAATAGTAGCTGCGATATCTCCCGGGTAAAGTTTAGAAATTTGCCCTTTTTCACCCTTTTTCCACATTTTCACTACTTTGACATCCCCCGAAGCCCCGGTATTATTTCCAACGCCCGAAACACGCCCCGAAATTCCCGAGAAGCCTGAAAAGATTATCTTTTCGGTTTCGAAGCCCAACCCTCGCAGGGCCCGGTTTTCAACGTAGAAAGCTAAAAATAGTAACGAAGTGCTGCCCAAATTACTATTTTAACCCTCGGTTATTTCACGGTGAGTTTAATATATAGGAACAATTGTATGTTATGTGTTATGTGTGCTATGTGCTTTTCAGTGTTATTATTCCGGTTTATTTTCCCGTGTTAATTTTTATTCGCTATGTTTAACAGAAAAGTAATACCTTTGACCATGTGATCAGTGAAAGGACTTAGATTCATATTGGTACTGGTATGTAGCCTCTGGCCATGTAGAATATGTCTCCGTAAGAGAATGATTTCTATTATATGGTATTGGCAGAAGGTTAGACAGGGCTATAAGCCTGAAATCTACCAAAAGGTTAATCCGAAGTTGTATGTCTTCTGTGCCATTTGGGCCAAAGCTTTATTGATGTATATCAAGTATGGAAATTATTATGTCTCATTAATTGTATATCTTTGAATCAAATCAATGATTGATATGGAAAGTTTGTCACATGATTCACATATGCCTTTGTTGTTCCTTGATCCTCTTTGCCTCTGCCATATTCAAGTATATATATGGCATAACGTTATATTGTATCTATTATTGAACTCACTAAGCGTCACCGCTTACCCCTCTCAATGTTTAACTAATTTGCAGGAGATAAGTATCCAGTATAGTTATATACTGATAGAAGATTTTTGAATAATTGAAACTATTGTTTTGATAGAAGATTTTCGAATAGTTTGAAACTATTGTATTTTGCACTCCCATATGTATAAAACTATAGAATCCTGGGAATTTATGTAATATATAACACTTTGAAATAGTTGGTTTGTATCCAGTAGTAACACTAGTCAAAATAGGTCAATAGACAATCACATGTGATTATGCCAATCATGTAATGTGATTATGTTAACCTAGTAATGTGATAAAAGTGCTATGTAGTTCATGATAAATTCTAATATAAATATGAACTTTCTTTATGATACAACTCAAAGTATACGCCCATACGATTCCAAAAAATATAGAGAATGTCTGAATCTGACTTCGCATGAAGAAGTTATGATAAACCGAACACTATAAATCTCTATAATAAGAGTAATTTAAAATAGACATAGAGTTAGCTATTGGAGTCTAAAAGAGAGTTGTAGTACTTGTAAATACCTACGCGTGCATATAAAGAACGTCAAAAACGGAGTTCGTATGTGAAAGTTACGACCTTCCGAAGATTAAGTTGTCAGAAACCCTAATCTGACTCAGCTCACGACGTGGGGAGTCAGTTATCCACATCTCGGAATCTAGAAGGTGTGTCACGAGGCTGCGAGGGGATAAGATCCAAGTTCACGACGTGAGCAAAGATATCCCACGACGTGATGAGTCACATGACACCTTCCGAAGCTAGGGACGCAAATGGCAAGTCTACGGGGATAAGATCTTAAGCCACAACGTGGGGGTCCAAAACCCACGACGTGGGGGTCCAAAACCCACGACGTGGGGGTCCAAAATCCCTACTATAAATAGCAGGTCCGATCTCAGCCATTCTTACACCTAAACTTCTTTCTCCTCTCTCATTTGCTGAGGCTATCTTACATCCCGAGCCCCGACGACCTCGTACGCTGACCGTTTTTGCTTAGATAACATAAAATCACGCTACTAGGGTGAGTTTCACGGCCCCACTTTCTAATATTTTCGGGGGAAAACGCATGCTAAATATTATATATACATTATTATTATGTCTATATGATAATATATAGTTATATTAGCCAGGTATAGTCGTTCTAAATACAATATTTGTAATATATACAACTATTATCAACCTGTCGGCATGTTATTTTACTAATGTAGATCTTGAGTTATGCTTAGGATTCTATATATATGTTGTGTGCGATATAGTTCCGAAGTTATATTCGGAATCTATATGTTAAGTTATAAAGTATGTTGCTATTATTGGTTTTATGTCAAGATAAAACTAGATATGTTATATGTTGTTATTGTTAGTTTTATGTTAAGATAAAACTTAGTATTGTTATTGATAGTTTTATGTCAAGATAAAACTAGGAACATTATATGTTGTTATTATTGGTTTTAGTTCAAGATACAACCTGGTTTTACTTCAAGATATAGCTGTTATACTGCCTAAATGTTATGAAGTTAGGAGTAATGTTTAAAAGCATAGTCTAGTAACTTAGGGTTTTAGACATGAAGATGCTTTTGTTGTTAGAGCTATAGGAAGCCATTGAAGTCTACATGAGTAATTGTATTCATCAACTAAGATTGGGGATCTTAGCGGAAATCCTCTGAACTGTAACCGTTAATCCCGTGTGAGCGAGGAAGTCGTGTATAATTAGTATACGGGTTGACCACCCCACTTGTGACTATTAGCTACAGTCAACCAAAAGCAAGTGATGAACTATCCTTTTATTTGTTATTGTTTCGGCGTCGATGAAGCGTACGGTGTTGTTCTCATGGTAAATCATGAGTGTGTTTGTTTCTCATGGTAAATCATGAGTGTATTTTATCAGAGGTATTATGTCATAGCAGCGGTTACAGGCTCATGGTAGCAAATTGTTAGAAACATTATACTTTGTCGTATACAAGTATTAATGTTAAGTATAAGTTTCCCCCTACTTATACCTTAGGATTAAGGAATGTTTAGGTATAACACTTAATTGATAAGTAAACTATTATACCTAATATACATACTAAATATTGGAGAGTCAAAATGATACTTTCAAAACTATACTTTTGAACGTGGAAAATGTATTATTTTATGGAGTCAAAACCTGTGGACTCACCAACTTTATGTTGACGTATTTTAAAATGCATGTGTTTTCAGGAACTTGAAAAGTTGGTATGTATTCGAACAGAAGAAGTTTTACTATTACCTTTCTGTTCATTAAGAAGTATGCCATAGTCGGATATTATGTAATAGGTCCTAGAAAAACAGTTATGTAACGTTCAGTTATCAATAAAGGTATGTATTTTCTTTAGTACTGTTCAATGTATGTTATATAACTGTGATACGAAGAATGACGTTACACTACCCGGTGATTCCGCCGATGGTTGGGGGTGTGACAGAAATTGGTATCAGAGCTATTAACTATAGTGAACTAGTACTTTCTTAGGAGAGCACGTCTATAGTTTAGGGCTTACTCTATTAGGTTTAGGTATATCCCTTAGCCTATAAATAAAAAGTATTATTAATTATTCTACTGAAGGACTACTTACGGGAGCGGTGACAAGGATAGACATGTCGATTTGGGTTGCTGGATTTCAGAACGGCTATATGCTAAAATGATCCTGCCCTTTCGACTGTCCTGACTGGACGGAGCCTTATCAGTTAGACCTGAAGTAGCAAACAATAGTTAAAGCGTGAATACAATAAAAAGAATATAGAGTCATATATAAAGACTCATACCCGCGATGAGAATACACCTTAATACCCGGAATGTTTTTGATCTCAAGGATTTAGATCAAATATTCCAACTAAAGTATATATGTGCGTATATCCTATCACAATTAGGTGTAGGTGCGCAACTACATTTTATTATGATCAGATCATATGAACTATTTAATTTGGGAGTAATATTTGATAGACTAAAACTCTTGGTGATCCAAAACATATAGGAATTCGACATGGCACATTCACGAGAATGGATAATCATCGAGGATATGGATGAAGAAGAGGATGTTTCATTCCCCATGATGGTAGGCGATCCTTACTACCCTATAAATCCAACCACATTTCATCCAATACCTTCTGACGATTGAGCACCTTTACCCTCCAACGAATGGGAAGAGAGTGAACCAATGGAAGAAAGCGAATCCATGGGGGAGACAGAGTCGGTGGCATCATCTTTACCACCACTGAACACCCTTTACCGTAAAGTTCTAGGAGGAGTAAAAATGAAACGCACGGCACGTAAATCTATACCGATATGGCAAAAGATTAAGAAGAGTCAGAAGGCGACATCTTCAGGAAGTCGTAGAGTTCAAGATGAACCTGCACGGATCGCACAAACCGTTGATAGGTGGGTGGCTGAAGAAAGAGCTGCTAAGATGTATGAGACTGGTCAATCATCTCGACCACATCTCCCACATTCTTCTGAAGCTAACACTTTATCTCAATTGTTTGAGAAAAGTGTGAAAATTAAAGATAAAATGGAAATTGTCGAAGAGAGGGCTACTCATCTCTCGGGAAGAGTACGAAGGCTAGAAGGACAAAGGACACGAGATCAGGAATCAGTGATGGATGTCCATCATCGTATAAATTTCGCTTATAATGACATGATTACTCACGATGCCAGGATTGCAGAATTAGAACTCTACAATCAAACCTCAAGAAATGAAGAACGCACGGGAAGTCTTGAGCAGAGAACTCAAGCACTTGAAGAGCAGGTGGTTAATGTCACTGACGTGCTAGGTCATCACTTAGGTTTCTGGTAGATAAGCTACAACTAGTGGTTGTGTAAATAGAAAAATCAGACTAGTTAAGGCGAAAAGAGGGAAAGTTTATAGCAAGGATGTAGAAAACGTTGCAAATTTTGTAATGTTTATAGAAACTTTTCTCTTATAAGCCTAAATAAACTGATGTAACCACTGGTAGTAATATGAAGCATATATTACAGTAATCATTGTGTTGTCCATTATGTTTTACACTTTGAAGAATAATTGAAGTATTTAGTACTCGTGTATTAAATAATTAACAAAACTCATAAAATTCTTACTATTTTAGGAACTAAAACAAAATGCCTAGAAGAAGTAATCGGCTAAACCCTAACCAACCATCAGCACCACAACAACCACCAGAACCAAACCCCCCAATAGGAACAGAACAACTAGAAGAAATCATAGCTCAAAGAATTGTTGCGGCTCTATCTAATGTCACAAGAGATGGAGTTAGAAATGAAGGCCATGTAGGGACCGCTAGAGCGTGTACCTACAAAGATTTTATGAATTGCAGGCCAAAAAGCTTTCATGGAAATGAAGGGGTAGTTAATTTGACGAGGTGGATAGAAAAGACAGAGTCCGTCTTTCAAATAAGCTTCTGTCCAGATGATTGTAAAGTACGATTTGCAGCATGTACTTTCGCTGATGCAGCACTCACATGGTGGAACATCCATGTGAATACCATGGGAATTGATACGGCAAATTCCATGAAATGAGAGGAGCTAAAAATGATGCTAGTAGAGGAGTATTGTCCTACGGAGGAGATACATAAACTGGAACAAGAACTGTGGACCCTAACCATGAAGGGTTCAGAGATAAAAGCTTATACCGCTAGATTTAATGATCTTGTTGTAATGTGTCCAGCACTTGTAACCCCTGAATATAAAAAGGTTGAGCGATATATCTGGGGTTTAGCATCGCAAATCAAAGGCATGGTGATCGCATCAAAGCCTACGACTTATGACAGCACCAAGAGGATAGCTCATCAGCTAACCCTCACAGAGATCCAAGGAACAAAAGTAGTCTCAAAGGCTGAGTCTCCCAAATCTAGAACAAACAAGCGCAAGTTTAATATGAAGAATCCCAAACAATCATCTGAGAAAAGACAAGAAGTGGCAACCAATTATGCAGCCACAACAGCACTACCTACACAACCAAAATCATCATGGTACAATCAGTGCAACCGTCATCATCCAGATGACTGTTTTGTCTGCATGAAATGCAAGAAAAAGGGGCATACTACTAGTTACTGCAGGAGCACAACACCTGCAACAGTCGATCAACAAACCAATAATGGGACAGGCCGTGGTGAAGGAAGAAACTGCTACGAGTGTGGGGAGGTTGGACATATCAAGAAAGAATGTCCAAAGTTAAGGAGTCAAGGAGGCATAGGACGTGGCAAGGCGTTTGTGATCGGAAGCAGAGAGGCTATCCAAGACCCTTCGGTCGTATCTGGTACGTTTCTTATAGATAATTTATATGCTACTATACTCTTCGACTCTGGAGCAGATCGAAGTTTTATAACTCCGACATTTAGAAAATTGTTAAGTCATAAGTCTAGCAGATTAAAAGAAATCTATGAAGTAGAAATCGCTAACGGTCAATCTGAGAAAACACATGAAATCCTAGAAAACTGTCTGTTAACTCTTAATAACTACCTTTTTCACGTCAACCTCATGCCAATGCCTATCGGTAGTTTTGATGTCATAATTGGCATGGATTGGTTATCTTCACACCGCGCCGAAATTGTATGTCATGAAAAAGCCATACGACTACCCTTACCAAATGGCGAAGCCCTGATTATCTATGGTGATAAATCTGGGAAGAACCTCAAAGTCATCTCTTGTACTAAGACCCAGAAATATATACATAAGAAATGTAGCGCATTCTTAGCCCACATTGTAGATAGGAAGAGAAAGACAAAAGAAATCAAGGACATACCTCAAGTATGTGATTTCCCTGACGTGTTTCCTGAAGATCTACCTGGAATACCTCCCGTCCGACAAGTCGAGTTTCGAATCGACTTAATTCCTGGAGCAGCACCAGTAGCGAAATCTCCTTATCGGTTGGCTCCATCCGAAATGCAGGAATTGTCTAGCCAACTATAAAAACTTCTTGACAAAGGCTTTATCCGACCAAGTTTTTCACCTTGGGGAGCACCAATCTTGTTTGTCAAGAAGAAGGATCGATCCTTTCGAATGTGTATTGATTATCGGGAGCTGAACAAGCTAACGATCAAGAATCGTTATCCGCTTCCAAGAATTGATGATCTATTCGATCAACTGCAAGGATCCAACTACTACTCAAAGATAGATCTTAGATCAGGATACCATCAACTCAGAGTACAAGAAGACGACATTCCAAAAACAGCATTTAGAACTCGTTATTGTCATTATGAGTTCTTAGTTATGTCTTTTGGATTAACCAATGCCCCAGCAGTGTTTATGGATCTCATGAATCGTGTTTGCAAACCATACTTGGATAAATTCGTGATCGTATTTATCGATGATATATTGATATATTCACGAACCAAGGAAGAACATGGTCAACACCTACAAATAATCTTGGAACTACTAAGAACAGAAAAGTTGTACGCTAAATTCTCCAAATGTGAGTTTTGGATTAGAGAAGTACAATTTTTAGCTCATGTAGTTAGCAACGAAGGAATTCATGTTGACCCATCCAAAGTTGAAGCAATCAGGAATTGGGAAGCACCAAAGATGCCAACAGAGGTGTGTCAATTCCTAAGACTTGCTGGCTATTACCGTAGATTCATAGAGAATTTCTCGAAAATAGCCAAGCCGCTTACAACACTAACCCAGAAGAATACGAAGTTCAACTGGGAAGACAAACAAGAAGCTGCTTTTCAGAAACTGAAGCAAATGTTGTGTAGTACACCAATCCTATCCCTTCCAAATGGAACAGAAGATTTCGTTGTATACTGCGACGCATCAAAACAAGGATTGGGATGTGTGTTGATGCAAAGAGGAAAAGTTATCGCCTATGCATCATGACAACTTAAGGTGCATGAGAATAATTACACTACCCATGATCTTGAATTGGGAGCTGTAGTTTTTGCACTAAAAATTTGGAGACATTACTTATACGGTACTAAGTGTACTATTTTTACCGACCACAAGAGTCTCCAACACATCTTCAACCAAAAGGATCTTAATATGAGACAACGAAGATGGGTTGAATTGTTGAATGATTACGAATGTGAGATTCGTTATCATCCCGGAAAGGCAAACGTGGTAGCAGATGCCTTGAGCCGGAAAGAATATATTAAACCCCGACGGGTATGAGCATTAACTATCACTATCCATTCTAACTTTACCGCACAAATTATAGAAGCTCAACTTAAGGCTCTAAAAGAAGAAAACATCAAGAACGAAGCTTTGTGAGGAATGGAAAAGCAACTTATACGAAAAGATGACGGAATACAATACTTTATGAACCGAGTTTGGACGCCTAGGTTCGGTGGAGTCAGGGACTTGGTCTTAGAAGAAGCCCACAAGTCCAGATATTCTGTGCATCCAGGTTCTGACAAAATGTACTTAGATTTAAAAGTAAATTATTGGTGGTCAAACATGAAGGCAGAAATTGCTACTTATGTGAGCAAATGTTTGACTTGTTCTAGAGTAAAGGCAGAACATCAAAAGCCTTCAGGTTTACTTCAACAACCAGAAATACCTGAATGGAAATGGGAGCACATATCAATGGACTTCATCACTAAGTTACCTAAAACTCCTAGTGGGTCCGACACTATTTGGGTGATAGTCGATAGGTTGACTAAGTCCGCCCATTTCTTACCAATTAAGGAGAACGACAAGATGGAGAAGCTGACTAGAGTTTATCTTAAGGAAATTGTCAGATTGCATGGAGTTCCAAATTCTATTATTTCTGACCGAGATAGTAGATTCACTTCACGATTTTGGCAATCTCTACAAAAATCCTTAGGAACACGTCTAGACATGAGTACAGCTTACCATCCACAGACTGATGGTCAGAGTGAGAGGACCATTCAGACTTTAGAAGATATGCTCCGAGCCTGTGTAATAGACTTTGGAAATGCGTGGGATACTCATTTACCGTTAATTGAGTTTTCCTACAGCAATAGTCATCACACCAGCATCAAGGATGCACCGTTTGAGGCTCTTTATGGACGAAAATGTCGTTCACTAGTGTGTTGGGCAGAAGTTGGAGATACGCAGATGGCCAGAGAACGTACGGGCGATACCTTACGTACTGGACCAGAAATAATCCACGAGACAACTGAACAGATCGTGCAAAATAAGGATCGATTAAAGGCTGCACGTGATCGTCAAAAGAGCTATGCTGAAGTAAGACGTAAGCCTTTAGAATTCCAAGTTGGAGATAAATTAATGTTGAAGGTCTCTCCTTGGAAAGGTGTAATTCGATTCGGGAAACGAGGCAAACTAAACCCACGGTATATAGGACCTTTTGAAATTCTAGCAAGAATTGGTTATGTCGCATACCAACTCAACTTGCCTCAAGAGCTAAGTAGTGTGCACGATGTTTTTCACGTATCAAATCTCAAAAGATGTCTTTCCGATGACACTCTTGTTATACCTCTCGAAGAGATACAAGTTAATACAAAACTCAACTTTGTAGAAGAACCTGTTGAGATTATGGATCGAGAAGCCAAACGATTAAAGCAAAGTCGTATTTCCATAGTGAAAGTTCGATGGAACTCTTTACGAGGACCTGAATTTACTTGGGAACGTGAAGATCAGATGAAAGAAAAATACCCCCAACTGTTTGACGAAACCCCATCCATAAGATAAATTTCGGGACGAAATTATTCTAACGGGGGGAGAATGTAACACTAGTCAAAATAGGTCAATAGACAATCACATGTGATTATGCCAATCATGTAATATGATTATGTTAACCTAGTAATGTGATAAGAGTGCTATGTAGTTCTTGATAAATTCTAATACAAATATGAACTTTCTTTATGATACAACTCAAAGTATACGCCCATACGATTCCAAAAATATAGAGAATGTCTGAATCTGACTTCGCATGAAGAAGTTATGATAAACCGAACACTATAAATCTCTATAATAAGAGGAATTTAAAATAGACTTAGAATTAGCTATTGGAGTCTAAAAGAGAGTTGTAGTACTTGTAAATACCTACGCGTGCATATAAAGAACGTCAAAAACGAAGTTCGTATGTGAAAGTTACGACCTTCCGAAGATTAAGTTGTCAGAAACCCTAATCTGACTCAGCTCACGACGTGGGCACAGAGCTCACGACGTGGGGAGTCAGTTATCCACATCTCGGAATCTAGAAGGTGTGTGATGAGGCTGCGAGGTGATAAGATCCAAGTTCACGACGTGAGCAAAGATATCCCACGACGTGATGAGTCACATGACACCTTCCGAAGCTAGGGACGCAAATGGCAAGTCTACGGGGATAAGATCTTAAGCCACGACGTGGGGGTCCAAAACCCACGACGTGGGGGTCCAAAATCCCTACTATAAATAGCAAGTCCGACCTCATGGTAAATCATGAGTGTATTTTATGGTAAATCATGAGTGTGTTTTATTTGTTATTGTTTCAACGTCGATGAAGCGTACGATGTTGTTCTCATGGTAAATCATGAGTGTGTTTGTTTCTCATGGTAAATCATGAGTATATTTTATCAGAGGTATTATGTCATAGCAGCGGTTACAGGCTCATGGTAGCAAATTGTTAGAAACATTATACTTTGTCGTATACAAGTATTAATGTTAAGTATAAGTTTCCCCCTACTTATACCTTAGGATTAAGGAATGTTTAGGTATAACACTTAATTGATAAGTAAACTATTATACCTAATATACATACTAAATATTGGAGAGTCAAAATGATACTTTCAAAACTATACTTTTGAACGTGGAAAATGTATTATATTATGGAGTCAAAACCTGTGGACTCACCAACTTTATGTTGACGTATTTTAAAATGCATGTGTTTTCAAGAACTTGAAAAGCTGGTATGTATTCGAACAGAAGAAGTTTTACTATTACCTTTCTGTTCATTAAGAAGTATGCCATAGTCGGATATTATGTAATAGGTCCTAGAAAAACAGTTATGTAACTTTCAGTTATCAATAAAGGTATGTATTTTCTTTAGTACTGTTCAATGTATGTTATATAACTGTGATACGGAGAATGACGTTACACTACCCGGTGATTCCGCTGATGGCTGGGGGTGTGACACCAGTAGTTTGTAATCACTTTATCAATATAAAATATTGTTTTTATGAATATGCATGTAGCATGTTTCGGAGTAACAATTGTCAAATATGAAAGTGTGGGTCTTTCAATCTTGGTATCAGAGCAGTGGTTTAAGTGAACTAAATTCCACGGATTGGTATTTAGACTTAAACTATTGGAAGTTCAATATATGAACTTAATCATTGTAAGTATATGGATACAAACCTTTGGAAATATTTAAGTAAAAGTATTAGGTAATAATAAACCCTAATATTCTAAAATACAAAGTTACTCCACATTCCAGAGCAATGGTTGAACAGGTTAGTAGCCATACCCCTGAGGTTGGTGGAGGTCCTCAACCTGAGGAAGTGAATACTCCAGTATCTCCTCGTGAGGAGCGACTCTTGGGTAAACTTATCGGTGTTATTCGACAGCCTCTCGAAGAACACAAAAAAGAGTGGTGATAAAGGAAAAGAGAAAGCCACTGGAGAATCTTCAAAAGGAGAGGTGAAGCGTCCCTCGTTCAAAGATTTCAAGAGTAGTGGTGCTACAGAGTTTTCTGGTGTTCTTAATCCCATTGTTGTTCTTACCTGGATCCAGAAAACAGAGAAAGTATTTCGTATTTCTCATGTGGATGATGAAGACAAGGCTAATTATACTTCTGCAATGCTCATCGGAGAAGCCTTGGTCTGGTGGGAAGCAACGTATGAAGCTCTCAGCGGGTTTGACCAGGAGAATTTATCCTGGGAAATGTTCAAAACCCGTGTGCTAGAGAAGTATTGTCCTCTAGACATGAGGAGGAGATTGGAGAAAGAATTCCTCGAGCTTAAACAAGGAGGAATGACTGTGAATGAGTATGAAACTCAGTTTAATCAAAGAGGAAGGTTTCCTATAAAGTATATCCCAACTGAAGACGAGAAAATTCAGTTATTCATGGAGGGACTACGGCACGAAATCCACGATTTCGTTGCCAATCGGGAGGTTCTATCATTCGATAAAGCCGTTGAGTATGCTCGAAGGCGTGAGCATGACTTAGAGATACGTGGTGCCACTCTTACTGTTCCGAAGCATCCACGTACTGAAAGAACTGTTCTTGTTCCTTCTTTTCTACCAGCTCAGTCTGTTCGGACTGAGCCTGGTAATCAAGTGCAAACTCAAAATGCCTCTCGTGGACGCAGTAGATCATAATCTTTTTCTATTCAATCGCCTTCATGTCGTGTTTGTGGAAGGAATCATCCGGGCCAATGCAAAATAGACAAGGAATTCATTGTATGTTTTGGATGTGGAGAAAAGGGTCATATAAAGCCAGCTTGCCCAAGAAAGGATGTTACTTGTTTTGCATGTGGTATTACTGGCCACAAGAAGCGTTTTTGCCCCACTCTTACTAGTCAGATGGCGGGAAGTCAAGCTTCTGTTCAACAACCGGCGAAAAGTCAAGCTCCTGTTCAACAATCAAGGGGAACTCCAACTAAAAAGGAGGAGGTTCCAAAAGCTAAGGGTCGTGCATTCCAGATCACCACAGATTAGGCACGCGAGGACCCGAATGTTGTGACGGGTACATTTCTTGTTAACTCTAGACATGCTCACATCTTATTTGATTCTGGTGCCTCAGATTCTGTTGTGTCTTATGAATTTGCGCATTCTTTCCAAATTGATTGCTATGCACTCGCGCAACCATTCCACGTAGATACTGCTGGAAGTATATCATTACTTGCCGATAAAGTCTATAAGAATTGTGTTATAGAAATTGAAGGCTACAATTTTCTTGCTAATCTAATTCCTATCTCCTTGCCCAACTTTGACATTATTCTCGGCATGGATTGGTTGTCAATGAACCACGCAGACCTCTTGTGCTTTGAAAAGATAGTACGTATTCCCATTGAAGGGGAGAATCCTATCTATGTCTATGGTGAACAAGGAACCTTAAAAATAATATCTTTCCTCAAAGCCCGTAAATTCATATCGAAAGGGTGTTCTATCTATCTGGCCTACACGGTCGATGTCTCAAAAGAAGATAAGAAAACGGTGAATGATGTTCCCATTGCTAAGGAATATCCAGATGTTTTTCCCGAAGAATTTTCTGGACTTCCTCTGGACAGGCAAGTAGAATTCCGAATTAACCTTGTGCCTGGTGCTGCTCCGATTGCTAAGACTCCTTATCGTCTTGCGCCAGCTGAGATGAAAGAAATGATGATCCAACTACAGGAATTACTTGACAAAGGCTTTATCCGACCAAGTACCTCTCCCTGGGGTGCTCCGGTATTGTTTTTCAAGAAGAAGGACGGATCGATGCGGATGTGCATTGATTATTGTGAGCTGAATAAGGTGACTATCAAGAACAAGCACCCACTACCTCGCATTGATGATTTATTTGATCAACTTCAAGGTGATAGCTATTTCTCAATTATTGATTTAAGATCTGGCTATCATCAGTTGAAAGTTCACGAGCAGGATGTACCGAAGACTGCTTTTCGTACTCGATATGGGCATTATGAATTCCTTGTTATTCCGTTTGGTTTAACAAATGCTCCTGCTGTATTCATGGATATGATGAATCGGGTATGCCGCCTAATGCTCGATAAATCTGTCATCGTATTCATTGACGATATTCCAATCTATTCCAAGTCTGAAGCTGATCATGTCATTCATATTCGTGCGGTATTGGAACTTCTTCGAAAGGAGAAACTATATGCTAAATTCTCGAAATGTGAATTTTGGCTTCGCCAAGTTCAATTTCTCGGCCATGTTATTTTTGGTGACGGTATATCCATAGATCCTACTAAAATTAAAGCTATTCAAAATTGGGAAGTGCCCCATAATGCTTCCGAAATACGTAGTTTCTTGGGTCTCGCGGGATATTACCGGAGATTTATTAAAGACTTTTCTCGTATAGCCATACCTCTCAAGAGTCTTACAAGGAAGGAAGTGAAGTTCGAATGGGGTGAAACTCAAGAAAAAGCTTCGTCAACCCTAAAAGATCTTTTGACTCATGCTCCAATCTTATCACTCCCAGAAGGTGATTATGATTTCTCTTTATATAGCGATGCTTCAAGATTGGGACTCAGTTGTGTGTTGATGCAACGTGGTAAAGTGATAGCCTATGCCTCAAGACAACTGAAAGATTATGAAAAGAATTATCCCACTCATGATCTCGAACTCGCTGCAGTGGTATTTACCCTAAAACTTTGGAGACATTGCCTTTTTGGTACAAAATGTCAATTGTATACCGACCACAAGAGTCTCAAGTATATCTTCAGTCAGCAAACTCTGAATATGAGACAACAACGAGCCATGGAGCTGATCAAAGACTATGGCTATGAAATTCTATATCATCCTGGAAAGGCTAATGTAGTTGCCGATGCACTTAGCAGAAAGGTTTATCGTAATAGTATGTGTTATGCTATTACTCACACCACAGTAAAGTTCATTATCCTAGATGAACTAGAGAAATGGCAAGTAGAGGCCTTAAAGCCAGAAAATGTGAAGAAAGAAGGGATGGTACATTATACCGATGTTTTACTTGATGATCCCCAAGGACTAAAGGTATTCAAGAATTGGCTATGGATTCTAAAGATTGGTGGATTAAGAAAGAAGATTTTAAATGAAGCCCATAAGTCTAAACTATCAATACATCCTGGTACAAGTAAAATGTACTATGATGTAAAAGCTGATTATTGGTGGCCTGGATTAAAGAGAGACATTGGAAGATATGTACAGGAATGCTTAGTATGCTTACAAGTCAAAACAGAGCACCAAAAGCCTTACGGAACCCCAGAAAGTCTTAGTGTACCTGTATAGAAATGGGAAGAACTGTCCATGGATTTTATTACCAAATTGCCAAAGACTGCTAGACAGCATGATAGCATTTGGGTAATCGTCGACCGCCTGACTAAAAGCGCTCATTTTCTTGCCATGCGTGAAACGGCTCCAATGGAGAAATACGCACAAGTATACTTGGATGAAATTGTTGCAAGGCATGGTGTGCCACTAAAGATCATTTGCGATCGTGATACTCGCTTCACTTCTCACTTTTGGTCGAGTATGCAACGTGAATTGGGATCTCGAGTTGCTCTCAGCACAGCTTATCATCCCCAAACAGATGGTCAGACGGAGAAAACAATCCAAACAGTAGAAGATATGCTTCGTGCATGTGTCTTGGAGTTCGGTGGTAACTGGGAAAAATACTTACCTCTTATCGAATTCTCGTATAATAACAGTCACCACGCTTCAATCAAAATGCCACCATATGAGGCATTATATGGTCGTAAGTGTCGTACTCCATTATGTTGGCATGAAATAGGACAGAAAATCCTTGGAGGCCCTGAAATGATTCAAGACACCACCGACAAGATTCAAGTTGTACGAGAAAGAATGAAAGCCGCCCAGGATCGACAAAAGTCCTATACGGAAAAGAGGAGGCTACCAATAGAATTCCAGGTGGGTGATTTCGTAATGTTGAAGGTATCACCATGGAAAGGTCTTATGCGATTTGGAAAGAAAGGAAAACTAAGTCCTAGATTTGTTGGTCCTTTCAAAATTCTCCAGAGGATTGGTAAACAAGCATACCACTTGGAATTGCCTGAAGATTGGGCAGGTATTCATGATGTTTTTCATGTGAGTTATCTGTGCAAATGCTTAAGCATCTATGATGAGACAGTTCCATTATCCGAGGTGAAACTGGATAATAAGTTAACTTATGTAGAAGAGCCTGAAGAGATCGTAAACGAAAGAACGACTAAGCTACGTAATAAAGAAGTAGAGTTGGTGCTTGTCAAGTGGAAACACCATCGAGGCCCGAACTATACTTGGGAGAATAAGAATGAGATAAGAGCAAAATATCCCCATTTATTTTAATCGATGTAATTTCGGGGACGAAATTCTCAAAAGGAGGAGGTATTTGTAACATACACGTTTTGAAATCGTGTTTTAAGTAAATAATATTATGAAATATTATGTGATATTGAGTATTGAGTTCTAACAGATAGTTTTTACTAGAAATGAAGTAAAACTATGTTTAGAATCACTCATAAATTATTGAAAGCCTTATGAGATTCCAATTAAAAGCCAAATAGTGAAATTTAGCGAAAATATAAAATTTGAAATAAGTAAAATTTTATTATTGAAAGTTGTAGATAATCTCGTTAGAAACGTTTAGGCGAAAACCTCATCGAAATCCGAGTTATAACGAAGAAGTTATGACCACTCGAAGATCCGCGACAAAACCGGCACGGTGCCGAATGATGTAAAAAGTGAGTTTTTGATAAACTACTTTTTAGCCTTAGTGATCTAAATGAAAGTCGTAATATTCGTTAAACCGAGAATTTTGATAAAAAGAACGCCAAAATCTGACTTCGTATGAGGAAGTTATGATTTTTCTAAGTTTCAGCTTAGCAGTAGACAGCTAAAAACTCGAATTTTAGATCGAGTGATTTTTAGCCGACACAACCTAAACGAGAATCGAAGGTCTCGTCATTAGCAGTACAACGGTAAAAAGTCTGACGAAAACGGACGTCGGATGAAGAAGTTATGAATTTTTAACGGATTTACCAGTCTCGGTCTGTTAAAATAATAATATAAAAATAAAGTCAAAATTTTCCGACGAAGTCTAAACGAAAATTGTAGAGCATAATTTTCCCTACGCGTGCATATAAAGAACGTCAAAAACGGAGCACGTATGAGAAAGTTATGGATTTTACAAGAATGGGCACAATTTTCGAGAAAATTTGCAAGGAATGGTGCTGGTCACGTGATCCTCGCATGCTTGCCTCGTGCCCGACTCGCGTGTCGCATGCTGATTCGACCGAGGGTGCGGTCCAATGAACTTCCGACGCGCATCACTGCTGTTGCCCCGTGTCCGAGGTGTTGGCCCAATCCGAAGTCGGCACGTAGCCTCCTCGCATCCGAGCCTCGCCGAAGCAGCCAGCTGGTCCGAGCCTCGCAGACACATGCCCTCTTCCCTTCGCTTCGGATCCGGACCTAGCTACTATAAATAGTAGCTGTGAGATCTCTCGGGTAAAGTTTAGAAATTTGCCCTTTTTCACCCTTTTTCCACATTTTCACTACTTTGACATCCCCCGAAGCCCCGGTATTAATTCCAACGCCCGAAATACGCCCCGAAATTCCCGAGAAGCCCGAAAAATTTATCTTTTCGGTTTCGAAGCCCAACCCTCGCAGGGCCCGATTTTCAAGAAAACTCCTGGTTTTCAACGAAGAAAGCTAAAAATAGTAACGAAGTGCTGCCCAAATTACTATTTTAACCCCTGGTTATTTCACGGTGAGTTTAATATATAGGAACAATTGTATGTTATGTGTTATATGTGCTATGTGCTTTTTAGTGTTATTATTCCGGTTTATTTTCCCGTGTTAATTTTTATTCGCTATGTTTAATAGCAAAGTAATAACTTTGACCATGTGATCAGTGAAAGGACTTAGATTCATATTGGTACTGGTATGTAGCCTCTGGCCATGTAGAACATGTCTCCGTAAGAGAATGATTTCTATTCTATGGTATTGGCAGAAGGTTAGACAGGGCTATAAGCCTGAAATCTACCAAAAGGTTAATCCGAAGTTGTATGTCTTCTGTGCCATTTGGGCCAAAGCTTTATTGATGTATATCAAGTATGGAAATTATTATGTCTCATTGATTGTATATCTTTGAATCAAATCAATGATTGATATGGAAAGTTTGTCACATGATTCACATATGCCTTTGTTGTTCATTGATCCTCTTTGCCTCTGCCATATTGAAGTATATATATGGCATAACGTTATATTGTATCTATTATTGAACTCACTAAGCGTCACCGCTTACCCCTCTCAATGTTTAACTAATTTGCAGGAGATAAGCATCCAGTATAGTTATATACTGATAGAAGATTTTTGAATAGTTTGAAACTATTGTTTTGATAGAAGATTTTCGAAAAGTTTGAAACTATTGTATTTTGCACTCCCATACGTATAAAACTATAGAATCCTAGGAAGTTATGTAATATATAACACTTTGAAATAGTTGGTTTGTATCCAGTAGTTTGTAATCACTTTATCAATATAAAATATTGTTTTTATGAATATGCACGTAGCATGTTTCGGAGTAACAATTGTCAAATATGAAAGTGTGGGTCTTTCACATGTTCCTCCAGAAGATCCTATACCTTCTGATATGATGAAAGATAGGTATAAATGACTCCACAGTCCTTTCTATGAGTACTAAATGGATATAAGTTATATAGAATACAAATCAAACAAACAATTGATTGTGTGAATCTGCCCTAAACTCACAATCAAACAAGGAACAGGGAATGAGGCGGAAGTCACACATCCCATTGTTTGTTAGATCTTTACTGTATATAACCCTGGTGTATTCATTTTGTATTCACGAAGTTAATTGTAATAGTTCCTTTATGTTGACGAAAACATTCTTTAAGAAAACCCTTATTTCTTTTAGTAAGAACGGTAACCACAATAGTTCCTTCTATAATCACTTAGTTTATCCTATCTATGTATAATATAATATCGAATAGATAGTTAATTGTGTGAATCTGCCCTAAGCCCACAACCAAACAAGGAACCTGAAGTAAGGCGGAAAGCACACACCTAACTATCCGTCGGATATTACATATATATAACCTTGATGTGTAAACTAAGGTATTATAGAATTAACCACTTAAGGTCCTTTAAGTTGTACTGGTTTAATAAAATGGATTAAACCTTTCACTGATAAGTTTCTAGTTTAGTTTACTCAATGTTCTATATGAAAGTATGTTTTTGTACTAGAAAACAGTGTATTGAATTTGTATACTACGACCTGACCTATACCTGGTACTCCTTATGATTTATTGGTGTATACGGAATATATATATATACATATATATATATATATATATATATATATATATATATATATATATATATATATTTATATATAAGATCGAATAGATAGTAGACTGGGTGCATCTGCTTTAAGCCCACAACCAAACAAGGAACAGGAAATAAAGCGGAAAACACACATCCTACTATCTGTTGGACTCAATTAATATATATCCATGATGTATCTACCGAGGAATCATAAAGTTAGCATTATAGGTCACCTTCTAACTGAATGTTCATGTTACGAGTTTTACATATGTTTAATGTGTTTCCTGAATCAAACTTCGTGTTTGCTAACCCTGGTATGTTGTATTTGTACCTTTGTTATTGAAACCCGGTATGACGTTTACCTCGTGTTTGCTAACCCATGTACGTGGCATTCGTACCATTTTTAGTACAAACCCGGAATGATGTGTTATTACCTAGTGTTTGCTAACTCTGGTACGTTGTATTTGTACCGTTGTTTGTGCAAACCCGGAATGATGTGTTATTACCTCGTGTTTGTTAACCTGAGTTTTACATATGTTTATGTGTTTCCTGTATCATACTTCATGTTTGCTAACCTTGGTACGTGGTATTCGTACCTTTGTTATTGAAACCCGGTATGACGTTTACCTCGTGTTTGCTAACCCATGTACGTGGCATTCGTACCATTGTTAGTACAAACCCGGAATGATGTGTTATTACCTCGTGTTTGCTAACCCTGGTACGTTGTATTTGTACCGTTGTTTGTGCAAACCCGGAATGATGTGTTATTACCTTAACTTGTTATAAACAATGAGTTAAAGATACAATAACTTCCTAGGATACTAGGAATATATAGTATAAGTGTTTAATTCATGATTTGTTCTTCTGTTATAGTTATAGTATGTTTCCCCCTGTAATAGTTATAGTATGCTCCTCCCTGTACTAGTTATAGTATGAACTGAATCTCTAAACTATACCTATTATAGTTTACTTGAACTGTTACTGACTTGAAGAAAAGACTCATTTACCTACTGAGTTATGATTGTATTTCAAAACGGAGTTTTATAAACCATAAGGTAACATAACTTTAAAAGAGTTTTTGAAATGGTTTTGATCACTTATAAACACATAAGCAATCCTTTGAAATGATGTTTATCATAAAACATTTACACAATTATCATTGTGTTCAACTTGTATTCCCCCCCTTAAAAGCATTTAAAACATTTAAAAGATTGATTATAGGGGTGTGAACTCACCTTATGTGGGTGATTCAACGAATATGCGTGTAAGGATAAGAAGCTCCACGAATGAAGTCCCGAGACACAAACGAGTCCTAATGACATATAATGGCATGTATTGGCATGAATTTATTGTTTAAAAGCAACTAACATGCAAGGAAACACCCTTAAGGACTAGGAAACACTTGGACTAAGTGTTAGAATCACATGTGATTCATCAAAGAGGTGTGTACGGCCAATACTTGGTGTGTACGGCCATGGGTGTATGGTCGTACACTCATGGTCAAACATGCTTAAGAGTGTGTTTGAACAATGGGGAGGCTTGTAGGTCTATTTCACATCAAGAATAAGAACTAGATTCTCACTTTGAAGGCCCTTTTTGGGTGTTTTGAGGGGTGTACGGCCATGCAAGGGTGTAGGGTCGTACACTCCTTTTGTTCTTGAGTTTTGGTCGATTCTAAGGTGTTTAACAAGAGTCCCTAACATATTCTAAGCATAAGTAAAGAATACTTACGATTTGAGGCTTGAAGGAGGTTCACAGCCACTAAGAACAAATGTGTGTTCTTGGTGTTCTTGGTGAAATGGATGAAGATTTGAATATCTACCCAAAAATATGATTTGCATGGATGAAATCAAAGGGTGATACATGATTAAGAAGGATAACAACTCAAAGATGGAAGAAACACTTACTTTTTTGATGATCTAGGATGAAGAACTCGATGGTACTTGAGAGAGAATCGATTTTCTTAAGGTGTAAGTGTGAAAAGTGTGAGGAAATGAAGGAAAAACATATATATATATATATATATATATATATATATATATATATATATATATATATATATGTATATATGTTTGGGTTCACCGCCATACTTGGGTGTACGGCCGTACACCCATGTGTACGGTTGTACACTCCTGTGTACGGTTGTACACATGCGTACGACCGTACACTCCCGTTGAAGGAGTGTTCGGCTCGATTTCAACACGAATAAATTTAGTTGACGCATTCTTAAACCCATAGCTTGATTGTACGGAGCTTAGAACCCTTAAACAGACTCTAAACGATGCTAAAAATATGATTTGAATATCTACCCAAAAAATATGATTTGCATGGATGAAATCAAAGGGTGATACATGATTAAGAAGGATAACAACTCAAAGATGGAAGAAACACTTACTTTTTTGATGATCTAGGATGAAGAACTCGATGGTACTTGAGAGAGAATCGATTTTCTTAAGGTGTAAGTGTGAAAAGTGTGAGGAAATGAAGGAAAAACATATATATATATATATATATATATGTTTGGGTTCACCGCCATACTTGGGTGTACGGCCGTACACCCATGTGTACGGTTGTACACTCCTGTGTACGGTTGTACACATGCGTACGACCGTACACTCCCGTTGAAGGAGTGTTCGGCTCGATTTCAACACGAATAAATTTAGTTGACGCATTCTTAAACCCATAGCTTGATTGTACGGAGCTTAGAACCCTTAAACAGACTCTAAACGATGCTAAAAGATAGCAGAAACGAGTCTGACACTCGGTTGAATTGAATGGCTGGATTTACAAGACAAAAAATTTTGGGTTGTCACAGATGGACTTTTGAGAAGAGGATAATTATGATTTATTAATATATTATAAGTTCTAATATATTAATATGAAATCATATTATTTAATTAGTATTGATCAATAATTAATTTGGAATTAATTTTGTGATCAAAAGAGACTAATTAAATATAAGGGGTTGATTTGGTAAATTATTCATTCTTATAAAGTGGGCTAATGATCCATAGTTCTTTATGTTGGGCTAAAACCATGTGGTGATCCATGGATACTCCATGGAGGTTTTAACCCATGGAGCATGAGGGATATGGAAGGTCATTAGGGTTTACATGGTGTAACCCTAGTTTGCCACACTATATAAGGGACCCTAAGGCTACCAAAATTGGCACCTAAGTGAACTTAGAAGAGTGCTAGCCGATTTTGTGAAGCAAGGAATTCTCTCCCTAGTTCTTCCATTTGTTGGTGGTGATTTGTGGTTCCATTTGAGGCATTCACATTGTTGGTGCTAGGCTCTTAAAGCTTCAAGGTTTTCACCTACACTAAAATGTATGTCATCTAACTAGAAATTTGTAGTATAGATACTCCATTGTATGCTAGTTAGGATGATGCTTTGGAATTTTGAAAGTTTGCATGTATATTACAGAAAACATAGATCCAAAGCATCTAGGGTTGCATGTACACCATAGGAGTGTTAGAATGCTCCAAACCCAACAACACATTCATCCACTACTTAGTTAGTACCAATAGATTTTCCTAAAGCACAAAGCATGCAGCATTCGAGCATCAGGTAATTCAACTCAAAACATATCCTATACAGGCCAACCTAACAAGTTATTGATCTGATACTAGCATGTGAATCGATAAGCTCGAACAAATAGGCACATAAAGGCATCTCTCCTAGCATGCTATCATGCAATCCTGAGTAGGTCCTTAGCCCCTAATCTAGCATGCAATTCTCATATCATAGCATAAAACATATAACATGTATGGGTATTTTGGGAAGACTTACTTGAGCTCGGCTGATTACACGCATCGCACCCCCCTTTTTTATTAAAATCCTTAGATTAAAATGTTTCTTTTCATGGAAAATCTACCAAACCATCAATTTGAGTCCAAGCACACCCGATAGTATGCCTGAATCCCTCAAACCAAGGCTCTGATACCAACTTGTAACGACCTAAAAATACAGATAAAATTTTGTTTTTAAAGTCATTATAATCATATGATACTAATATCAAAATAGACAAGAGTATCATAGCAACATGTTATCAGAGTACAAATTCCCAAAATATCTAAATGCGGAAACCATAGGGTGATGCAATGCGATCAGTTCGGGCCCTTCCCCTTCGCATTTGAGTACCTGAAACATAAACTGAAAACTGTAAGCACAAAGCTTAGTGAGTTCCCCCAAAATACCACATACCATACAAACATACAACCAAGCATATATGGGTGCTTGCCATCCCCTTCGGTCTATTTCAACCGGATACTATCAAGCATATATGGGTGCTTGCAATCTCCTTCGGTCTATTTCAATCGGATACTGTCAAGCATATATGGGTGCTTGTTATCCCCTTCGGTCGATTTCAATCGGATACCGGGTCTATTTCACCCCTACCACTACCACATACTATCATAACAAAGAATCACAGAGTCATCAAGAAAACGCAGGCATAACTGACAATTATCACGAAGACAATCATCATGCTACATCATAAAATAGTAGGCTGGAATTGGTGCCTTCGACCTATAGATACAGCGAAAGAAACTCACCTCAGACTGAATGTATCAAATCTCACTCATCGGATGACTCGCGAAATCCTCCCACTAAAGCACAAGCATAAAATCCTAATTAGAAATTAGGCCAATATTCTAACCCGAAAGTCCAAACCCTAATTCTTGACTTAAGGCAAAAAGGGCTTCTTCACACTTTCCTCATTGGGCCTCCCTTCCACCAAGGCCCAAATACATACAAGTACAAAAAGGCATCCAAGCCCAACTACAAGGCCTTTAAGGCCCAATATGACCCAAGAGAACCCAACATGGCCTTAAGCCCACAAATGTCTTGCTATAATAGGTGGGCTTGAGTCCCAATCCTAAACAAGTCCAAAAAGCCCAAAAATACTCGAGCCAAAAATATTCTAAGTCCATAGGTTGTGTACGCGCGATATACATGGCTCGTACACTCGACGTACGCTGACGATCCGGAATCGGGGCACTGGCCCAGTACGTGTAGCTTACTCTAGAGTACGCCCAACGTACTGGTCAATCAGCCCAATCTTGCACCCATGACTTACTCCTTTAAGTTCTAACCTCCAAAACTTAGATCAAGCTCCTAATAGTGTCTTAAGTCATAAAGTTGCAAACTTTATGCTTTTGCATTCCTTATTGGGGCTCAAACTATGAATTAATCCCTGTAGCTCACTTAGGTGGTCACTAACACATGCATGGTGGAGTCTTAACCTCCAAGATACGGTTTTTATGACTCCATACACTTCCAAGAATCCAAAAGGACATCTCAAATGGTCTGGAGTAGCCCATACTCCAAAAGTCCAAGTTATGGGACCAAAAGATGCTAAAATCTACCCTAAACCTAGATTTAAGCTTAGAATGAACAAGTTTCATACTTTATACCTTCAATAGGCTAGAAATGATGCACAAACGTTGGATCCACAAGCTCCTTCTTCTCCTTTTCTTCCCTTCAAACTTCATTCTTCTTCAAAACTACCAACAGAACATCCAAACACTTCAAGTAAGCTCAAAATGCAATCAAGATGGCGAGGGCTTCAAGATTAGAACTAAAAGACAATGGAGGCTGAAAGGGTGATGGACTTGAGGGACTTAAGGACCTTAAATAGGGTGAAAACCCTAAAAATTAGGGTTTGCCCCTGACTTGAATACGCCCAACGTACATCGGGATCACCCCAGATGATGCACATGCAAGGAGTACGCCGTGTGTACCTAACGTACTCCCAACGTACTCATGAATCCTTCACCACCTTTAATTGAATTAAAAGAATATAGATCGATTTCATACCTGGCGACTCGGGCGCTACATATATTTTCCGCAATTGGATGATTTAACTCATTTTTCTTATGTATAATATTATATTTTCATCAAAAATAATCAAACATTACATACTAGCTCTATTATTTTGATGTTCGTCACATTTGCGATCAAAGATCGTTGACCAACTTTTGACGGTTGTCTCACTATGTGGACCAACACTCATTGATTTCCAAACATGATAACCAACTTTATCGATACTAGTAATGTAATCCTCTATATAAGGTACCTAAACTTCATAATCATCATGGAAAAGAGTAGGAACTCTGTTATTAAAGCCAATGTTGCTTGCCAAATTGAATCCAACGATATGAGAATCATCTTTTGCCATGATTTTAGAAATTTTGAATAGTGAATCAAATCAATGAGTAAAATACGATATTCAAATCAAAACGAGTTTTCGATCGAAGAATTCTAGATAAAAATGCAAGTATAAATGTAATGTGATGTAATGTATTACTATAATTTACAATATTTTTTTAACACCCCATTTCTAAAATCAACCCTAAATCCGGAAATGTATCTTAAGTATTATTTTATTCCGATAGATGAAATTTAAATAAAGGGTTTGGTAAGAAAGGGTGTAATTGACATTATTTTTGTCTAGGAGGACTAAAAGGTACTTTCGGGGTTTGTGGTGTAAAGAATATTTGAGCATGCGGCTAAGGATAAAACATTTGGACTTATTTTGTAGCTTTTGGGCTTAAATTGAAAGGATTTATGGAAGTTGAGGGCTGAATGGTAATTTATAGATTTATTTCGAAAAAATTTAGAGAGGAGAGACCACAAGCGTATATTGGCTTTAAGAGTTTGAATTGGTGACGGGGCTTAAACCTGTCCCCTTCCCTTCTTCCTTTTCCACCCGGATTCATGATAACCCTAACTCTACTCCTTATGCAGCCACCACTCGTGGCTCTCCAGCCGCCACCACCCTTCTTTCTCGTTTTTCCGATCAGCCAATGCCGCTATGCGACTACCGTTCCCAGCCGACGTCCTTGATGCCAATGTGAGCCGTCGTTGCTCCCGTTTCCGACAACGAGGACCGCAAGCGGGCGTCCTTTCTGTTGTTGCTGCTCTTGTCGTTCGCGGTCACAAGTCTTCTTCTCCATTTCTTCGGTGCTACACCACAGTCATTCTGTCGCCGCTTGTATGACTTTTGTCCTACTACTCCGGTCAACATTCACCACTCCGAGGAGGGGGTTGTGTGCGCATATTGGCGTGTGTGTCGCTTGTATGTGTGTACTTTTGTGTTGCTATTCATTGTGGGCATACTTGTTTGGCCAGGAAACCGAGAACAACCACCATTGCAGCCGACCATGGTGGTTGTCGCCATTCTATCACCTCTAGCCACCATCTTCGGTGGCTGTGGACTTATATGTGTGTTTGGATTGATGATTGGAATGCTTTCGATTTTTTTTTTGGACCAAAAATCATATCCACCACCACCGTGAGGTGGTAGCTGCCGCCGTGAACTACCGTCGACCACCACCGCCCGAGGTGGCAGTGGGTGGCGCCCGACCTAGTGAAACCCAAATTAATCTAAAACTCAACCTTGGACCTAGTTGGTGGGTGTTTGGATTGGAAACCCTAATTAGGGTTTAGAAAACCCAAATGTCAAGAAACCCTAGTTTTGGAGTTGGTCGGGACCCGCGTTAAAGCCGTTAATTAAATTCTAAATAATACTTAGTAATGCCCCTACAATTAGCTTAATGAGATTTTTAGCTTAATGGATTAATTCCTTAATGGGTTAAGTGTTCTTACTTAACCCTAATCGTCATTTTATGTGAAAACCCAAATTTCGTTTGGGCTTTGATTTGGGCCTTTCGTTTGGGCTTAGGTGTTTGGGCTCTTGTTGGCCCATTTGAGAACAGGTGTATGGACTATGATATTTGGATGCGCTTTAGGGTAAGGCCCATGTAAGGAGTTTGGGCCCAATTTGGAAAATTGGGCCATATGTTGGGCCAAGGTTGATTGTTTGGCTTTTGGGCCTTCAGAGTGTGAGTTTGGGCCTTGGGCTTGGATCAAGCTAGGTTGGGGGTAAAGTAGTATTTATACCCCAAGTATGGATTTGTGGTTATGCATTGTAACCCAATTATTAATTGGGTGTTGTTTTGATATTTATAGTTCGGGCATCTGTAAGCCAGCAGCTAGAGTTTTATCCGCGGGACTTCAGCAGTGCGAGGTGAGTCTCCTCACTGTATTTAGGGGGTCAAAGGCACCAATTTCGGCCCATGGTTTGTTATGCTTAGTATGTTTTTTGTCTACGTGACTCTTGCATGTGTTATGTATCTTATGTTTACTGAGCGGGGCTCGATGTCAGGCGGGGCCTGATGAGTGTATTGTATGCTAGTTATATGTATATGTTTTTATGATTACCGGGTACAACCCGATGTCGGGCGGGGCCCAAAGACTAGTTTGTATGCTATTTATCTCTGTGATTGTGGCATGTGTTGCGTTTTTATATGTTATATGTTTCTATGTTTATTTTTTTTCATCTTTATACCGGGCGGGGCCCGATGCCAGGCGGGGCCTGATGACTGACAAATCTGTATACCGAGCGGGGATCGATGGTGGGCGGGGCCCGATGACAGGGTGGGGCGCATTATATGTTTTTTTATGTATGGTATGTGGCAAATTGGGGAACACACTAAGCTTTGTGCTTACGGTTTTCAGTTTTATGTTTCAGGTACTTCGGTTTTTAAAAGGAAGAGCTCGGGCTGATTGCAGAGCACACATCATATGTTTATGCATTCTGTGTTTTACTCTGATTTGATAATGTTTTGTTAATTCAGAATCACTTTGGTTTCATGGAAATGATATGTATTAGCGATTTATTAATTTAAGAACGAAATTTTACCTTATTATTTTTGGGGCGTTACAAGTTGGTATCAGAACCTTGGTTTGAGGGATTCGGGCACACTCTCGGGTGTGTCTGAACTCAAACTGAGGATTTGGTAAAGTTTTTTCAAAAATAAATATATCTAATTAAGGAGAGAGTTTTCTAAAATAAGAAAAGGGTGTGGTGCATGCAATCAGCCGAGCTCATGTAAGTTTTCTGAAAATACCCATACATGTTATATGTTAATGTTTGATCTGTGAATCTATGGAATCGCATGCTAGTTAGGGCTAAGGATCTGCTCAGTTCTTGCATGATAGAATGCTTAGAGAGATGCCTTTGTATGCCTATTGTATGAACTTGTAGACTTACATGCTAGTTCTTATTAGCCAATGATAGGTTGGCCTGATATGTGATGTATGGTAGTCTAAGAAGCATGGGATGCTGGGTTGGGTTACGTTGGTATGTGTAGGGTAATCAGTAGAGGGAGTGGGAGCTCCTAGTATGTGTTGTAGTAGGTGGGATCGGAGTGGTAATGCATGAATGTTGCTTGCTTTGTTCTTTGTGGAACTCTTAGGTGATGGGAGTCAGCTACTAAGTGAATATGTCAAGTCACATGCGACAAAGGTTGGATAATCTCAAAGTGATAGATTTGACTCTATTGTGCAGCTCTTGTCTGAATCCAACCGTTGTAGGGAAGAGTTTGTTACTCGAAGGATTATCTAAGCTTCGTTGCAAGTGATTGTGTTCATGAGGTGGGTGACTGGCATTATGGGGAGTTCTTCAGCAGCTGATGGCAGTGTGAGGTCGGGAACCTAGGAAAGCCTATGGATTGCTTCGGTGGGTTTTGTTGTGCTGGGTCACGAGCGTTGGTTTATGATTGGAGAAGGTGACTTAGAGGATTCAGGAGGATTCTTGAGGAAAGAATGGATAAGTGTGGAAGGTAGTATTGGGCCCGTACTACTGAAAGTACATGATCCATACTCGAATCAGGGAGAGTCTGGGAGAATCTAAGAAGCCTTTGGGATGAGAATTATTGGGTATATCTATATTTGTTGCATGTTGTTTCGGTATGGTGGGGGGCACACAGGAACGGGGTTCAGATTCTGGTTCCGGCTCAGTAGCAGGTATTGAGCCAATCGATGCGCGGTTGTGGGAGTTCATCTCATTGGAGATTACTCGCGGTGTTTCGGATTGGACCTTGGTGGTCTTGGGTTCAGCGTGTTCCGTTGTTGTTCTGGGTCCTTGTCGAGAACATTTCAGGAGTATTGCTTGAAGGATCTTTAGTCAGTGTTAGCCAGATAGTTCTCCAGTGAAGTCAGGGTTCAGTGGTTCCATCACCGGTTCGAGTATGATCGGCAGTTGCCTATGGAAGAACTTTGGAATTCAAGGCACTACTGTTGCTAGGAAAGGAACGGTAGCAGGAAGATGGTGGTTTCAGTTGCGTGAGTTGTTCGATCATTGGATGTGTCAAGGGAATTGTGTTTTCGCATGGACTGAAGTCAGTTAGAGTTCAGTGATTCCTTGAGGATAGAAATTAGAGTGGATGTTCATCAGTGCATCGCAAGGGTTATGGTTCTTAGTCGTCGGCATATGTACTCAAGGAATTGGTATGGTATCATGGGTGGTGATTTGGATCATCGGATTGGTTAAGGTCTCAAGAGCATTCTTCTGAATTCCAGGAGTTGGTCGGTCGTTGAGATTGGCTAGTAATGGAACGCTAGTTTTGGTAAGCGCAGGTCATAGGCGGTTCAAGCTATATGAGGTTCAATGGGTTAGGAATCCATCAGACTTATGGGATAAAAGAGCTTCGTCGAATCCAAGTGGGGGAGAATCGATCAGAATTTCTGGGAGTTGGATCGGGTGTGGAACTAGGGAAAGTTTCGGATTCTGGCCAGGAATAAAGACAACCCAAGTGGCCGTTTAGATTGAGGTGGTGTAAGTGGGAGTTTAGGGAACTCCTAGCAGCTGGTCGGCATCTTCTTGTTATGAATAGCAGGTTTGTGGATGGATCTAGATCAAGGGTCATGTTAGAGCCTTGTTGCCTGTTTTTGTCTAATAAGGGCTTTGGAATTCGAGGTATGACCCGAACACCTGATCGGATGCAGGTTTCGGCTCAGAAGGCGTGTGGTTAGGATCTTTAGGGTGTCGTACGGCCATGGGTGGTAACCATGGTTGGTTATGAGTGTTATAAGACTGTGATGGGATCGTAGCATTCACCAATTCGAGGTAGACTACTGTTGGAGGTGGTCATGAGCGTATCGGGAGAAATCAGTTTGTGCCTTGGGCACGCCAGCCAAGATTGTCGAGGAGTATTTCTCCGTTATGGGTTGAGGACCATTAGGGTCCGAGGCAGAGTCGGGCCTGTGTAGCCTTAGATGGGTGGGACCCATGGGTGAGGCCGCTCCGTGGTATAGTTGGGGTAGGACACGTGGGTGAGGCCCGTGTGATTTTGGCAATACAGGTGAGACCTGGTCGAGACCGTTGAGCCAAGGATTTGGATCATGAGTCGCAAGATCAAGTGGTGGTCAGTATGTGATGCGAAAAGGTTTATAGGATGGGTAGCCATGTTATTTGGACTCTTGGGAACCTGGTGGATGAACCAGGTGAGAGACTGATAGTCTCAGCGTTGGTTTGGGAAACTTTATATCTCGGTCTAGCAAGGGTTGTCATTATTAGAATGTCTTAGGTGAAATGCAAGTGCATATTTGGGGATCTCGGGATATGAGTTGAGTATCGGGTTGGTTTTGGGTAAGACCTCGAGTCGGGTATCACGAATGTTTTGTGCAAAATTTCCATTTCCGTGGGTTATAGATTGGGGTATCTATATGCCAAGGGCATCAACCGAAGGGTTCAATGCTAATGAATGCATTCATTTTTCATGATAGATCAAGCTCTTGTGATTGTGACTTGGAATGGTTCTATTGGTAAAGGGAATCAAGATAAGTCAAAGTGGTATTATTGATTTGGAACTCGAGTGTGGAGTAGCTTGTTATTCGAAGGAGATGTTAGGTCACTTGCAGATGGGTTTGGATAATTTCAGAGTAAATGACTTGATCCTATTGTGCAACTCTCATCTGAGTCTAACCGTTACAGGGATAAGTCTCCAACTCGAATGATTATCTGAGCCTTCTGTCAAGTATAAGTGCTCTACTGGGATATATGGTATGTGATTCTATTTTCTAGTGAGAACTTCAAGTTATCAGAAGTTGAGTAGTCAGTTGAAAGATGAGTGGAATGGATGTAGCAATCGTTGGGCGGTCTGTCAGGAAGTCAGACCATCTCGAGACTTCAGACTTCAGATTAAGTGGATGTGGTTGTTTTGCAAGGGATTATTTTCGGTTGGTGAAAGGACTCATTCATATTTGGGTTGGAGAGCCATGCTAGGGTTGGTTTCGGTTGCCTTAGGAAGGCTGTGGAATGATAGGGGTTGTGGTCGTGTTGCTCAGGTTATTGGGCGTGACGGGGTTGATAAGGAATGATTTCGAGGACGAAATCTAATTTAAGCGGGGGAGAGTTGTAACACCCCTTTTCAAAAATCAATCCTAAATCCAGGAATGTGTCTTAAGTATTATTTTATTCCGATAAATGAAATTTAAATAAAGGGTTGGGTAAGAAAGGGTGTAATTGGCATTATTTTTGTCTTGGAGGACTAAATGGTACTTTTGGGGTTTGTAGTGTAAATAATATTTGAGCATGCAGATAAGGATAAAACATTTGGACTTATTTTGTAGCTTTTGGGCTTCAATTGAAAGGATTTTTGGAAGCTGGGGGTTGAATGGTAATTTATGAATTTATTTTGAAAATTTTTGGAGAGGAGGGACCAAAAGCATATATTGGCTTTTAAGAGTTTAAGTTGGAGATGGGGCTTAAACCCGTCCCCTTCCCTTCTTCCTTTCCACTCGGATTCATGATAATCCTAACCCTACTCCTTATGCAGCCGCCACTCGTCACTCTCTAGCCACCACCACCCTTCTTTCTCGTTTTTTCGATCAGCCAATGCCGCCAAGCGACTACCTTTCCCAGCCGACGTCCTTGCCGCCGATGTGAGCCGTCAACCAACCAGCGTCGTCGTTGCTCCCGTTGCCGACGATGAGGACCACGAGAGGGTGTCCTTTCCCCTGCTACTGCTGTTGTCGTTCGCGGTCACAACTATTCTTCTCCATTTCTTCGGTGCTACACCACAGTCATGTCCGCCGCCGCTCGTACGACTTTTGTACTGCTGCTCCGATCAACATTCACCACTCCGAGGAGGGGGTTGTTGTGCGCACCTTGGCGTGTGTGTCGCTTGTTTGTGTGTACTTTTGTGTTGCTATTCATTGTGGGCATACTTGTTTGGCCAGGAAACCGAGAACAACCACCATGGCAGTCGACCATGGTGGTTGCCGCCGTTCTGCCACCTCTAGCCACCATCTCCGGTGGCTGTGGACTTATGTGTGTGTTTGGAGTGATGATTGGAATGCTTTTGATTTTTTTAGACCAAAAATCATAACCACCACCATCGTGAGGTGGTGGTTGCCGCGGTGAACTACCGTCGACCACCACCGCCCGAAGTGGCAGTGGGTGGCGCGCGACCTAGTGAAACCCAAATTAATCTAAAACTCAACCTTGGACCTAGTTGGCGGGTGCTTGGATTGGAAACCCTAATTAGGGTTTAGAAAACCCTAATGTCAAGAAACCCTAGTTTTGGAGTTGGTCGGGACCCGCGTTAAAGCCGTTAATTAAATTCTAAATAATACTTAATAATGCCCCTACAATTAACTTAATGCGATTTTGGGCTTAATGGATTAAGTCTTTAATGGGTTAAGTGTTCTTACTTAACCCTAATCGCCATTTTATTTGAAAACCCTAATTTTGTTTGGGCTTTGAGTTGGGCTTTTCGTTTGGGCTTAGGTGTTTGGGTTCTTGTTGGGCCATTTGAGAACAGGTATATGGACTAGGATATTTGGATGGGCTTTAGGGTAAGGCCCATGTAAGGGGTTTGGGTCCAATTTGGAAAATTGGGCCATATGTTGGGCCTTGGTTGATTGTTTGGCTTTTGGGCCTTTAGAGTGTGAGTTTGGGCCTTGGGTTTGGATCAAGCTAGGTTGGGGGTAAAGTAGTTTTTTACCCCAAGTATGGATTTGTGGTTATGCATTGTTACCCAATTATTAGTTGGGTGTTGTTTTGATGTTTACAGTTCAGGGATCTGTCAGCCAACAGCTAGAGTTTTATCCGTGGGACTTCAGCATTGCGAGGTGAGTCTCCTCATTGTATTTAGTCGGTCGAAGGCACCAATGTCGGCCCATGGTTTGTTATGCTTAGTATGCTTATTGTCTACGTGACTCTGGCATGTGTTATGTATTTTATGTTTACCAAGCGGGGCTCGATGTCAAGCGGGGCATGATGAGTGTATTGTATGCTAGTTATCTGTATATGTTTTTATGATTACCGGGTACGACCGGATGTCGGGCAGGGCCCGAAGAGTAGTCTGTATGCTATTTATCTATGTGATTATGGCATGTGTTGCGTGTTTATATGTTAATTTGTTTACATGTTTATACCAGGTGGTGCCCGATGCCAGGCAGGGTCTGATGACTGACAGATTTGTATACCGAGCGGGGATCGATGTCGGGCGGGGCCCGATGTCGGACGAGGTCCGATGCCATGCGGGCCCGGATGACAGGGCGGGGCCCATTATATGTTTTGTTATGTATGGTATGTGGTAACTTAGGGAACTCACTAAGCTTTGTGCTTATGGTTTTCAGTTTTATGTTCGGTTTTCAAAAGGAAGAGTTTGGGATGATTACAGAGCATACACCATATGTTTCCGCATTCTGTGTTTTTCTCTGATTTGATAATGTTTTGTTAATTCTGAATCACTTTGGTTTCATGAAAATGATATGTATTAGCGATTTATTAATTTAAGAACGAAATTTTATCTTATTATTTTTGGGGCGTTACAATTTTGATATAAATTCTTAGTTCATCTTAGAATTCTAGATCAAAATGCAAGGAATTTAAAAATGCGGAATAAATTTACAAATTATCTTACTATAATTTTACTGTATTTTGTATTTTGTTTGTATGACATATAATATTATATTACTATAATCTTATTATATTTTTCTTGACATATGATGTTATTTAACAAAAATGTGTTTTTTTATTTTAATCATATTGTTTTTTTGTAACTTTCTCATTGAGTTTTTTTTGTTATGAAAAGAAATATTTTTATTAACTTAGATATGACAAGTTTTATCCAAAGTAATTGTTTTTGCAAGTTTTATATTACTATCTTATATTATTTTTTACTTTAATCTTACAATAAGATGATGCCTTATGTGAGTTGGATTAAAAATAGTATATTCTATCCGACATAATACAGTAAAATTAGGATATGGCAAGATTACTTTAAATCCTAATATTGCATTAAGTTGATGGAGGGTTTAGTTTGGATCTGAATTAATAACTGTGACTAAACTAAGGTGGGAAGAAGGGAGGTAGGTGGTTCAAACCCCAAACCGCCCGGTAGTATGTGTGGCAAGGAATTGTGTTCACACAACGCTGCATAAATTTTGTGATCAATATGGAATGAACTAAATCAAAATTGATGGAGAAAATATTACAGTAAAACTAGAAATATCTAAAACATTGGGAGTAAAACTAGATAAATAAAATTAAAAATAATTGATGGAGAAAATATGATATTTAAGTTTGAAGTGTTTAATATCATATCTAAGTGGGTAAAACCTAGATAAATTAATTTTATCCAACTGAAAAATGAAAATCTAAAATATTTAAAATTTTAGGAGGTAAAAATGGGATTAATTATACTAAAAGACATAAATTTGAAATATTAAGAACTCTAAAAGATAAAACGGAATAAATAATATTTAAAACATTTACAAGATAAATTAAACTAAAATGATTGAAATCTTTAGAAGCTTAAGAAGAAAAAGAAAATCAAAATAAAAAACAAAATTTTGAAATATTGAAAGATGAGGAAATAAAGATATAAAAAGATGTAAAATATATTAATAAGTTATATAAAACTAGTTTTGTTAAAGAAACAAAATTTCGCAAAACAAAATTGTAAAATATATTTAGAGAAAATCCATCCCATATATTATTAACAAAAGAATAAGATTAGAGAAAACCTTAGTTTTTGTGTGTGTGTATATATATATATATATATATATATATATATATATATATATATATATATATATATATATATATATATATATATATATATATATATATATATATATATATATATATATAAAATTTCAATAGAAAACCATAATTATTAGTTCTCCACGGAACCAAAAAAAATTTTCAAGTTCTAGAGCTTATTTTTTATCCAAAAAAAAACTAAAAATATCTAAATTTATAACTTAACATTGTGAATGTTAAATATATTTTTCGGATTTACCGTGTGAATTTAGATTCACATTCTGAATTTGACGCAAAAAACAAAAAACAAAAAAAAAATAATAATAATAAAAAATTATGGAGTTTAATATCATTTAAAAAAGGATAAAAATGTATGAATTTCTGTATTTTTAGTTTTTTTTGATAAAAAATAAATTATAAAAGTTGAAAAAAAAATTGGTTCCTTGGTTCCTTGTGGTTCTCTATTGAACCTCACCATATATATATATATATATATATATATATATATATATATATATATATATATATGTATGGGAAAAGTGAATATACCTTTAAGGGTATATAACTTTAGGTACCCAAAGTCACCATACTATGTTGTTTTGTATCATATATACATTGTAATTGTCAAATGTTTTTATAATTCAACTTCTAACTTTATTTACTTCCAAGATTTTTATAAATTTCACATTTATCTTACTCTAACATAATTTTTATTTTCAACTATAATATATATAATGTAGTAGGTGTTCGGCAAAACGATGTGATATAAGAGGAAGATAATAGTGAAATTTCAAAAATCTTGAAAGTAAATCAAGTTAGGTGTTGAAGTTTAAAAACAATATAACTAATATATCAAACAAAATGACATATTATAGCGGGTTTGGGACCTAAGCTTATAAACCCTTAAGGGTATATTCACTTTATATATATATATATATATATATATATATATATATATATATATATATATATATATATATATATATATATATATATATATATATATATATATATATATACCAAAATGGGTTTGTAAGAAAAATGTTTTCAAATGAAAAAATAGGTTTGTGAGGACAAATGAATTTGTCGTTTAGTTTATCCAAAACTAATTTTGAACCGTTTGCGATGTTCGGTTTATCTAAGGCCCCGTTTGATAGTTGTTGATTGAGAAAGTGCTGACTGGGAAAGGTTTGTCCGAGTAAGAAATCCTGACTGAGTAAGAAATCATGTTATTTGATTGTACATCTGACTAAATGTGCTGACTGATGAAAAATGACCATTTTACCCTCACGACCATCAGTGGTTACCATTCTATTTTGTACTATATTGTATTTTATATGTTTTTTAACACATAATTTGTCTATATTGTAGTTTAACATATAATTTGTCAATCTTGTATAATGTGGAAATTAAAACCTTTTAGTTTAAACCCATCTCAGCAACATGAACTCAAAATGTATGTGTAGCCCCACCTATAATCCCCATCCAAAGTCCCTGCACCAGATAAAGGAATTACACTAAAAAGATTTTTTCCAACAAAATCTAGTTGTACTTGGTTGGTTGAGAAAACAGATATATGATATGCATACAACCAAATCTATTCATATAGCTCAAGAGTTCTAAATCAAATTAAATAAAATTAAAAATAAACGAAAAAAGAAGCAGAAAGTAGGGAAGCCGTAAAGTAGGGATTTCTCTCTATCTGTTCCAACATTACTTCAACTAAGGGGTAAAAAGGTACAAACACTTGTGTTTTAATTGGATGGATAAAATTAACCAGTGGAAATATCAAATACCCATTGATAATTGATGGAAATTTATGAGGATCAAGATAAACACCAAAATTTCTTCCAATTCGCAAATTGAAGGTACTTGTAGGATTTCTAAAAAACACTAGGAAAAATGATTTGAAGGTACTTGTAGGATTTTTAAAAAACATCAAAATTGCACCCAATTTGCAAATTGACCACAACAACAAACATCAACATAACAGCAATCAAAAAACAGCAACAGAACACCAAAAATCTGAAATTCAAACAGCAAAAATATGATCTAATCGGTCTTAAGGAAATATATATTAACAACAAACAAGAACACAACAACAAAACAACAAAAATCGGCTATATAACAGCAAAAATCGGAACACCAAATAGGAAAAGAACAACAAAAAAGAAGATAGAACAACAAAAAATAACACAACAGCAAACAGGAACATAGCTGATGAGAAGAGGAGCACAAAAATCGGAACTTTAAACTAGAAAAAAGAACAACAAAAATCGAAACTTTAAACAGATAAAGAAGTTACCTGATGAGAAGAGGAACACAAAAATCGGACCTTCAAATCGACGATTCTTGTTGTTCAAATCAGAACACAAAAATCAAAACTTCAAATCGAGGATCTTGCTGTTCTATGAAGAAGAATAATGCGCTGAAAGAGGAAAAAAAACGAAAGGATGGAGTCGCTGATATGCAAGGGTAAAATTGGAAACGTAGAAACCTTTCTTGCTCAACTAATTTTTTTCTTCTAACCCACTCAGATATTTCTTTCCGAGTCAGACATCTAAATCTATCAAACACCTCTGACCGAGTTAGCCAAAAACGTCTGACTCGACTCGGTCAGACACAAATGGCCTAAAACTAATTTTGAGCCGTCCGATACGTGAGAAGAGAGTCTACATACTCTTTTACTTCTTTTTCCTACTTGCATTTGTTTTTTTCATGCGCGTTCCATTTATCTAAAACTAATTTTGAGCCCCTAAGTTTTATTTGTTTTTACATTCTTTACCTTAAACTAATTTTCATCTAACATATTTTATATTTATAATTTTAAAGTTAAATCGTTGGCATTTTGTATGTTATAAATATGGTTCATTACTATATTTTTAAGTTATGTTTTTGGTCTCTTATATTATTTATTTTTATAATTATTGTTTTTATAAATATTATTCTTTATGATTATAATTTCCTAAATAATTAGTCATTTATATAGTGTACCAATCAAGATACAATGTCAAAATTTATTTTTACTCGTATCATTCATACATAATTGTTTCGGTCGATGTTTTATTTTATATTTTTGTGGTTCACTTTGCAAAAGTGTTCACCATCGCAATGCACAGGATGACAGAATACTAGTTTTTATTAAAATCTCTCTTTATGACCCACTTTTACGGTTTTGCCCATTCACATTTTTTTTCTTTAAAAAAAATCACAAAATACCCTAAATTTTCAGAATATTTTACTTTTTTTTATTGTGTAATTACATTGCTTAGGTTTCATTTCGGATCCGCCAATAAAGGCCTTAATAAACGCACAAAAACTATAAGGTTATATTTAGAAAATGCAAAAAAGTTGAAGGTGATAGTCTGATACCATTTCAAGCGTCAAACGTCATTTCAGATTATAGATGCATAAAAACTATAAATTTAAAAGTTTAGAAATTTAAAATATTCATTTAATCATTAATATTAACATATTAAATTGTTAATTTTTTTTGAACCGGCAAATCTCTATTCTAATAAACTAGCCGTTTATCCGCGCCAAGCGACGGGTGAGAATAATTTTTTTCGATAATTATTTTTATTCGGAGACATGTATGATTGGGTACCCAACTTTGACACGAAGGTAATAAAAAAGTAAACCCGTAACAATGAATCTAATTTGTTTTGGAAGATGGTAACTTTTAAGTTGGAAGCTAACCCATTTAGGTAGATTATTTTGGGTTTAAAACAAAAATATAATGTTGTTTCAATTAAAAAAATAAGTTGTGTAAAAATAAATTTTGTTTTCTTATTTGAAGATGCACATTTTCTTTTGTGATCAAAATTCAGTTTGAATTTTGAATATGAGTTAAGTACCTAAAACAAAATATATTCATTTTTATTTTTATTTTTCCTCTGAAAATATCTTTCACCATGTTCATCAATACCTCAGTAGAGATTTATATAAATAGTAGACATTTATATAAATATATACTATTATTTAATAAGAATTCGTTTCACCGTGTTCACTTTTAGTGGAAAGCTATAATTGGATAAACCTTTTGGGGGTACAATAGCTAATCAAAAATTTAATAAAGGCAATCTCCCTTTTCACCTATAAGAACAATGTGTTTGCATTCCATTATCAAACAAAAACACCAAGAAGTGGTAAATATTTCTAAAAATTCTTTCGTTTCTTGCTTTCCAGAGACACCAAATTGTCCCATATTTTATAGCTTCAGTAACTTTTCTTTCTTTTGGGCATTTTCCCCATCTTATGTCCTTCGCCAGCACCTTCCAGACTGTTGTGCAATCAAGGATGGAATTCGAGACACCACACCATTGGTCAACCGTCGACCAAACTTCTTTCGCCAACGGGCACCCGATAAGTAAGTGATCCGTTGTTTCATCATTTATTTGGCTCGCGTCACAAGTAGTAGAGTTAACTGCAGGGGCGGAGCTTCAACATTTTATTTGGGGGGCCGGAAATATAATATGTATAAAAATCGATGAGCAGGGGGGGGCATAGCCAAAATTTTATATTTTTGGTTCTAATATGTATAAAATTAAAGTATAGAGACTAATTGTGATAAAAAAAATCAGGGGGGTTACAGCCCCCCCCCCCCCCACCAGCCCAAATAAAGATCCGCCCTTGGTTAACTGGAACCCCTCTTTTGCTTAGAGCAACCATCGATGGAATTCGGTTTTGTTCTCCCCGCCATACGAAATATGAAACTTTTTTTGGTACCGCATTAGACCATGTGAATTCACCATTGGGAATCGGGTGGGATGCCCTATCAAGTCTTGTTAATTATCTTTAGGTTTTAACAATATGACTATAATTACTTAACAATAACTTATATACTACATTTTGATAATATAATTATAATTACATATATAACAATAACTCCTTTATTAGAGGAAATGGTATTACAAGGTAAAATGGAGTTAGTGGTGGAGCCCATATTTGAGGAAATGGTATTTATTACAAGGTAAAATGGAGTTTGGAGTTGGTGGTGTTTTTATTTGCAAAGGCTTTCATAAATTGAAATTCATTTGCATTGACTATTGAAGCATCTGAAATGTGGTGGCAATTGAAATTCATTTGCATGACTATTACAGTCACATCCATGCTCTAAGGTTCAATTGCCTGTCACATCCATGCTGTGACTTTGTGTTCCGACTTTTTTTTGGTACTTTTTTTTTGGTGACAGACATATCCAAGCTAGGTATTGAGTGCTATAAATAAACTGTTTATCTTCCTTCCAAATCTTATTAGCAAACACACACAAAAAAGATATGACAAATGCAGAGCAAACAATCTCAGATTTAGGGACCGGATCTGTTAAACGCGCATCACCTCGATTTATTGTTAGGTCAGTGCATTTTCATTTTTGTCACTTCATTTCCATTTGTGTATGGTACCTTAACCCACTTTTCTATGTTCTCCTTTATTCCAAATGTTGTTCTTCAACTTGTTGTACTACTTGCTATATATGAGCTAGCAGGTTAATGTATTCCGTTTTTAAATTTTGTCCATTTGTTTTAATTTCTAGCTACCTATTAGAATCGGGATTCCATTGATTGCTATGAATAATGAATATGATGATGAAAATAACTTGTTACCCATCTTCTAAAGCCGGTATACGCTGAAACGTTTTTACGTGAATCTTGGAAATTATGAAGAACTAATTCATAGGAGTTTATACAAAGATTTAAAAAAATAATAAATGATATGAAATAATACATGTGGTTTCATTGAAACAAGTTGGGATATAATCGTGGTCTATTTCGTTTTGGTTTCCAAGAATCGTGGATTATAGATTCATTTTGCACAAATCGTATAATGGCGGACAGTAAATTTGCCAAATTTCACACACTAATTTGGTTTAAATTGTTTAAAATATAATAATGTTTTCCTCCTTCACCATAAGCAAGTCATCACCTATTTCGTGACATTTCGATAATTTTTAAGCGATGGATAACATACTTTATATATGTTAGTTAACCTTTAATCTTACAGTTAAAATTTTCCTCTTTTGCATAGTCGTGAAAGGCCAAAAACGAGAAGTGTGGAAAGGGCGGTCTTTCGAAATCTGAGACGCAAAACCAATACTCGGTACGTTCCATTGAGTATTCACTTACTTCGTATGGTACCCCGGTGGCCCGGCGTTTTAGTATTTATGTTTTCCATATTTTGCTACAATATGCCCAAATATTAGTATCTTATTAAATGTATGAGTAAATTGCATATTTGGTCCCTATGATTTGCTCAAGTTCATACATTTGGTCTTATTATTGGATGTTTGATATGGCCGTTCCTTGTGGTTTGCATTTGTTGCACTATGGCGGAGCTAAAATTTAAGAATAAAGGGGCTGAAAGCCTCACATTGCAATAACATATTAAAATATAATGTTATACCCAAATAAAGTAATAAGTGTAAAATTTTAAAGAAAAATTCACAAGTAACATCTATTTATTTGAAAAAAGAATCGGTGGTTTTTTCTTGCTTATAATTTACCCTATAATTATAATAAACCAAACTATCATGCTATAATAAATTATGAGTTACGTTACAAGTAACATTAAATACAGTATGCAATAAGAAATAAAATTTACCTTCTTAATTAGAGAATTGAAATCATATCAATGTAGCAGTGTAGCCGAAAATAATTTGTTAATCGAAAACTAACCTCCTGCGATTTTTTGATGTGCAAAATCAAAAAAAAAAATTGTGATCTTTAAGTATTTTTTTTATGCATTTTAAGGGTTTTTTAAGGTTTTTTTGTTTTCCATATAACCCTTCCCTATATATATATATATATATATATATATATATATATATATATATATATATATATATATATAAGTAATAGTTTTAGCTATAATGTTATGATACATTTTTAAGCAGGCAAAAAAAATGAAAATAGATAAAATAAAAAAAATATGGCCATTAAGAAAACGCAAATAGACTTTAAATTTAGGAAAACAAAGACTCGAAATTCAAGAAGACAAATAGACTCAATATCATACCTTTTGATAAAAAAAATGGTGAACATAATTTATGATATTAACCCATTAATCTGTGTATATAACTCATTGATTGTTTTAATCCGGTTTCCGATAGATATCAATTCTCTCGTTAATATATACTTAATATTTTTTTTATGATTTGTATATTTGTCAGGTTTCGATATCGTTTATGGAAGTACTATTTTACTGTTTACACAATATGGATAGGACTCCTTGCATGGAAGATTCAAAAGGAAGAACAATCACCATTTGTTACTCAAGGTTTCTTCTGTTATGCATCACCGGTTGCACTTTGCATAACAATATTGGTGTATTGGATTTTGTTCGATGAAAAGAATACATTAAAATATTCGGACATGGTACAAAGGATCCTAATGGGTGTTTTTTACTTCATGGGAGTTCTTGCACACCTATCACTTATGTTGCTATATTTTATCACTCCCAAGCTGAATTGGATTGGGTATTTGCTAGTAAGTGGACTCTTTCTTTTCATGTTTGCATACATATTTTGTGAGCAGTTGATGCTGCTTGGAAAAAAGATTTTTGTAATATGGGAGTGCATCAAAGGGTTTAAAGAAATGAATGCATCATCATGCACCAGGCCCTCTATTTAGTTTTGCTTTCTTTTTGGTGTGATAGTGTTTGTGATGTTGTTTTGTCTCCGTTCCGCAACTTGGTTTTTAGCTTCTCGTTGGTCATAATTTCTTTAGTTGTGTAAATTCATGTTGTTATCCTATTATTGAATGTTATTCCTGTTGTAATGTTGTGTGTTTTGTTCATAATCTTTTCAATTGTTATAAATTGATTATATATATATATATATATATATATATATATATATATATATATATATATATATTATTTTGTTTCTAGTAACTATTGTGTGCCAGAATGCACAGATCTGGACCATTGGATGAAATATAATCAAATGTCATGATCTGAGGGTCTATGATAGTAGAATAGGATAACATGTACCATATAATCACACAAATTTCAGCATAAGGGCATTTTAGTCAATTAACCTATATTAAAAAAGAAAATTTTCGGATTTTTAGGGATAATTAATTCCTTTATTTTTAAAAATCTGAATATTTTAAATTAATTCAAAATTAAAAATCCGATTTTATTCTGTTAGAATGATAGAATGTAAACCATAAACTAGTAAATATATTTTTCGATTTTATTCTGTCAGAATGACAGAATGCCAACCATAAACTAGGAAATACATTCTGAAAAGACTACACAAAATCAATTCTTGAACTAATAATATACCAAATAATTACATTGTATGATTTTGATTCATTGAATAATAACAACATTCTAAAAGAAAAAAGAAAAAAAAAACATCAAAATCTAACAAAAACACTAATCTATTCTGAGAGAATATTATTTTTAAGCAACACTTTATACATTGTAGCATAACACATTCTGGTATAATACACTCTCGTTCTCTATGTTTTCTTCCTTCTCCACATCAATGTTAGCCTCTTCAAAACCTAAATCCACAAAGAAAACATAATCAAGTTTCAAAAATTAAAAAATTCAATGCATTCTAAGAGAATAAAAACTATAAATTCTAACAGAATGTATTAAAGACTATAAAGTTTGACAGAATATAGTAGAAAATAAAAACTATAAATTCTGACAGAATGTAGTAGAGACTATAAAGTCAACCATAAAACATCACAAATTCATTACCAGTTAAACAAATATACTTGTTGTTAACAATTATTCTCAAACATTCTAACAGAATACATTTATATAAATAAATTCTAATAGAATACATTACAGAATTCAAGAGCTGTGATTGAATACAGAATTCAAGAGTTGTGATTGAATACAGAAATTCAAGAGTTGTGATTGAATCATCAACACACATCTGCATCCATTCCCAGTCATGAATTCAAGAAACAAACACACATTTGCAATATCAATTTAGAAATATGAACACCAATTTTGACTTTTTCGAAACAAACTCCAACTTATGACTGTGAAGTGCAAATTGTATCAGAATATTTCTTCAATCGAACAGAAATAGAACATTGAAGAAATCGAATTTAATAAGATGATGAACACAATCTCGATCTTGAATCAAAATCAAGTTACGTCCGATGGGATTATGAGGATCGATTAGGCTTCATATGCTTCTTGATGGACTTATACATTCGACCAGGAGAAGTCTCAACTAACTTGGGTTATTAAGTATCGATCGTCAGGAGGGAAGAAAAGGGGTGTGTGCTTTTCTCTTCTCCATCTCGTGTGTGCGCATCAGAAGAAAAAAGTGATCGACTCCTTCTATCTATGGTGTGCGTCGACTGGAAGAAGAAAAAAGAAATCGAGGTCTTGATCGGTTGTGTTGTGGGGTGTCGATCACCATAGCTGTGGCTCCGATTCTTTGTTCCAAACTTGTTGAATCGGTCATTCATCTTGGTAATTCCTTGAATATAAGACACGATGCAAGAGAGAGACTAGGTCAAAAATATTGATTTTATTTCCTTAATTGTAGGATTTCAATTAAATGATTCATTAATTAAAAAGTACAAAATGTCCAAAATACCCTTAAATGATTTATTTAATTGTTTATTATTTCTTGAATTCTCATTGGTCCATTTAGGAACACAATAGTTGCTAGAAACATTTGAACCTAGCTATCTTTCTCTCTCTCTCTCTCTCTATATATATATATATATATATATATATATATATATATATATATATATATATATATATATATATATATATATATTATACTATATTATAAAGCATATTAATCATATCTTCAATTTTAAGAGGTATAATCTACAAAGCTTTTTGTACAAATCAATTATGCATAAATAATTCATTAATACTTACCAAAAGTTTGAAGACATGAATTAAGAAAAGTAATTAAGAAATTCAATTTGGAGCAAAATGAAAATTTTAAAATATTAAATTTATATATATATATATATATATATATATATATATATATATATATATATATATATAATTTACATTTTTTTAATTAATCACCAATATTAATTGATTTATATCAATAGTATAAACAGGTAATATAAACATAATGTATGAACATAAATAATTTATTTAAAAGTGGTAAGTTTTTATTACATACCAATAATAAAATCTAATAAATATTCCCCGTAAGAAAACATTCGCCAAAAAAAGCGATTGATCACCGCCTCTTTGCGCGGGCGCACATCTAGTATATATATATATATATATATATATATATATATATATATATATATATATATATATATATATATATATAGGTGTAGGTTCTATAGAAAACAAAAAACCCTAAAAAAAACCCTAAAAATCATAAAAATGCATAAAAAAATACTTAGAGATCACAAAAAAAAAATTATAAAAAATCACAGCTTTTTCTTAAAATTCGCTGAAAAAAAAAATAAAAAATCAATTTTTTTTTTAAATATTTTCAATTTTTTTTTCAGCGAATTTATATTGAAAGCTGCGATTTTTCAAAAAAAAATTCAAAATTTTTTTTTGTGATCTCTAAGTATTTTTTTTATGCATTTTTATGATTTTTAAGGTTTTTTTTGTTTTCCAAATAACCCTTCCCTATATATATATATATATATATATATATATATATATATATATATATATATATATATATATATATATATATATATATTGGAGAGTTCAATTGAGACAAAAAAAGGTTGAGAATAGGGAATCATTTTCAGCCACACATTTATTTTGCCGCAAAACACTTAGGCGTACCAGCGGAAATGGATAACAAATAAACATGTGTTTTCCAACCAAACATGTTTTCTTAAACCATGCTAATCATTACCTTAATATAGACAAGCACATTTTTTTTTATTTTTTTTTTTATTTTTAGAATGCTATTTTTATCGAAAAATTATTTTAAATATATCAAAATTAATATTTTTTTATTCTTTATAAATAGGCATCGATATTGATATAGTTTTAAGATAAAATAAAAAATTTATTTTTTTTAGAGTTTCAGCTGTCCTTATTCATAAGTGAATAAAAATACATCAGATTTTTATTACAGTACATTCGTTATTCACTCATGAATAAAACGTATGCTTAACTTTTTTTTTATAGTTTGAGTATCGTTCATATATGAATATAACACATAATAAAGTTTTATTACTTAAAATATATTTTTTACATCATCTTTCGTGATATATTATATTTATATATGAATAAAACATGTATTAGTTGTCGTCATATTTTATATTCATATTGTAGTAAAAATCTGATGGATTTTTATTCACTTATGAATAACGATAGCTGAAACTATAAAAAAAATAAAAAGTTTTAATTTATCTTAAAACTATATCAATATGAATATCTATTTATAGAGAATAAAAAATTATGAATTTTGATATATTTAAAATCATTTTTCGATAAAAATATCTCCTTAAAAATTAAAAAAACGAAAAAAACTATGTTTTTGTATATATTAAGGTAATGATTAACATAGTTTAAGGAAAAATATTTTGTTGGAAATAGAAGTATATTCCTTTCCCATTTCCGCTGGCACGATAAGGTTTTTGCGGCAAAAATAAATGAGTGGCTGAGAATGATTCCTCATTCTCAACCTTTTTTTATTTTCTCGATTGTATATATATATATATATATATATATATATATATATATATATATATATATATATATATATATAAGGTTAGGTTATTATATTCAAAGTAATTATTGTGTTATTGTATGCATAAATGTGGTCCAATCATTTTACTTATTTTAAGAAAGTGATTAATACATATTATTTAATTAAATATAATTGAAAAATACCATCTAATTTAACTAGAAGGATTTTTAGTCAGTTAACATATATTTGATAAAGGAAATTTGCATATTTTAAGGGATCAAAGATTCTATTAATTTTAACAATCCGATTTTACAAATTATAAGGTTTTTATTTCGGACATTCTGACAGAATATGTTTGAGTATGTTCAAAAATAACAAAATTTCTTGTAGAATAACAAAATTCTCGAACCATCAATTGAAGAATTAAAACAAAAATTACATTAATTCTTATAGAATACATGTAACAATTGCTAAGAATTACATTTATTTTTAAAGAATAAAACTAAAAAAAAACATCAAAAATCTAACAAAAACACTAATACATTCTAAAAGAATAATGTTGCTAAGAGGCGTCGTTCAAATTTCGTGGTCCGTTCTTCAAGCATCAGCTTCTGTAGAAACAAATACAATGAATAAATTAGTGAAAAAATATTCATACTTCATTCCAACATGATTGGAATTCGTGATTCCATTCTGATAGAATTGGAATTCATTTACCAATAATTATATTCATTCGGGGGGGATTCTAACAGAATATGTTCATGATTATCATAAAAAACATTCTTTTCTGATAGAATGCTATAAACGAAGAAATATCATTCAGTTGAAGCATTTTAGCGAGCACTTGGTGTGCATGAAAACAACTTTCAATTCAGTTGAAGCAATCATCTATCAAATAAGCAACCAAAACAACCATTTATGTTAAATCTCGTTCCCCTCTTTATCTAAATAATTCCTCTTTATACTTCCATTTATGTTAATTATACAAAAGAAAAATAAATTAATTCCTTGTTTTGTGACATCTAAACCACAAAATTACAAAACACATCAATCTATGTCCAATTATAAACACATAAAACATTCAAATGGGTACTTGAATAAACTTATATAATGCATAAAAATCCAGTATTTTGGGATGCTATCTTTCGCTATGAAGTACCCAGAAAACAGAAAGAAACATCCCATCAATCCAAAAATCACAGACGTACCCATGATGAAATTCGGCACCAGTGCACTAAAACAAGCTGTTAACGAATTCGACATCAAGATTACCATCCTTACGATCAATGCAAAGTAGAAGAAACTGTTGATTTTAGTGCGTAATCTGACTAGCCAGTAGACTGGGATTGTGTAAAGAATACCGATCATTAGAAGAAACGGAAGAAAGATGAGAGTGTTTGAGATTACATGCGATGAAACTCTATATGCTCCTCTTGATGTTTCCCTCATCAAGATTCGACGTTCTTGTAAGAAAATCGGTAATCCTTCTGTCGATGAAGAGAGGAGGAATGTAAGACTGAATGCGAAGAACCCTAATCGAGCTTGTAACGCGAGTTTCCCTTTATTCGTTGATATATTTACGAAGATGGTTCCAAGGATTTAAACTGGAGAGATACCATGATTATAGGGATTATTTTTGGAAGTTATTAAACAAATGACTAAATTACCCTTATTTATTTATTTAATTATTTAATTTTTTATTTAATTTTGATTGGTCCACATTTATGCATATAATAACACAATAATTAGTTTAAACACCTGAACCTAGCTCTCTCTCTCTCTCTCTCTCTCTCTATATATATATATATATATATATATATATATATATATATATATATATATATATATATATATATATATATATATATATATATATATATAAGGGAGCGTTCAATCGAGAACATTTTTTATTGCGAGAACATTTGAGAACAAAAATTCTTCTTTAATTTGCAAGGTGACATTTTTGTAATTAAATCAAAAATTAGATGTTAATAAATATATTTATATAAATAAAAAAACAATTAAAAACCCACTAACCAACACCATTCACCATCCAACCAACACCACCCAACACCACCACCTACCACCCACCACCACCACCTACGACACACCACCTACCACCCGCCACCAACCACCCATCACCACCAACCACCAAACACTACCACCCACCACTTAACACCACCTATCTCCACTATCCACCACCACCCATCACTCACCACTACCAACAAACACCCACCACTACTACTAACCACCATCACCACAACCTACAACCCAATACCACCACCCACCACCACTTCCGCTACCACTCGCCACCACCACCCACCTCCATCTACATCCACCAATACCCACCTCCACCACCCGCCACCACTACCCCACCCATCACCCACCAAAACCACCACCCATCATCCACCAAAACCACCACCTACCACCACCACTATCCATCACTACTCACCACCATCACCCATCACCACCACCCGCCTCCACCACCATCCCACCCACCACTCGCCACCACCACCCACAATCATCACCGCCATCACCACCAACCACCACCCACCACCCATCACCACCACCCACCTCCACCAACCTCTATCAACCACCACCCATCAACACGACCAACTTTCACCACCTCACATATCACCCACCAAAACCACCACCCACCACCACCACCTACACTACCACTCACTACCACCACCCATCACCAACACCCACCTTCACTACCCATCATCATCGACCGCTACTACTACCCCACCTACTACCTGCCACCACCAACCCGGCCCACCACCATCTACTAACCACCTCCACCACCCACCACCACCACTCATCACCTACTCACCTCCACAACCGCCCACCACCATTACCAACACCCATAACCACCACCACCCACCTCCAGCAACCACCACCACCTACCTCCAGTAACCATCACCACCACCCCATCCATCACCCACCTACACAACAACCACCCCCACCACCGACCATAACCACCTCCCACCTCTCACCCACTACCACCAACACCCATCACCACCACCCACATCCACCATTCATCACCTCTACCCGCCACCACCACCACACCCACCACCCGCCGCCACCAACCACCACCCCTCCAGTATCATCACCACCTACCACACCTACTTACCACCACCACCATTATCAAACATCACCAGCACCACAATCACCACCATCGTCAGCACCAACCACTATCACCCACTCATCATCACCACCCATCACCACCACGAATACCCACCATGCACCACCATCCATCTCTACCATACCACCATCACCCACTACCTACAACAACAAACACCATATGTGATTAAATACATATTATGGCATAAATCATGTGTGACTACCTATATTTAATCACATAAATCACATGTGATTAAATACATATAATCACATGTGATTATATGTATCTAATCACATATGATTTATCTAAACAAGATTCATTTTCATGTTTTCCATTCAATAATTTTTCTCATGTATTTAATAATATCTGATTATATGTATTTAATAACTTATGATTATTCATCTCAACGATTTATTTTCGTATTTTTTATTCAATGGTTTTTCTCTTGTATATAATCACATATGATTATTTGTATCTAATCACACATGATTTATATACACAAGATTTGTTTTAATATTTTCGACTAAATAGTTTTTCTAATGTATTAATCACATTTAATTATATATATTTAATCACATATGATTAACGTATATAAAGAATAATTTTTGAATCAAGAACGCAAAAACAAATATTGTGCACATAAATCATATGTGATTAGATGCGTATAATCACATGTGATTAAATACACAAAAACAAATATTGAATCAAAAACGCAAAAGGAATATTATCCATATAAATCATATGTGATTAGATAAAATCGTTTGGCGTATTTAATCACATGTGATTACATGTATATAATCACATATGGTATATATGGAAAAGATTTGTTTTCGCATTTTTGTTTCAATAGTTGTTCTTGTGTATATAATCAATGTGATTATATGTATAATGTATCTAATCACATATGATTTACATTGATAAGATTCATTTTTTTTCGTTTTCTATTCAATAACTTTTTTCATATTTTTAATCACATGTGATTATATGTATTTAATCATATATGATTAATATGGATAAGGAACAATTATTAAATCGAGAACGCGAAAATAAATCTTGTTCATATAAATCATATGTTATTAAATACATATAATCATTTGTGGTTAAATAAGTATAATCATATGTGATTAAATACATATAATCACATGTGATTAAATACACGAGAACAACTATTGGATCGAGAATGCGAAAACGAATATTGTCCATATAAATCATATGTGATTAGACACATATAATCACATATGATTAAATACACGAGACCAACTATTGAATCGAGAACACGCAAATAAATTGTTTCCACAAAAATCATATATGGTTATATGTATTTAATCACATATGATTTATGTGGAAAATATTAATTTTCGTGTTTTCAAATCAATAGTTAGTATCTTGTATCTAATCACATGTGATTATATGTATTTAATCACATATGATTTGTATCGCATGTAATCATATGTACTTGATCATATATGATTTATATAGACAAGTTTCTTTTTAGTCCATATAAACCATATGTGATTAGATACATATAATCACATATGATTGAAGTTGACAAAAAGTAATTATTGAATAGAGAACGCGATAATGAATCTTGTGTACTTAAATCATATGTGATTGAATACATATAATCACTCGTGATCGAAAATGTGAAATTAATTCTCGTCCACATATATCATATGTGATTAGATACATATAATCACATGTGATTATATGTTTTTAATCACATATGATTTATATGGATGATATCCCTTTTTGTGTTTACGATTCAATAGTTGATCTCGTATATTTAATCACATGTGATTATATCTACTTAATTAGATTTGATTCTTTGTATTTAATCACATATGATTTATATGCACAAGATTCATTTTTGTCCATATAAATTATATGTCATTAAATATATATATATATATATATATATATATATATAAATATATATATATATATATATATATATATATATATATATATATATATATATATATATATATATATATAATCACATGTGATTAAATACAAGAGAACGACTATTGAGTCTAGAAAGCGAAAATAAATGTTGGCCAAATAAATCATATGTGATTAGATATATATAATCGTTCATGTGATTCTATGTATTTAATCACCTATGATTTATGTGGACAATATTTATTTTCTCATTTTCGATTCAATAGTTTGTCTCGTATACATAATCACATATGATTAGATATATATAATCACATGTGATTACATGTACTAATCACATATAATTTAAGTGGACAGTATTTTATCTTTTTGTTTTCAATTCAATAGTCAGTCTCGTGTATTTACTCATATGTGATAATATTTATCCTCTCTGCTAGATTTGTTTTCGTATTCTTGATTCAATAGTCGGTCCCGTGTATACAATCACACATGATTATATGTAACTAATACATATGATTTTATAGATAAAATTTGTTATTGCATTTTCGATTTAATAATTTTTCTCATGTATTTAATCACATGTGATTATTTATATTTAATCACATATGATTATTATAGACAAAGAACAATTATTAAACCGAGATCGTGAAAACGATTCTTGTAGACATAAATAATATCTGATTAAATACATATAATTATATATGATTGAATACCCAAACTATTGAATCGGAAACGCGAAAATGAATCTCGTGTATTAATTGAATGTGATTATATGTATTTAGTCAAATATGATTTATATGGACAATATTTTCTTTTAAATTCTCGATCGATAATTGTTCTAATGTATTTAACATGAGAACAACTATTAAATACATATAATAAGATTAGATTAAGTACAAGAGACTAATTATTAAATTGAAAACGACAAAATGAATATTTTCACATAAATCATATGCGATTAAATACATATCAACACTTCAGTTTTTATTTTTTATTTTTTTAGTAATTGTTCAGATTCCATACAAATACATAAGTAAAACTTAGATGTTATTTTTAATTAATTACACGATGAAAAAAACAATTTAATACATTAAAATGTAGGATGTACAAAACAGTAACACTACATCCTATTGCATACAACATATTTTATTGATCTTATGCGTTGCCCGCCGTACACCTTTCTATCTACTTTTATATTTCAAATTGTTTAACTAGTTTCAAGACAATCCTCGGTACTTTAGATATTATTTATAAAATTCCACTAATATGATGAATAAACTTCAATTCATACGATTTAGTTATCCATGTAATTTTCTTTGCATAATTCATAATTAATAAATAAATCATATAAATCATTCTTGCAAGTTGAATATCGTATAATTCATATGAAACAATGCAACATAGTCCAAGTCATCAAATCAAATTGCAACGTAGACTCCATGATCTTATAGCTATTGCATTTAAGTTAATAAATTTAAGCTTAGCCCATAAAAAATCCAAGTTTAATATTAAGAGACCACTACCACATTTAAAGCCCAATTGCATATTAACCTAATTATAAAGTCAAAATAGTCAAAGAAAAAAGTTACCTAATCCAAATGTCACTATGTTTCTCAGTCTGATGGTGGCTTTTTCTCTTGCGACGGCTTCAACCTCGTCGTTTAGCTTGCTCTATGTGCCAATTGAATCATCATTTCCACTTTATTTTTCTCATCAAGTGTTTCCGCCAACGATTTCTTCTCCACTGGAACTCCAATCTCCGGTGATACGAAGCCGATGAAAATATCTAAAAAGGAACTCCCATCTCCGACGATACATGGATTGATTACCTTTCCAGTCCAAGAAACTTCTCAGATTCCAAATTAACTTGCTTAAATTCCTTTTAACTGCAACCAATTTTCATGAGTCATCAGGTACCTAAAGTGGAAAATATTGACCAACAAAGAGTTTTTGAGATATATCTTAATGGTGTTGGTGAAAGCAAATCGGACAACCTTTATATTGTGACGACGATGACTGTTGAAACTAGATCGGGAAGTAGATCTGGTTTCCTTCTGCTTCAGATCCGTAATCGATGAAACCAGATCTAGTGACTGATAGAAAACGAGATCGGAAAGGATACGAGAAGGAGGCGATTTTCCGACAAGGTGCTTTTCCGGCTGAGGAAGATGAGAGGCGGAAGAATCTGTTTCAGGAAGAGGATAGACAAACGGAAGTGGTTTGGGGCGACACTGTAGGAAGATGCGAGGAGCTGGTTTCCGGCAAGCTAACGGAGTGGGGGAGAAAAATGATGTGAAAGCAGATCTGTAGAGAGTGAAGAGACAACGTTCTGGTGGTGGTATGGACAATCCGGCGGTAGTATGGACATTCCGACGGTGCTCCGGTCAATCCGACGACGGTCCGGCCGTCCGTCTGACTGTCGATGGTGGCGGTTCGGTGGTTGTAGGGTTGTGCATGGGTGGGTTTTGGACCCCAACCCAACCCGTAAATGATTGGTTTCTGGTTTTCAGAATCCAATAGGATCGGTTTCTGGTAGGCTCGGTTTCTCGGGTTCTGATATCGGTTTGGGCGGTTTCTCGGTTTTTTGGGTTCAACCCATACACTTACGGTTTCTGGGTTTAAACCCATGGGTTTTGGGTTTAAACCCATTTTCCAGAAATGGAGAAATAAGTTAAATAATTCAAAAAACGCCTAATTGAAGTTAAATACTTCAAAAAACATGAGTTTTACAACCAAATTGTCTATTACAACCAAACACACAATCAAACTAAAACACAAAGTCCAAAATTGTCGATTAGACGATTACAACCAAACACAGAAAGCCCGGAATAGTCAAATAGTCGATTATCAACCAAAAGTCCAAAACACGCAAACACGAATCTTCAATCCATATCCTTAACCAATTCCCCATTCATCTACAAACCAAAAAACATTAGTATTGATCAATGATTATTGAGTAATAAACTTGTGAAAAAATATAAAATTATAATAATTGAGTTATAAACCTTTAAAATTCAAGTAAAATCCTCATCCATGCAACTCCCTTGACCACACCCCAATTCCTCTACAAACACAAAACAATAGTATGTAATTAATTAATTATAAACATATATAATTACAAACTTATAATTATGTAAAAAATAGTAAAATATTTACCGGTTTCTATTGGCACCAACTTCTCTCGCGTCTCTTCCATATATAAAGTCGTCATATTTTTAAACTGGATATCAATTGGGGTGTCCTGTATCCAATCTTGTGCGCAAATCAAAGCTTCGGCAGTCACATGTGTAAGGGAGCTTCTACATTCATCAATCACCCTCCCGCCAGTACTGAATGCCGACTCTGATGCAACTATAGATATTGGCATTCCTAAAACAAGTTTCGCCACTTCAGAAAGTACAGGAAACTTTGTTGAATTAGATTTCCACTACCCCAAAATCTGGAAATCCTCCGCCCGTTTTTCCATCCCTTCTGATAAATAAATCTCAAGCTCTGTTTTATTAACCCCATGCCCACGTTTTTCCATAAACTTTTCAAAATCGTCTTCCATATCAACTCCATGCCCAAAATCAAAATAACTAGGTGTAGAAAACGATGCACTCCTTGTCTTTTCACATCTTTCTCTCTCCGTCTTGTTCTTGAAGTGTTGAAACAAGTCCTCCAGTGTTTTGTTGACATGCTCCAGAATTGTTTTTCTTTTGGTAGAATTCTTGCCATAAATCAACTCCAAGCAATACTCCAAATAACACATCTTGTTGCGGGGATCTAAAACGACATCAACATGAAGCATGAAGTTCATGTTCTCAATGTTGTCCCAATATTTGTCGTATTTTTCTTTCATCGACTTTGCCATCTTTTTCTTTTTCTCGTCTGTGCTTGGACACATTCTAGTCATGCTTGCTTGCATTGTCACAAGTTCCTTAAAAAATATATTTGTTGTCACATACTTGGACCCAAATATCTTTTTTGTGACATTGTAAAAGATCCTCAAATAGTCGATAAAATACCTACCAAAGAAATTAAACAATATCAGATTTCATAATTGAAGTAAAAATATATATAAAAAAAATATACCTAGCAACCTCCCAATCTTCGGCGTCGGGAGTCCCCACAACTTTCTCATTTCTTCTTTTTTTTCTCGTAGTCACTTCACCATCATCAACCTCACTTCCGCAAAAAGTTTTAAAACCACTATCAATCGCAAGAAGCCTACAATACAACATAAAATTCAATAAAAACATTAGTATGTAAATTATATAAAAAAAACAATATATCATACTTAATAGTATATAAAATACCTATCAAACGCCGCCTCATACTTTTCTGCCGTCTCTAACATCAAAAATGTAGAATTCCATCTTGTGTCAACATGAAGGGATGGTTTCTTACTACAATTAATCTTCACTTTCTCAACACACTCTAGGAATGTAGCAAACCTAGCACCCGATGACCTCACATACTTCACAGCATTTCAGATCTTTGTGATGGAACTAAAATGTTCTTCTAACCCGTCCCTAACCACAAGATTTATGATATGAGCACAACACCTCAAATGCAAGTATTTGCAATCCAAAAAAGCATGGGGTCCCCTAAGCATGGTCGCTAGATACCTAATTGCCCCATCATTTTAGGAAGAACATAAACAATTAACATGAAATCAGAAAAAACACAAACTGTATTTGACGATACAGAGGACTTGCAGGTCTCGTTGGTGGTGCCGGAGGTTTGGGGTTCCGTTACAGGTCACGTTGGTGGCGTCGGAGGCTCGGAGCCTCGGATGTGTGCGAGCGGCTGAGCGTCGGAGGACCTTCACTCTTTACTTCAGTGGGATGCGCCGATGCGGGAATGCGAGTAGGGCAAAACGAAAACGGGATGAGTAAATGACCTGGGCTTCTTTTATTTATCTTTATTTTTTTAATATACATATATATAAAATAAAATAATCAGTAAAAAAGCATCGGGTTTGCGGTTTTAATGGGACGGTTTCTCGGTTTTTAAAGAGGGGTCGGTTTCTCGGGTTGGGTGGGTCGGTTTCTTGGTAAAAACCGAAACTGAACCCGAAAACCCGGTTTTTAAAAATTTAAAACCCAAACTGTCGGTTTTGATTCGGTTTCGGTTTCGTCGGTTTTTTTTCGGTTTTTCGGTTTCTTGGTTCGGGTTTGCTCACCCCTAGGTGGTTGTAGTGGAGCAGCAGATGTAATATCATAAGGCGTAGGGTATGATAGTTTCTAAATAATAAATAAAATGTTAAATAAGTAACCGATAAACTTCCTATTTTAAATGAAAGTTGGAAAAATGTTCTCGTTTGATATATATGCACTCATTTTACATATTAAATAACAAAGATATATATATATATATATATATATATATATATATATATATATATATATATATCTTTGTTATTTAATATGTAAAATGAGTGCATTCATGAAACCTATTTCGAAATGATTGTTTGGAAATAAGGAAAAACCTTTGATATCTATAAAGTATTCCAGTCATGTACTTTTATGTCCACTCAGGATAGGTTGGGATTTGTTTTGGCACTCATGGATACCCGAACTAAGGATTACTGAAATAAAGTTACGACATTCTAAACAAGCCTTACAAGCTCAAGGAACTTCCAAACACTTATCGGGTACTTGTATGATGGTTTACATGCATCTAGGTATAACTTGAATAGGAAATGAAAGTGTGTAGTGTGCTAAGTGTTATTTACACATGAGCCTTATTTTAGAATATACATAGAAAGCGTATCATGTAAAACAAGTTACCTATAATTGGGCCCTATTGAAACTATCATTATGAGATTGGATTTGAGGTTAACACAGGATGGGAATAAACCAATATGCATGGTATATTGGTACTAGTTATTTACCCTTTGGAAGCTTGTGAAACATAAAACTATTAATTTGAAATGATTATTTTCCCTAATATCGAAACTTCATAAACATTAGACGATCTGAAAATGCTTTAGGGGATTGAATTTGGTTGATGATATTTAACTTATTATATGCCTTAAAGAGTTGACCTTGAGAATATCTCAATAGGATTTCCAAGTCCCAACTCCTGAGAGATTCTAGAGTTTCTGAGCTACCCCAATTTGATGAGAATGAGGGAAACACTTGTATTTTGACACATATCCATATGGCATTTACTTTTATGCTTTTTAATTGATATGTCCTTGCATACTTTAACAAAAAAAAAGTCCCAAAAATGCTAATAAAAGTTTTCATTTTTAATTAAATCAAACCTTTCATTCTTTTGTTCCAAAACACAATCAGAATAAAAGAATTCTCAAAACACCAGAGTAAATTAAAAGCAGCCAATGCGGAATAAATCTCCAGGGAATGTTGTGCGATCAAGCCGGAGCCTTCCCTTTGGAACCAGAAGTATCTGAAAAAATTTAAACATAAATCATAAGAACAAAGCTTAGTGAGTTCCCCCAAAATACCACATACCATACACAAGGTATTAAATGTTGTGGGTTGAATCATAGTCTTACAGTCTGTCACACCCCCAAACCAGAACGACGGAAACGTTCGGGGGCGGAGGATGTCGTGCTCAGTATCATAACCATAGTGAAGAAAGTAAACACAACCATCATAAATATAATTTAAAAGGTTACATCGTTCCAAAAAAATACATGTTTCCAAATAAATTACATATGATGTTAAAATATAGCAAAATAATCTGCGCCTTAGCGTCATGCCTTCAAAAATCTTGTGGTTACCTGTATTACTGATTACCTGAGAATACAAGTTGTTTTGAAAGAGTATCAGCATAAAGCCGGTGAGTTCATAAGCAGTTTATGAAAAATGAATGTTGTTTCCTTAAAGTTTGTTACAAGTTTGTTTCCAGAAAATCCAATATTTTCTAAAAGGTTTATTGTAGTCTTATCTGAACCAAGACTTAGTATATGTAAGTAAACCGTCGTACTTATGTGTGTGGTTTTATATTTAAATAAAACTCCTTTTTGTGAAATCTTTGAATTCCCGTGAACTGTATGTTTTGTTAATTCCCCATGTGAGTTGTTATAACCATGCTAAAGACTTGAAGGCCTCGTATACGACGTTCTTCAGGCGTCAGAATGTTATGACATTTGTCACCCCAGACCTGCCGGTCTAGCTGTTGCAAGCAGCTTAGGTGCGGGTTTGTCAGATCCAATATAGATCTATACACAAGTATCACGCTCTCTCTCCAAGAGATTCTGATTATAACTACATGACTTTTCTGTGGTACTTAAGAGTACCTCGAAGGAGAATGTCTCACAAATTTATTCATTAACAAGTTCACGACGTTCTTCAGTAACCCGTACACACCTTGCTCAGCATGTTACAGGGTGTGAATAACTCTTAAACATGTTTTTGACAGTTTTACCCTTAACTGTCCTTGTTTTAGAATGTTTATAAAAAAAATCATCGTAAGTCGGAAACTGCATCCGTAAACTTGGAGAGTTTGGAAAAAGAGTCTACTGTATTCATAAATTTTTCTATAATTTTTGGTGGTCCCAAACAAGTGTGAAAATGTTCATCTTCACAGCGTGATCCGATTTTGTTACTACAGTGATAGGAAGTTTTGTAAAAATCACCATAAATTGTATAAAAATTGTATGGAGATGTGCAAGTAGTCATTTTAAAAGTATAAACCCGAACTATTTTCATATTAAACAATTTTGAAAAATATTACGTTTAAGTTGGGTAAAACAGTTCGTGAACAGGTCACAACTTTTCTGTTGTAAGGTGTCAAGTGAAGTTTTAAATATGTTTTGGTGTTTTAACTTGTATTCCCCCCTGAAAACTAAAGAAAACTGGAAAATGTAGCGGTATGAACTCACCTTGAGTGATTTCTTGAAGAGTGGAAGGTTGAAGTCGAGGAATATCAAGTCAAGAACATTTGATGAATACGTGAGAGTTTGGATGATCCTAAGAACGATTTTTGGTGTTAAAATGTGAGTAGATGATTCAAGGATATTATGAAAACCTGGAAAAACACTTGAGTTTAGATAGAATACTTACCAAAAAGTGAAGTAATAGCTCAAAAACACTTCCAAAGAGTGGCTGGAAGTAGAGAGAAAAGAGGCTTTCTTGAGGGGTAAGAGAAGTGTGTAAGTGAAGGAAATGATCAAGGCTTTTAAGAAGTTACTCCAGGGGTTTCTTTATATAGATGTTGCTGGAGAAATTTGCAAGATTGATAGGATGTTTACCTTTGTTTGTGTGATGTGGATAGAGTTGGACAAATGAGAAGATGACACATGGAAGGCAAGTGGGCACACTTGACCCACTTGTGGTGTAAACATCCTTAGATATTTCTCTTAATGTAAAATAATGATTTATAATTAATAAATCCTTGAGAAATGAATAAAATATGAGTTTAGGGAGTTTAAAATGGTAAAAATATGAATTTGGTGAAAAATCCCCGTTAAAAACGTCAAAAACGGGCTTAAGAGGCGAAAGTAGTCGATAACCGGGAAATAGGAGCGGACCTGCGAGGTTCGGTCCTTAGGAGATGAGGACCGAGAGTAGGGAGAAGGAACCGAAGGGGAGGCTCGAGCCCGAAGGTGACTGGACCGAAATGGACCGAAGGGTCGGTTTATTTCGGTTGTAGGAGGTTTCGGTTCTGACTTTGGTTCACAAGAGGTTCGGTCCGAGAGGCTAAGTTCGGTCATGAGAGGGGACCTTCGGTTCTCAAAGGTATCTTCGGTCCTAAAAGGGTGAGTTTGGTTCCTTAGGGTTCGGTTCCTGGGGGGTTTCGGCCCTAATTAGCTATTTTTCAATATAACTCCCCGATTCAAGCGGTTTTTGGCCAAGTTAAGGGTCGGGATGACCCGGATAACTATAAAAAGTTTAGAGAGATTTTGAGAGAGATTTGGGAGAGATTTATTTTTAGCCATTATTATTGTATAATCTCGCAATGCAAGGTTCGTGAACCCTGTTATGCTTCGTTAGTGATTGTTTTAAGTCCCCAAAAGGGTCCATAGTCATGTTTTGACACGTTTAACTCCTTTCTTAGGGTTTTACATTGCTAAACACATAAATATCTTAGACACTTGAATTCTTGACATACAAATGCACATTTTCATACATAGAATAACTTTTAACATAGAATTACTAGTTAAGTTTGACCGGTTTGACTTGTTGACTTTGACTTTTGACTTTGACTTTGACTTGAGTTTGACGGTTGTCACACAGTCACTTCCTGTTATAGGCCAAATCATGGTCTTTCCTTGCAATGTTGAGAGCCAAATATCGGTCTTACATACAAGTGCCAGAAGCCATATCTTGGTCTTCCATGCAAGTATCACGAAGACAACTAGCATCCTACAAATTTCAGCGGCGATATCCTAGTCTTACATACAATTGTCAGGGACCAAATCCTGGTCCTTCATACATATGCCAGAGGCCATATCTTGGTCTTCCATGCAAGTATCAGAAAGTCGGCTAGCATCCTACATAGTATAGTGAGAAAAATCACCTCACTCATGTAGTCGAACAAACACAGCTCGGAAAATCCATAAACTGATGCTACAACCCACCTATCAAAATATCTGAGGTCAAACTTCAATCCACACTCAAAGACTAGCAATTAGCCCAAAAGTCAACCAAGTCAAAAAGTCAACAGTCAAGTCAACATCAGTTGACTTTCACATCATGATCAATCCATGGCTACGTTGTGGGAAATGAACTCAAGCTCAATCAAAATTTGGTCACGATCTAACTCAGTCTCGGTCAAAGCTATTATCACGTCGTGATAGACACGCCACCATGTCGTGACAGATTCCTTCCAAAACAGTCGGTGACTACCCATCGTCACGTCGTGGCCTCCAAATGGTCACATCGTGAAAACTGCTTTGGGACAACATAATGCATTAAGCCACTCATCCTAACTTTCCTGATGGCCTTCATACTCCAAAAACATTCTAAAGATCGATGCTTTATAGACATGCATGTCCAATGCATGTCTTGAACTCATGATAGGTCAAAATGAAGAAAATATAACCAAAATCTCATGCATATGATCAAAACTCAACAAACCTCAAGGATCCATAAAGTTTCCAACTTTATGGAATCCATCCAAACTTTCCTAAATGAAGAGAAAAAGGACCAAAAATCATAGATCTAGAAGCCTTATGCATAAAGATTGGAACTTGATTACTCACAATGGTCCATGAGATGCTCAAATGAAACCCCTAAGCGTGGAAAGATGTTATCTACACCACAAAAGTCTTCTTCTTACCTCCAAACCCACCAAGAATACCAAAATGAGCTTAAAAATGGAGCAGAGGGGTTAGGGTTTCGTTGAAAGGGTTGAAGTCTGGAGAGGATGCCCTTGTGACATCCTCAATTTCACGGCCAGAAAAGACTGATTGTTTATGCTTATTTAAAAATCAGAGTATCATTTTTGAAGAATAATATTACAGAATTTGTTCCCAGAAAACATGATAATGATATTATCAAAGAATTTCCGAAGAAATGTATTTTATTTATAATAAAATATTGAGATGTCATCGTCAATACAGAAACATAAGCATAACAAAATATTACAAGCCTTACAGTGTTTAAACTAGTGGTTTAAAACTCATTGAATCTTTCAGCAGAATGTATCTTAATATCGCTACATGTGATAAAAATAAACTGAGTGGGTCACGTTGGGAAAGCTGGTGAACACATAGGGTTTTCAACCCACAATAATATAATTATTATGTTTAACCGTCAAACAATTAACCTAATTTCCCATCTCCATTATCTTCTTTATTTTTAAGGTTCTACCCTAACAATCATCTATTCTTTATTTATTTATTCCTAAGGATTGTCATAAGGAATAGGCACAGAGTCCATCGTTGACAAGGTTTATCTAACAAACACTAAGTCCATAGCTACTGATGTTATCTATTAGGCACAACTGCCAATGTTATCTATTATGCACTAAGTCCATAGCTGCCAATATTCATATATAAAGCACCAAGTCTATAGCTGTCAGGGTTTTTAAAGTACATCTGGTGAACACGTAGTTCAAAAACACCTACAGGTTGCGAGCCTGCTAGCGTTCCACTGGACTGTCTAGAATAGTTTGTGGTTGTCATCTGTACTCTGCTAGATGACTATATAAACTTTAAAGTCAAGGCTTCTCATCATCTTTCACATTTCTCATCGATTTCACCTTTCATCTCTCATCATCCATACCATCTTTCATCTACCCATCTTTACCCAATATATTTATAGGTATAAAAATACATATACAGTTTAAATCAAGTAAAACATGTATAAATCGTTCATCTAGCATAGATATCACTAACACAGATAATAAGCACATATAACATGTATTAATATTAACTACTTCATATCTATGTGTAAGATTAAAGTAACTATGCAGTCACTTGTTAAAGTGATGATTTGAAATTCACTTAGATATTTAGGTGTACGTGAATATATAAGTATATACATACATGTGCTAGATATTTAGGTGAGTCAATATGAAGGGGAAGGTGTATGTGAGTGAGAGAGAATGAAGGAAGAGTGAAAGATTTTTGTGATATATTGAGGGTACAATTGAAGTATTCACTTAGATATTCAGTGTACAAACAAAGGTGGTGCATGTGCATATATAGTATGCATGAGAGTTAAAGAGATTGTGACGATAGCGAGGTAGGGATCGAACTAAAAGGGGAATAATGAAGGAAATTGAGTATTTGCATGATGCAGTCTTAGATACACACATGTGCAAGTGTACTTTCCAAATCTAGTAATATTCATCATTATTACAAGAAAAAAAACATGGTTAACAACTAAAACCTGTAATAGTTTTTATTTTCTGTTAACCATGGGCGGTAGAGGTGCACAAATCATTATTTTTTTGGAAATTTGGATGCTTTCAAATCGGATTAACAAAATCAAAACTGGATTAAGTTCAAACTGGATCGGATCCAAAGATGTTTTGGATAAGAATATCCAATCCTATAGGAATTGGTCACGGACAGTTTAAAAACTAGTGTTAAAAAGATATATTTGTTTTCGCCATTTCTGTAGTTTCTCGAACTTGATTTCGATGTTGCATTTTAACGATATTTTCATGGTTGATCGGAACTAAACCAAGATAGTATAAGCAATGAAACCAAAGGGAACGACAATGTTTAACTGTTGAAAACGATATTTTTCAACTTTTAATTTTTAGAAAAATGTTTTTCAGGCATATAAGATAGTATAATGGATGGAAACCGATAATGAAAAACCTCTCAAATCTAGTATTAACACAAAATTAAAAAAAAATAATAAATTTACTATATCAAAATCAATTTTATTTATAAATTAAAAAAATAATTTATTGTCCATTTTTTCTAACAGGTTTCATTCAAACTAGGGAAGGGTTGCACCCGCTCTGCGGGGGTCAATTGGTATCATAAATTTTTTTTCTAATTTTGTTGTATTGTTATGTTAATAATAGAACGTAAAGAAGAAACAAAACATATATACTACCAACTTATTTATGATCAGGAATAATTACATAGAAACATTCAGGTGTCTTTGGTGTTGATGCTATTTAAAGCTGCTTCTAGCATCTGAATTTTTTTTTTGTGTATGAGTGTAGTTATTTGTGTGTTAGTCTGACGATTTGGAATGAAGGCTTATTCTAATTTATGGTCGTTTAATTTTACGTGGTAGGTTAGAGAAGTAATGATAACATTTAAATCTTGTTTATGTTTATTTCAATTTCTGACGTTTGAATGATCTTCGGGTTTGATATGGTGGTTCACAAAAGTTAATGAGGCAGGTCTATGCTTTTAGGGTGGCGTTTCTTTAAGCAACTTCTTATTATTTACTATATATTACATGCGCTTATAGGTAAAAACGAAAGACTTAGACATCTGTGAACTTCTTCATCAACTGCTTGTATTTGCCAATTCGTTTGTGAATTGACCCCAGCATAAATGATGTATTGTCTTGCATGGATAGGTTTTCGGTATTTGCATCTTCAAGAAGGTCTTTTATGCTTTTGTAATTGCTACTATTTTCTTCTATAGAGAGATTGCTGTTAAAATCGTCATGGATTTTGGCTCCTTCTTCAATTGTTATTTGAACCGCCTCCATCATGTCACTGACCTCTCGTAGATGGGTAATCAGTTGTTGTAAAATTTTGTCGAACTTGGACGTCTTTCATATTTGTGTAGTGTAGTATATGTTTTACTGTGTGTATGTCAAGTCATGCTTTGGTTCTTATATAAGTGATTCATATGGAGTTTTACTGTGCTTTTGTAATTCGTGGCATGATATGTAGTCTCATAGTCACATCAGTGTTATGACATGTATGCTTCAATTAACAATTTCGTGGCAATACTATATCTATTTTAGGTGAGTAAGTTATAGGATATGAAACGATGAACGCATATTAGAAAAGGTTTTTTTCTTGTTTTTTTTATGTTATTTTTAATAACCATCCAACTTTCATTACTTTCATTGTAAGTCTATTAAAAGGATTGAAGAAACAGTTTATTATTTAATTAGATTTTGATATTAAGTGATAAAGACGTATAAAAACATGTTGTTTGTTTGTTTTTTTTATTTGTTATCTAATTTCGTTGTAAGTACTTTTTGTATTTGAAATTTGAATTTAATGGTGTCAGTTTTGGTTATTGAAGCGTTGGCACATTATTAAGACTGTGGTAATGACGTGTGTGATTAAAGTGACAGTTTGGTGGCGATACTATGGCTATCTAGGATGTATAGGTTACAAAGACCAATTAACTTCTGGTGTATGTAAAAGGAAATTTAATCTAATCGGAATTCATGATTAAATATCTTTAAAAAAAAAATACTATATAGGGAACTTTTTATATTGATATGTAATGTTATGTATTTGAATAGTATACATATTAACATTTAATTATAACAGTGGTTATTTAATTATACAGTATTGTAATATTTTTCGTAAAGGATGCATATATTATTTTATTGGAACATATAATGATCTAAATGTCTTTGTCATGATTTTTATTTTATAAAAGAATTATGAGCTAATGACAAATACTTTTATTAATACGACTGCTTAAAAATAACTTTTTAAAGAAAAATATGAGTTATAAATAAAGTAATTTTTTTCATTGTATATAATTTATAGGTTCAACAACTGTTAACTCATTTTAATATTGTATAATATTATTGTATCTTATATAAGTCTTATTAATTATCATCACGATATACTAATATAGTACAAAACATTTTAGTCATGGTTTTTTGTTGTTGGTTTCATATTATTGCATTTTACTAATGACAAATACTTTTATTAATAAGGATTAACCTATTTTAATATAATATATGTATGACCGTTTTATTATAATACTGAAATTTACAGACAGTAATTTTTTTTATAGTAATTCATTTTATATAACTGCTATTCTCATCATATACTAATAATATAGCACAAAAGATTTTACCTGTGTTTTTCTGTTACTGTTTTCATATAAAATGTGTATTACTTATTCTATTGTACTATAGTGCAAATAACAAAAAAAAAGTCGGAATGATCATTGGATTACGTTGTTGTTTACTGCACTCTACGTCCTCGCTTTTGTTGTTTTTTTGGTGCAGATTCAGCTGTATATGAATAAAAGGAGAGTTAGTTGCCTTTTTTATTTTATTTTCTTATGTGAATAGAATGTATATGTAAGTACCGATAGTGTCATATGATAGTTTCCTTGCTGCATGTGGTGTTTCAGAGGTTGTGGAAGTTGTTTCGAGGTTAGGATTGATCTGAACATTTGAAGATTGTGGAAGCTGTATTGGACTGAGTGGTGTTGCTGTGTTTGTAGGTGCCAAAATTTGTGTTGGTGTAAGTGTCTTATTTGGTGCGGTGATTTCATGCACATCAACAATTATAAAACAGATGTTTTTGGTGGTAGATCCTCTTAACATTTGAATTGACATAATTTTTGATGTGTCTTTGTGATTCATGATCATTGGTGGCAAGAACTTTCTATCACTTACATGGTCATCGGTTATTATTTTTTCCGGTGGACTGCCAATTAGTTTTCGGGCTGAGGCATCAGTCATTAGGGCAGATATGGAGCCTGTTGGATCCGTTAGATCTATAACTATTTTGTACCTGTATAGAGGTAAGCTATATTAGTAAGAGTGAATGCAGATTGGTTGTTTAGTCATTATAATTCTTTTATTATAATCATACTTACAGGAAAGTAGGCAACTCTGTTTTTCCATGAGCACTACAAAACCAGTAGTTGCCGTTCCTGAAAATTGGATCCTTGCATGTTGGGCACAATACTTGGAACCAGTAATCTTTGAATGTGATTTTTGACAACACGCCTTTTACACAGAATGTTTTATCCTATGGTTTTAGATCATCGTAGTGTTATAACTGTGTTAATCATGTGTTAGGAAGTTGTTATTGAAGTATATAACCTACCAGTAGGTCGTTATGATTTTTATTAATCAATTCATGCACTGTTATCAATGGTCCGGAGAGTGTCGGAGTTGGTGGTGTAGGAACGTAAACCTGCAGTCAGATTTTGGAAGTAAATTTTTTTATTAACATTTACTAAATATTTTTTAATAACCATAATGGACCTGTCGATTAAAAGTGTTGTCTCCTGTATTGGTGGATTAACACACACGTGTGTGGCAGGTGATGATCCAAATCTTAGAGTTCCTGTAAAATGTGTGAACAATGTATGTCAATAGTTTTAAAGAGGATAATGAAATTATTTATATAATTGTTATTAAACTGCAAATACTGTTTAGTTATTGTTACCAGCAATTATTGAACTCTTTATATTTGTAATTGCAACAATTGTTGTTGCAGGAGGAGGTGCCAACTGTTCACGTTTTAATTTTTCAGGAACATTAATACATTCTTTCCATAAACTGATTGCTGTTTCATCACCACTGAGTTTTATGTATAAGGGAACCATTAGAACCAGCAAAAATAATTTAAGAAACGATTAATGATGTATAAGTATATATTATGTACCTTTCATCTGCAAGAATTACAAGAATGAATTCCTCTCTATCAGCCTTTGTGCAATTTCTGATTTTTTTTAGCACACCAATGAAATCTGTTGTTTAAAATAAATTTTGGTTACAAATAACGTCTATATTAATATAACATCTTTTCTATAAATACCTGGATAATATGGAGGGTTTTCACCTAGGTCAATCAGATCAGTTTTAGAAACAAATCGAAACCAGGTTGTAGGGATTGTAATAGTGTCAGGAAAGGGAATAATTACAGACGCAAGGCCAACATCAATATAGATTTCATTTTCTAGAATTTTCTGATACTCTGCTAGATAGGGACATGTATATTCTGATATTGTATAGTAGTTGTGAATATGAAGAACTGATTCAATGTATCCTTGGTTGCTTCTTTGTCCCAAAATATGTATTGCATCTCCCTAACGCATTAAAATGTGGGTACATCTTAGTAACAGTAAATAATTTTAGTGTATTGTTTTTATGTGAATTTGTGTGTACTCACATATCTGTCTACAGCAAGATACCATGTTTCATACCGACGGTAGTCTGATTTCCATTTTCGCAAGATCCGTACCTGTAATGGACATCCTTCGCATGCATACTTTAAGTCAGATATGTTAGTCATAATGTTGTCAAATAAAACAACAAACCATTAGCTGTTTATTATATAAAATAATTATAATACACAAATAATAATTAGTAATGATGTTATGAACCTCATTACTATTAACTCTGGATAAAAATTCTTTAAATACAACGTTTTTTGTCTGATTCTGGCATGTATTTTCATCATTGTTTATCAGAATTTTTAGTGAACAGGGAGATGTTGCTCTTGATAATGCAACGTACAGTTGACCATGTGTGAATACAGGTTGTGGCAAATAAATACCAATTTTCTTTAATGACTGACCCTGACTTTTATTTATCGTCATGGCATAACAAATTTTAATGGGGAACTGTTTGCGTTCAAAGGCAAATGGTAAGTCAGGAGGTTTGTGAATGAATTTTATGCGGGGTATGTATACACGCTTGCCAATGCATGTTCCTGTTATTATTATTGCTTCTACTACAGTTGGAAGTAGTTGTGAAACAATTAACCGTGTACCATTACACAAACCTTCCCTCTGGTTAATGTTTCTTAATAACATTACAGGAGCTTTTACTTTCAGCCTGAGGGCGTGAGGCGGGATCCCTGCAAAAGTTAACTGGTTTAGATATTCAGTTGGATATAAACCTTCCAACTCTGATGTATACTTGCCATTTGGTTGCATAGTGTCTGTGCTTTTATAAACCCTTTCTTGGGTCGTCATCATTTCTAGAACTGTTGTATTTAAGGCATCGGCAGTCTCATTTGTGGGATAGACAATAGCTCTTACAGACAAATCAGATGGTGATGGATTGTGCAGCAGATCATTTCCATATACAAAGAGTATTAATGTTTTTAAAGAGTCACTATCTTGAGGTATCAAAAGTGAATCTGGTATTTCTACCCAGCTTGTACTATGTGGATCATCTGTAGCGGGAATTCCTAAAGTCCCATTTCCAATATTAAGTAACCATTCTGCAAAAGCGGATATAGATAAGCCGTTAGTTACATCAGTTTCACAAGCTGCTAAACGCATGTTCTGATGCAATTTATAAATCTTAAAACACGACCACAGATACGAATTTGGAAGAGTTAATGCAATGATGTGAGTCCGAGTACTTTTTGGGGAAACTGGAAGTGTCTGACGGAAGTCTCCGCCAAGGAGGACAGAAATACCACCAAAAGGCCGGTTTTCACAATCCAGAACATCTCTAAGAGAGCGATCAAGATATTCAAAACAGTGTCGATCATTCATAGGTGCTTCATCCCATATAATGAGTGATGTCTGTTTTAGTAGATCTGCAAGTATTGTTCTTTTTTTTATGTTACAGGAGGTTTTTTCAGCCAGGTCAATGGGGATATTAAACCTTGAATGCGCAGTTCTTCCGGAAGGTAAAAGAAGGGACGCAATCCCAGAAGCAGCAACCGCAAGTACAATTTTCCCAATAGACCGGAAATATGCAAGCAAAGTAGTCCACAAAAATGTTTTCCCTATCCCACCATGACCATACACAAAAAGTAACACCTGCTTTTTATTTTGTTCAGATACCACAACAGTGTTATAAACATACATTTGATCTTCATTCAGTTGTAAAACCATTTGTGAATGTTGTTGCTGCAAAGATTCCTTGTCATAACTTGATTCTTCTAACAAAAGTCGGTTCTGTAGGATAGCAACAACAGCTGGATTTGGCATGGGTAAATGGAAATCACCTAATGATTTTGAAGGTGTAGAAGACCTAAGCATGTTCTCCAACTCAAAAAGCAGTTGTTGTTGTACTACATCATCAGCTATGTGATACACTTTATCTGGGAAGTCAATTTTTAATTTCAACATGTAGTCGTCCATCATTTTGCGCCATGCATTTTCCCAAAGTAGTTGTGGATTACTTACTTCACAAAACAGCAGCAAATGGCAGAAAAGAGAACGTAATTGTGAAGAAGTAGCCCATAATGAAGCCTCTCCAAAAGCCGTTAACCATTCCATGTCTTCACCTATCAAACCTAATGCATTACATGCACTTCGAAAAGTTGGATGAAGATGACCAGAGACTGTACGAACATCTTCATAAGACTGACATCCCATCTGATGACAGAGCAACATACGAAAATAGAATAACTCTCCTGAAGATGGATGTACAAATACAAGTCTACCTATAGTTTTTGAAGATTCCAAAACTCTTTGTTCCCATTTTTTAAATTGAGGATCCCATGTATATATGTTGGGGTAGTCAATATAAGTAAGATCACGACCCTTTGGATCTGTTATATTATTATCAAACCATCCAAGTAGTGGTGTCTTAGCAAAATCAGGAATACGAAGAACATCCTCTACTCTACCACTTTCCTTGAATACCACATGCTGCATATTTAGTAAGTGAACAGGCAATGTCATGACAGGGGGATGCCGTCGATGAATGAAAAAGTTTAATATTCTCCATGCAGCTTCATGTGGGCAAATGTAACGTGCATCCAAGAAATTATGAACCTCATCTACAAGTGCGACTTGTGAATCAGAAGTACCGGTAACAATTGCCTCACTTTTCTGAACAACGAACCTAACACGTTCAACTCCTTTTGAAATATATTTAAACAAATATTTGATCATCATATTCCATCCACAATACTCAACATTTATGTGTGCATTAAACCGACTACACAATCTCTTGTTGTATGGTACTAAATATCCATTATCAATCATAGTGCCACTTTGCATTATGTGATGTGCAATTGAGTTCCTTTTGTAGTGTGCGTACCCTTCTTTATCAAAACTTGTAGCATCATGAAAAGGTTTAGGAAAGTGCTTACTACATTTCCCATCCTTCATACAAGGAGCCTTATAATTCAGTGGACCACATGGGCCATGAATCATACACGTCGTTACCGTGTGATAGAGGGACGCTTCCAAGACAGGATCTGGAAGTTCTGCACTTATAAAGTTATCAATGTCAGCAGGCTGCCGAATACTATCTGATTTGGATACCCATAAAAGCGTGTGGCAATGCGGTAAACCTTTTTTTTGAAATTCTATAGTATACAAATCTGAAATATATAAAAAAATATAAATAATTAAAAATCATAAACACAAAATAGAAGTAAAAAAAAAAAGAACACACTTACGTGCTTCAACTTTGCCAAAAGTTTTGTCCTCTTTAAGAAATGAAATGAAGGCCTTGACTTTCATTTAAAAAACTCTAGCTATCACATCAGCTCTACTATGAACATCACGTTGACTATAAGTTTCCATATACCGTGTTATTTCCGGCCACTTTACATTACATGTAAATGTAATAAAGTATTGTGGATTTCCATATACTCTACATATCGACAATGCATCCTGATAATGACTATACATATAACAGGGGCCACCAATAAACGATGCAGGTAAGAAAACCCGTTTACCAACAAATTTATTCTCTCTATCCCCTTTAGACAGAGCATCATAAAGACCAGATAGATAGTCAGACCTTAAATGTTCCTGGATATTCAAAATAAAGTGTAAACGATCTGCTTCAATACAGGTATAAGCATCAACCAGGTACTGCTGGAAAAGTCGACCCGAGTTAAGGATAAGAGAGTATATATCCCGACGCGCATGAATCTGATAACTATAATACATGTTTACTGTTAGGTTTCTAATACGCGCAGCTGCATCACCCCGTAATTTCAAACGTGGACACCAGCCGTCCTCACCAAACAGAAACAGCAAAGGATATTGTAATGGCATATAACTGGGATGTAGTTTACTCACTCGTTGAGGACGACCAGATTTAGAGTGAACAATAATATCATAGTTGGCTGAATTACTATCATCACCAGTAACAATACAACCTAAAGTGCCAGGAGCTGGTGAACCGTATCTACGATCATGAATGTTATTATATAAACGAACTGCATAAGACTCCAGATTCATAACCTCAGCCATCTCCTTAGCTGTTTTAAATGTCTTAACATATTGATTGTGATTAGAAAGGGATTCCATCAGAACACGCACAATACCAGCATCCAAATCTTTCCTAGCAGGATCATGAAAGGCCTTTAATCGATTGGAAACCTCATTAGCAGTATTAACAACATACAACTGCAAAAATCTTGGACCTTTAGAATCATCAGGACATAAAGACCCTATCCAGTGATAAACCTGACCTGAAACCTTAAAAACATAAGGGCCGCGACCATTATTAATATCCTTATCAACAACAGCTCCAAAAGATGTCATGGAAAACATACTATTATAACCTCTTATATCAGTAAAAAACTGAATATCTTCATAAAGTTTAGAAATTTCAAAAGGAGGCGTTAACGGAAGAGGCAAAACAACAGAACCCCCCTTACAACAGTGATTATACTTAGGATGATTGGTTTCATAACGATTTCTAAGTCTTTCCACATACCAGAAAAGAGCTCCACAAAATTCACAAACACAAACACAATCACCACAGTCATAGTATGTAGGAAGACCACCATAAGAAATAAGTCAGGACCGTTTACATGTACGCATAACAGGAGTAGCAGACACAGAGCACTCCCCAGACTCAATAATGCTACGCTTCTAACCCTTACACATATGAACCAAGAAACGAAAGAAACAACAAAAGATAATGAACCGCAGTGAAGGGAAGCAAACAAAAACCCTAACAGAGGAAATACCAAAAACCGGGAAAAGGAGAAGCAGAAGTAAATTACCTGGAGCAAAAGATGAGGAAAAGGGAAAAGAAAGAAGGTCGGCTAATATATTCAAGGAAGAAAAAGAAAAAGAAACGTAAGTTTGAGTCAAAGCAAGGGAATATGATGGAAATAAAGTGGTCAAAGTAAAAAAACCCAAAAAAGTATCCTGGAGCAAAAGATGAGTAAAAGGGAAAAGAAAGAAGGTCGGCTAATAAAGAAACGTAACTTTGAGTCAAAGGAAGTCAACATGATGGAAATAAAGTGACGAAAGTAAAAAAACCCAAAAATAGACAAGGCTCCCACTTTTAAGTTTATATATAATTGGTCTTATTGGTAAATTCTTTCGCATTGTTTCTAAATTATTCTTAATGAAATGGGCTGGGCCAAGGCCTAAAACCTACCATTTGAACCACTACTTGTTTACTTGGTTCGGGTATCAACAAATTCAAGTTCAACCAAAACTCAAAGGCAAAACAGAAAGCAATGAAGACTGCTCCACAAGTAATCTTGATCTTCGACAAAGCCCTCGCCACCGCCATCACCGGCGGCCTTCAACCAAACGCCAACTCTCCTCTTCAAATTTCGTTAGTTCTACAACTTCTTTTCGCTGTTACGCAATCGCTGTTTCGGTATTTATCCGCTCAGTTCATCCTATAATCTGTTGTCTTTTGTTACTTGATTTTACAGAACAGAGTCTTTCGATCTGTCACTAGCTCGATATGGAATCACCGGTGTCAGAGCTTCCGGAAACATCACTCACTTCGTTGATAGCAATAGAGTTCCTCAAGTAGGTATCACTCTTTGATTGCTAGGTTTTTTCAATTCTTCGTGTTAGGTTTAAGCAATCCGCGCAACTTAACACAACTTAGTTAACTTCCGAGAATTGGTTATGCTATTATGCTTATTCGCTTCAAATCACTTCTTCAGTTTACGTAAATCGTGTGATTAGTGCTTCGAAATACAATAATTTGATGAATTTGAACTCATTATAGTTATAATTCTTGTTATGAGTGATTTAATTTTTCAAATCAATGGTGTGACCATTTCTTGTGGATAACAATATTCTATGGCTTCCATTCTTTCATCAGGTTTCCATTTTGGTTATGCAAAAGTACGAATCTCCTGTATTGGCGTGTGCCATTAGTGAAGTATTGTCATCATTAGCAGGAGAAGACAAGTCAAACATGCCTTCATTGATCCTTCCCTTCATTCTAGACTCATCAAAGATTAAACTGGAAAGAAAAAACTCACCAGATGAATCTGTTTATGGCATCCAAATCGGTCCACAAACTGACATGATGCAAACCCTAGCTACCAGACATGAAAAGGCACCCTCATCGATGCAGATTCACCATGAACAGCTATCTTGTGTTCTTCAATTGGTCCGTGTCTTGAAGACACCAGCATTCATTCTGATTGGGCAAATTGGTCAACATAAAAGTACAACAAATGACCTTGAGGTACCTATTCTTGATCTTCTTGTGTGTGCAAAAGACGTTAATACCCCTTCTCATCGTGTTTACCTTTTGATCATTTTGTTTTCTTTCCCAGGTGATTTGTAAAATAGGAGAAACTTTGGCTAGTGTTTCCTCCTTGCAATTTGTGAAAGAAAACATAACATGGAATCCAAATAAGGTGTCAAAAGAACATGAAAAAGAGCCATGGCGTGCTTTATATGGTTGAAATCAGGTTTCTTGTCACACTGAGATGTTCATGTGTAGTCCATTTTATGCATTTCCATTTGTAGTTTTTGTTTCATATTGACATTAGAAAAGTAACAATGGTTATATGCTACATTTTGTTGTATGTTCACTATTGTCAATTTGTCATCATAATTGGGAATTAGAAACAATGATGATCAGAATTTTGCTAATTTCTCAATGAGCTTCCAAGTGTTGGTGATGAGAATGAGGGTATTTATGTCTTTTGGACAAATGAGAGATATACACCGCTTTGTTTTATCTTTTCTTTTTTTGGGTGGGCTAAAAAGCATTGAAATCACATTCAAACAACAAAGAAAAATATGCTAAGTATTTCTATATTATAATACGAACAAACTTTCAACAAAAGATATGATGCGAGGGTTAAGCCTAAGAAGAATCAAGAACATGCTTGATTCTTAACCACTCTAAACATATAAAAGTGAAAACAACACTCGATTATCCTTACAAAAAACTGTCTCCTAAGAATATTTTTTTGTTTCCACGATCACGAACAAGGTTACTCTTATTGGATGGAACTTTGGGGGTGTTTGGGATTGTTTTTTAAGTTGAAAAGTTCTTTTTATAAAAGAACTTTTTGATTTTAACTTTTGAGGGAGACAAAATCAAAAGTCAGTTTTAAAAAGGGTTTGTCTAATGTTTATTGACTTTTGAAGGTAATTTACTTTTTAAGAATGCAAAAATCACAAAAAGTCATGATTTCTTGTCTTTTGAAAAACCATAAATTCATTCTTGCCAAAAAGTTAATTTCAAAATGACTTTTGTAAATGCCAAACATCTTTTAGAAAATTTTAACTTTTTAGAAAAGCCAAAAGTCAAAAAGTCATTTAAAAAACAATCCCAAACACCCCTTTATATGGAGAACATAATCTATCACATGATAAAATCATTTATGTTGCGTAGACTATAAAACTATAACAGATAAGATTTTCCTTGTGCATGTATATATGCATGAATGTATGTAAGTGGTCATAATGTTTAGTTGGGTTCATATATCTAGTAGGGGTTACATGTAGGTGTGTTTGTGTGGGTATGTATGTATGTATATATACATACATACACAACCAGAAGATCTCCAAAATTGCTAACGTAAGTTGGTCAATCATAAACAAAAAAATCAGCTACGACAATTTGACTAACAAATTGTCATCAACCGGTCTCAAAAACGCTTTATGTATTTTCTACCAGAATGCAATATGATCTTATCTATCTATCAAAACAATCTATTAGTAGTAATTAAATATTTTTTTTATTTTTTTTCCTACCATCTTCCTAAACACTTAAGATTTTGATATTTATCATATTTAATAAAATTAATAAATTTTTTTATTTCATTTGTCATCATCTAAAAGTGATAGCAGGATGATTGGGAAGAAAAAATAAGAAAATATTATTGAACACAATCTATCGGTGATTGAGACATTTTGTACATACTTATAAGTTTGACAAATTTTATGGTGTCGTTTATTGCAAAATTTGTCATCATCTATTGGAATCAACTTAAGACTAGCAATTATATGAAAACGTATTTAATTAGTGCCAATAAATATGGTTATTTAATTAATATAAAATATCAAATTGTACAAATTAAAATTTTCATAATAACATATATTTAAAAGTTATAAAATTAGTATTTTGGGTCTTTGGGATGACTTTATTTGAAATTTTGAATAGAGTCGTGGATGTAATTTCACTATTTTGAATAGAGTCGTGCTACTAGAAAAATAAAGGATTTCTAATTGAACATGAAGGGCGTGGATGTAATTTCACTATTTTAGCGTTGAGTGGATCTAGCACTTTGGAAAGTTTTTCGCATTTTGAAACGCTGCAGTTTCCCGCACAAAAGCGTCTTCCCATTCATCACTCCATTGATACACTGGTAGGACCTTACCTCGATCTGCTCTATAGATCAATCAAATCCATCGAATTGTTGTTAATTACTGTAATCTATCAACTGAAACAAACAATGGCGTCGCCGGTGACTGCCGAAGAGCACTCTAACACGAAATCGGAGGAAGGAACCACGGCATTCCATAAGAAAAGGTCTCGGCGTGTGAGCTTTGCGGAGAATACCTCGGTTCACATATTTGACCGAGATGAAGAGACACCTCCGGACCCTAATGCTCCTAGCTCCCCCTACGAGGACCTAGGGTTTTCTGATCGAGATGCTAAGCTGAAGCAGTTTTTCGGAAACGAAGAAGACGACAACGAAGATGATGATACGGATGAACTCGGTCCAAGGAGTCCGTTTTTTCGGGTGGTTCGGTCACCGTCCTCCGGTGGAAGCACTATTGGTTCCGCTACCTCCAACGATGGCAAGTATTCCTGATCCTAATCATTTTTTTTTTCACTTGATTCACGTGAATTCTCACATCTCAATATGTTAATTACTTAATTTCATGCAATGTTGTGCTCATATTTTGCTGCGTGTTCTTATAAAACTACTATATCTTGCTTGCCTTGCCTTCTCTTTTGAGATCTATTACATATGCGTTCTAACGAGCATTAGTTGTTAACTAACAAATTGGGAAAGCCCAGAGATCTAAACCTCCTAAAGGAAATAAAATTGGCATGATCTTCTTAAGCTCAAAGTTGGAAATTGGTCATCTTAGTAAATTAGTAGTGCATAAGCACGAGTGAGATTTGGGGTTGATTGCAAATTGCAATAATGCTAGCTAGTCCAAGACCGTATATTATTTGTGATATCAGCTTCTCCAAATAACCAACTGTACAGAATGTTCTGAATTTTGATCAGAGTACTTTGTACATAAAACAATCTATGTAGGGTTACAGTTCTTGATATCATTGTGCCACCATAGTCTTTCCCAGTTGTATGATGTTTTGTCCACATAAATTCAGAATGCTGCTAACTGTTTTTGTCCAAATACATTTCTGCTTGCAGAAGATAATTTTTTTGGTCTTGTATCTGCAAAATTTATTAAAAGAGATTTGTCAGACTCTGTCACATCAAATGGGAATCATGATCAAACCATGGACTCCACATCATTTTCAATGCATTTCAATAGCATTGCTAGATCAGACTCAGAAGCAGATTTGAAAACTTCCACAGGGGTTGATCACCTTTCTTTTGAGGAGAAAACCCCAACAAGTTCCATGCTACTCACACTGAATAAGAAGCCAAATTTTCAACCTGATGTTTCTACCTCTAAATTCAGCATTGATTCTCAATCAAATGACATGAGTCTTGTTGGAGAATATCACAATAAGTATGACTATGGGAAGCTATCAATATCACCTGCATCTGATGCACACAATGATTTGCATGTGGTCTCCCATATTTCTGTGCTAAAGTCACCTCTTAAAGATGGAAAACAGTTTTTAGCAAACAAGGAAAACAAGTCTGATATCATGGATTTTAGTTATGTGGAAGATAAAACCAAGAAAGCTGTCAAAGATTCATTTGGTATCAACTCAAGCATGGAATCTTTGGTTGAAACTCAAAGTTCTCCAAATTTCAAGAATATGGTTTTTCAAGCAGATGATATCATGGAAATGGAAAACAAATCTCCTTTAACAGGATCAATAACACATTTCATTGATATGCAAGATCACATGCTTTTAAATGATGATAGCCTATATAAATCTCCAGGAACTTTGACTCCTTTTAATCAACCGAGTTTTCTTCTAACCCAAAAACATGGTGGAAGTGTTTCATCTTTAGAGAAAAGCATTTCTAAACTAAGAATCCTAGAGGCCTTTCCCTTTTCTGCTGCTTTGAATGCTAAACTTGAAAATTCAAATTCCAAATCTTTACTTGGCATTTCCAAGATGAATCCCTTCATTACATTGAACAAAAACAACAAATCCCCTCAACCCAATTTTAACAACATTATTGGGAGTAAGACTGTGGACACGTGCAGTGTGTTGCAAAATGACAGCATTGCCCCTGTGCCTGTGAAAAATGTAGAGTCTAGAAAAAGAAAAACAGAAGATATGATGACTGAGAAAATTGCTAGAATCAAGTGGAGTTCAAGATTCTTAACAGAAACAAAACTTCTTTCACATTCAGTTGATAAGATGAATTTGCATGCGGTATTATTATTATTATTATCATTATTATTATTTTCCTGTTTATCTTTTTTTGTTTTCTTTCTTTAATATATCGTGACATTGCTCTGTTGTTGCAGATTGATTGTTTGTTTGATATTCTGGAGAAGCTTCAGATGTCAAAAACATATGAGCTTCTTTCTAATGAAATTAAGTCTCATATTCAACACAAAAGGTAATTATATTGTTTTTATTATATATATATATATATATATATATATATATATAATATTTCAGTTATTTCTTGAGTTAAAAATATTGAATTTTCAGAAAAATGGAAACAAGATTGCTATTGTGCAAAATTTTGCATGAGAAAGCAAAGTTGCAGCTAATGCATGTGAAACGAGAGAAATTACTGGTAATATTAATATTATTCAATACTTCCCTTTAATTTATCTAATCAAAGTCATGTTTATTTGTTTCTTTTAAATTCTGTTTTATTTATAGAAAAATAAGCAATCACTTGCTTTTGGAATTCAAGAGTCTGAAGCATTGAAGTTGAAATATTCACCTCAAAATCTACTAAATGCTCAAGTTATTCATCACCAAGAGGTATTGAAAATTTGAAATTTGAAATTTTATAAAAAAGTTGTTTTGTCAATTGTCATTTCTTGTATCAAATTTTGATTTTATATCATGTTAGGGACAAATTGACAATGAGAAAGTGACTACATTGAGTGTAGCAATAAAAGATACAGATAAAAGAATTCAAGACTTGATACAAGCTTTTCACATATCATTCAAGATGAAACAAGAAGTTAACCCTACTGATGCTGTTGCATTTGTTAATAATCATTTGATGAAAAAAACACAGTGTCAAATCATACGCAAGGATTTACAGGTTCTGATATACTTAAAAATATTAGTTTATTTTATTAATTAATATATAAAACTTTTTTTTTTCTTTCTTTTTCTTGTTTCAGCTTTGGGTTATAGAAGATTTAAAAAGTAGCAAAGATCATCATTATCTTGTTCTTAACTACCTTGACCTAATGACTCAAAGGTTCATAGTCATTTCTGGTGTAGTCACAAGCATTTCTGTTTCATATATATTAAATGAAACGAATATAGTTAAGGTGAGATATTATTTTTAAAATATTTATTTGGAACTTTCATATAATATCTCATCTTTATATTATTTTATTAACAACCTTATTTATTGCCTTATAGAGTTTCAACGATATGGATGCTTTAATTGCATTTCGATTTGTCTTTAATGTTGGATTATCAACACAAAAACATATTGATCATACAAGTTTAGCATATGAAACCCAAGTAAGTAATTATTTATTTATTTTTATTCTTTTTGTAAAAAACTGAAAAGTTGTTTTTTTTAATAGATGAATAGTTCTGTTTTGGGCAATTTGGTTGATGTGATGGAGGAAATACAACTTGCAAGAATAGAACTAAAGAACCTGATTCATGCAAGATTCCACGTATCCTTGGGTAATTAATTTTCTATTATTTGAAAATGACATTTTTGGTCAAATTAAGTTTGACAACATTTTGACCTTTTTTTTTTTTTTTTCAGACAAACACCTCCATCTGGAGCTTTACTTCTTTAATTCAATCATCCGAAAAAAGGCAACAGTAACTCTAAACACTTCATGTTTAAAAAGGTGCCTTTAAACATTTTATATTAAAATTTATTTAACAATATAATTTAGTATTGCTGACGTGGCTAATGAAATTCCAACAGGGGTATCTACCCATCCGAGATTCTCTCATGTCAGATTGAAACCCAATCACAAAATTCATCTTCTTCATCACTTTCAGATGAAATTACAGCTGAAATCAAAGACCTCAAAGTGGGATTTTTAAGGATTTTACAGTTGTGTAAATGCATATCACAGGTAATCAACCATTCAAGGTAAAAAAAATAAAAAAAACTTACTCAAAAAAAAAATGTAATCAAGAAAAATATTGAATCCATGGTCAACCACCCGTTGAACAACTGTTTGTAAAAAGTTATGTCTTAATAGGGATTAGGGAAAGTCTCCTTTCTCTAACTTTCTCTCGTGTATAGCTTATTGGATTAAGGGTTGTTTATTTTTTACTTAATGAACTTAATGGTTAAGCATTTAAATCCAACTTAATCTAGATAGAATATCTAGAATGACTTCTAACTCCTATATGTGGTTATTTAGTCTCATTTATTTTAGAAAAAGAAACAAATTTTATGTGTACAAACAATTTATTAAATTGATTGGTGGGGTTTGTAGTTGGACTTAGCTTTCCTTATTTGTATGAGGATGAGAGTTGCCAAACAGTGTAAAGTGCCCCTACTTGTGGGGAAAAGGCAAGTAGTGGGAGGGAGTATAAATTATAAAGTGATGCTCATGGATGGCTTGTTCTTATCCATATCAAACTTTTCGTACTAGGAATCTCTAATACGCACTTGACTTGACCTCTTACTTACTATAATTTTACGCTAGATTTTTTTTTTGTTTAAAAAATAAGGAATTAAAAATGGAAGAAAAGACATGAGTTTGTAATAAATCAAATATTGGTTTTGTACTTATGGGGGCAAGACTTGACAAGTATCGAAAGTGAAGGGGACGTAAGGTAAAAGAGAGGGTGGGTAAGGGTTGGATAAGGTGACCACGACATGTGAAGTCTGTTTTGGAAGACGACAAATCAGAACCCAATTACATAGCTTAGGATCGGGACTATGGTTAGGGTTGGGTTTTGGGTTTGGGTTTGGGTTTGGGTTTGGGTGAAGACTAGGTAGCATGTAGTCTGCCTATTATGGAACCAAAAGAAAAAGTGCATATACATGTTAGTTTCAGTTTTATTGTTTTTATTTTAAAAATGTTTAAAAATGTTTAGTTCCGTGTATATAATTCAATTGTAAAGGTGAAAAGGACAGATGATATTATTGGATATAGATTTCATACGGAAATAGAAATATTTGTGTTTATTTATATTAAAAAGACTTCATCTTTTATTAAATACAATACGACTCCTCATCATAGTCCATATGTTGTATTTTGTTTAGTTTAATTTTTTAGAACGACGTGTACCTATTGATATAATTCTAAATCCACATTTTTTTTTATTTTCTAACATAACTTGAATCCTTAATTATTATTTTTTTATTTTATTGTTATTATTTGTTTATGTTGTAGTATGTATATAGACCATGGTTCTAAGATACATGTCAAGGCCTGTTATGGTATAGCTATCTCGAAACATAAAATGCGGGTTTGTTAAACGTAGCTTCCAAATAACGTGTCGGTGGCACTCCTTATCTCACAAGTGTTTTTTGATTGGTTTTTTTATCGGACATGAAATAATTGAGTTTTTGTTAACCTTTTCATATTAAGTGGTGATATAACACTTCTAAAAATTGATATATATGATTTTTTAATTCTTTGATTTTTAATGTATAAAATTGTCATGTTTTGAAAAACTTCATAGTTCGCCAAGACTTGTTATAGCTTGATACTTGACATTGCCGAGATGTCATGCCTCACACAATTTAGAACATTGATATAGACAAATTTTATCTATGTTTGTTTTCATTGTGGGACATAATAGTAGAGATGTTTCAAAATACAAAAAACTTTAAAGATGTCATAATCAATACATAACATTATTACAACATAAAGACCTAATGGTCCTGAACAATATTTCAGGTTGTCTCATAATCACTCGACAATCCTAAACAAGTTCTAACAACTTTAACCCTGTTACTTGTGATGCATATAATTTGAGTAGGTCAGGTTAGGAAACATGGTGAGACACATGAGGTTTTCAATCCCACAATAATATTATGATAATAACTTATAATTATCAAACCTCCAAAACCAACTATTACCATACAATATAGATATATCCCATAACTTAGATATTTATAAAACATTACACCTATACATACACATCCCAACCGATTATTACAAATCATAGTCCACGATTATCAGGAAGAACCAACTCACCTGATGAATCGTTTAGAGCAATGGTTTGAGTACATGGCTAGGGACTTCCTTGGCATGTATAAGTCATAAAGGTACTTTAGCCGCCAAAGTATTTGTTGATTATGGCATCTCCATTTCATCTATATCCGTGGCTTATAAATCCACACTACCAAAGTAATTCACAAGACTATCTGGAATGTCAAGTGTTGTCATCCTACTATGTTAGATGAACATACATACTTTTAAGTTGCCTGATCGGACCCACCATATTTGGTTATCCAAATGAATACTATAAGTACTCTGGTACGTACATCGACACTTGATAGTGCCACAAAACAGAATTCTACTCCCTGTTCCTGTCTCACACAACCCAAAATGAAACTACACAACATCCAACTTAACCGAACTAAATATCCTTATAAGTATTATTTTGTTTCTAGACAAGACTACGATACGTGTAAATAATTTCCAAAAATCCTATTTCCTGATTACACAATACTTATCACAATATGGTGTATGATTGCACTTTTAACCAACTTAATGAAATCCCAAAATCCTTTATACGTCTTAGTTCAAAACTTAGACGAGACTATAATTCTTATAATCAACTATCAATACCAATCTTATCCAGAAAACACTAACATAAATCAATGTATATAATTAACACATTGGTATTTAATATACATTAATCTTTTAAGCAATAATAATATTCTTAAGATTGCCCTGTAATAATAACATATATATATATATATATATATATATATATATATATATGTATATATATATTGTCACACCCCCGGACCAGACGGCGGAAACGACCGGAGGCGGGTGACTTCATTGTGCAGTATCATAACAATTGAATATAAATGAAACAGAGCAATCCAAACATCATACATTGAGATATCAAACTTACATTGTTTACATATTGTATCTGTCCTTCGAATTACACAAAAGAGACATAAGCAGAAAATTCCAAACTACAGCTAAATAGTCCTGCATCCGCGTCCCTTGTTGCCTGCTTACTAGATCCCTGAGAATACTAGTCGTTTTGAAAAGCGTCAACTAAAAAGTTGGTGAGTTCATAAGCATTTTTGTATAAAATCGTTTACACTTGTTTAAAATCGTTCTTATTGTACTTTCAGAAAATCCGATATTTTCTATGAAATCGTTTGAAGCCTTGCTTTGAAAATCATGGATATATGTGTGCATGTCGTTACTTTTGTTCATCCTTATAAGGAATGATTTTGAAAAGTAGTGAAATTTATAACGACGAGCTGTGTTCGAGAATAGTTCTTTTGAATAGTAATAGTCAACCGTTTCCAGAAAATCCCTTATTTTCAAAAAGAGAATATGGTTGAAAATCTTGTTCTTCTTATCGAGTAAAATTGAGTGTGCGTTCTAGTTTATCGTTATCGAAATCGTAGAAAATCGTTTTCTCCAGAAAATCCTATATTTTCTGCTATAAAATATTCGTAAGTTCTATTTCCAACTGTGTATATGTGTGAGTTAGTTTATCGTTTTCAAAATCACTTACAAACGTTTTTCCATAGAGTCCTACGCTTTTTGATTTGTAAAATAGCAGTATTTAGACTCTATACTTGTTAGGAGAAAGAATCAACATGACAATTGTGGACATTCTACGCGATGAAAAAGGACAATCAACGCAACAAATGCGGACCATCACCTATCATGTATAGGACAGTCAACACAACGTGCCAAAATTTATTTATGAGGATTTTCCTTGCATAAATTTCTAGATAACATAACATATTCTAGTGAGTCGTTATAACAATACTAATCTGACGGAGTGCCTGTTTTGGCGTTTATCAGGCGCCCTCGTTTTGGAAAAGACATTTGTCACCCTAGACTGACCTGTCTAGCTGTAGCGAACAGCGAAGGTGCGGTGTGTCAACCCCGTATAGATCTATACACAAATTCCTGTTCTCCCTCCAGGAGACTCTGGCTATAACTCCTTACAGGACTTTAGACGTACACTAATATTTTTATATTTAGGTACTTTTGAGATTTGTCTGACTAGAATATTAACAACCTTTTGAGCAATCGTTAGAGATCCATTATTTGTTAGATAAATAATGAAATTCGTACTCATTGAATAGAAATATCGTCCTCGTTCCATATCGTTGATTGTGCTCGTTAACTGGGTGCTCGTGTTCGTTCCGTTTCGTTTATTGAAAAATAAGCCATTTTGAACGTTTAACAAAATGACCCAACATTATCGGAATTGACAAAAATGGTCTTTCTTTTCTATAAATTGTCGCCTCAGACCCATATTAGTCAAAAGAAAAAGTGTCAAGTTATAATTTGAGTAAATTTATAACTGCAGGTTATGACACGCATTTTCTGTTTTTATGACATATAGAAACATTACTTATGTTCCTGAAGGTTTTACGACAACATTTTATGACATGCAATTTATTTTGTCATGAAAACGTTGTTTTCGTATACTTTTCTTGATAAAATTATTTATATTAAATATTCATAAATAATCACAAATAGTTTGGTTGATCTGGTAAAAAGTCATGAGTATGACATAATATTCCAAGATAACCCTTGTATTTATGTTTGGCTAAAAGTGATCCAAAATATTATTATTTCCATAATTTAATCACTTTCAAAATATTTTGTCCCACAACTTGTTTAAGTAAATCTTGAAGCAAATCCTTATAGTTGTTGTTATAAAATTCGTGACTTATACTTGGCAACATACTAGTTCTTGTTTTAAACATGATTTGTGAGATATAATCCAAACTATTGAGACTTAACCAAAATCTCGAGTTTTTGGACTATTTATAAGAGTTTTCATACTTAAACACATGTAAGATGACATGCATACACAATAAGCAAATAAATCATGATTTACACAAGACTTTGACTTGTATTCTCCCCCAAAAACAATAGAAATCTCGAAAAAGGTAGGGGTATGAAGCTCACCTTGAGTTAGTTTTGTGGGTGATTTGATGAAGTGTTAAGGAGCTTCCAAGTTCCAACACTTGAAAGGTTCTTTGAACTTTAGAATATCCTAAGAATAACTTTATGTGTAAATATAATGAAATCTTAGGAATAATGTGGAGAATCATTAGTCAAAGAAGATGAAACACTTACAAAAATCTGGGAATTTTCCTTGAAGGAGTGGGATTTGAAGCTTGAAGGAGTTGAGAGTACTCTTAGAAGTTTACTGGATGTGAAAGTGAGAAGTAGAATTATGGGGAGGAAAGGAGGGAGTTCACGTATTCAAGAAGGATGGGATAAGGGTGACATGACACTTGCTTGGAGGACTGGTATACAATGCTTGGTTACCCATGGATATTTTGTGTTTAACTGGGATTGCATGGGAAATGAAGAATTTGCATCACATCATAAAGTCAACCCTTATCTTCTTAGAATCCCTTAAAAATCTTGGGTATTGTTTTATATTTAAAATAATCAATTTTGGCATAAATTAGGGGTTTAAGGGGTCTAAAATATGAAAAACACGAGTTTGGAGGAATTCCCGACGTCAAAATACCCTAAACTGATGAAAAAGTCCGAAATGGTCCAAAATCCGGAGCCAAAAGATGAATTCCGAAGCCATATCTTAACTTCCGAAGTGGAGGGTTAATTCTGCGAGGGTCCGAAGTGGGTACAAGGAAGTTCCGGAGGTACTGGGCGAGTTCCGAAGCTCTTCTCCTACTTCCGGAGTCAACTCCCAAGTTCCGGAGCACTTCCCTCGGATCCGGAGTCAGGCGCGAGTTCAGGAGCGAAGCCAGCAGTCCGGACCGGCTAGAAATTCCGAAGACGAGGCACCTGCGAGACCTTCCGGAGTAGCGAGAATATCCGAAGCAAAAGGAGTTCCGAAGTGACTAGGGCATTCCGGACTAAGAGGGTTCCGGACCAAAAGGGTTCCGGACCAAGAGGGTTCCGGACCAAGAGGGTCCTTTTGGGTTTTCTCCTCCGGTTTTGGGCTGTTTTCAACCGAGGAAGGTACATAGAGAGATTCAGGAGAGATTTCATATAGTTGGAGAGATTTGGGAGAGATTTCTCATACTTGGAGAGATTTGGGAGAGATTTCACATACTTGGAGAGATTTCACATACTTGGAGAGATTTGGGAGAGATTTCACATACTTGGAGAGATTTGGGAGAGAATTCACATACTTGGAGAGATTTCACATACTTGGAGAGATTTGGGAGAGATTTCATATTCTTGGAGATATTTGGGAGAGATTTGAGATACATGGAGAGACTTGCATTCTATCTTTTCATGGTTCATTAGGAACCATAAAGTAAACTTCTAATGTGTTAGCACAAGTCTCACCATAGTTATTGCTTACATGAGGACGGAATTTCCTAGCCAAAATGCTAGTTGTGACATCTCTATATATATATATATATATATATATATATATATATATATATATATATATATATATATATATATATATATATATATATACATACAGTGTTGTAAAACTCACCGAGTTGGCCGATTAATCGGCCAAGTACTCCCTACTCGGTTCCTTACCAATGCGAGTTACAGAATCCGAGTACTCCCCGATCAGCCCCTTACTAAGCGACTAGTGTTGCAAAACTCGACCAACTCGGTGATTAATATATACTAGATGTGTGCCCGCGCAAAGCGGCGACGATAAATAACGCTTTTGGCGAATAGTTTTCTTACGGGGAAATAATTATTAGATTTATTATTATTAGTTATTATGTAAAAAAATTACCACTTTTAAATAAAATATTTGTGTTTAGACCTTATACTTATATTGCATGTTTATACATTTAATGTAAATTAAGTAATACCGGTGTCTAGTTTAAGAAATTTAAAATAATTTATATACATGAATTTAATATTTTAAAATTATCATTTTGCTCCAAATTAAATTTCTTAATTACCTTCCTTAATTCAAGCCTTCAAACTTTTGGCAAGTATTAATGATATTTGTGTATAATTGATTTGTATAAAAAGCTTTGTAACTTATACCTCTTAAAATTCAAGATATGACTAATATGATTTATAGTATAGTATAAGATATAAGATAATATACTCAATGATTTATTATTTAATACAAACATGTGATTATTAGTACATATATATCTTAAATTTTCAGTAATTATTACGAAGTGAGACCATTATGTGTTTTTTAGTTTTTTGTGTATTCACATGTATCTATATTTGTTATATATTTCAATCAAATTATGATTTTAATTTATGATTTTGACATATATAATTTCCCTAAAAATATTTCAACATAAATTACCGAATCCGAGTACTCCCCGAGTACTCGCTACTCGGCAGTCGACCGAACAGGAACCGAGTAGCGAGTTTTACAACCTTATATATATGCACACACATACACACACACACTTAACACATATATAACATATCTGGTTTGCACAGTGTATGTTATCAAATAAATATTTAACACATATTCCAAATAATAAGCATTTAATTCACATATAAACTGTCAACATAAATTTAACATTTTTAATAATTACTTGTATTAAATCATGTTCATGAAATTCAGATCCTTGACTGACACTTCAGATTCCATTTAAAATGACCTAAATATGATTATTAGTATACCTTCTTATTTCGTTCGTATTTAAAAAGTTTAATCATTATAATGTTTTTATCGGATTTATCAATAATCCCAAAAGAACACTGACGTATAGCTAATAAGAAACAACCAAATAAGTTTGTATCGGAAGTAGGATTTGTTTGACATATAAAGATATAGTGTTTGGAAAATCAACTTTAAACACCTCACTGATCTAACATTGTCATCATTCTCGTAAGTAGACCAGTCAGTATTATGACTGGTATTACTGATAAATCTTATTTATAAGTTTAATATAACGTTTACAAATATAAATATAAGTTATACTTAAAGCACAGTAAGCATAACTCAACTTTCAAGTTATTTAGCGGAAAATCGGACATTACGCGGGCAGAACTTCGAAAACGAAAACTCTATTTCTCGGGGATCTATGACACTCCAGGGCTTCACTATTAACACCTAAGAACTACTAAGATTGGGCCTCGGGACTTTGAGGGAGTTTAAGAGTGTTTGTGTAACACCCGGATTCCAGGTATGCTTTTAACTTAAGTCAATCTTATAATTTCACTCTTGGACTCGACGAGTTGATGACCCGACCCATCGAGTCAGATCGAATCCGGATCGGGGAATTAAGTAACCTACTCGACGAGTCGGAAGACCGACTCGGAGAATAGGCATTGTCTGATGAGAACCCTAATTTCAAGGGTTTGTTCCCCTATTTAAGGAACATAAAGCCCCTTTGGCCTCCCTTGTCACTCCTTCCATACCCAGAAAACCCTAAATCGCCACCTTTGAGTATTGTGAGTATTTGAGTGTCATTTATTGAGATATCTTTTGTGTTGAAGTTTGGGTGAAGAAGAGGAAGAGGGAAGACTTCAAGAAAAGAGTTCAGATCCAGAATCAGCATCACTTTCCCCTCACTTTCTGGTAATAAAACTTCCCTCTTGACTTGTGATTTCCTAGATCTTTATGGTTCTTTTGGGTTAAGAAGCTTGACTCTTGGGATTTGGACGTCCCAAGTTGTTTCACCCTCAGATCTAGGACCTTGAAGGGTCCTCATGGCATAAAGGTGCCATCTTTAGGGCCATGAGAACCCCATGCATGCTAAAACCTCCATTTTCAGCCTTTTAAGCTCCATTAATGCATGCATACACGTAAAGTTCATAACTTTACGTGTTAGAACGACCTTAGAAGCCCAGATCTATCTTTTGGATGAGAGTTGTACATCAGGAATCGAGTTAGAGACTTGGACATTGTAATGCCCGTGTTTCTAGCCTAGGCATTAATATTGATGTGATAGTCTAGGTTAACCTTTGTAACTCATTTTGAAGGAATGAAAAGGAATTATGTGAATATTATGCGAATTATGTGTTTTATGCTTAATTATTAGGGTTTAATTAATTAAGAATAAAAATGAGCGTCAAAAATAAATATTAGACAAAGCCGATATCTATTAAGAAACTTGTAGTGGGCGTGACAAGGATTACAGATATATAAAGAATACCAAAATCCGAGTTATAACGAAGAAGTTATGACCTGTCAAAGTTTCGCGACAAAACCGGCACGGGGCCGAATGTCGTAAAAAGTTAGTTTTTGATAAACTACTTTTTAGCCTTAATAATCTAAACGAAACTCGTAGGGTTCGTTAAACCGAGAGTAGGTATAAAAAGAACGCCTAAATCTGACTTCGTATGAGGAAGTTATGATTTTTTGAAGTTTCAGCTTAGTAGTAGACAGCTAAAAACTCGAATTTTAGATCGAGTGATTTTTAGCCGACACAACCTAAACGAGAATCGAAGGTCTCGTAAATAGTAGCACAACGATAAAAAGACAGAAGGAAACGGACGTCGGATGAAGAAGTTATGAATTTTTAACGGATTTCCTGTCCCGGTCTGTTAAAAATAATAATATAAAAATTAAAGTCAAAATTAGCCGACGAAGTCTAAACGAAAGTTGTAGAGCGTAATTTTACCTACGCGTGCATATAAAGAACGTCAAAAACGGAGCTCGTATGCGAAAGTTATGGATTTTAGAAGTTTTGGCACGAAAATCGAGAAAAATTGCCAAAACCGGGAAATTTCGCATATGTGGACTTCGGCCACGTCACCTTCGCTTAGAACACGCCACGTGTCCGAAATTTTGCTGAGTCATCCGAGCTGCTGAGTCATCCGAAGTGGTCCAGTGAGAATGCGACGAGTGTTCCTTTTGGCGTGTCCGAGTCTCGCAGGAGGTGCCACGTCCGAAGCCTTGGACTGGACCGCGGTCCAATCAGGAGGCGACACCGAGCCCCTCGCACGCGCAACCCATGTGCGAGCCACCTGCGCACCCTCGCCCAGCTGCTGCCACGCACCCTCGCTGCTGACTCCCCTTTTCCTTAGCCGACTTCGGACCTCCTATAAATAGAGGGCTTGGGAGCCTTCTCGGATACATTTGGGAATTTGCCACTTTTAGCCCCTTTCTTCATATTTCCTTCATATTAACATCCCCCAAAGCCCCGGTATCAATTATAACCCCCGGAATACACCACGAAGTGCCCGAGAAGCCCGACCCTCGCAGAGCCCGATTTCTCAATAAAACTCCCGGTTTTATTAGAAACGATCGTTTTAGGAAACGAATTGCTGCCCGATTTTCAATAAATCAGGTGAGTGTGTAGTTACTTTCACCTTACATATAGATATGAAGTATTTACCTTAAAATACGTGCTATGTGTAAATATATTAATTGTTTATTTGAGGTGACTGTTGAATAGATGTTTTATACAAGTTTTAAACTGTATATGTATTTTTATCTACAAATATTTTGGGTAAAACATGGGTAGATAGTTGGTGAGTGATGAAATAAAGTAATGAGAGGCCTCGATGTGATTAAGATCCAGTCATCTAGCGGAGTTTGGATGACGACCACAGACTTTTCTAGACAGTCTAGTGGAAACGCTGGCAGGCCCGCAACCTGTAGGTGTTAATGAACTTGAGCGTTCATTCGCTGTACTCCACCCCCCCTCATGGTTGCCTTTAGGACATGTATGGTTAAGGAAACCCCTTAGCAGTAGTGTCCATCCCGATGATATTCTTTAGGCTAGGTCCCTTGTGATAAGTGTTTAGGGACGTAAAGTGAGGATAACGGGAACGGGTAATCAGGGTTATTGTTGATTGATGAACTTAATAAGTTGATTATTATTGTGGGTTGAAAACCCTATATGCTCACCAGGCTCCCAAGTCTGACCCACTCAGTTTTTTTTTGACAGGTAGTGGACCCCGAGCATAGTCGGAGGACGTTGAGAGATTTTTGGATTATAGGCCAGTAGTTGTAAATAACTGTTGAAAGGCTTATAATGTCTTGTTTATGCTTTTGATCTGTATCGGTACATGACATCCCGAGGTTTTGATATGAAATGAAATTATATATTTCTTAAAGAAAGGTTTTGACAAACTTTTATCATATTTTGTTTTGGGGGACCAATTCCGCAACATCTTTTATAAAGATTTCTCTGATTTGATTTTAAAAAGCATAAATTAAATCGGTCTTTTCTGGCCAAGAAATTAGGGGATGTCACAGTTGGTATCAGAGAATTAGTTTAAGCGAACTAAGAAATTGTAGGATTTCTAGACTTAAACTTAGAATGGTAAGTGATGATTGTGAGATGAGTGTCTACCATATTTTTGACACGAGCACTAGTTTATTTTAGGAAAGATGCCTAAAATGCTTTTATGTGCTAAATGCTATATGTTTGCCATATGTGCCATTATTTGTTCGGATCTATGGTCTGTTGCCGACCGGATCTGGAAACCTTATATGTGTAGGATTCTAAGCGTATGATTACGAGATTAGAACTAACATGTAAACGTTTCGGAGAGATAAGGGAATTTAAATACCTATCGAGGATAAAGACCTAAATTCGCCTTATTCGGTATATAGATTATAATGGCAAGAACTCGCAGTGGAGTTGCAAATGCAAACGGAAACAGGGATCAACAACCTTAACCTCAAGTAGTTGAGCAGGTACCTGTTGTAGGAGCTGCACCTGAGCCGATGACGATGGCTGGGGTACAAGCAATGATATAGACGATGTTAGATCGCCAAATGGAGGAGACCAGGCGATTACTACAACAGAATAGGGAAGAAACTACGATACCTGTTGAACAGCCCGAATTGAGTGAAGGGCAATCAGTAGGAGGGAACTACAGTGGGACTCTTGGTCAAGCCAACCCACCGATAGTTAGACAAAACAACCAGGATGGAGGAGTTGATGGACGCGGGTGCAAATATAAAGATTTCATGGCATCTAAACCACCGTGTCTATCTGGAAGTCCGACACCGGTGGAAGTCATGAATTGGATCTCCGAAATGGAGACGATGTTTGAAAGCTGTGAGTGCAGCAACAAACAAAAGACCGCACTTGCAATTCCTCTGTTAAAATCTGGTGTATTGAGCTGGTGGAAGTTACTAGCTGATTCCATGCCCAAGGGAGAAGCTAGCAAGATGTCTTGGGAAGACTTTGTGGTACAACTGAAATTGCAATACTGCTCTGAGCAGGATCTTCTGGAAATTAATAATGAGTTCCAGAATTTGAAAAAGGGAAAGATGAGCGTTACTGAATACGCTGCTAGCTTTACGGAAAAGATGAAGCTTGTTACTTACCTAGTTCCAACTGAACTTTCCAAGGTTAACAAGTTTGCCCTCGGATTACCAGCAGACATTGGTCCGATGGTTAAACAAGCAACCACTTTGAAAGCCACCATCTGGGCTGCTAAGAATGTTGAGGTTCAGATCAGAGAGAAGGTTCTGGAGAGGGCAGAATTTGGTGAAAAGAGAAAATTTGAAGGAACTTCAGGTTCCAACAAGAAAAGCAAATTTTCTAAGTCTAAGAAGTTTGGAGGAGGAGGAGGTGAAGTAAAATGGTGTGAGAAGTGCAAGAAAAAGCACTCTGGGAAATGTAGTGAGGGGGTGACTTGCTACAAATGTGGAAAGACTGGGCATTATGCCAACGTGTGTCCATCCGACAAGAGGGTATGTTTTGAGTGCCATGAAGAAGGGCATGTTTTTAAAGACTGTCCAAAGAGGAAGGATGCAGCAAAGCCCAATCTTCCACCAAAGCCGAAGGCGAGAGCCTTTCAGATGACCCTTGAAGCTACAAAAGAAGAAGTCGATGTCGCTTCAGGTACCTTTCTCGTAAACGAATTGCCTGCCCAAATTTTGTTTGATTCTGGAGCCAATTACTCCTTTATTTCGCATGAATTTGGTAGAAAACTAGCTTTGCCTGTTGATAGACTAGTTAATGATTTATTAGTCGAAATTGCTAGTGGCAAGTTTGTACCTGTTAGCCATCGTATGAAAAACATCCTCATTGACTTGAATGGGAATAAGTTCCACGAGGAATTATTGCCAATCGAGTTAAATGGTTTCGACATAGTTTTAGGAATGGATTAGCTTAGCGCCAATGATGCCGAAATATTGTGTAGGCAGAAAATAGTAAAAGTAAACCCGCCAGGGAAAGAGTCGTTTATGGTGTATGGAGACAAACGCAGAGTAAATTCTGGAATCATTTCCCTAATGAAAGCCAGAAAGTGTTTGGCCAAGGGGTGTACATCATATTTAGCGTTCGTGATCGATTTTAAGAAGGAAAAGAAGGAGGTGCAGAATATTCCGGTGGTGTGTGATTATCCGGAAGTCTTTCCCGAAGATCTTCCCGGATTGCCCCCTGATCGACAAGTAGAATTTCGTATCGACTTGTTACCAGGAACGACGCCGATAGCAAAAGCACCGTATCGATTAGCACCAACCGAAATGAAAGAACTTATGACACAACTTCAGGAGTTATTGGACAAAGGTTTCATTCGACCTAGTTCATCACTTTGGGGAGCCCTTGTGTTGTTTGTAAAGAAGAAAGACGGGAGTATGGGAATGTGCATCGATTACAGAGAGCTGAATAAAGCGACGATAAAGAACAAGTATCCGTTGCCGAGGATCGATGACCTGTTCGACCAATTGCAAGGTTCGAGCTATTTCTCGAAGATCGATCTTAGGTCAGGATACCATCAACTAAAGGTGAGAGAGCAGGATATCGAGAAGACTACGTTCAGAACAAGATATGGACACTATGAATTTTGAGTTATGTCGTTCGGACTAACCAATGCCCCAACAGCTTTCATGGATTTGATGAACAGGGTTTGTAAACCATACCTTGATAAATCCGTGATAGTATTCATAGACGATATCTTGATCTATTCGAAAAGCAAGCAGGAGCATGAAAAGCATCTGCATGAGGTGGTAGAAGTTCTGAAAAAGGAGAAGCTGTATGCAAAGTTCCCCAAATGTGAATTTTGGATTCAAGAAGTCCAATTTTTAGGTCATGTGGTTAACCAAGAAGGAATAATGGTTGACCCAGCAAAGATTGAAGCTGTGATGAAGTGGGAACAACCAAAACGTCCTACGGAGATTCGAAGCTTTTTAGGATTAGCCGGATATTATCGCCGATTTATCCAAGGCTTTTCTTCGATTGCTACTCCATTAACAACTTTGACCCACAAAGGAGCTACTTATGCTTGGAATGAAAAGCATAAGGAAGCCTTTGAGAAGTTGAAGAAGAGATTGTGTGAAGCACCGATTCTTTCGTTACCTGAAGGAGTTGATGACTTCGCAGTCTATAATGATGCCTCTGGAGTTGGGTTAGGATGTGTTCTGACCCAAAGGGATAAAGTGATAGCATATGAATCGAGGCAATTGAAAGAGCATGAAAAGAACTACCCCACTCATGATCTGGAGTTGGCAGCGGTAGTATTCGCCTTAAAGATATGGAGGCACTATCTTTATGGTACTAAATGCAAACTTTTCACTGATCATAAGAGTCTTCAATATCTCTTTAATCAGAAGGAATTGAACATGAGGCAGCGACGCTGGCTAGAACTACTCAAGGACTACGACTGTGAGATACTTTACCACCCTGGTAAAGCAAATGTTGTTGCTGATGCTCTCAGTCGGAAGGTAAATCTCGAAAAGAAAAGGCCAAGAGCGCTGAGAATTGAAGTCGTCTCGACAATTGTGAAAAGTATAAAGAAAGCTCAGGAGGAAGCTTTAGAGAAAAATGACCGAAAGGAGGAACGTTTGGGAAAAACGTTGGTGTTTAATACAAACGGTCAAGGACTGAAGGTATTCAAAGATAGGATTTGGGTACCTAGGATGGGAGAAGTAAGAGGTCTTCTGATGGAAGAAGCTCACAAAACCATGTACTCGATTCATCCCGGCAGTACGAAAATGTATAGGGATCTAAAACCCTATTACTGGGGGCCGACGATGAAGCTCGATGTTGCTAAGTATGTGGCCGAGTGTGTAACTTGTGCTAGGGTTAAGGCACAACATCAGAAACCGTATGGGAGTTTAGAACCTTTACTTGTACCCATGGGTAAATGGGAAGACATCACCATGGATTTTGTGACTAAACTGCCCAGAACAAGGAACGGTCACCACATGATTTGGGTGGTCGTTGATCGCTTCACTAAGAGTGCGCATTTCATAGCCGCTAATGAGAAATGGTCTATGGATAAACTTGCGAATTCTTATGTGAAGGAAATTGTGAGGCTTCACGGTGTTCCGTTAACGATTGTATCCGATCGTGACAGCCGTTTTACCTCAAGGTTTTGGAGAATTCTACAAGAGGAATTGGGTACCAAGTTGTGTTTGAGTACAGCTTACCATCCGCAAACTGATGGTCAAAGCGAACGAACGATTCAAACATTGGAGAATATGCTGAGAGCATGTACCCTGGAATTCCAAGGTAACTGGGATGAACACTTACCTCTTGTAGAATTTTCCTATAATAATAGTTTCCACTCGAGCATCAAGATGGCACCTTATCACGCTTTGTATGGGGAAAAGTGTCGAACGCCGTCATGTTGGCTGAAAGCTGGGGAAAAGTAGTTTATGGGACCTGAAATAGTCCATCAAACTGCTGAAAAGTTGAAAGTGATAAGGGAAAGGATGTTAGCTGCTCAAGATCGACAAAAGAGTTATGCTGACAAGAAAAGACAACCGATATCCTTCGAAGTTGGAGATTCGGTTTTACTTAAAGTCTCGCCGTGGAAGGGACTTATAAGATTTGGTAAAAGGGGAAAATTGAGTCCAAGGTTTATTGGACCATTTAAAGTTCTTCAGAGGATCGGGAATCAAGCTTACAAGCTGAAATTACCGGAAGAACTGGAGGGTATTCATAACACCTTTCATGTGTGTTATTTGAGAAAGTTCACGGGAGATGTGCCCGACATAATTCCGATTTCTGAGTTAAGGTTGGATGAAAACAAGAGGTTGATCGAAGAACCTGAGGCAATCGTTGACCGTAAGACTAAGAGGTTGATCGAAAAACAAGATGTGCCCGACATAATTCCGATTTAATGCTTGTGTGCTGGAAACATACGAATGGACCAAATCTCACCTGGGAAACGGAGAGTGACATGATGAGTCGCTATCCGCATTTGTTTGCTGATGTGTGATTCCAGGGACGGAATCATCCTAAGGGGGAGAGAATTGTAATGCCCGTGTTTCTAGCCTAGGCATTAATATTGATGTGATAGTCTAGGTTAACCTTCGTAACTCATTTTGAAGGAATGAAAAGGAATTATGTGAATATTATGTGAATTATGTGTTTTATGCTTAATTATTAGGGTTTAATTAATTAAGTATAAAAATGAGCGTCGAAAATAAATATTAGATAAAGCCGATATCTATTAAGAAACTTGTAGTGGGCGTGACAAGGATTACAGATATATAAAGAATACCAAAATCCGAGTTATAACGAAGAAGTTATGACATGTCGAAGTTTCGCGACAAAACCGGCACGGGGCCGAATGTCGTAAAAAGTGAGTTTTTGATAAACTACTTTTTAGCCTTAGTAGTCTAAACGAAACTCGTAGGGTTCGTTAAACCGAGAGTAGGTATAAAAAGAACGCCTAAATCTGACTTTGTATGAGGAAGTTATGATTTTTCGAAGTTTCAGCTTAGCAGTAGACAGCTAAAAACTCGAATTTTAGATCGAGTGATTTTTTGCCGACACAACCTAAACGAGAATCGAAGGTCTCGTAAATAGTAGCACAACGGTAAAAAGACAGACGAAAACGGACGTCGGATGAAGAAGTTATGAATTTTTAACGGATTTCCTGTCCCGGTCTGTTAAAAATAATAATATAAAAATTAAAGTCAAAATTAGCCGACGAAGTTTAAACTAAATTTGTAGAGCGTAGTTTTACCTACGCGTGCATATAAAGAACGTCAAAAACGGAGCTCGTATGCGAAAGTTATGGATTTTAGAAGTTTTGGCGCGAAAATCGAGAAAAATTGCCAAAACCGGGAAATTTCGCATACGTGGACTTCGGCCACGTCACGTTCACTTAGAACACGCCACGTGTCCGAAATTTTGCTGAGTCATCCGAGCTGCTGAGTCATCCGAAGTGGTCCAGTGAGAATGCGACGTGTGTTCCTTATGGCGTGTCTGAGTCTCGCAGGAGGTGCCACGTCCGAAGCCTCGGACTAGACCGCGGTCCAATCAGGAGGCGACACCGAGCCCCTTGCACGCGCAATCCATGTACAAGCCACCTACGCACCCTCGCCCAGCTGCTGCCACGCACCCTCGCTGCTGACTCCCCTTTTCCTTAGCCGACTTCGGGCCTCCTATAAATAGAGGGCTTGCGAGCCTTCTCGGATACATTTGGGAATTTGCCACTTTTAGCCCCTTTCTTCATATTTCCTTCATATTAACATCCCCCAAAGCCCCGATATTAATTATAACCCCCGAAATACGCCACGAAGTGCCCGAGAAGCCCGACCCTCGCAGAGCCCGGTTTCTCAATAAAACTCCCGATTTTATTAGAAACAATCGTTTTAGGAAACGAATTGTTGCCCGATTTTCAATAAATCAGGTGAGTGTGTAGTTACTTTCACCTTACACATAGATTTGAAGTATTTACCTTAAAATACGTGCTATGTGTAAATATATTGATTGTTTATTTGAGGTGACTGTTGAATAGATGTTTTATACAAGTTTTAAACTGTATATGTATTTTTATCTACAAATATGTTGGGTAAAACATGGGTAGATAGTTGGTGAGTGATGAAATAAAGTGATGAGAGGCCTCGATGTGATTGAGATCCAGTCATCTAGCGGAGTTTGGATGACGACCACGAACTTTTCTAGACAGTCCAGTAGAAATGCTGGCAGGCCCGCAACCTGTAGGTGTTAATGAACTTGAGCGTTCATTCGCTGTACTCCACCCCTCCTCATGGTTGCCTTTAGGACATGTATGGCTGAGGAAACCCCTTAGCAGTAGTGTCCATCCCGATGATATTCTTTAGGCTAGGTCCCTTGTGATAAGTGTTTAGGGACGTAAAGTGAGGATAACGGGAACGAGTAATCAGGGTTATTGTTGATTGATGAACTTAATAAGTTTATTATTATTGTGGGTTGAAAACCCTATATGCTCACCAGGCTCCCAAGCCTGACCCACTCAGCTTTTTATATTACAGGTAGTGGACCCCGAGCATAGTCGGAGGACGATGAGAGATTTTTGGATTATAGGCCAGTCGTTGTAAATAACTGTTGAAAGGCTTATAATGTCTTGTTTATGCTTTTGATCTGTATCGGTACATGACATCCCGAGGTTTTGATATGAAATGAAATTATATATTTCTTAAAGAAAGGTTTTGACAAACTTTTATCATATTTTGTTTTGGGGACCAATTCCGCAACATCTTTTATAAAGATTTATCTGATTTGATTTTAAAAAGCATAAATTAAATCGGTCTTTTCTGGCCGAGAAATTAGAGGATGTCACAGACATTAGGCGACTCGCCGAGTTGTTCTTGGAGCTCGGCGAGTCCGGGGCTTGAAGTCCCCAATCTGTTATGGTTCAAAAGAGCCCAGTTGAGTGAAAGCAGGGACTTAGTCAAGTTCAGAGGAGTGACTCGACGTATTAGGACATAGCCATAACCTGGAAGCCATGGGACTCAGCGAGTGTAAGAACACACTCGGCGAGTCTAAGGCAATCTTCTTACCCACAAGAACAGACTCGACGAGTTGTTCATACAACTCGGCGAGTCATAGACTGGACATGTTCATATGATGAAGGTAGACTCGACGAGTTGTTCATATAACTCGGCGAGTCGGATGAAGATTGACTCGATGTTGTTAAAGAAGGAGAACTCGTCGAGTCTTTGCTAAACTTGGCGAGTAGAATCGAGTAGGGAGCAGAAGAGAAGATAGGGACTCGGCGAGTTGGCGGCCCAACTCGGCGAGTCAGGTCAACTGGAAGTTGACTTTGACCACGAGTAAAATAGTCGCTTTACTCTAAGATTAGTTATCAGTTCTGACTAAGTGCCTTTGTGGGAATTGTAGTCGGGGAGTTGCCGGAGCAGCTGTGAGACGTTTCCCGCTCAGTTTTTCAGCAGTCAGCTTCACGAGATGAGTTTCCTTCCAGTAGGAACGGGTCTATGGCCACAATGCCGACCCATTTAGATAGCAGTAGATCTGGACTGCGGTCCGATACCGGGGTGGTCCCGAGAAGTAGTTCAGTATGCTTGATGTCTTTGTGATTCAGGCATGTCTATGTGTTATGTGTTCCGGACAGCGGTCCGATGCAGTATGCAGTAAATGTGTTATTATTATGTGTTATGATTATGATATGCTACGTTCAGTCAGTTCCGGACTTCGGTCCGATGCAGAGGGCAAGGCCCTAGTTAGTCCCGGACTTCGGTCCGATGCAGAGGGCAAGGCCCTAGTTAGTCCCGGACTTCGGTCCGATGCAGAGGGCAAGGCCCTAGTCAGTTCCGGACTTCGGTCCGATGCAGTGGGCAAGGCCCAGTATGTGCTTTATATGATATTGTATGGTATGTGGTAATTTGGGGGAGTTCACTAAGCTTCGTGCTTACAGTTTCAGTTTTTGTTTCAGGTACTTCAGCTAGCAAGGGGAAGGGATCGGGATGATGGCATGGCACACACCACAGTTTTAGCCTGGGAGTTAGACTCTGATATTTTGATATGATTTTGACATCAGTTTTGTTATGAGACATATTTTATGACATGTTGAGACACACGACTTATGGTTTCTTATATAATATTTGGATCTTATGGTTTTAGTAATGTTTTCAAAACGAAATTTTTGGCTTGTATTTTCGGGATGTTTCAGTTTGTGAGAGAATTGAGCAAGAATTAAGCAAGAAAACGAGCAAATATATAAGGGAAATCAAAGGACGCGCCACGCCTAGGAGCACCACGTACTTGACAAATGTCGCCATCTGGTTGATTTTCGTGGGGAGGAAAGGTGGAAGGAGATGCTGCCACTTGTCGGCCATCTGTGGTGCCACGTGGCGAAATCTCGTCGGCTGAATTTTATTATTTTTCTAAAATTCATAACTTTCGTATATGGACTCTGTTTTTTACGGTCTTTATAACCACGCGTAGCTATCGAAAAGTACTGCAACTTTCTTATAGACTCCATCACCTAATTTTCACCTTATTTTTCGTTTTACGATCCGATAATGCTTAGACTGTAAATAATGCTGTGCAATTCATAGCTTCTTCATACGAGCTCTGTTTTGAACGTTCTTTATATCGTTGACTTCATATTGAAGAATACTACAAGTTTTATTTACATTGTTTCGGCTAACAATCACCCGATTTTTATTTCGATTTCTGTGTTGCACACTATTATACTGTGTCGCACTTATAACTTTGAAAAATCATAACTTCCTCATACAAATTCAGATTTTGACGTTCTTTATATCTACGCGTCCCTTTTAATGAGTACTACGAATTTCGTTTATGTCACTTAGGCTAATAAGCAACCTATCTCCGATTCACTTTTTATGACACATACGCTGTACGTGTCGAACGTGAAACTTAGATACATTATAGCTTCCCCATACGAATTCAGATTTAAGCGTTTTTATATCCACGTGCTCATGATTACTACTATTACAACTTTTGTTAAGATTATTTATCCTAAATAATTTTTTATTTTTAATGTTTCTTTTATCATTTAACGATAAATTTTATATTAAAGTTTTCTACAAATATTATATAATCCTAAAATTTGTCCACTTAATATGCATACGATAATTATTTATTGGCTCGCAACACCTACGAAGAACAATTACGCTAATCAAAGATCTTTAATGGTTCATTAAAATGTATAATTGTTATTATTATAGATTAAATGTCTGGCCCGAAATTATTGGTGCTATAGTTATGACTGTTATTTTAGTCCCTTTAACCTACAATAACAAGTATAAGGCTCCACTTGTATATATTTTCAGACAGATCAACACAATGGTTTGTATCTCATCAAAGTGAAACATCAAATTTTGATCATGAGGCTCGATTTATATATTTTATTGTTCTTTTTATTTTCCAGATTTCACTCAAATCCAAGTTTGTATAATTGATTAAATCTGGCTTAATGAGCTGTCATAGTATCTTCCATTATTGATAACTCCAAAAATCCTTGAGCTTCACCCTCCTGTATATATTGTTAACCTATTTATACAACATTCATTTGAGCTTCCTAGATAAACATTATGTGTTAATCCCACCAAATCCCGTTGAATTTTAGGTTTTATTGACGACCCTATCTCTTTAACTAGAAATCAATCTGAATTCCACTAGCAAAAATTGAGATTCAGCAAATATTGATGAAGGATAGTGGGCAATTTGTGGAATAAGACTAAGAGTACAATAATTTATGCTTATATTACAACTTCTAGTACTCATCATCATCAGGTGTTCCATGTAAGAAACACCCATCTTCGTCCCCAGACTCATGAAGCTTGTATGATCCACTATGAAGAATATAGGCTTTCTTTTTGTTCTTGCTCTGATGTATCTGTTGGATTAGGTGTCTAAGTTCATAACTATTTCTGGAATGTACTTGACCCGATTAGCATGGTCCATTTGGGTTGCATGGCATCATGCATTTGGATAGACTAAAATGAGAGAAATAACACTTAAGGTTTATTAATATATTATATGTTCTAATATATTAATAGTATTATTTAATTAGTATTGATCAAGAATTAATTTGGAATTAATTAAGTGATCAAAAGAAGACTAATTAAATATATGGGTTGATTGTATAAATCATCCATACTTATATAGTGGGCTAATGCTTCATGGATTATCAAGTTGGGCTAAGACCCATAGGATGCTCCATGGTGGTTATAGAACCCATGGGTCATGGAAATGAAAAGTCATGACAATTAGGGTTTACATGGTGTAACCCTAATTGTAACACACTATATAAGCTTCATGTTCTTCACCAAAATCGGCCATTAAGCATACAAGTGAGGGCTAGCCAATTTCAAGAAGTGTATCATTTCTCTCTAAGTCATTCAAAGTGTATTTGGTGTTGTGTGAGACATTTGAGGCATCACACTTGAGGTGCTAGGCTCACAAGGTTTTCAAGGAATCCTAACTACTGCAAGGTATGTATTTCCTACTAACTTTTATGTTTAAAAGTTCCCCATGTATGCTAGATAGGTTATGAACCTTGGAAAGACAATTTTGCATGTATCATAGATAAAACATAGATCCAAGGTTTCTAGGGTTGCATGTACACCATAGGAGTGTTAGAATGCTCCAAAACCTTCAGTATCTTCCTACATGAACTCGTCTTGCACTGTGGATGTCAGAAGTATTGGTAGAATCTCGTTTTGAACTGGGTTTTGGAAATCAATGAGATTGGAGAAAATACCAGATGAAATTTTGCAGTTTAAAAATCATTATGTTGGGATTCTTGATTTAAGATCGCAATCAACAAGAGTTTTGACGCCATCATAGATGAAGAATTCTTCCAATAACAAAGAATTGAAAGGAGAAACTGTTGGATTATGTGTCTAAGCCCATAACTATATTTGGTATGTACTTCACCCGGTTGTAGCATGGTCCTTTTGGGTTGCCTTCACCAAAGCAACTGGACTGGATGATTAATGGAGAAAGAGGTTATTATGGTTTATTAATATATTATGTGAATAATATATTAAAAGAGAAATCATATTGGTTAATTAATATTGGTCAAGAATTAATTAAGAAATTAATTTTGTGGTCAAAAGATATTAATTGAAATTAGGGGACCGAAATTGCAATTATAAGATAATTGGATTTTGGGCTAAGGATCCCTTATGAAAGGGGTGGAAGAAATCAAGGGTGGAAGCCCACCTTGAATTCGTCCAAGGCCTCATTCTGGAAGGTTCCTTTGGACTGCTTAAGGCCTAAGCAATCTAATTAGGGTTTTGCATTTTCGGCTACCAGAAGAACCCTAAGGACCTAAGAGCCGATTTTGAGCCACCTTCCCCTTTCTCCAAAGATCATCCAACTTGCCTTAGTGTTTGTGATCGATTAGAGGTATTACACTTGTGATACTAAAGCTCTCAAAGGTTGAAGATTCTTGCTACAATTGAAAGGTAATCATCTACACTTGTTTTAGTCATTAGTTTTGATTTTTGTATGCTAGTTGTAGCACCTGGTTCTTGGTATGTATTTTTATTTAAGTATTTTGCATTTTTGGCCTTGGACTCAGTGAGTTGAAGGACCAACTCGCCGAGTAGAAGCGGGATGGGACGCGTGATTTAAGTGATGGACTCGTCGAGTCGGGTCCCGGACTCGATGAGTAGGCTCTGAATGGACAAAACCCTAATCTGAGGGTTTGCACCCTATTTAAACAACCTTATACAGCCTCCATCACCCCTTTATGCTCCCAGAAACCCTTCATAGCAAACCCTAAGTGTTTTGGTGCAAGATCTAAGGCTTTTGAGTGATTTTTGTGAGTTTTGACCTCAAGGAAGAAGGAAGAGCATAGAAGGATCAAGAGGAGACTAAAGGATTCGAGTTTGGTTCATCATTTGCAGTCTTTGAAAGGTATAAAGTCTGTACCTTGCTTGCTTGTTTGTTAGATCCCTTTTTGGGGAAGATTTAGGGCTTTTTAAGCCATATGAGGTAGCCAACCATGATTGCAAACATGGTTGTGGGTCAAGACTTCAGATCTAAGTCTTGGCAGGAGTCACAAGGCAGATTTGGGTTGCTTTTGCACCCAAGGAAGGCCCCATGCAACATAAGAGCCATTTTAGAGCCTTTTAGGCTCAAAAGTCCCATGCATGCACGTAAAGTTCGAAACTTTACATGCTAGATCGAGCTTAGGGGCTTGGATCTATCTTTTGGTCAAAGGTTGTACATCAGAAATCGAGGATTTAGGGTGTGGACGTTATCGACTCGGCGAGTCCGTTCTTGGGACTCGACGAGTCCAAGGCATAAAGTCCCATGTCTGTTGAGGGTCAAAAGAACTCAGTTGGGTGTTAGAAAGGTTGCAGAAGGTCCGAAGGAGTGACCCAATGTTTTGGACTTAGCCTTAGACCTGGAGTTCATGGGACTCGACGAGTGCTAGAACAGACTCGACGAGTCCAAGGCAATCTCCTTATGGTTGAAGATGAACTCGACGAGTTGTTCATACAACTCGGCGAGTCAAGGTCAGAACTTGTTCATCAGTTGAAGGTGAACTCGACGAGTTGTTCATACAACTCGGCGAGTCGGATGAAGGTTCATTCGATGTTCATATCGAAGAGGAACTCGTCGAGTCGTTGCCAAACTCGACGAGTCGGGTCGTGGATAAGGACGGGTAAAGGGTTAGGGACTCGACGAGTTGACGACCCAACTCGGCGAGTCGGGTCAGCTGGAAGTTGACTTTGACTTGGACTTGGTTGGGGGTAAAATAGTCATTTTACCCTAAGAGTAGATATCAGATTCTGACTGAGTTTTTTGTGGGGATTATAGCCGGAGGATTTCCGGAGCAGCAGCAGACAGAGGTTTCCCGCACAGATTATCAGCAGCTACTCGTTCGAGGTGAGTTACCTTCCAGTAGTGGTGGGTCTACGACCACAATGCCGACCCACCAGTAGGAATCGTATGATAGATGTTTGTCTTTGTGATATGCATCTGTGTTTGCTACTACCTGATATGTTATATGCTAGCATGATATGTTATATGTGATAGTAGTAGAGTTCGGTTGTTAGGACCGAAGGGTAGGTCAGACACCCCAGATATGTCTGACATTATGTGATGATATGTTTATATGCTAGCATAATATGTTATATGTGATAGTGGTAGTAGGGAGGGAATAGTCCCTAAGTTCGGTTGTTAGGACCGAAGGGTAGGTCGGACACCCCAGAAACGTCTGACAGTATGTTTACGTTATGATATATGTGATAGTAGCAGTAGGGGTGGAATAGTCCCCGAGGTTCGGTTGATAGGACCGAAGGGTAGGTCAGCACCCCAGAATGGCTTGACATGGGTAGGTCAGCACCCCAGAATGGCTTGACACGGGTAGGTCGGCACCCCAGAATGGCCGTACTGGGTAGGTCGGGCACCCCAGAATTGCCCGGTAGTATGAATGCGATATGTCTGTATGGTATGTGGTATGATGGGGGAACTCACTAAGCTTTGTGCTTACAGTTTTAGTTTTGGTTTCAGGTACCTCTTCGTCTAAGGGGAAGGAGCCGACAGTGTAGCAGCGCATCACACACACATGATTTCCGCATGGAGTTTTCTGGGATTGTACTCTGATTGATTTACTTTGACATTATGATTTCAGACACATTGTTATAGTTTTATTTGCAAATGATATGGCATGGGAAATGTTTTGGCAAACTATGTTGAGGACTACTTAATTTAAAAAAAAATATTTTGGCTTGGAAATTGGGATGTTACAAGTTGGTATCAGAGCCAGGTTTGAGGGATTCGGACACACCCTCGGGAGTGTCTGGACTCAAACCGAGGGATTTAAAAGATTTTTACAAAGAAAATGGTTTTCTAAAATCTGAGTCAAAGGGTTTTGAGAAAGAACAAGGTGTGTGATGCGTGCGACCAGCCGAGCTCATGTAAGTTTTCCCCAAGATACCCATACTTGTTATAATAAGTTATATGATATATGATTCTGAGGACTGCATGCTAGATTAGGGCTAAGGATCTAGGAGGATGCCTTGTATGCCTGATGTATATGATTCTGAGAACTGCATGCTAGAGTAGGGCCAAGGATCTAGGAAGGATTCCTTATATGCCTGTTGTGCGAGCTGTATGCTAGGACTGTTTAGTCAGCAGTAGGATAGCCTGATTAGGTTATGCCTGATGCGGTTACTCGATGCACGAATGCTACTTGCTTTGTGCTTAAGGGGTCCTGGCTAACTTTAACTAACTAGTGAGCGGATATTTAACAGTACTCGCAAGCTAGTTAGGGAAGGGAAGTAGGGACTCCTAGTGCAGCTGATGGCGGAGAGTAGGTCAGAGAGTGCCCCAGGAAAGCCTGGGATGAGACTAGATGGAAAGGGATATTGGTTAAGGGACCTGGTGAAGTCGAGACAGTCCTTGAGGAAAGTACGGATAGATGTGAAAGGTAGTATGGGCCCGTACTACTGGAAGCAGAGGATCCGTACTCGAATCAAGGAAGGTTGAGACAGAACCGGGAACCTTGGAGAGTGTGTTAGACCTCTCGAGAGTATGTATGATCCTGACATTTATGCGTGTATTTTCAGCATGGTGACCACGCGACATGGAGCAGGAGGTTCCGGATCAGGATCAGGATCAGGCTCGGGTGCAGGATCCGAGCAGGTTGATGACGGGCTGCGCGAGTTCATCGCGTCTGAGATCACGAGAGGCATTCTTGAGTCGACCACGGTCATTTTCGGGTCGATCAAGGAAGGGATTGTTGAGCTGATGGAGGATCGCCTCCGGGCATTCCGGAGTGATATGGCGTCTAGCCAGACGAGTACGCGCACACTGTCCTTTAAGGACTTCCGTGGGAGTGGTGCGCCGGATTATCATGGGGTGAAAGACCCCATCGCTGCCAGGAGATGGATCGCAGACATTGAGTCTGCGCAGTTGACGAGCTTCTGCCCAGAAGGGTCGAAGGTCCGCTTTGCTGTGGGATGTTTGAGGGATCGAGCTAGAGACTGATGGGAGTCGATTGGTGACTCATTGGGAGCCCCAGCCGTCGAGGCTATGACATGGTCAGATTTCGTGACCAGATTCAGAGCTGAGTTTGCGCCGGCTGTAGAGCTTCATCAGCTGGCCAGAGAGTTTTTGGATATGAGGCAGACTAACGAGACTGTGGCGGAGATCATCGCCAAATTCCGGGAGAGAGCATTGTTGGTACCCCAGTATGTGGGGGATGAGGAGATGCGGAAGACCCGGTACCATGATATGTTGAGGGCTGATATTCGGGGGCATGTCAGCTACTCTGCCTGCCCGACCCTGGAGTCCATGATTGCCAGGGCGCGGGAGAGGGAGCTCGATTTGGAGCATGTGAGGAAGAGGAAAGCTGAGTCTGAGCAGGTTACAGGGGTTTCGGGGAAGAAACCCAAGGGATCCGACGTTAGGTCGAAGGGCCAGCCGGGCCAGAGCCGCTGCAGGAAGTGCGGCAGGCCGCATGAGGGAGCTTGTAGAGCAGGATCGTCAGGCTGCTACAAGTGCGGCAAGACGGGGCACTTTGGCAGGGATTGTACTGCCCCCGCCCCCACAGTACAGATGACAGACCTAATTTGCTTTCATTGCAATCAGAGGGGCCACAAAAGGCCAATTACCCCGAGGTTAACAGCAGCGTCAGCAGCAGCTCCAGCAGCGGCGCCGGTTTCAGCGACAACGCGGGTTGCAGATGGCCGTAAGGCAAAGACAGAGGCTCCAGTGGTGCAGAGCCAGGCATTTCAGTTGAAAGCCGAGGAGGCACGCGCTGCACCCGATGTGGTGACGGGTATGACTTCTTGTTTATGCTTTTATGATATGCTGCTGTGATTTTGATATGTTATGTATGTGCTCTGTTTAGGATCGTTCCATGTGAACGGTATTCCAGTTCAGGTATTGTTTGATTCGGGTGCTACCCGATCATTTGTCTCTCTTGCGCTTAGCAAGAAGTTCCCTGAATCTTCGGGCATGTTGGATTGCCCTCTAGAGGTCGAGATTGCGGACGACCGGTCAGTGCAAGCATCTGAGGTCTTCCGAGATTGCGTTTTGAGATTGTTCGAGGAGCGTTACCTGGTAGACCCGGTTCCTATTCCGTTGAGAGGGAACAAGGTGATTATAGGCATGGATTGGTTGAGCCCCAATGGGGCAGTGATAGATTGCGCACAACAGTTGGTGCGAGTCAGGACCCGAGGAGGGGGAGAGTTAGTGATTCAGGGCGAGAGGCCACAACGAGGGCCAACTTTATGTTCGGCAGCAAGGGCAAGGCGTTACCTTCAGCAGGGTTGCGCAGGATATGTCGCTTATGTCACGGACACCCGGGAGACGGGTAAGGCGACAGTGGGCGATGTGCCCGTGGTACAAGAGTTTGCAGACGTATTCCCCGAGGAGTTGCCTGGGATACCTCCGGAGAGACAAATGGAGTTCAGGATCGACCTAGTCCCTGGTGCGGCTCCGATAGCCAAGGCACCGTATCGGTTGGCTCCTCCTAAGATGCAGGAGTTGTCTACACAGCTGCAGGAGCTGTTAGACAAGGGATTCATTAGACCGAGTAGTTCTCCCTGGGGAGCCCCGATTCTGTTTGTGAAGAAAAAGGACCGGTCGCATTGGATGTGTATAGATTATCGGGAGCTGAACAAGGTAATGGTGAAGAACCGTTACCCACTCCCGAGGATTGATGACCTCTTTGACCAGCTACAGGGAGCATCTTGGTTCTCCAAGATTGATCTGCGTTCAGGATATCATCAGATGAGGGTAAGAGAGGAGGATGTGCAGAAGACTGCGTTCCGGACGCGCTATGGCCACTACGAGTTCGTGGTGATGCCCTTCGGGCTCACCAATGCTCCTGCCGCGTTCATGGACCTCATGAACCGCGTGTGTAGACCGATGTTAGACCGGTCTGTGATAGTGTTTATTGATGATATCTTGGTTTACTCCAAGACGCAGGAGGAGCACGAGGAGCATCTGCGAGAGGTTCTGGAGACTTTGAGAAGGGATAACTTGTATGCTAAGTTCTCCAAGTGTGAGTTCTGGTTGCGCGAGGTGCAGTTTCTAGGGCACCTTGTCAACCGGAACGGGATATCGGTGGACCCGGCCAAAGTAGAGGACGTGATGAGATGGGAGGTTCCGAGGTCTCCATCTGAGATTCGGAGTTTCCTAGGATTAGCCGGCTACTATCGGAGATTCATCCAGGATTTCTCCAAGATAGCCGTACCCCTGACCAGGCTAACGAGGAAAGCCGTGGTTTTTCGTTGGGGGCCTGAGTAGCAGGCTGCATTCGAGTCATTGAGACAGAGATTGTGCGAGGCGCCAATCTTAGCCCTGCCAGAGGGCATGGAGGATTTTGTTGTGTACTGCGACGCGTCCATTTCAGGTTTGGGCACGGTACTGATGCAGAGAGGGCATGTCATCGCCTACGCTTCGAGGCAGCTGAAGCCTCACGAGGCGAACTACCCGACGCATGATTTGGAGCTGGGGGCTGTTGTGTTCACCCACAAGATTTGGCGTCATTACCTCTATGGGGTCCGTTGTACCATCTACACGGACCACAAGAGTTTGAGGTACCTCATGGATCAGCCGAATCTAAACATGAGGAAGCGTCGGTGGTTGGACGTGGTGAAGGATTACGATTGCGAGATCCTTTACCACCCGGGGAAGGCCAATGTGGTGGCCGACGCGCTTAGCCGCAAGGCAGTGCCGATCAGGGATATTTGTCTGAGGATGACAGTGGTGACTCCGCTGTTGGAGCGGATTCGGGAGGCCCAGCAGGAGGCCATGAAGGAGGAACATCGGAAGAGTGAGCGGATTGTGGGGCAGGTTTCCTCCTTCGACTATGACAGTCGAGGATTACTAACACTACACCGTAGGGTGTGGGTGCCGTACCACGGGGGTGTGCACCAGGTTCTGATGGAGGAGGCGCACAAATCTCGATTCTCCATTCATCCCGGGGCGATGAAGATGTATAGGGATCTTCGTCTGGACTATTGGTGGCCCTGCATGAAGCGGGATGTAGCATGGTACGTGGAGCGGTGCTTGACCTGCAGGAAGGTCAAGGCCGAGCACCAGAGGCCACACGGCAAGATGCAGCCGTTGGATATCCCGTTGTGGAAATGGGAAGACATTACGATGGATTTCATTACCAAGCTTCCCAGGACCGCACGGGGAGTGGATTCGATTTGGGTCATCGTCGATCGATTGACCAAGAGCGCCCATTTTATCCCGATTCAGGAGAGTATCTCGGCCGAAAGGTTGGCCGATATCTATATCAGGGAGGTAGTGGCGCGACACGGGGTGCCCGTATCGGTGATTTCAGACAGGGATGTGCGGTTCACTTCCAGGTTTTGGAAGAAGTTTCATGACGAGCTGGGTACTCGTCTGCATTTTAGCACCGCCTTTCACCCGCAGACGGATGGTCAGAGCGAGCGGACCATCCAGACATTAGAGGATATGCTGCGGGCATGTGTTTTAGACTTCGGAGGTAGCTGGGATACCTACCTTCCGTTGGCGGAGTTCTCGTATAATAATAGCTATCATGCGAGTATTGACCGTCCTCCCTTCGAGATGTTATACGGGAGGAAGTGCAGAACCCCGATATGTTGGGTTGAGGTTGGCCAGAGGGTACTGGGGAGCACCGAAGTGGTGCTCAAGACGACAGAGAGGATTCAGCAAGTTCGGAGCAGACTTCAGACTGCTCAGAGTTGGCAGAAAAGTTATGCCGACAAGCGCCGATCGGACATGGAGTTTCAGGTCGGGGATATGGTTCTCCTGAAGGTGTCGCCATGGAAGGGCGTCATCCGATTCAGGAAGCGGGGCAAGTTGGGTCCCAGGTATATTGGACCCTTCAGGGATATAGCCCGGGTGGGCAAGGTGGCATATAGGTTGGATCTGCCAGCCGAACTCAGCCAGATCCACAGCACTTTCCACGTCTCCCAGCTGCGGAAGTGCCTGGTAGACGACTCAGCAGTGGTACCCTTAGAGGATATTCAGGTTAATGGCAACCTGAATTACATCGAGTGACCTATGGCAATCCTCGACCGGAAGTCGATGGATCTGAGGAACAAGAGAGTGGAGCTCGTGAAGGTGCAATGGCAGCACCGGAAGGGCTCATAATGGACTTGGGAGCCGGTGGATGAAATGATGGAGCATTACCCAGATCTGTTCCAGGAACAAGCAGCAGACTGCGAGGACGAAGTCTAAAATAAGTGGGGGAGATTTGTAGCACCTGGTTCTTGGTATGTATTTTTATTTAAGTATTTTGCATTTTTGGCCTTGGACTCGGCGAGTTGAAGGACCAACTCGCCGAGTAGAAGCGGGATGGGACGCGGGATTTAAGTGATGGACTTGTCGAGTCGGGTCCCGGACTCGACGAGTAGGCTCTGACTGGACAAAACCCTAATCTGAGGGTTTGCACCCTATTTAAACAACCTTATACAGCCTCCATCACCCCTTTATGCTCCCAGAAACCCTCCATAGCAAACCCTAAGTGTTTTGATGCAAGATCTAAGGCTTTTGAGTGATTTTTGTGGGTTTTGACCTCAAGGAAGAAGGAAGAGCATAGAAGGATCAAGAGCAGACTGAAGGATTCGAGTTTGGTTCATCATTTGCAGTCTTTGAAAGGTATAAAGTCTGTACCTTGCTTGCTTGTTTGTTAGATCCCTTTTTGGGGAAGATTTAGGGCTTTTTAAGCCATATGAGGTAGCCAACCATGATTGCAAACATGGTTGTGGGTCAAGACTTCGGATCTAAGTCTTGGGAGGAGACACAAGGCAGATTTAGGTTGCTTTTGCACCCAAGGAAGGCCCCATGCAACATAAGAGCCATTTTAGAGCCTTTTAGGCTCAAAAGTCCCATGCATGCACGTAAAGTTCGAAACTTTACATGCTAGATCAAGCTTAGGGGCTCGGATCTATCTTTTGGTCAAAGGTTGTACATCAGAAATAGAGGATTTAGGGTGTGGACGTTATCGACTCGGCGAGTCCGTTCTTGGGACTCGACGAGTCCAAGGCATAAAGTCCCATGTCTGTTGAGGGTCAAAAGAACTCAGTTGGGTGTTAGAAAGGTTGCAGAAGGTCCGAAGGAGTGACCCAATGTTTTGGACTTAGCCTTAGACCTGGAGTTCATGGGACTCGACGAGTGCTAGAGCAGACTCGGCGAGTCCAAGGCAATCTCCTTATGGTTGAAGATGAACTCGACGAGTTGTTCATACAACTCGGCGAGTCAAGGTCAAAACTTGTTCATCAGTTGAAGGTGAACTCGACGAGTTGTTCATACAACTCGACGAGTCGGATGAAAGTTCATTTGATGTTCATATCGAAGAGGAACTCGTCGAGTCGTTGCCAAACTCGACGAGTCGGGTCGTGGATAAGGACGGGTAAAGGGTTAGGGACTCGACGAGTTGACGACCCAAATCGGCGAGTCGGGTCAGCTGGAAGTTGACTTTGACTTGGACTTGGTTGGGGGTAAAATAGTCATTTTACCCTAAGAGTAGATATCAGATTCTGACTGAGTGTTTTGTGGGGATTATAGCCGGAGGATTTCCGGAGCAGCAGCAGACAGAGGTTTCCCGCACAGATTATCAGCAGCTACTCGTTCGAGGTGAGTTACCTTCCAGTAGCGGTGGGTCTACGGCCACAATGCCGACCCACCAGTAGGAATCGTATGATAGATGTTTGTCTTTGTGATATGCATCTGTGTTTGCTACTACCTGATATGTTATATGCTAGCATGATATGTTATATGTGATAGTAGTAGAGTTCGGTTGTTAGGACCGAAGGGTAGGTCAGACACCCCAGATATGTCTGACAGTATGTGATGATATGTTTATATGCTGGCATAATATGTTATATGTGATAGTGGTAGTAGGGAGGGAATAGTCCCCAAGTTCGGTTGTTAGGACCGAAGGGTAGGTCGGACACCCCAGAAACGTCTGACAGTATGTTTACGTTATGATATATGTGATAGTAGCAGTAGGGGTGGAATAGTCCCCGAGGTTCGGTTGATAGGACCGAAGGGTAGGTCAGCACCCCAGAATGGCTTGACATGGGTAGGTCAGCACCCCAGAATGGCTTGACACGGGTAGGTCGGCACCCCAGAATGGCCGTACTAGGTAGGTCGGGCACCCCAGAATTGCCCGGCAGTATGAATGCGATATGTCTGTATGGTATGTGGTATGATGGGGGAACTCAGTAAGCTTTGTGCTTACAGTTTTAGTTTTGGTTTCAGGTACCTCTTCGTCTAAGGGGAAGGAGCCGGCAGTGTAGCAGCGCATCACACACACATGATTTCCGCATGGAGTTTTCTGGGATTGTACTCTGATTGATTTACTTTGACATTATGATTTCAGACACATTGTTATAGTTTTATTTGCAAATGATATGGCATGGGAAATGTTTTGGCAAACTATGTTGAGGACTACTTAATTTAAAAAAAAAATATTTTGGCTTGGAAATTGGGATGTTACAAGTTGGTATCAGAGCCAGGTTTGAGGGATTCGGACACACCCTCGGGAGTGTCTGGACTCAAACCGAGGGATTTAAAAGATTTTTACAAAGAAAATGGTTTTCTAAAATCTGAGTCAAAGGGTTTTGAGAAAGAACAAGGTGTGTGATGCGTGCGACCAGCCGAGCTCAAGTAAGTTTTCCCCAAGATACCCATACTTGTTATAATAAGTTATATGATATATGATTCTGAGGACTGCATGCTAGATTAGGGCTAAGGATCTAGGAGGATGCCTTGTATGCCTGATGTATATGATTCTGAGAACTGCATGCTAGAGTAGGGCCAAGGATCTAGGAAGGATTCCTTATATGCCTGTTGTGCGAGCTGTATGCTAGGACTGTTTAGTCAGCAGTAGGATATCCTGATTAGGTTATGCCTGATGTGGTTACTCGATGCACGAATGCTGCTTGCTTTGGGCTTAAGGGGTCCTGGCTAACTTTAACTAACTAGTGAGCGGATATTTAACAGTACTCGCAAGCTAGTTAGGGAAGGGAAGTAGGGACTCCTAGTGCAACTTATGGCGGAGAGTAGGTCAGAGAGTGCCCCAGGAAAGCCTGGGATGAGACTAGATGGAAAGGGATATTGGTTAAGGGACCTGGTGAAGTCGAGACAGTCCTTGAGGAAAGTACGGATAGATGTTAAAGGTAGTATGGGCCCGTACTACTGGAAGCAGAGGATCCGTACTCGAATCAAGGAAGGTTGAGACAGAACCGGGAACCTTGGAGGGTGTGTTAGACCTCTCGAGAGTATCTATGATCCTGACATTTATGCGTGTATTTTCAGCATGGTGACCACGCGACATGGAGCAGGAGGTTCCGGATTAGGCTCGGGTGCAAGATCCGAGCATGTTGATGACGGGCTGCGCGAGTTCATCGCGTCTGAGATCACGAGAGGCATTCTTGAGTCGACCCCGGTCATTTTCGGGTCGATCAAGGAAGGGATTGTTGAGATGATGGAGGATCGCCTCCGGGCATTCAGGAGTGATATGGCGTCTAGCCAGACGAGTACGCGCACACTGTCCTTTAAGGACTTCCGTGGGAGTGGTGCGCCGGATTATCACGGGGTGAAAGACCCCATCGCTGCCAGGAGATGGATCGCAGACATTGAGTCTGCGCAGTTGACGAGTTTCTGCCCGGAAGGGTCGAAGGTCCGCTTTGCTCCGGTCAACAGGAGATGGATCGCAGACATCGATTTAGTCCTTATATTTTTTTTTATTCAATTAAGTCCCAAATACCGGTAATCGTATTCAATTTAACCTTTTGACCCGGTCAACAGGTCATCTAAGTTTTGAAAATTATATTTTTGGCCCAGATTTCAAAATTTATTACAAATTTGGTCTAAAATATACATTTTTGGCCCATATTCTAAATTTTATTACAAATTTGGTCGAAAATTTACCCTTTTTGCCCAAATTTTAGAATTTTATTATGAATTCATCCTAACTTTATTTTTTTTACAAATTTTTTTTCTCAAAAGTTTGTTTCTAATATGTTTTTTCTTTATAAAATCATATTTTCACAAAAAAATCTTATATTTTCTATATAAAAACTTTTTAAATTTTTTTTGTATATGAAATATCTACCTATAAAAATAGGTATTTATTAAGTACATAAATAATACAAATCCGTTTTTATAAAAAAAAATGTATAGAAACACGTATTTTACAAAAAAAATATATACAAACACCAATTTTATTATCAATGTATACAAACACACACACACAGACACACACACACATACACACACACACACACACACACACACACACACATATATATATATATATATATATATATATATATATATATATATATATATGCACTCAAATAAGTGTTTATCTATATTTTTTTTATAAAATCGTGTTTGTTTACATTTCTTTTATAAAAACGTGTTTGTTTACATTTCTTTTATAAAAATGTTTTTGAATAATTTTTGAATAATACGTGTTTGTATACATTTTATAAAATCGTGTTTGTATACATTTTACAAAAACGTGTTTGAATAATTTTTTATATAATACGTGTTTGTATACATTTTATAAAATCATGTTTGTATACATTTTATAAAAACATGTTTGAATAATTTTTTATATAATACGTGTTTGTATACATTTTATAAAATCGTGCTTGTATACATTTTATAAAAATGTGTTTGAATAATTTTTCATATAATACGTGTTTGTATACATTTTATAAAACCGTGTTTGTATACATTTTATAAAATGTATACAAACACATATTATATAAAAAATTATTCAAACACGTTTTTATAAAAAATATAAACAAACGTGATTTTATAAGAAAATATAGATACACACCTATTTGTGTGTGTGTGTGTGTATATATATATATATATATATATATATATATATATATATATATATATATATATATATATATATAAAGGTGTTTGTATACATTTATAATAAAATAGGTGTTTGTATATATTTTTTTTGTAAAATACATTTTTGTATATATGTTTTTATAAAAACTGATTTGTATATATTTATATACTTAATAAATACCTATTTTTATAACTAGATATTTCATATACAAAAAGTTTTTAAAATTTTTTTTATATAGAAAATATAAGATTTTTATGTGAAAATACGTTTTTTTTGTATAAATATGATTTTATAAAGAAAAAACATATTAGAAACAATTTTTTAGGAAAAAAAGTTGTAAACAAACTAAAGTTAGGATGATTTCATAATAAAATTCTAAAATTTGGGGAAAAAGGGTAAAGTTTGGACCAAATTTGTAATAAAATTTAAAATCTGGGTCAAAAGTAAAATTTTTTGGAACATATTTGTAATAAATTTTTAAATCTGGGCCAAAAATATAATTTTTGAAAGTTGGATGACCTGTTGACCGGATGAAATTGTTAAATTGAATACGATTACTAGTATTTGGGACTTAACTGAATAAAAAAAATATAAGAACTAAATCGATTACGAGACCAATATGTAAGGAATTTATTGTAGTTTTCCTTTAATTGTATTATGAAGTAGATATCACTTTTATGTTATAATCTTCGTAGCCAAGTAAAATGTATTTACAAATGCTTTTGAAGATGAAATTCAATGTGTACTTTGATAACATAAGTTTGACTTATTATAAGTATACAATCAATTAAAAGTATATAATCAATTAAAAGAACCGGTTATTAGAAAAATCGTGATTTCCAATAATAAACTTATAACATAGACTATGAATATTAATTTCTCAAAACCCATCACTAAAAATAAATTTAATTTGAAATTCCCCCGTGCATTTAAGGCTTGTGTACGATTAAGTCGTAAAGTTATGGTATGTTATCTTAGTTAGTTAAGACGTATCATTATCATAGTATAAATTGTTAAGTAAAAGATTTTGAGTTTTTGTCCTTTTCATGCTTTTAATTCTCGTTGTAAATAATTACCCTTTGATTATGAGAGTGTTGACGTGTTCTAACATTATGATGAAATAAAATAAAATATTTGTAGTTAACAAAAGATCTGATATAAAATCTAACTAATTAATATCAAAATATTGAAAGGCACATTTAACTGTTTATATATGTTCTTGGTGCACCTTTACGTTGGGAGGGGATGCAAATGACAATCTGGTCCAAAATATAAAAACTTCATACCACAAAATTTACTTCATAAAAATAAAAACAATACATTTGACATATAAATATTGTAATTTTAATTATTTCCCATATATCTTTTCAAAATACACGACCAAAGTTTTGAAAACCGGACCAAAGATCGAACCGGTTCTCTTACCGGTTCGATAGTTCACTGGTCCAACTGGTCGGACCGATCTCAAAAACCGGATAATGTCATAATTACATTATTATTAATTTTAATTATATAAAAAAATACAAAAAATGAAATAAATAATTTTTTTTTTAAAATTCTCGGTTTTACCGGTTCCTCGTTAAACCAGTTGAAACAGTAGGTCCGATCCAATCTTCAAAACATGGTATACAACATACGTACAGTTTGTGGCCAAATACAAATGGGTTGAACTACAAAATCGGTAGGATACACAACATACCGTGTGACATCCCACATTTTTCAGAACCAATTAAAACTTTTTATTTATGCTTTAAAATATTGAGTTGTCTTTGTTGTAGAAAATCCGATTTAAAATAAACATTTTAAGATAACAGATGTTATTTCATAATATTAAAATACGAAGGATGTCATACTTAATATCCAACATAGGTTAAGTGAAAATACTTAAAGGTTTTAAAAACTATTACATACTCATCTCTTATTTCACTCGACATCATAATTAGTTTCCAGCAACCTTAGTTCCGCTATATGTGATGCACATAAATTAAGTGAGTCAGGATTGAAAAAACCTGGTGAGATACATAGGGTTTTCAAGCCCATAATAATTTAATGATATTAAATTATATTAATAATCTTTGCAAAACAAACATTTCTAAATAATATACATATATAAATCCAACGTAAAATATCTATAAGATACTCTACCCATACATACTCAGTCCATTTGATTCTCACAAATCCTAGTTCAACGGTTATCTGAAAGAATCACCTTACCCGATGAATCCTTTAAGTAACTGTTTGACTACACAGTTAGGGGAGTCATTGGCCACTGTAAGTTATTTAAAGACAACCAATGTTTAGAGTATTCGATAAATATGATATCCTATTTTATCTATATCCGTGGGTTATAAGTGCACACTGGCAACGAAATTCATAAGATCATCTAGAATAATCAAGTGTTGTCATCCTACTCCAGGAGATGATGCAAACATACTTGCCAGTTTTTTGATCTGGACCTATCATTTCTGCTAATCCAAAAAGGAGAGAACTACTATACTCCATTTTAATCTCACATATTACCCAACAATGAAATTGTTCAGCTATTCAACTTACTTTTTGAACTAAACATCCTTTATAAGCTTTAGTTTATAACTAAACAAGATTATAATACACCATATGTAATTCAACACAAATACAAATAGTAAACGATTAATACATATATAAATTTTTTGAGCAATAAATACTTTTATTAAGTTTATATGCTTGAAAGTAACTACACACTCACATGGTTAAAGGTGAAAGACTTCCGGTTGAGTCAACGCTTCACCTAATACTTTCATTTTTTCTTTTAGATAACCTAAATATAAATATTACTAAGTTTTAGCATACATTTATATTTTGAGACTATAATAATAGTATTTCATATCTATCAACAATTCCAAATGAATATTGATATATAGCTGATAAGGAATAACCAAGTAAGATCATATCGAAGGTAGGATCCATTTGGTATACAAAGTTATACTGTTTGGAAAATCCACTTTAAACACCTCAATAAATCTAGCCTAGACATCAGTAGATCAATCGGTAATATGACTTAAAATCACTGATAAATCTTATTTATAAATTCATAATAACAACTATGAATATTGAGAACATTCCCCCTAGCATGGGATAGAAGTTGCGCTCGGTCGCACTAAAGGCACCTCAAGGCAGGCTGCTAGGCCAAGCTACTCCCAACGTTTCCTCCCCGACGAAGTCTCGCGCCCGCGGGCGTCCCTCTAGAGTTGGATTCTTGCATGGAAGGTTTAGCCCTCAGAGGGCGCCTTCCACTCCGCAACAAACCTAACGACTCCAAGCGACAATGAGCATGCACAAAGCATTACCACCTAAACCAATTGTTAGCTTTGGCACTACGAGTAGCATGATTAACCAATCAAGGCGTCGGATCCTGTCGGACCTGACGACCTTGTCCCCCGTACAGACTCATAGGAGGTCTCAGTATAAAAGGCCTCCTCCGCCACCTCAAACGGTAAGCTGCTCCCTCCTAGATCTTACCATACACTCTCAGTTCAGTCACTAACTTGACCATCAGAGCATTTTCCTAGGAATTCCTCCCGGAGAACGGCTGACGACTCTTCCCTATTACAGCCTCACAGGTCTCTCGAAGCAACCAAAAGTACCTTGTAGCTGCCAAGAGCCATCGTATCAATCAACCGGAAGAAAAGGCCGTATCATTTGGTGCCGTCTGATGTGTGACAACCGATAACCAAAAACCGCACATCGTCAACCTTGAAGATGACAACTGAAAACACCGGCGAAGCTAGCGAAACGCCGAGAAGCCTAATCGGATCCATGATACTGTTAGAACTAGGCATCACTCCCATTAACACATCACACCAGTCGACAACCGTCATGACTAATCCGCCGCAATCCAGTGGCCCAACGATGATCAACACCCCAATGAGTGAACTTTGGAGGCCAAGAGTGGAAGAAGCGATACCATTCGCCAATACGCTGCCATAAAATTTTCCGTTTCACAACCATCAAGAGACATTGATTTTCAGCAGCATGACGCAACCTGTCGTAAAAACCTCCGGTGGAGTCATTGTTTTCGCGCAAGCGCCGCCACCATTGGTAAATCAAACCGCCGACGAACAAACCACCATCCTCTACACAACCCCATTCACAACAACCACACCACTCTCTACACTGCTACAACAATTCCCACCAATCACAACAAACCAGCCATTTGCAACAAACCCACCACTTAACTTACCGTTTCAACCTCAAAGCTTCTATGGCCCAACTCCAACTAATTTTTCAGCGTACAACAACATGTTGGTGCAACCATACCTCGCCCAACAGTTCCAACCCAACCATATCTCCCTTCGCAAAAGAGCACCTATACTACGAAATACCAAATACTGCAAAGCTACCACAACTCAAAACCTACAATGGGACTATCGATCCAGATAGCCACATCGACACATATAAATGGACCATGACCTTGCTAAAGCTAGACAAGCGGTTCTGGTGCACGTATTTCCCAACAACATTAGATGGAAATGCAGGAACGTGGTTTAAGACACTCGGCCCAGGGAGCATCTACATCTTTGGCCAATTGAAGTATCTCTTCTTGACGAACTTCATGCAACTACGATAGTACAAGGGCGACTTACACTCTATTATCGGTTGTAAACAAAAAGAGGGGAAGACGGTGAGAGAATGCTTTACGAGATTCACCAACGCCACCTTGGACGTTCTAGGGTACGAAGAAGGGTTAATAGAGGGAGCTTTCATGTGGGGCCTTCTTCCCAAACCCCCATTCCAAAAGATCATGGGGAAGAAACCCCAAACATGATCCGAGTTGAAAGATAGGGTAGAACACTACCTGAGGCAGGAAGAAGGAGAAGCAAAAAAGCAAGCATACCTCGATGTCATGACCGCCCCAATCACTAAAAACCATCACCATCCTACCTACCATCAAGAGAGCCAGGGAGGAAGCAGGCACCTTGGGCGCGCGAGACGCCCTCAAGGGCGCTTCAGACCATTCTCACGAGACAAAAGAAGAGGACGATGGCCAAACTATGACATCCCCATTTTCACGGCCAGAAAAGACCGATTTTGTTTATGCTTTATAAAAATCAGAGTACTTATTTTGATAAAAATGTTGCGGAATTTATCCCCAGTAAAACATGATAAGTACGTTATCAAAGCATTTCTGAAGAAATGTATTTTTATTCATTTTAAAACATTGGGGTGTCATCGTCAATACAGAAACATAAGCATAAACAGAACTTACATTCATTTACACTAGTGATCTACATCTCTTTTAAATCCCTCAGTGTAAAGTAGCTTCATATCGACACCTGTGATACAAATAAGCTTGAGTGGGTCAGGTTGGGAAACCTGGTGAGTACATAGGGTTTTCAACCCACAATAATATAATTATTATGTTAAACATCAAACAATCAACCCAATTACCCATCCCACATTATCTTCTTTACTCTTAAGGATCTACCCTAAGATTCAGTTATTCCTCGTTCATTCATTCCTAAGGAGTATCCTAAGGAATCGGCACTAAGTCTGTATAGTCACCAGGGTTTATCTCGTTTATTGACAACATCGTTTTTAAGAGTCCACTCGTAATACCTGTCAATGGGTTTTTAGAGTACACCGGGTGAACACATCGTTCACAACACCTACAGGTTGCGAGCCTGCTAGTGTTCCACTAGACTGTCTAGAATAGTCTGTGGTTGTCATCCATACTCTGCTAGATGACGGGGCCATCTCTTGGGTCATCGTTTGGCTCATCGCTTAGGTCATCGCTTTGGCTCATCGCTTAGGTCATCGCTTTGGCTCATCGCTTAGGTCATCGCTTCGCACCATATTTTATCACTCATATATCATTGCTCATCATTCATCTCATCTTTCATCGCTCATCATTTATCTCATCTTTCATCGCTCATCATTTATCTCACCTCTAATCTACCCATTTTTACCCAACACATTTTGTAGATATAAAATACATATACAATTTATATCATTTAAAACATGTATAAAACGTTTCATCCAGCATAGACAGCAAGTATTTAGACAGTATACACACATAGCACGTAATTTATATAAAATACTTCATATCTATGTGTAAGATGAAAGTAACTATGCACTCACCTAATTAGGTGGTGATTCTGAATTCGGACAGCGCTTCGTTACTTCTTAAAACAATTTCCCTCGACAAAACCTAGTATCATTACCACTAGGGTTTAGCTCAATATTCACCGAGATTAATTAATAGTCTAGCTATTATTATTATTATTATTATTATTATTATTATTATTATTATTATATAAGCGTTAAACAACACTCTTATACAACTCATAATAATAGCCTAAATAATTATTTTAAGGTCCTAATAACATTACTATATTAAAACATAAGCTATACTAAAGATAGGTTAGGCGTAGCTCACTTACAGCGGGTTTCCTTGGAAACCGGGCTCCGTCGGAGCAGAGTTTCTGAGCCGGAGGCTCTTCTCTTCGGAGCCGTCAGACGCTCCGGGAGCCTCGGGGCTTCCTTCGGGTGCTAGGGGGTTAACCTAGGCTTAGGGGGGGTTTTGGGGGCCAGATAGAGAGTCTAGAGAGAGAAAGAATAGTGTGGAAAGGTGTGAGAAATGGAGGAACCCGACACCTCTATTTATAGGGGGGTTGGCAGCTGGACTCGCCGAGTTGGAGGACAAACTCGCCGAGTTCATGCATGTGTCACCCTTCTGGTGATGCCACGTGTCCTCTTTCTGGTGGTGCCACCTCACCTCTTTTGCAGCAGCACCCTGCTGACTTCTAAACACCGTAACTTTTGCATAGGAGCTCCGTTTTCGACGTTCTTTTTTCCACGCGTAGATAAAAACAAGATCTACAACTTTCATTTAGACTCCGTCGGCTAATTCTCGACTGATCTTAAATTTAACAATAGGAGGAGATTAGACTGTTAAATGACCGCGAAGAATTTGTAACTCCTTCATACGGACTCCGTTCTCGTTGAGTTCCTATTAATAAGATCTTCAACTCTCATTTAGGTCGCGTAAGCCAAAAACCGCTCGAACTAAAATTCGAGTTTCGGGCTGTACACTGCTAAGCCGAAACTTCGAAAAATCATAACTTCCTCATACGAAGTCAGATTTGGGCATTCTTTTTATGGACGCTCTCGGTTTAACGTTTTCTACGACTTTCGTTTAGATTGCTAAGGCTAGAAGTCGCTCTATCGTAAATTCACTATTTACGTCTCCCGGTGCTGTGACAACCGTCAATTTTTGGCCAAGTCAAAGTCAACTAAAGTCAACAAGTCAAACCGGTCAACTCATCTAACCCTTGTATATTAGGGTTTCCATTATGATTCTTATTGTACTACTCGTGATCTTAATACAAAGTATCACTTAGAGTTTTCACGTGTTCGGAAATTCTAAACCCTAATTAGGGCAAGTGATGAAACTACTCGATAAAACATTATTCCTTAACCCTCGGGGGCATATAACAATCATAACAAGACTTAACGAGGTTTACAAACCTTGCGTTACAAAGCCAAACACTCAAAAAGGTCACAAAATAAGTCTCTCCCAATCTTTTTCACCCTATCTCTCTCTACCTCAAATCTCTCCCAAATCTCTCCAAGTATGTGAAATCTCTCCCAGATCTCTCTCTATATGAGAAATCTCTCCAAGAATGTGAAATCTCTCCTAAATCTCTCAAGTATGTGAAATCTCTCCCATATCTCTCTATATGAGAAATCTCTCCAAGAATGTGAAATCTCTCCCAAATCTCTCCAAGTATGTGAAATCTCTCCCAGATCTCTCTCTGTATGAGAAATCTCTCCAAGAATGTGAAATCTCTCCCAAATCTCTCCAAGTATGTAAAATCTCTCCCATATCTCTCTCTGTATGAGAAATCTCTCCAAGTGTGTGAAATCTCTCCCAAATCTCTCCACGTATGTCAAATCTCTCCAAGTATGTCAAATCTCTCCCAAATCTCTCTCGAAATCTCTCTCAACTTCTTATAATCACTCGGGGCATCCCGACCGTCGATTTAGTCGAAAACCGCTCGAAAACGGAAGTCTACGCGAAAAACAGCCTTAAGGAGCCGAACCCTCTTAAGGAGCCGAACCCTCCTAAGGTGCCAAACCCTCTTAAGGAGCCGAACCCTCTTAAGGAACCGAAACCTCCTGAGAATCGAACCTCACCTTCGGTCCGAGAGCTTGACCTTCGGTCCGAGATCCTGACCTTCGGTCCGAGAAAGGCTACTTTCGGCTCCTACTCCACTTTCGGTTCCCTCTACTCTCGGTTCCAATGCACCAACCGAACCCACCTTCGGTTCTAACCCTCTCAAGACCCAACCTTCGGCCAGACTTCGGAAATTAGCATTTTCTTCCCGGTTTTTGACCCAATCTTCTTTTTAAGCCCGTTTTTCGTGATTTTAACGCGGGATTTTCACCAAAACTTGTAATTTAATATAAGAGACCCTAAATATTCATTTTTAATCATGTTTTTGGGGGAAATCCTTGCCTTTGAATAAAATCTAATTGGTGAGATATTTAGGTGGAGTGTTGACTTATCCTTTGGGCAAGGACACAAGTTACCTCCCACACCCACTCCTTGACTATTCCCAGTCACTATTCACCCATACCTAGTCAATCATTGTCCTTTCATTGTACTCTTTCCATCATTTCCAGCCACATCCTTGAACCAAGGCTGGAAAACTCTCCTCTCTCCTCACATTACTCTCATTTTCCACCAAGTGACAAACTTCATTCTCTCTCACTTCCTCTCTCTAGATTTCGAGATTCAAGGCTATTCTCCAAGCTTTTCTTCTACTTTTGGTAAGTAATATTATCCCTCATATTATTATTCCACCTATTTCTATTCAAATCATAGGTTGCTTACACAAACTTCATCATATTTGTGTTAGTTCTTCGAACTTTCAAGCAATCTTCTAAGTGTTCTTGAGTTGAACACTTCTTTTCTCCATCATCCATCTACTGAAATCACTCAAGGTGAGTTCATACCCCTACTTTTTCATGTTTTCTTCAAGTTTTAGGGGGGGGGGGAATACAAGTTAAAACACCAAAAACTTAACTAAACTCAAACAATAGCTTTCATCAGAAAAGTTGAGTCTTATGCACGGACTGTTTTGACTACTTTAAACTTAATATCTTTAAAAACTGTTTAATATGCAAATGGTTCATGTTCATACCTTTAAAATGACTACTTGCACATCTCCATACGATTTTTCTACGATTTATGGTGATTTTTACAAAACTGCCTATCATTTCAGAAACGAATTCGGACCAGTCTGTGAATATGAACATTTTAACACAAGTTAAAGACTTCCAAAAATCATAATAAAAATTATGAATAAATTAGACACATTTTATGAACTCTCAGAATTTACGGATTCAGTTTTCGACTTCGTATGATTTTTCTATGATTTTTCCAAAACAGTGCAGAACGTTTAAAAACTAGTTAACAACTTATAACTTTCATAACACTTTGTATTATGTTGAGCAAAGTGTATATCAATAAGTTCTAAATATTGAATGTATTTTGTTGTTAGTTTATCATCATAAACTGAAATTTAGTCATTCATGATAAGGTTTCTTCATTCATTTTGAACACATATAATAAACTACAATAAGCATAGTTTATGGGTTTTTACCACATGAAAAAAGTTTCACTCTCAAAACAAATGGGTTTTTCATATATTACATGATAAACTATAATAGGTATAGTTTATGATTCCATTAACACAACAAACATAGTTCAGAAGGTTTTATTCCCACAGAAAAAGGTTTTACACTCACGCACACCACACGTAAACTTGTTAACGTAAATTGTGAGACATTCCTCTCAGTACTCCTAGAGTACAGGTTAAAATTCCTGGTAGTTATAACCAGAGTCTCTTGTAGGGAGAACATGATAGTTGTGTATAGATCTATATTGGTTTGACAAACCACACCTGAGCTGCATGCAACTGCTAGACCGGCAGGTCTGAGGTGACAAGTGTCATTATTTTTTTTTGACGCCTGAGAAACGTCGTGGCAGGTTCATTAGTCATAGTATGGTTATAGCGACTCACATAGGGAGTTAACAACACATAAAGTTTACGGGGATTTTTCTCAAATCAAAAAGGGTTTTATGTCGATTTAAAATCACTTTTTATAACAATAAGTATGGATAGTACTGTACACTTTCGGTTTTGGGATTTAAGACAACGCATCACTTTTATAAAGAAAATATTGGATTTTCTTTGGAAACATATTTCTATTAAAAACTACATTTCATCTAGAACTGTTAGACTTCAGCTATAATTGCTAATTCTATACGCTAGAGTTATATAAGAATCTAGTCACAATCGACTTAGAATTGGTGGGCCCGCCTTATCTCCTGTTCCTTGTTTGGTTGTGGACCTAGGGCAGACCCATTATATTCAACGGTTTATTTAACTTAAATTTTATATAACTTATATACTCTGGACGATTATAGAAGGAATATATGGGTCCTTCTAAGGTTCATTATCGCATAACATAGGAACATTCATTCCACACTTAACTAAGAAAATATTGGATTTTCTGGAAATCATACTCTATCGCTTTTACAAGGAAAATGATTTCTTCCTCAAACAAAACTCTCATGAACTCACCAACTTAATTGTTGAGACTTTTCAAAACTACTTGTATTCTCAGGAGATCAGTGAAACAGGAAAACATCAGCACTTTGAGGATGGGACGTTAAATCGTCAAACAATTTATTTTGTCATCATAATGTAATTGATTTTGAAACATGTAAACATATACTATGGTGTAACCTTTTCAATTATATTTATGATGGTTGTATTTACTTTGAGCACTATTATACTCATTGTTGTGATACTATACATGAAGTCCTCCACCCCCGGACGTTTCCGCCATCCTTGGTTTGGGGGTGTGACAGGTGCCGTGCCGGTTTTGCCGTAAAACTTCGACGAGTCATAACTTCTTCGTTATAACTCGGATTTCGGCGTTCTTTATATGTACGGAAACCTTGAGACATATTCTACAACTTGGTTAAGATTATTTATTCTAAATAATTTTTTTGTCAAAAAGTCGTTTTCGACCCTATTATCTCTAAATTGACTAGTCCGGATCTACGGGCGTTACACAAACATCTATGTTGTCGCCGATAGGCAGACGAGAAAGGGGGTGAAAGGACGCTATTGTGAATATCATAAAATCAAGAATCATGATATTGTCAACCGATCAGTGCTAAAACAAGAAATGGAGGAGAAACAACTAAAAGGGAACTTGATAGAGATCGCGCGAAGCCATCGCGCCAAATTCGATGCTGAGAATGCCAAAGATGGTGCGAAAGCGAACGACCGTCCCCTGGAAATCCTGCACATACGGGAAAAGAGGGGAAGGTCGGGGGGCGACAGCGGAATAGATCACATCACAAGATCCATGAAAGGCCTAACTTTCTCAGCGATAGACCCACGCCCCATAGGATAGCGAGGGGACAACCCGCTGATAATCCAAGGATCCATAAGAAACACCATCAATCACCGCGTGTATATGGACACTGGAAGCTCATCAGACATCATCTACGAGCATTGTTTCCACCTCCTTCCAGATAGATGGAAAGAAGGTCCTAAGCCCGTGACGGGACAACTGACAGGATTTATCGGGCACAGCCTGTGGCCCCTAGGTACGATCCACCTCCCGTTCACACTAACCAGTCACGCCAAAACGAGATGGAAAATGACTCTCATTGACTTCATTGTCATGCGACACCCAACAGAACACAACATTATATCGGGACGAACAACTCTATTCAAATTCGGAGCAATACCGTCTACCATACACGGAATAGTGAAATTCGACATGACGGAAGGGCCGGGGACAATCCTGTCCACGCCACCAAGAGAATTACGATGCTATGGGATCATGCAACCGAAGTAACTCACGAAAGAAGCCAAGAAGCCACGATCAGAGTTTCGCAATGGTAGGGTGGTCATCAATACGAAGTAACCGGACCAACCAGTTAACATAGGGGTCAGTCTTTCCCCAATGATGAGGCAGACGTTGGCTGACTTATTGAAGAAGTGCAAGCATGTCTTTGTTGGATAAGGTGTCTAAGTCCATAACTATTTCTAGTATGTACTTGACCCGACCCGACATGGTCCATTTGGGTTGCATGGCATCATGCATTTGGATAGACTAAATGAGAGAAATAACACTTGTGGTTTATTAATATATTATAAGTTCTAATATATTAATAATATTATTTGATTAGTATTGATCAAGAATTAATCTAGGATTAATTAAGTGATCAAAAAGAGACTAATTAAATATATGGGTTGATTATGTAAATCATCCATAACTTGTATAGTGGGCTAAAAGGCTCCATGGATTATCAAGTTGGGTTAAACCCATTGGATGCTCCATGGAGGCTCCATGGGAGTTACAAACCCATGGGTCATGGAAATGAAGAGTCATGCCACATTAGGGTTTACATGGTGTAACCCTAGATGTGACACACTATATAAAGAACATGTCATACACCAAAATCGGCTACACAAGAAGTTGCAAGAGGGCTAGGCTGATTTTCAAGTGTTCTACATATCTCTCAAAGTTATTCCAAAGCATTTGGTGTTGTGTGAAACATTTGAGGCATCACACTTGGGGTGCTAGGCTCTCAAGGTTTCAAGGAATCATAACAACTACAAGGTATGTAATTCTAGCTATCTTTTATATTATAAAGTTCCCCATGTATGCTAGATAGGTTTATGAACCTTGGAAAAAGTATTTTGCATGTATCTTAGACAAACATAGATCCAAAGTTTTCTAGGGTTGCATGTACACTTAGGAGTGTTAGAATTGCTCAAAACCCTTCAGTGGTATCAGAGCTTAGGCTTGTTTGTTTTGATACTTAATGCAAAATTGTGAAAAAACTCGTTTTTATGCATTCTGACACATGAACTCGTCGAGTCCATGGGGGGACTCGCCGAGTCCATGACCAATCTCATCCTACTCATCGAGTAGGTTCGTGCATTTGACGAGTAGAAGCCTCAGAATACAGTTTTTCGACTTTTGCTGCTGGAAATGGACTAAAAACATTACCCTAAACTGTTTTGGTGTTATTAAACTTGTTTTAGATGGTGTAATGGTTGTTCTAATCCATTTACAATGGCTAATATCAAAATTCCATGATTTTATGTGTTCTTGAAATTTTGATATTCATATTCATGTTCTTATGAGTTTAGATGATCATAGGAATTATGTGTAACTTATTGCTAGTTTTAATTCTTGATCATTATGTGTTTTAATGGAATCCATAATTTGTCCTCAAGTTATGAATTACCAAAAGTTTATCTTTTAAATGTCCATTAAAGAAACACATATGTTACATAAAATGAAGAGTCACTCATTTTAATGAACCAATTAATCTCATAAGTTATGAATTGAAGAGTTTTGAAAAGTTACAAAACTTTCCCTCAAGTTTAGGAACATGTAAAGTCATCTAATTAACTTTAGTTCCAACCCCTAGAATTTTAAAAGTTAAAATTCAACCCTTATACTTTATAATATTATAAGTTTAATAACATATATATATATATATATATATATATATATATATATATATAAGATCAATTCGTTTTACCGTTAGCAGGCCTCATTCACGAAGCCGGTCTATAAGGGGGGTATAAGGTTGTTGCCTATAAAATGGCAGCTTAATGGGTGTCCACTCTCACCCACCGCTTCCTTGACTGGTGGAGGGTCGTTAGCCGAACGGGTCGGACAGTGACTTAAAATTCTCATTAAAAAGTATAATGATTATTATAAAGTAACTAAATGTTTTATAAATTCCCAATCTTAGTTACTTTAGGAAAAATGTGAATAAGGTGCTAACCCATGAAATTACACTTTGCACTTTGATTAAGTCGTTGGTGGAGCGTGTGTGGTTTACCGGCACACTAACTTGGACTTAACAAGGTAGGCAAAGGGTGACTTAAGGTTTTTCATAAGGTCGGTGGAGCGCGTGTGGTTTACCGGCACATCGATTAAGTGAAAAACATTAAGGGTACCAAGTAATTTGCATGTTTACTTCACACCTTGTTTTGTGATCCTCGGTATCCCAGTCACAAAAGATGAAGGGCACACTCGAGATTGAAACATGCCATTGAAAAGTTCAATGAATCTCAAAAGAATCTAGGAGTTTCTAAAAAAACCAAATAAAACCTAATAATTTTTATTTCGTTTTCATGGTGGAAATTGGTGAATCGTTATTCACCTACCTTTCAAATATGTTATAGCTTGGATTACGGCATCCCTCTTCTAAGTTATAATATATTGTGATTGGATCCTAGCCTTAATATTACATTTGGGTGTTTTATTAAGGACTATCTCTATATCTAAACTAAACTTGTTTCCTTATTTTCAGATGTCTTCCAACAATGCTGCTCCTGGCTCAAACCCTACTGACTCCTTCTCTCTCATGAACCTTTGTGGGAGAGTCATCTTTGATGGATCCAACTTTACTGACTGGATTAGAAACAGCAGGATGGTCACTCGATACGAGAACAAGGAATATGTTCTTGACAATGAGCTTAAGGTACCTGAGCCAACTGCTACTCCTGAGGAGTTCGCTGAATATGAGGCACATGAAAGAGATGCTACCAAAGTGGCATGCATCATGATGGCCACTATGACAGCCGAGCTCCAAAAGTCCTATGAGGACTACTATCCTTTTGAGATGCACCAGGATTTGATGGACCGCTACCATCAGAGTGTTCGTCAAGAGCAATATGAAATCATCTCCTCTATGATCACAACCCGAATGAAAGATGGTAAACCCATAACGGGCCACATGCAGAAAATGCAAATGTTTGTGGACCGTTTGATGAAGTTGAATGTGAACTTCCCAGAGGAGTTAGCAATAGATATTATTTTGCACTCCTTACCTTCGTGTTATGATCAATTCCGCATGACATAACACATGAACAAGGAGAAAGTTACACTTAGAAAACTTCAAGGACTCCTAAAGACCGCAGAAGCAGGTCTTAAAGGTAAGTCGGTTGTGACCACTCCTACTACTACTCCAAACTCAGCACCTGTCCTGGCAATCGGGAAAGGTAGAGGGAATAAGAGGAAGAACCCTTCGAAGGGTACCAAGGGTCAGACTCTTGATGGCTCCTCTTCTAGCGGAACCAAGAAAGGTTTTGTTACACCTTCTTCTGATCCCAAAGAGGCTGAATACTTCTATTGCCATGAAAAGGTGCACTGGAAGCGGAACTGCCCAAAGTACCAGCAAGATTTGAAGGATGGGAAAGTGAAACCCAACCATGCAGGTATTTACACTATCTTATCTAATAACTCACCCTATTCTAACTCTTGGGTCCTTGATACCAGTTGCGGTATTCATATTTGTTCTGATTTGCAGGGACTAAGAAAAAGTGAGAATGTGGAGCATGGAAAGATAAACTTGATCATGGGAAATAGGAAAGTTTCACCTGTCACCAAGATTGGAGTTTATACTTTGTTGCTAAGTAGTGGGTTTACTTTAGATTTGAATAAATGTTGTTATTCGCCAGAAATGGCAAGAAATGTTATTTCCTTTCATGCTTTGTACAAACAAGGTTTTACCTTTTTCTTTGATAATGAAATTGGTGGAATAAATGCTTTCTTTAATAATGTGTTTTATTTTAAAGCATTACCTTGTGATGGTGTGTATGAAGCTGTGTCTGTTGTAGATAATTTAGGAAATAATGTTTTGTGTATTGATTCTACTAATGATAATAACTTGGATAAAGCATCATTATGGCATTGTCGTCTTGGACATGTAAGCAAGAAACACATAGGCCAACTCCAAAAGGATGGAGTTTTGGAATCATTTGACCTAAAGTCAGATGATAGTTGTGAAACATGCTTACTTGGAAAAATGAAAAAGTCACCCTTCACAGGTTCATGTGCTAGGGGTGAAGGTTTGTTGGATCTAGTGCACACGGATGTGTGTGGACCCTTCAAAACTGCCACAAGGGATGCTAATCGTTATTATGTGACTTTTACAGATGATTATAGTAGATATGGATATGTCTACTTAATCAATCATAAGTCAGAGACTTTTGAAAGGCTTAAAGAGTTTAAACAGGAAGTCGAGAATCAATTGGGCAGGAACATTAAGATGCTTTGATCCGATCGCGGTGGTGAGTATCTTAGTACTGAGTTCCTCGACTATATAAGGGAATGTGGGGTTGTCTCACAATTGACACCTCCTAGGACACCACAGTTGAATGGTGTAGTTGAGAGGCTTAATCGAACCCTATTGGACATGGTTCGTTCCATGATGAGTCGAGCTATGCTACCAATCTCATTTTGGGGGTATGCCTTAGAGAATGCCGCCCATATCCTTAATCTGGTCCCTACAAAGAAGGTTGCCAAAACACCTCACGAGATGTGGACTGGAAAAGTTCCTAGTGTAGCCCACATCAACATTTGGGGTTGCGAGGCTTTCGTGAGACGCGAGACTCATGACAAGCTCGAACCTCGAAGTGAGAGGTGTATTTTCATCGGCTACCCACAGAAATCCTTTGGTTACCTCTTCTACAGACCTAGTGAGAATGTGGTCTTTGTAGCAAGGAGGGGTGTCTTTCGAGAAAGAGAGTTCATAAGCCAAGGAAACAGTGGGAGGCAAATTGACCTTGAAGAAATTCAAGAGTCAAGTGGTGAAGGAACCTCAAACCCTAGCAGTCAACTTGAGGAGGAAACTCCTGTTGATCCAATTGTACCTCCAATTGTACCTCTGAGGCGTTCCACAAGGGTTAGGAATGTACTTGAGCATTACTATGGTTTCCATATTACTGCGGAAGGTGAGACACTTATCAGTGATGAGATATTGGTAAGCCTGGATGAACCTAACAGCTATGCGGAAGCCATGGCAGGCCCTGAGTCTGCTAAATGGAAAGAGGCAATGGACAGCGAGATACAGTCCATGTATGACAATCAGGTCTGGGACTTGGTTGACAATGTACCAGGTCGTAAGACAGTAGGGTGCAAATGGATCTTCAAGAAGAAGACCGACATGGATGGTAATGTACACACTTATAAGGCAAGACTGGTGGCAAAGAGCTTTTCTCAAACTCCAGGAGTTGATTATGATGAGACCTTTTCACCAGTAGCCAAGATTAAGTCTATTAGGGTGTTGTTAGCCATTGCTGCATTTCATGACTATGAAATATGGCAAATGGATGTCAAAACCGCTTTCCTTAATGGAAAGTTGGCTGAGGATGCTTACATGAATCAGCCAGAGGGTTTTGTCGGCACAGAGTACTCTAATAAAGTGTGTAAGCTTGAGAAATCCATCTATGGATTAAAGCAAGCACCTCGTAGATGGAATCTTTGCTTTGATGAGAAAGTCAAAGAGTTTGGCTTTTCGAGGAGTAAAGATGAATCTTGTGTATATGTCAAGGCTAGTGGGAGTATAGTTAGCTTTTTGGTACTGTATGTGGATGACATACTACTCATAGGAAATGACATCCCAACCTTGCAGGAAGTGAAGTCCTGGCTTGGGAAGTGCTTTGCTATGAAGGACCTTGGAGAAGCTGCCTATATCCTAGGGATAAGGATTCTGAGAGACCGGAGTAAAAGACTAATTGGGACTAAGGACTGGGTCCTTACCCTTGGTGGGAGTGATGACTTGAGAGTTGTAGGGTATAGTGATGCTAGCTTCCAGACTGATAGGGATAATTTCCGCTCTCAGTCGGGCTGGGTCTTTACCTTAAATGGAGAAGCAATCTCTTGGAAAAGTTCCAAGCAGGAGACAGTGGCTGATTCAACTTGCGAATCAGAGTATATAGCAGCAAGCGAGGCAGCAAAGAAGGCTATATGGCTAAAGAGCTTCATTGGAGACCTTGGAGTTGTACCAGCTATAACGGAGCCCATAGAGATTTTCTGTGATAGTGAAAGTGCAGTTGCCTTAGCAAAGGAACCAAGGGATCACGGGAGATCCAGACACATTGATAGAAAATACCATTTCATCAGACATCGTATAGAAGAAGGACTCCTCGTGGCAAAGAGGGTATCATCGGATGAGAACCCGACAGATCCCCTCACGAAGGGACTGGGTAGGGTTAAGCATCTCCAGCATGCAAGGAGCATAGGGCTGAAGGATGATATTAGTTTTAGTAGTTAGATAATTTCTGAAATTTGTAAAGTGTAATTGACATTTGATGATGAATAAAAGGTGTGTTTTATTTATGAGTAAAGTGTTGCTATCTTGTGTCGATCATTTACCATTATTTCTTTTGCATGTTTTGACTTCCAGAATATTTACGTTGTGTTTTTACATATTATTCAAATTATCCACAGTCAGTCATATGTTGGAAGTAGATATGAAGTAAGACTGTCATGAGTTGGTTGTAGAGGTCTAAGATGTTGGACATGGCCTCAACACTCATGAGTGCTCATAAGTTCTGAGTATTGGATTCAACCCACGCTCGCTGGTATCACTTCATGGAATTTATCTCGAGTGATCGCGAGACGGTAATATCATATAAGTCTTCAAACCTAGAGATATGACTTGTTGACTATGAGTTGGTTATGCATTGATCGTGCGAAAACGCATTGGTAACTCGATGTTATAAAACGTGCGTTTGTGTGTAATTTAACAAGTAGTAGAACAAGCATATGAGTCGAAGTTTATCTGTTCCTTCTTGGATTAGAAGCGATATCTGGGCCCCTCGATGATTTTGTTTTGACCCATGTACCGGGCCCGGTCAGAACTAAGTTGATGTGTTCAATTAAGTTCTATGTCAAACAAATCGGAAATCGGGAAACAAACTGCTGGACAAAAGTAAGACATTGTTCCATGTATTTGTCCGGCTGATATCTAGAACAGAGGATTATATGATCACTTATCTTAAATGTCGTATCATCATCTTCTCTGTTCCGAGAAACCTTGAAAAGAGCTACGATTGCTGATCGGTTCCTGAAGTCATACTTGCAGTTATATTTATTAGACTTATCCAAGTGGGAGACTGTTGGATAAGGTGTCTAAGTCCATAACTATTTCTGGTATGTACTTGACCCGACCCGACATGGTCCATTTGGGTTGCATGGCATCATGCATTTGGATAGACTAAATGAGAGAAATAACACTTGTGGTTTATTAATATATTATAAGTTCTAATATATTAATAGTATTATTTAATTAGTATTGATCAAGAATTAATCTAGGATTAATTAAGTGATCAAAAAGAGACTAATTAAATATATGGGTTGATTATGTGAATCATCCATAACTTGTATAGTGGGCTAAAAGGCTCCATGGATTATCAAGTTGGTTAAACCCATTGGATGCTCCATGGAGGCTCCATGGGAGTTACAAACCCATGGGTCATGGAAATGAAGAGTCATGCCACAATAAGGTTTACATGGTGTAACCCTAGATGTGACACACTATATAAAGAACATGTCATACACCAAAATCGGCTACACAAGAAGTTGCAAGAGGGCTAGGCCGATTTTCAAGTGTTCTACATATCTCTCAAAGTTATTCCAAAGCATTTGGTGTTGTGTGAAACATTTGAGGCATCACACTTGGGGTGCTAGGCTCTCAAGGTTTCAAGGAATCATAACAACTACACGGTATGTAATTCTAGCTATCTTTTATATTATAAAGTTCCCCATGTATGCTAGATAGGTTTATGAACCTTGGAAAAAGTATTTTGCATGTATCTTAGACAAACATAGATCCAAGGTTTTCTAGGGTTGCATGTACACTTAGGAGTGTTAGAATTGCTCAAAACCCTTCAGTCTTTGCATGGACGCCCACATACATGGTAGGGGTAAACAGAGAGGTCATAGAACACAAGCTAATGATAAAGCTAGGGACCAAGGAGGTAAAATAGAAGAAGCGTGTCCAAGGAGGATACAAGAATAGAGTGATCAACGCCGAGGTAGCCAAACTGACTAAGGCAGGAATACTCCGTGAAGCAATCTTCCCAACATGGGTCGCGAACCCGGTCATGGTCAAGAAGCATGATGGCACATGGTGCATGTGCATTGACTACTCTGATTTAAACAAAGCTTGTCCCAAGGGCTACTACCCTATACCAGAGATCAAACAAAAAGTGGAATACTTGCAAGGGTTCAGACCAAAATGCTTTCTAGATGCATTTAAGGGGTACCACCCAATCATGATGAGAAAGGAAGACGAATAGAAGACCGCTTTTTACACGGACCACGACGGGTTCTCTTACCAGAAATGTCGTTCTGCCAAAAAAACCCAGGGGCAAGCATTAGCGGACTTCCTAGGGTACCATGTCACCTAAGAAGGGATCCAACCTAGCCCTGTTAAGGTGGATGAGTTGATGAAGGCGCCATCCCCGCACACCTTGAGAGACACCCAAGGCTTGAATGTCAAGCTGACTGCCCTAAGCCGTTTAATCTCCAAATCAGTGGAAAAACCCATGCCACTCTTCCAAACACTCAAAGGATGCATCGAGAAAAGCAACTTCTAGTGGACACCAGCAGCAGAGGCAGCCTTCCAACAATTAAAAGAAGCTTTGCACAGGCTGCCAATACTGGCTCGCCCCATCCCAGGCGAAACATTGAAAGTATATCTTTCGGCCTCAAATGAATCGATATCGTCTATATTGGCGGTAGAGAGGGAAGGAAGACAACTACCGGTCTACTTCGTCAGTCGGGCTTTGCAAGGCCTGAAGGTAAACTACCCCATCCTGGAGAAGCTCGTGTTAGACCTCATCTATGCAGCGTGACGTCTAAGACGCCACTTCCAAGAACACCAAGTGGAGGTATTGACCAGTTTCCCAATCAAGCAGGTGCTTCTCAAGCCATAAATGTCAAGGCTTTTGAAAAATTAGGCAATCGAGTTGGGAGAACACAATATTAGCTACTGCCCACGCACAAGTATTAAGTTCGAAGCATTAGCGGACTTCCTACTCGAAATACTAGATAAAATAAAACCACTTGCCCAGGGAGAAGACCAAAAAGATGCACCTAGGAAAGCAAATACCTAAGGATGGACCTTGTACACATACAGGGCATCCAGTAAAGAAGGATAAGGAGCGAGCCTAATACTAACAAGACCAGGCGGAGAAGAAGTTACCTATGCACTCCGTATTGACTTTCACACATCCAACAACGAGGCTGAGTACAAAGCCCTGCTAGCCGGCCTGCGGATAGCAAGGAAGATGGGAGTGGACAAGATAACAACCCTAACAGACTCAAGACTAACGACAAACCAAGTCAGCAGAGAATTTGAAATAAGGGATAGGAGAATGGAGAAGTACGTGAGAGTTTTTCAGAGGCTTGTAAAACCGTTAAGAGCTTCAACATCAAGCAGATACCACAAAGAGATAATAGAAGGGAAAACGCTCTTAGCAAACTCATGTCAATGTGCTTCGTCCACCTCTCCAAGGAGGTCTTGGTCGAAGTGCTCAAAGAAAGGAGCATACAGGAACACCACATGCATGACCTTTTGCCGACACAACCTAACTGGATGACACCAATCGTTGACTATTTGCAACAAGGAATCCTGCTAGACTATCATGTAGAAGCTAGGAAAATTAGAATAAAAGCTCCACAATATACGATGGTCGAGGGAATGCTGTACCGGAAGGGATTTGTGACATCCCCTAATTTCTCGGCCAGAAAAGACCGATTTAATTTATGCTTTTTAAAATAAAATCAGAGAAATCTTTTTAAAAGATGTTGCGGAATTGGTCCCCAAAACAATATATGATAAAAGTTTATCAAAACCCTTCTTTAAGAAGGTATATATTTTCCATATATATCAAAACCTCGGGATGTCATGTTCCGATACAGATCAAAAGCATAAACAAGACATTATAAGCCTTCAACAGTTATTTACAACTACTGGCCTATAATCCAAAAATCTCTCATCGTCCTTCGACTATGCTCGGGGTCCACTACCTATAATCATAAAAAGCTGAGTGGTTCAGGCTTGGGAGCCTGGTGATCATATAGGGTTTTCAACCCACAAGAATAATAACTTATTAAGTTCACCAATCAACAATAACCCTGATTACCCATTCCAATTGTCCTCACTTTACGTCCCTAAACACCTAACACAAGGGACTTAGCCTAAGGAATATCATCGGGTTGGACACTACTGCTAAGGGGACTCCTCAGCCATACATGTCCTAAAGGCAACCATGAGGGGGATGGAGTACACCAATGAACATTTAGTTCATCAACACCTACAAGTTGCGAACCTGCTAGTGTGCCACTGGACTGTCTAGAAAGGTCTGTGGTCGTCATCTATACTCCGTTAGACGACTTCACCAATAACAACAACAACAACACCGATGCCTCTCATCATTTTAACACCCATCGACTATTTCGTCTACCCAACATATTTGTAGATAAAATACATATACAGTTTAAAACTTGTATAAAACATCTATTCATCAGTCACCTCAAATAAACAATTAATATATTTACACATAACACGTATTTTAAGGTAAATAATTCATATCTATGTGTAAAGTGAAAGTAACTACACACTCACATGATTTGATGATATTCGGGCAGCAATTCGTTTCCTAAAACGTTCGTGTCTAATAAAACCGGGAGTTTTATTGAGAAACCGGGCTCTGCAAAGGTCGGGCTTCGAAACCGAAAAGATAAATTTTCCGGGCTTCTCGGGCACTTCGTGGCGTATTCCGGAGGTTATAATTGATACCGGGGCTTTGGGGGATGATAAAATGAAAGAAATATGGGTTTAGGGGCTAAAAGTGACAATTTTCCAAAATATACCTGGGAGGTCTCGCACCCTCCTATTTATAGGGGCGAGCCTCCTGATCCAACGGCTGAGAAGGCTCCAGGTGGTGCAGATCCGAGGGCTCGCAGGGAAGGCTCGCACGTGGGCTGCGCATGCGAAGGGGCTGCTGTCCTCTTTTGATTGGACCGAGGTCTAGGTCCGAAGTAGGGGGGGGGGTTCGTGGCTTGTTGCGAGGGTTCGGACACGAGGAAGAGGGTACGAGTCACCTTCTCACTGGACCACTTCGGATCAGCTCAGCAGCTCGGATGACTCAGCACATTTTCGGACACGTGGCATGTTCTAAGCGAGGACACGTGGCCGAAGTCCACCTATGCGAAATTCCTCGGTTTTGGGGATTTTCTCGTTTCTCGCGCCAAAACTTCTAAAATCCATAACTTTCACATACGAGCTCCGTTTTTGACGTTCTTTATATGCACGCGTAGGTAAAATTATGCTCTACAACTTTCGTTTAGACTTCGTTGGCTAATTTTGACTTTAATTTTTATATTATTATTTTTAACAGACCGGGACAGGAAATCCGTTAAAAATTCTTAACTTCTTCATCCGACGTCCGTTTTCGTCAGACTTTTTACCGTTGTGCTACTATTTACGAGTCCTTCAATTCTCGTTTAGGTCGTGTCGGCTAAAAATCACTCGATCTAAAATTCAAGTTTTTAGCTGTCTACTGCTAAGCTGAAACTTCGAAAAATCATAACTTCCTCATACGAAGTCAGATTTGGGCGTTCTTTTTATACCTACTCTCGGTTTAACGAACACTACGAGTTTTGTTTAGATCACTAAGGCTAAAAAGTAGTTTATCAAAAACTCACTTTTTACGACATTCAGCACCGTGTCGGTTTTGTCGTGAAACTTCGACATGTCATAACTTCTTCGTTATAACTCGGATTTCGGCATTCTTTATATATCCGTAATCCTTGTCACGACCACTACAACTTTCTTAATATATATCGGATTTATCTAATATTTATTTTCGACGCTCATTTTTATTCTTAATTAATTAACTCCTAGTAATTAAGCATAAAACACATAAAACACATAATATTCACATAATTCCTTTTTCATTTCTTCAAAATGAGTTACAAAGGTTAACCTAGACTATCACATCAATATTAATGCCTAGCCTAGAAACACGAGTGTTACAATTCTCTCCCCATTAGGATGTTTCCGTCCCCGGAATCACATATCACCAAACAACTGTGGGTAACGACTCATCATGTCACTCTCCGTTTCCCAGGTGAGATTTGGTCCATTCGTATGTTTCCAGCGCACAAGCACTAAATCGACCATCTTGCGTCACAACTTCTTAGTCTTACGGTCAACGATTGCCTCAGGTTCTTCAATCAACCTCTTGTTTTCATCCAACCTTAATTCAGAAATGGGAATTATGTCGGGCACATCTCCCGTGAACTTTCTCAAATAACACACATGAAATGTGTTATGAATACCCTCCAGTTCTTCCGGTAATTCTAGCTTATAAGCTTGATTCTCGATCCTCTGAAGAACTTTAAATGGTTCAATAAACCTTGGACTCAACTTTCCCCTTTTACCAAATCTTATAAGTCCCTTCTACGACGAGACTTTAAGTAAAACCGAATCTCCAACTTTGAAGGATATCGGTTGTCTTTTCTTGTCAGCATAACTCTTTTGTCGATCTTGAGCTGCTAACATCCTTTCCCTTATTACTTTCAACTTTTCAGCAGTCTGATGGACTATTTCAGGTCCCATAAACTGCTTTTCCCCAGCTTCCAGCCAACATGACGGCGTTCGACACTTTTCCCCATACAAAGCGTGATAAGGTGCCATCTTGATGCTTGAGTGGAAACTACTATTATAGGAAAATTCTACTAGATGTAAGTGTTCATCCCAGTTACCTTGGAATTCTAGGGTACATGCTCTCAGCATATCCTCCAATCTTTGAATCGTTCGTTCGCTTTGACCATCGGTTTGAGGATGGTAAGTTGTACTCAAACACAACTTGGTACCCAATTCCTCTTGTAGACTCCTCCAAAACCTTGAGATAAAACGGCTGTCACGATCGGATACAATCATTAACGGAACACCGTGTAGCCTCACAATTTCCTTCACGTAAGAATTCGCAAGTTTATCCATAGACCATTTCTCGTTAGCGGCTATGAAATGCGCACTCTTAGTGAAGCGATCAAAGACCACCCAAATCATGTCATGACCGTTCCTTGTTCTGGACAGTTTAGTCACAAAATCCATGGTAATGTCCTCCCATTTACCCATGGGTACAGGTAAAGGTTCTAAACTCCCATACGGTTTCTGATGTTGTGCCTTAACCCTAGCACAAGTTACACACTCGACCACATACTTAGCAACATCGAGCTTCATCGTCGGCCACCAGTAATAGAGTTTTAGATCCCTATACATTTTCGTACTGCCGGGATGAATCGAGTACATGATTTTGTGAGCTTCTTCCATCAGAAGACCTCTTACTCCTACCGTCTTAGGTACCCAAATCCTATCTTTGAATACCTTCAGTCCTTGACCGTTTGTATCAAACACCAACGTTTTACCCAAACGTTCCTCCTTCCGGTCATTTTTCTCCAAAGCTTCCTCCTGAGCTTTCTTTATACTTTCCACAATTATAGAGACAACTTCAATTCTCAACTCTCTTGGCCTTCTCTTTTCAAGATTCACCTTCCGACTGAGAGCATCAGCAACAACATTTGGTTTACCAGGGTGGTAAAGTATCTCACAGTCGTAGTCCTTGAGTAATTCCAGCCAGCGCCGTTGCCTCATGTTCAATTCTTTCTGATTAAAGAGATATTGAAGACTCTTATGATCAGTGAAAAGTTTGCACTTAGTACCATAAAGATAGTGCCTCGATATCTTTAAGGCGAATACTACCGCTGCCAACTCCAGATCATGAGTGGGGTAGTTCTTTTCATGCTCTTTCAACTGCCTCGATGCATACACTATCACTTTATCCCTTTGGGTTAGAACACATCCTAACCCAACTCCAGAGGCATCACTATAGACTGCGAAGTCATCAACTCCTTCAGGTAACGAAAGAATCGGTGCTTCACACAATCTCTTCTTTAACTTTTCAAAGGCTTCCTTATGCTTTTCATTCCAAGCATAAGTAGCTCATTTGTGGGTCAAAGCTGTTAATGGAGTAGCGATCGAAGAAAAGCCTTGGATAAATCGGCGATAATATCCGGCTAATCTTAAAAAGCTTCGAATCTCCGTGGGAATTTTTGGTTGTTCCCACTTCATTACAGCTTCAATCTTTGCTGGGTCAACCATTATTCCTTCTTGGTTAACCACATGACCTAAAAATTGGACTTCTTGAATCCAAAATTCACATTTGGAGAACTTTGCATACAGCTTTTCCTCTTTTAGAACTTCTAGCACTTCCCGCAGATGCTTTTCATGCTCCGACTTGCTTTTCGAATAGATCAAGATATCGTCTATGAATACTATCACGGATTTATCAAGGTATGGTTTACAAACCTTGTTCATCAAATCCATGAAAGCTGCTGGGGCATTGGTTAATCCGAACCACATAACCAAAAATTCATAGTGTCCATATCTTGTTCTGAACGCAGTCTTTTCGATATCCTGCTCCCTCACCTTTAGTTGATGGTATCCAGACCTAAGATCGATCTTCGAGAAATAGATCGAACCTTGCAACTGGTCGAACAAGTCATCGATCCTCGGCAACGGATACTTGTTCTTTATAGTCGCTTTATTCAGATCTCTGTAATCGATGCACATTCTCATGCTCCCGTCTTTCTTCTTTACAAATAACACAGGGGCTCCCCAGGGTGATGAACTAGGTCGAATGAAACCTTTGTCCAATAACACCTGAAGTTGTGTCATAAGTTCTTTCATCTCGGTTGGTGCTAATCGATATGGTGCTTTTGCTATCGGCGTCGTTCCTGGTAACAAGTCGATACAGAATTCTACTTGTCGATCAGGGGGCAATCCGGGAAGATCTTTGGGAAAGACTTCCGGATAATCACACACCACCGGAATATCCTGCACCTCCTTCTTTTCATTCTGAGCATCGATCACGAACGCTAGATATGATGTACACCCCTTGGCCAAACACTTTCTGGCTTTCATTAGGGAAATGATTCCAGAGTTTACTCTGCGTTTGTCTCCGTACACCATAAACGGCTCCTTCCCTGGCGGGTTTACTTTTACTATCTTCTTTCTACATAATATTTCGGCATCATTGGCGCTAAGCCAATCCATTCCTAAAACTATGTCGAATCCATTTAACTCAATAGGCAATAATTCCTCGTGGAACTTATTCCCATCCAAGTTAATGAGGATGTTTTTCATACGATGGCTAACAGGTACAAACTTGCCACTAGCAATTTCGACTATTATAGCATTAACTAGTCTATCTACAGGCAACGTTAGTTTTCTACCAAATTCATGCGAAATAAAGGAGTAATTGGCTCCAGAATCAAACAAAATTTGGGCAGGAAATTCATTTACGAGAAAGGTACCTAAAGCGACATCGGCTTCTTCTTTCGCAGCTTCAAGTGTCATCTGAAAGGCTCTCGCCTTCGGCTTTGGTGGAAGATTGGGTTTCGCTGCGTCTTTCTTCTTCGGGCAATCCCTCAAAATATGCCCTTCTTCATGGCACCCATGACAGACGTTATTAGTGAAGGTGCATTCATTGGCATAATGCCCTAGCTTTCCACACTTGTAACAAGTGACTTCCACGCTGCACTTCCCAACATGTTTCTTCTTACACTTGTCACACCACTTGGCTTCGGCTCCTCCTCCGAATTTTCTCGAACCAGAATTCGAGAACTTGTTCTTTTTATTGGAACCTGACGTTCCTTCAGACTTTCTCTTTTCGCCAACTTCAACCTTGTTGGTGGCTCTCCCCTTGATCATATGTTCAACAGACTTGGCAGCCCAGATAGCTGCCTCCAAAGTAAGTGCCTGACGTACTGGCACCGCATACTCCCATGGAAGTCCCTTTGCGTACCTGTCAATTTTCGCCAGCTCATCTGGGACAATACGCAAAGCAAACTCCATTTTGTCTGTGAAGTTATTCGTATACTCATCAACGGTCATACTCCCCTTCTTTAACGTTAGAAATTGGTTTTCTAACTCAAGTACGTTTTGGGCCGAGCAGTACTTGCGCTTAAAGTGCACCAAGAACTCTGCCCAAGTCATTAGCAGTGGCTCATTAGGGCTTAGGGTTTTCCCCAATGTGTTCCACCAATGAGCAGCACTACCTCTGAACTGACGCACTGCAAGGGTGGTTTGTAACTTGCCTTGGCAATCACAAGTCATGAAAGCCAATTCCATTTCCGAGATCCAGTCCATTACTCCGACGGGATCTTCTTTTCTAGTGAAGGTCGATGGCTTGCAAGTCATAAAGTCCTTATACTTGCACCCATTTCTCTCCACTCTAACCTCGTGGTTATTCCTCCCAATCACAAGCGTTTCACTATGACCAACCGATCTGATGTTGTTCCCCTCTTCAGATCGATCGTCATTCAATTCACGTCGTTCAACAGGAACTGAAGGTTCATCCCTGTTGTTCAGCAACATTTGCCTCAACACCTCCCTCTATTCAGCCATCATGGTCTGAATCATAGTTCGTACTCCAGCCATGGTGATGGGTTCGGGTGCAGCTCCTACTATAGGCACCTGTTCCACCACTTGAGGTTGAGGTTGTTGGTTTCTATTTGCGTTTCCCGCTCCACTTCGAGTTCTTGCCATTACAATCTATATACCGAATAAGGCAAATTTAGGTCTTTATCCTTGTTAGATATTTCAATTCCCTTATCACTCCGAAACGTTCACATGTTAGTTCTAATCTCGTAATCATACGCTTAGAATCCTACACACATAAGGTTTCCAGATCCGGCCGGCAACAGACCATAGATCCGAACAAATAATGGCATATATGGCAACATATAGCATTTAGCACATAAAGGCATTTTAGGCACCTTTCCTAAAATAAACTAGTGCTCGTGTCTAAAATATGGTAGACACTCACCTCACAATCATCACTTAGCATTCTAAGTTTAAGTCTAGAAATTCTACAATTTCTTAGTTCGCTTAAACTAATACCAACTGTGACATCCCCTAATTTCTCGGCCAAAAAAGACCGATTTAATTTATGCTTTTTAAAATAAAATCAGAGAAATCTTTTTAAAAGATGTTGCGGAATTGGTCCCCAAAACAATATATGATAAAAGTTTATCAAAACCCTTCTTTAAGAAGTATATATTTTCCATATATATCAAAACCTCGGGATGTCATGTTCCGATACAGATCAAAATCATAAACAAGACATTATAAGCCTTTCAACAGTTATTTACAACTACTGGCCTATAATCCAAAAATCTCTCATCGTCCTCCGACTATGCTCGGGGTCCACTACCTGTAATCATAAAAAGCTGAGTGGTTCAGGCTTGGGAGCCTGGTGAGCATATAGGGTTTTCAACCCACAATAATAATAACTTATTAAGTTCACCAATCAACAATAACCCTGATTACCCATTTCCGTTGTCCTCATTTTACGTCCCTAAACACCTAACACAAGGGATTTAGCCTAAGGAATATCATCGGGTTGGACACTACTGCTAAGGGGACTCCTCAGCCATACATGTCCTAAAGGCAACCATGAGGGGGATGGAGTACACCAATGAACATTTAGTTCATCAACACCTACAAGTTGCGAACCTGCTAGTGTGCCACTGGACTGTCTAGAAAGGTCTGTGGTCGTCATCTATACTCCGTTAGACGACTTCACCAATAACAACAACAACAACACCGAGGCCTCTCATCATTTTAACACCCATCGACTATTTCGTCTACCCAACATATTTGTAGATAAAATACATATACAGTTTAAAACTTGTATAAAACATCTATTCATCAGTCACCTCAAATAAACAATTAATATATTTACACATAACACGTATTTTAAGGTAAATACTGCATATCTATGTGTAAAGTGAAAGTAACTACACACTCACATGATTTGATGATATTCGGGCAGCAATTCGTTTCCTAAAACGTTCGTTTCTAATAAAACCGGGAGTTTTATTGAGAAACCGGGCTCTGCAAAGGTCGGGCTTCGAAACCGAAAAGATAAATTTTCCGTGCTTCTCGGGCACTTATGGCGTATTCCGGGGGTTATAATTGATACCGGGGCTTTGGGGGATGATAAAATGAAAGAAATATGGGTTTAGGGGCTAAAAGTGACAATTTTCCAAAATATACCCGGGAGGTCTCGCAGCCTCCTATTTATAGGGGCGAGCCTCCTGATCCAACGGCTGAGAAGGGTCCAGGTGGTGCAGATCCGAGGGCTCGCAGGGAAGGCTCGCACGTGGGCTGCGCATGCGAAGGGGCTGCTGTCCTCTTGTGATTGGACCGAGGTCTAGGTCCGAAGTAGGGGGGGTTCGTGGCTTGTTGCGAGGGTTCGGACACGAGGAAGAGGTTACGTGTCGCCTTCTCACTGGACCACTTCGGATCAGCTCAGCAGCTCGGATGACTCAACACATTTTCGGACACGTGGCATGTTCTAAGCGAGGACACGTTGCCGAAGTCCACCTATGCGAAATTCCTCGGTTTTGGGGATTTTTCTCGTTTTTCGCGCCAAAACTTCTAAAATCCATAACTTTCGCATACGAGCTCCGTTTTTGACGTTCTTTATATGCACGCGTAGGTAAAATTATGCTCTACAACTTTCGTTTAGACTTCGTTGGCTAATTTTGAATTTAATTTTTATATTATTATTTTTAACAGACCGGGACAGGAAATCCGTTAAAAATTCATAACTTCTTCATCCGTCGTCCGTTTTCGTCAGACTTTTTACCGTTGTGCTACTATTTACGGGACCTTCGATTCTCGTTTAGGTCGTGTCGGATAAAAATCACTCGATCTAAAATTCGAGTTTTTAGCTGTCTACTGCTAAGCTGAAACTTCGAAAAATCATAACTTCCTCATACGAAGTCAGATTTGGGCGTTCTTTTTATACCTAGTCTCGGTTTAACGAACACTACGAGTTTCGTTTAGATCACTAAGCCTAAAAGTAGTTTATCAAAAACTCACTTTTTACGACATTCAGCACCGTGCCGGTTTTGTCGTGAAACTTCGACAAGTCATAACTTCTTCGTTATAACTCGGATTTCGGCATTCTTTATATATCCGTAATCCTTGTCACGACCACTACAACTTTCTTAATAGATATCGGCTTTATCTAATATTTATTTTCGACGCTCATTTTTATTCTTAATTAATTAACTCCTAGTAATTAAGCATAAAACACATAAAACACATAATATTCACATAATTCCTTTTTCATTTCTTCAAAATGAGTTACAAAGGTTAACCTAGACTATCACATCAATATTAATGCCTAGCCTAGAAACACGAGTGTTACAGGATTCATCACCCCATGGCTAAGTTGCATGGATGAGGCCATCGATAAGAAGGCACTCTACGAAACGCATGCCAGGCCAGCCGGTGCACATGAGGTTGCAAGGGCACTCACAGGGAAGATACTGATAATGGGGATTTACTAGCCTGACCTCCACCGAGACGCGACGACGTTGACACGAACATGTGTGGAATGCCAAACATACTCACCAATGCAAGGAGCTCCTCTGGCATCCCTAAAAAGCATCTCCAACCCTTGACTCTTTTACTAGTGGGGAATAGATATTATGGGGCCATTCCCAAAGGCCCCTAGAAGGGTGAAGTTCTTGGTGGTCGTAGTGGACTACTTCACCAAATGGATTAAAGCTGAGCCATTAGCATACATATCAGGAAGACAGATGATTAAGGTGTTGTTTGTTTTTTGTCTGCAGATCTTCTTAGCCTTCACAGACTGTTTATTTTTTTTGAAGACTGCAGACCTTAAAATGTATGCGCGCCCTCTTCTTGGCGCAGATGTGGATCAGAGTCTTCTAACATCTTCTAGCCTAAACACACACACGCACACACACACACAGATATATATATATATATATATATATATATATATATATATATATATATATATATATATATATATAGTTTATATTTATTCTAACTTTATTAATGATAAACGATTTGAAAAAAATGTTACAATACTTAAAAAAAAGGTTTTACGACACAAACATGATATTTTTGACAAATTTATAAATAAATATTTATTACAATAATGGTAGTTGAAGTTGTTTTTATAAATATGAAAAAAATCATAATATATTCTTATATTTTTTGTGCCAAATTTGATAAAACAATATTTAATACAATATGTCAAATTCTTGGGAAAATATTTATAGTACGTTTTTAATTGATTTAATTGAAAAAATCGAATACATAAAAATTGTTGGTTTTTATAAAATATATACGTTAATTCGTACCATTTTTATTAACACATTTTATACAATAATACATAAAAGTTGATCTGGATTTGTTAATTATTTATAACAAAGTCATAAAAGTATTAAAAAATCACTTTGAATTAAAAAAATCAGTTTATTTAGATTTTAGTTTATTTTAGTAGCATGCAGATGTTAAAAAAAACAAACAAGCAATCTTCTTTTTTCAGACTGCAGACGTTTGATCCAACTCTTCTACTGCAGAGTTCTACAGATGTGGTCCGCAGACTGCAGACATTTTGCCTCAAAAAAAACAAACAACACTTAAGTTTCTGTGGAAGAACATCATAACGAGATTAAGAACACCCAAAGTACTAGTCAGCAATAATGGATTACAATTTGCAGAAAATCCATTCAGAAGTTGGTGTGCAGAGAAGGGGATAGATCAACAATTCACATCGGTAGCACACCCCAGACCAATGGTCAAACGAAAGTGTCAAATAGGTAGCTCGTGAATAGGATAAAGAAGTGGGTAGGAAATGTCAAAGGAAATTTGCTATAAGAAATCGCAGGGGACCTCTGGTCATACATGATGACCCCAAGGACAAGTACGAAAGAGACCCCGTTCAACCTAACCTATGGCATGGAAGTGATGCTACCCGAATAACTGATGATCGGCTCACCACACACGATGCACTTCCAGGAGGAAAACAACGATGAAGATTTAAGATAGAACCTAGATCTCATTGAAGAACGATGCGAACGATCGAACGTCTGACAAGCGTCCTACAAGAATGCAGTAGAAGGATATTACAATAAGAGGGTGAAAGAGAAAGCCTTCAAAGTGGGGGACTACGTCTTAAGGAGAAATGAGGCGAGCCACGTCCAACCATGGGGGAAGCTAGGCCCCACGTGGGAAGGACCATACAAAGTAATTGAAGCACACCAATATGGGTCCTACACACTCGAGACTATAGAAGAAGGAAGGTCGATTCCAAGAACATGGAATGCCAGGAACCTCAAGAAATTCCACTTTTAGTCCCCAGCAGGAAAGGGACACTACAGACCGACACCCGTCCAGAAGAAGCAATTGAAAATATCCCCATACAGAGGGGAAGAACGTAGAAATACCCACATTCAGGAGGAATAGCCATGACCTTGCAATGGCATGCCAGCCGGACTGATCACCCGGGCTGACGGACGATACTTAGTATATTTCAAGCTTAGTGCACCTCTCAAATACTTAGTGTATGTTGTTATTAGAAGAGCTCAATCTAATCATTGCAACTTAAAATACTTAGTGTATTTCGTGCTAAAAGAGCAATGAACTCATTACGACTTAAAATACTTAGTGTATTTCATTTTAAAAAGAGCTCAATATGCTCATTACAATGCAAAATACTCAACGTATTTAATTTCAAAAGGCTCAGAATAACCCTTGTGCGTTTAAATACTTAGTGTATATATTTCACAATACCCCTTTGCACAACTAGACACTTAAGCCAGACATATTGGGTACGCATCTCATAAGGCCAAAAGTTTCCCCACGCAACATGAAAGGCACCCAATTAGTTAAGGGAGACGTTTAGCAAAGAAGCCAAAAAGCGAAGGCAAACAGATAAACGAAAACATTAAGAACACGCAAAATGAAATACACGAAACCAAAAGCAACATATACATTGCAAAATATGCAAATCATTACATTCATGGCCACACAAGGCCCAAACAAGTCCAAGCCATAGAGGGCCGAATTCATAAAAAAAAGAACACAAAGCTTTATCAAAAAAAATTTCACACCCCGAAGGGTAGCACAATGGTACTAGGTACCTCACGGTCCACCAACCTCCTCATCCCCACCACCACCAATTCCTTCAACAATCTGCCCGACACCACCACCACCACCAACACCTTCTTCAACATTCGATACAATAACATCACCACCACCCACCCATTGCCACTGGCACCGTCACCACCTGCAGGGTCACCCATAGGCTCATCAACATCATCAAATGCGCAAAGTTTCCTTATCCCATCCATATCCAGCTCGCCCAAGCCAAGTAGATGAGCATAATCAAGTGTGGCAAAGCTAAGCCGTGCATCATCTAATCACGTGGTGTGGTTGGACCGGGAATCACTGGCTTCAGGATCATACATTCCAGAGTCTATTACCAATTTTAGCCTAGCACGGCCAAACTCTTCCCCGAAAATGAAAGCAACCTGGAAAATTTGGCTAACCCCACCAGTAAACTCTGGATGCTCAATCAACTTTTCCATGATGCGCACACCCCCACCTGCAGAAGCCAATCACGATCCCGATACAGGGCCTCCACCTCAGATCGAATCTCTTCAACCAACTTTTTGCGATCAATAATATCTCGTTCAAGACTCTCATTCTGGATCATCAACCCTTCATTGGCCTGCACCAGAGAATATACCTTAGTTTCCAAACACGCTCCAACCTCTTCCACAGACGCCTTTTTCGAAGCCAATAGATCATGTCTATGGTTGAAACCGAAAATTTCCTTCTCAAGCTCTACGATTTCAGTTCGTATTCTGATTCACAGGCAACAAAATCAGCTTGGACGCGCTCCGACTCATCAAGGCGTTGAATGCTCTGAGAACCAACCACCAGATAAAACATGGTCTGAACAGCAGCATAAGGCATGTTATTAGAAAGGGCAATGTTCACAATGACATCAATATCGGTAATGGCAGTCGGAGGAAAAGCATGGCTGGAAAACTCCACCGTGTTGGCTCAAACAGATAGCTTGGAGTCGTTGCAAAGATTCCACTTTAGCACAAAGGGGAATGCACTAGGGCCCATGGGACCCTAAGAAACCTCTCGTGGAGGAGTCTGATGACGCGAAACCCCTACGAAACCGCGTGAAGAAGAAAGGATTGGGGTAGGCTTGGAATAAGTTTTCGCTTGAACAACGAGTTGCTTGAACACCCATTAATTCCCCTCGGATTGTTACACGTCGTCATCGGGGATCACCACAGCCCCCACCGGATTGGAGAAGATCGAATCTAGCAGACATGCGAGACCCCACCTCTTCTAATGCGTCGACCAATGTTGGCAGTACCAACACCGAAAGAAGCCTCTCCCATGGCCACAACCGCTTTCCGTTTAGCCATGGCCCTCCGGAAGCTTGAAATTACCCCATCCTTGCTTTCCTCTACCACTTCAATATGTGAAGGCGGCACAAACACAGTGATCGGTTGAATATCAAGAGTCTGCTCACCACCGGTCGTGGATGAGTTGTCCAGTGGCCGTGCCACCAGAACAGGAGGAGCAACCAAGCGGTCGGCACGGCGAGGAGATGGGAGAGAATTGTGGAGATCAGTGTCACGGAGCTCCAAATTTCCCTGGTATCTCTTCCACATCATGTAATCTATTGACACTGGGGTCTCAACACCTGACCAAGCAATGAGAATCACTCGTAGTTGTTTAAAAAGGAGGGGGGGGGGGAGAAGCAGAAGATAATGAGATCAGAAATGCTTATCGTCGACAATGGTGTAGAAGACACGCATCTTCCCCCGAGAGCTCCACAAAGGACTCATTTCGACACCAGCAAGAAGGACCTCCGGGTCTTCATCAAGAACAACCTGGACCGTCTTCAGGAGGTTAGCAGTCGCCTGGTTATGTGGACACAACTTAGGAGTCACATCCGAAAAGTTGTTCACCCAGTAGTACCCCCCATCGACTAGCTCCCGGTTAACCCACAACCATTTGTCCTGCCAGTTATTCGGAGTTTTGCCATCAGGAACTAAGACGTGGCTGCCATGACGAGCGGAGAAGGTGAACTTGTCACCGGTGACACTAAGCGAAAGAAGAACTTGAAGACGAAGTAGTCAGGAAGGATACTGTTGGCCCAACAGATCATCTCAAATGCCACCATCTTGTTAACGATGTTCAGAGTAAGCATCTGAATACTGCAACCATTCTTCTGAAGCAATTCTTCCTGCAGGTCGATTAGGGGAAGACGAAGACCTGCTTTGAAGGTTTTTAGATAAACACCGACCTTCCCCGGAGGAGGTTATGAGATCAAAAAGTCCACGATGAGAAACTCCAATCCATCTGCCGAAGTGAAGTAATAAGTGTTTCGCAGAAGCTCAAACTTTGCGATGGAGGGAATAATGCCTATTTGATTCGCCATGAAGATGAAAGGGAAAGAGGAAGAGAAATTCAAAGAAGAAAGAAAGGGAAAAATGGGAAGCTTAAGCAGAAAAGGAAGAGATCCTCAGTTATAAGGAAACAGGAAAGGCGAGATATTCAAAATCCCTGACAGATGATGTAACCACCTGGCATAATGGGGCAGTCACATCGTCGAAAAAGCAAAGCGTTGCTCTGTCACACCCCCAAACCAGAGCGGCGGAAACGTTCGGAGGCGGAGGACGTCATGTACAGTATCACAACAATTGTATAATAGTAATCAAAGCTAACACAACCATTACATTCATAAAATGTAGTATTTACATCTGTTCAATACCTAGTTTGTATGACATCAAAAATGTACAGCAAAAGTATAAAAGATGCGACTCTAAAAGCTTTTTCTTCTCAAAATCCTGTGGGTGTACCTGTCTACTGTTTCCCCGAGAATACAAGTGATTTTGAAAGTGTATCAACATTTAAGTTGGTGAGTTTATAAGTATGTTTTTGAGATGGAAAGCATGTCTTGGTTCTTTGAAAATGTTATAGTGTACTTCCAGAAAATCAAATATTTTCTTTAGTAAATGAAATATAGTCTTAGGCCTTAAGACCAAAATGTATGTTTGTTATTGTACTCTGAAATAGTAAACCGTAGTCTTATTAATAAATAAAACTATATCATGAATGTTCTTGAAGTTGTATGTCGTACTAGTGTACTCTGTACTAGAAAAATAGTGAACTGTAGTAGTGTTTGTAGTGGTGTTTGTATAAAAACCTACTTGTATGAGTGCTTGGAATCCACCAGATGTAGTGTAAAATAGTGTACTGTAGTTTCATTATTTAAAATAAAACCTTTGAAGTAGTGTTAATCCCGTAAACAAAAGTTTTAGTTGATACTATTGTGAGTTTCATATAACCATGCCTGATATGACCTAATGGTCTCTACGACGTTCTTCAGGAGTCAGAATGTTATGACATTTGTCACCCCAGGCCTGCCGGCCTAGCTGTTGCAAGCAGCTCAGGTGCGGGATTGTCAGTCCCGTATAGATCTATACACAAATTCAGGCTCTCCCTCCAGGAGACTCTGGTTATAATTTATAGGACTTGGACCTGTACCCTGATGGGTATAACGAATTAATGCCTCACAACCCTGTATTAACTGGTTTAGGTGTAGTGTAGTAGTGTTCTCTTGTACTTGAATCTGTATGTATTGCCTGGTAGTAGTGTACTTTGTAATGTAAAATAATTATACTTAAATAATTATTTAGTAGTGTATCCTTGAAATAGTGAAATAGAGTAGTGTTCCATAACCTATACCTATTATAGTTTATATGTATGTTCTTGTTCCGTTTGTTTCGCTTAACAAAATAGTGTAGTGGTTCACAAACTATACCTATTATAGTTTGAATGTATGCTCTGTAATGAACTGAAACCTTTGCAATTTAACAGTGTGTATAAAACGGTAGTAAATGATTCGTGAAAAATACCATTTTTGCTCAACATGTAAAAAAAGGGTTAGTAATGTATATAAATCTAGTATGATAAAATGCAACGGTAAATCGGTCTGAAACAATTGCAAATAGTTTGAAACGGTTTGAAATCGTTTGAATATTAACACAAGAGTCCTTGTGTTTTACTTGTATCCCCCCTAAAAACATAGAAAAATAGTGAAAACATAAGGGTATGAACTCACCTCTAGTGCGTGTTCGCGTTCGGATAGCAAGACTGTAGAGACGATCATCGGGATAGCGTACGTAAGAATAGCGTTATCCTAAAAATAATTATATCCGACATCGTATTTAAATTAATAAGATATTAATTTTAATAATAGCTTAAATGATGGTTTAAATAATAATTAAAGTCTTAGACAACACTTTAGTTATGTAAGGAATACTTACAAAATTATTTGGAATTATTTGAAGTGTTGCAAGGCATTTTTGTTGAGCAAAAGAGGTTTTCAGTGTGTTCTTGGGTGTTTTCGGTTGTAGGCTTGAAGATTTGAAGATATTGATGAATGTTCTTGGTGTTCTTGGTGAAAACAAGAAGATTCGGGCAAGAATCTTATGAATATATGCTGTTTACGGATGATGCTTGAGAGCAAGTGGGAAGTGTTCACGGTTGGGAAATTGAGAAATGAATTGTGTTCACTACCAAATACTTATATATAAAGAATGTTTTTGGTCCTAATGGGCCTCAAACCTTTGTTTTCGGTCCAATATAATGGGCTTAATAGAGTTTTTGATGGAATAGTAGCCCAAAAGAAGAGTTTGCAGTCAAAAAGTGGGACCCTTCGCATGGTGCTGACCGAAATCAGTTTTCGATCCGATGGAAAAGGTGGACCTCCTGCGAGATTTTGGTGGAAAGTGGCTGTTTTCGGTTGGGAGGTGGGGTCCGAAACGAGAGTTCCTGGTTGAGTGGTAGGGTCATACGAGGGTTTGCAGTTAGGATGCATTAAATCCAAATTTTAAAAACACTCGTATAAAACATTATTTGTATATTTTAAAATCAACATTTAACCCTTATGAACTTAATAAAATAAATAAAACTTAGTTTTTATTTAGAGGGTTTGATTTTTACTGACTTTTGTTGAATTTTATTGACTTGAAAATAACGGGTTGTTACACGCTCGAACCCCAACTTGATGCGTGTACATAAAATTAAGTACAGGACATCATATATAGCCTAGCAAACGCTATAAGTACTGGATTAGGGGACTTGATAACATGCCCCCTAGCACGGGCTAGAAGTTGTGCTCGATCGCACTAAAGGCACCTCAAGGCAGGCCGCTAGGCCAAGCTACTCCTAGCATTTCCGCCCCGACAAAGTTTCACGCCCGCGGGCGTGCCTCTAGATCTGGACGCCCGCATGGAAGGTTTAGCCCTTAGCGAGTGCCTTCCACTCCGCGAAAAACCCAACAACTTCAAGCGACAAGGAGTATGCTCAGAGTCTTACCACCTGAACCAATTGTTAGCTCTGGCACTATGAGGATCACAAATAACCAATCAAGGCATTCGATCCTGTCAGATCTTAAGTCCTTGTCCCTCGTACGGACTCGTAGGAGGTCTCAATATAAAAGGCCTCCTCCGCCACCTCAAACGATAAGCTGCTCCCTCCTAGCTCTTACCATACACTCTTAGTTTAATCACTGACTTGACTGTCGGAGCATTTTCCCCGGAGTTCCTCCTGGAGAACAGTTGACAGCTCTTCCTTGTTGCGACCTCATAGGTCTCCCGAAGCAACCAGAAGTACCTTGCAGCTACCAAGAGCCATCATATCAATCAACCGGAAGACCAGGTCGCATCAAATATAAATATAAGTTACACTTAAAGCGTAGTAAGTGCATATTAACTTACAGAGTTTATAGCGAATAGTCAGAAAGTCTTGGGAAAGACCTCGACCCAAAAGCTTCATTTTACCGGCTCTCTGGTCACTTAGAGTCTTGCCAAGCTACTCCAAAATCTAGGAAAAAATCTGACTTAAAGGTTGGAAAAATTTGAGAGAAAGGGTTGAATTTTTTGAGCAAAATGAAAAAATCTGTCATTTATTTATAGGCTGTCCAGGGGGCGTGCCACGCCCTAATCCGTAGGGATGTTGCACTTTGTCGATGATGCTCCTCCCATTTTGTTGCCATGTGTCATCATTTCTGTGGTCCACATCACCTGGTCTGCCGGAGGAGGTACTCGTCCGACAAGGCTACATGGTTCCCTCTGGGTGGTGCCACATCATCACTTATGTAGGTAAAGTTTCCAATATTCTAAATATTATGACTTTTGCACACAAGCTCCGTTTCCGACCTTCTTCATATACACACATTCCTATCAATGAGTACTACAACTTTCCTTTATATTTTGTTGGAAAATTCTAATTTCATTTTAAAGTTCAGTCTATGAAGATTACACTATAAAAGACCATGAAAAATTTATAACTTCTTCATTCGAACTCCATTCTCAATATTCTCTATATCGAAGATTTCGTATTTACGAGTACTTCAACTCTCATTTACATTGTTTTGGCTAACAATCAACTGATTTTTATTTTGATTTTTGTTCCAGATACTTATTGTTGTGATATGTCCTCGAGGATTAACACCGTCTCGTAATGGTTCCAACTGGGTTGAGCCCTGTAATCATAGAAATGAAGAAGTAACATCAGTCGACGTCTGGGAGGTGGTCCCGGGACGAAGCTTCGATGATGCAGTTAGTATGAGTGTATGTGTGGGAATATGGAGATTAGGGTTTTTGTGAGAAGAAAGCGGTCCCTTCCACTGGAGGAGAAGGATCCCTTTTATATACGCCTTTGTCTGAGCATGATTCTAATAATATCTTTTATCTCGTCTGGGCCGACAGGACGTGGAGGAGTCCCATTGGTGGATCGTGCACAACTAGTGATCATATGTTATTGGTGTAGAGGAGACAAAGGAAAATGATATGAACGTTATACTTGTCGTCCTAGGAAGTGACCAATTGTGTTTTGGCTTATTATAGATCGGAGATCATCATTTGGAATTAGACTTGGGCACGAGAGTTCCAAGTACCAAGGTCCTAGTGCGAGACCACTAGGGCGAGGGCCAGGGTCAGGCACTAGGTCAGGAAGCGAACGTTAACTAGGTCGTCCTAAAGATTACAGTTCTATTATCTTTAACGTATTCCTAGGGGAATACGTTAACAATTACCCTAGGCTAGTAGGCATCTGTATTGGCATAGCGTAGCTGATTTGTTTTAACCTTGATCAGGACACGTGTTCGGTAGAGATGGTCTAGATGTTTGCTGATGTGATGGAGCCGTCAGCACATGCGGTTTCATCATGGACACAGTTTGATATTCCCGCTCCTTATTTAAACTTTCATTATCAGGAAAAATTTCTTTTTACTCTTTCGTTCTCAACTATTTCTGACTTTATTTGATTACTCTTTTCTTTCTTGTTTTTTCATTAAAAAAACAATGACGGCACCATGATCTTGAATTGGTCCGACACTAGAAGAGTTTGAGGCTCTGCAACTTGGCTTCGGTTTCATGTCGGATCATGGAGTGCAATTTCTGAGAGAAGGGGCATCATCATTCGGCCGCCGCTAGTCAAAGTTGAAGTCCTAGTCCCATTCTTTGAAGCGGGGTTGCGGTTGCAGACAAATGATTTCTTTGATGAAATCATGCGCCAATATGGCTTCTCCGTGGATGATTTGACCCTGAACGCTGTGAACAAGATCTTGGGGTTCGAATTGGCTTGTCGAGCCGTTGGCGTTCTTCCCCAATTTGGGGCGTTCAAGGCTTACTTCAACTCATCCACATAGTTGTGTGTTCATACCTTCTCTCAGAGGTGAAACATCCATGAATTCATCATCAACCAGAAGGCTCCCAAGAAGAACTGGCAGGACAAGTGGTTGTCGGTCAAGAGCAACCTGGTTGGTTATGGTTATCCACGAATGACCACCTTCTCTGAACTGGCGTCACAAATGTGGGGTGACAGTTTGACCATGGCGCAGATGTTGAAGAGTATCTGCATCGTCGGTAAGGATTGGGAGGATTGCATCCTGGCGGTAGCGGGAATGAGCACCGCCTGGTGGGCCCGGTGTATGATGCCCCAGTTATATGTGGAAAAGGATGGTAAGTGCTCTTCTCCTCCCCCCTTTTTTGCTTTTTTGTTAGATGAAATGGGGTGAATAACTCATTTCTTGTTTGTATTCGCAGGTATCGAAAGGGTGTTATCCCTTGGGATGGTTCTGCGGGGAAAGTACAAGGGCGATCTGCATTAAGATGAGGTATCCTTGGTGGAGATCCTTCATCCAACCGTTAGTGTCGATCTGGCGCTAGCGCTTGCTACTCCTTCTGCCGTTAGGGGTGAGGGATATGCCACTCAGGCTGACCCTGGTTTGGTGGATGCACCTGTTGGTGGTGTTTCCCGTAATGATCCTCCGCCTTAGACCTATAAGGATAAACCATCAAAGGAGGCGTTGATCGGTGGCATCCGTGTAACCACCAATCGGCAGATAACCTGGATGGACTCCCCTCTTACGGAGGATGTTGGTTCCAATACCATTGTTAGGTGCCTTCACTAGAATCATAACATTAAATTTTTGCTGGGGGGGGGGGGGAGTCCAACACAGTGATCGACATCCTCGATGATGACACTTCTCACTAGTCGGAGGGGATGGACAAAGAGGCAACGAAACTGTATCGGGAACCAAAGAAAGAAACTAAAAATGTCACCGGTCTTGGCGGTGGTGAGTTTGGGAAGAAGTCGGAGGTTGACCTCCAAACTACTCCTAGCTCTACTTCATCTTCGATGAGATACAACACTGTTTATGGCAGCCCCCCCTACGCCACTGGTGGCTCCCAACATTTATCTCCTTGACTGGACTCTCATTCATGGGTCCCTAATCACACAACATGTTGTTGCGTATGAGTGGAGTCGTCATGCATTCCCTCTAGCTATAATAGAAGAACTGGAGCTCCTCTCCAACTCCCAAATAGCGAATAACCTTCAGTACGTGGCGGCCCAGGTTGCCTCCTACTTGGTGGCTGCGGCTAGGCACCTACGTCATGTGAGCTCGGATTTAGCTGAATACACAACCGTCAAAGTTGAGTGCGACATATTAAGGGGGGGGGGGAAGGTATTGGGCCTCGAGGAGGAGAAGTGCAATTTCGAAGAATAGTATGACCTGTTGGCTGGGGACAAGACTTCAGTGAAGGACCAAGTTCCAAGCTTGGATGGAGAGGTGGAGCTCCTGTTGTTGACGTATCTCACCCGGAGTAACGTCAAAGGATAATGGGGCCATCAACTCAGGAACGGCCCATCAAAAACCTATTACCCGACAGGAGCTGGGAGCAGACCATAGTCCACAAGACCCCGCGGCCTAGCACCGACGATCGGGCCTCGGGATTGGACCCTTCTAGGAGAGAAACTCCCGTTCCAGATGAGACAAAGGAGTACCAGTTGCCCCAGAGCCACAGGTATAGTTCCCAGTGGTCTGCCAACTGGCCGTTCTACACCAATAGCAAATAGCCACCCGCGGAGAACGATCTAACAATCAAAGGCCGCCTCGTCCTGCCATTCCTGAAAACGTAGAAGATACTGTCGGGGATCTGTTCCCTCGACCACATGTATAAAAATTTCCCTTCTCCCCTAAGTGAAGGGATCGACTAAAAGAAAACTCAGTCTCATACCTTCCATAAAAAAGACATCTTCTCAAAGAATTCACTAACTTTACCGTCGGAGCCTCGTTTCGGGATCACCTCCCGGACGACTTCTGACGATCTTGTTTTCTTTGCTGTGATTTTCAGGCTTATCCTTTTCACCCCTCGAGGAGAAGGAGTTAAGTTGAAGACATATCACAATAGTTGGCGCCATCCAGACGTGCACTCAGCACTGCACAACCCAACTAAAGACATTAGGCGTCAAAAATAACAGACAAAGGACCCATATAGTTGGACGGTGGTGACACCAGCCCAGTCAGACCAATGCAGTCCCTCGATGGGAGCGTTCCATCGATGCTGGAAGGGCAACCACCCACACAAATGCAGATAGCACCGGCAACTGGGTCCGCAGCGGAGTTTATTGTCAATTTATGGCGACCGCCGCCTGTCACAACGGAACACCCGACCACGAAACCTACCACATCGCCTCAAATAGCGCCAACCAACCTATCACAACCAATAGCAAATCGACCCCTAACACCATTGCGAGAGGTGGGAAACATCATCTGGTCCCCTGCTACCATTCTACCGACTACGCAACTGCCGTCCACAGGTCATCAGTCTTCCCTGATGGCCAACATGTCGCACATCCCGTTATTCGCACAACAACCAATGTTCAACCCATACTCATACCACTACCAAGGCGCGTACCCCCAAACAACGCAGTCGCAAAGTCACAACAGTCAAGGCACACCAGTGCACGAGATGGGCTCACATACTACAGGGTAGGGGTGTTCACGGTCCGATTTTTTCGATTATTAGCTCAAATCGAAGTCAAACCGTTAGTTACGGTTTTTTTCAACCGGAAACCGAAGCCGAACCGTTTAAAAATTAAAACCGAACAAAACCAAACCATTACTAACGGTTGGGTTCCGGTTTGATTTCACGGTTTGGGATTTTTAGGCCCATTTTAGTCGAGTCCATTAGATTTTAAAAAAAAACTGCAATATTGTTACAACAACAAAAAATCTGCCAAATATTGTTAAAAAAACTGCAATATTGAAGCTGTCAAAATAGTATAAATTCTGTCAAATATTGTTAAAAAAAATTGAAATATTAAAGTTGCCAAAACTGCCAAAACAGTAAATAAAAGCAGTAAATGAAAACAATAAACATTGTTCTATTACATCAAACATTTGTATCGATTCATGCAACCTAAAAACCATCCAAAATAGTGAATAAAAACTGCAAATATTGTTCCATTACATCAAACATTAGAATAATACACACAAAACAACAAATATTTTTCCATAAAATGCTATCCACTTCCAAAATGCCGTCCAATTCATAAACTTTTGCTGTCCAAAAAAGTCAATATTAAAAGATCACATCAAAAATTCAATATAAAACCATGAGAAGAAAAGTACATTTCAATCGATATTGTCGGTGCAAATATCTAGTTAGAAATTAGGATTGTGCTGGAGCAGTTAAATGTCGTGGGTTTAAATTTTATTATATAATATCTATATATAAAAATTAGTATGTAATATAACAAAATACAATATTATATATATATATATATATATATATATATATATATATATATATATATATATATATATATATATATATATATATATATATATATATATAATCTCTATGGTCCGGTTTTTATACGGTTTGAAATCTTAAAAACCGTAAGCCAAACCGTTCACTATGGTTTGAAAATTTCAAAACTGCAAGCCAAACCGTAAAGAAAAATATAAACCGTAAAACCAAACCGATGACCGGTTTGGCCTGTTTCACGATTTCAAACCGAACTGCGATCACCCTACTATGGGGCCAACGGAGTCAAGTTCACAACCGAACCAACAGATGCACACATACTCCATGCAGGCACCATATATACCACAAGTCCACAACTAACCATGTACAACCACGAGTACCAATACATGTATCGTGAAGGATACAAAAACCCATACCACGTATAACAGGTGATGGCCGACGGAACATTCACCGACCCACACATCGACAACCGAGGTACGAGCATCATCTCGACATTTTGCCAAGAACTCTTACAGTACGAAATACCGCATTCCGCCATGATCCCAAACATTCCAAAGTATGACAACACGACAGATCCTGATGAGCACATAGACACCTACGAATGGACAATGACATCACTACAGATGGACAAGAGGTTTACCTGCACTTACTTCCCAGTTACGCTGTTAGGAAATGCTAGCAAATGGTTCAAGGAACAGCGTCCGGGAATATCTACATGTGACATCCCCAAATTTCTCGGCCAGAAAAGACCGATTTAGTTTATGCTTTTAAAATAAAATCAGAGTAATCTTCCAAAAGATGTTGTGAAATTTGTCCCCAAAACAAAATTTGATAAAAATTTATCAAAGCATTTCTTAAAGAAATGTATTTTCATTATATAACAAAACCTCGGGATGTCATGTTCCGATACATATCAAAAGCATAAACAATACATTATAAGACCTACAACATATATTTACATCTACTGGCCTATAATCCAAAATCCCTCGTCATCATCCAAATTATGCTCTGGGTCCACTACCTGTAATACAGAAAACTGAGTGGGTCAGGCTTAGGAGCCTAGTGAGCATATAGGGTTTTCAACCCACAAATAATAATAAATTTATTAATTTCATCAACCAACAATAAATTTATTAATTTCATCAACCAAAAATAACCCTGATTACCTGTTCCCGTTATCCTCACTTTACGTCCCTAAACATCTATCATAAGGGACCTAGTCTAAGGATTTTCATCGGGGTGACAACCCTGCTTTAAGGATTCCTTAGTAATTTATGTCAAATAAGGCAACCATGAGGGGGATGGAGTATAGCTTTGAACACTAAGTTCACAAACACCTACAGGTTGCGAGCCTGCTAGCTTTCCACTGGACTATCTAGAAAGGTCCATGGTCGTCATCTATACTCCTCTAGATGACTGAAACAACAACAATATCGAGGCCTCTCATCATTTTAACACACATCAACTATTTCATCTACCGATGTTTTTACCCAACATATTTGTAGATAAAATACATATACAGTTTAAAACTTGTATAAAACATCTATTCAACACCCATCTCAAATAAACAAATAATATAATTACACATAACACGTATCTTATAGAAAATACTTCAAATCTATGTGTAAGATGAAAGTGACTACACACTCACCTTAGTAGCATGACTGGATAGAATCTAACTAGACACTGTCAGCAGTTAGCGATCGTCGGCTTGGGAAAATAGCTCAAATTCAGCAATACAGGAGAGAGGTTGCGTTTTTGTGTAAACCGAAACAAGAGGGCTGACCCTCTATTTATAGGCTGAAAAATCGACTCTCACGTCGTGAGCCCAGTCCTGATCATCTCGTAGGCTTGCCGCGTGTCTTCTAGGCTTGAGAGGTGTCGATCAACTACCTCACGTCGTGAACCATACTTGCTCACGTCGTGAACCATACTTGCTCACGTCGTGAGTTTGGTCAGACCTCGAAGTTTGTGTTCCGAACTTCAAAAATTCATATCTTTCGCATACGGGCTCCGTTTTTGACGTTCTTTATATCCACGCATAGCTGAAATTATGCTCTACAACTTTCGTTTTGACTATGTCGGCTAATTTTGACTTTATTTTTAAAGTTATATTTTTAACAAGCCGAGACAGGAAAAGTCCGTTAAAAATTCATAACTTTTTCATCCGACGTCCGTTTTCGTCTGTCTTTTTATCGTTGAAGTACTATCAACAAGATCTTCGCTTCTCGTTTAGGTTGTTTTGGATAAAAATCACTCGATCTAAAATTCGAGTTTCGGGCCGCATACTGCTAAGCCGAAACTTAGAAAAATCATAACTTCTTCATACGAAGTCAGATTTGGGTGTTCTTTTTATGAACGATCTCGGTTTAACAAACATTACGACTTTCATTTAGATCGCTAAGGCTAAAAATCACTTTATCTTAACTTCACCTTTTTCGTCACACAACGTCGTGCCGGTTCTGTCGCGAAACTTCGACAGGTCATAACTTCTTCGTTATAACTCGGATTTCAGTATTCTTTATATCTCCGGAATCCTTGTTTCAATCACTACAACTTTCTTCATAGATATCAGCTTCATCTAACATTTATTTTCGACGCTTATTTTTATTCCTTAACTTATTAAATCATAATAATTAAGTATAAAACACATAATAATCAAATAATACATCTTATTATTTCAAAACAAGTTACAAAGGTTGGCCTAGAGTATTACATCATCTTTAATGCCTAGCCTAGAAACACGGGCGTTACACTACAACTTTGAACAATTGATATATCTTTTCCTCAACAATTTTATGCAATTAAGGAAAATCAAAGGAGATGTCAACTCCATTTTGTCATGCAAACGAAAAGAGGGAGAGTCCATCCGAGTGTACTACGACCGGTTTACCATCGCAGCTGTGAGCGTCCCCGGTCATGAGGAGTTTCTAGTCACATGCACTTTCGCCCAAGGGTTGCTCCCAGGCCCCCTACCGAGGAAAATTCAAGGAACAGTCCCAAAATCTAGGGACGAGCTGAAGTATAGGGTTGAAAAGACAAATCGAGGGGGAAGAGCGCAAAGAAGTCAACATAAAAGTCGTAGCAAACACACACCTCAAACAAGAATCAACTGACTCCCACTCCTGCCATAGTCACAAGTAGCGTCAAGATGGAAGTCACGATAAACATAACAGACATTCGAGACATTCATCCCATAGGTTTTGCCCATTCGTTAAGGACGATCCCAAGAGCCATAGGCCGGAAATCCACACTGCAGAAAAACCAATTAGCGGGTGGAAAAAGAAAAAAGAAGTATTGCGAATACCACAAGGGCAAAATCCACGAAACCGGGGAATGCACGATCCTCAAAAGGGAAGTAGCGGACAAGCAATTGAATGGAGACCTTGCAGAGATCGCGAAGACCCTACGATCAAAATTCGAAGCCGAGCAAAAAGACGTGCAAACCCGGAAGGAAGCGAATAAACAACCAATAAAAAGGAAGAGATCTTCACAATAGCGAAGCCCCGGAACAGTGCTAGGCACTAGTCGGCGGACAATAGCATCGGTGCCCTACCTGGCGATACTCTGAAAATAAGTTTCTTACCGGGGGATCTGCGAACGCCTGATTGGGACCCCACAGACCTAATCATAATCTCTGCCTACATTTAACAACATCAAATCTGGCTAGCCTTGGTTAACGGTGGCAACAACATCGACGTCCTCTACGAGCACTGTTTCGAACGAATATCGTCACCCTGGAAAAGAATCTGAAACCACCGACCTGAGCCCCACTCGTCGGCTTCACAGGACACAAGTTGTGGCCGCTTGGGACCATAAACCTACCATTGAAAATACTCAGACACGATGGGAAGTAAAAGGTAAAAAGGATAACTGAATTCTCAGTAGTAAAACACAGGACCAATGATGATATGATCCTTGGGCGGACAGCCCTTTTCCGGCTCCAAGCCATCCCTTCAATAATAAATGGTATAGTAAAATTCAGGACCCCCAACGGCTCGAAAACAGTGACCGCCCTCAACCCACAGGCAAAGCTACAATGGGCGATCGCCGCCTGGGCCACCGTGCACTTTCCAAAAAGGCAGCACAGAACAAAAACCACCACCCAAATCCATGACAGGAGGAAAAATCAAAACCCCCATACAAACAACCCGGGGGGAGAAGGGCGCGATAGCAACAACATTACCACACCAGAAACATCGAGGATAGTCAAAATAAACACCAAGCGAGGCTCGATACCGCTAAGTCTGCCAATGTGCCGTCGCACGACGAAAGACCAGATAACAGAAAAAGAGGAAACAACGGGGCATAAGCATGAAGTCCCGCAGCTTGACCAAAAATGCAAGGGAGAAATCGCTAAAGCTGGAACAACGAGGATAGGTAATTACCCCAGGATGGAAGATGACGACAGGAGGCCCACCATAACCGTAAGGGTACACAACTAGAAAAGGCTACTTTCAGGACGACATCTAGTCGGGAACCCCGCAAACAATGGAAGGAACATCGAGCCATAAAGGAGCCAAAGGGTCATAATAACGCAAACACACATGCCGAACAAGACGAACTCATTCCTAGAGGATAACCCGGTAACCAGAACCAGGGAGTGGAGAAAATTGAAGATCATCCTCCGAAAGACGACCAAGCCAAAAAATAGAAAATCATGGCCTGCGCGCGAGCACAAACACTAAAGACCTCACAGATACAAGCCGCCAAGAGATACAAACCAAGAAATACCAAGAAGAAGAATTCGCTCCGATAGCCTGGGAGCCCTTGAGCCCAGACCAACAAGCTTAGAACGGGGGAGGGGGAACCCAGGGAAAGGGCCAAGTGATCAAACTCCTAACGGATAATCAGGCCCCAACGAGCCAGCCCATGAGCTAGGCCTAGAATAGCACCAACTACCCCACCCCCGATACCTGTCTAACGATGTAGATGTCTCTAAGACACTAGAAAACATTCAATGAAAAGTAAAGATTTGAAACACACGTGTATTAACATGCATTCATACAAATGGAAAACAAAGACGGACTGATTGTCCGTGCCATTTACATGAAACCATTGCAAAAAACACAATCATAGGCCTCAAAGGTTCGCAACCTTTCCCTAATAAAATTCCGCTCTAGCTAAGGACGATGAGAATTAGGATGTGGGATAGATAGAGGCTATGAAGGGTCATTACCTTCGCCTCGCAACCAAAAAAATATCTAAGTGTCAAAGCTCCAGGATGACAATCCCGGCACAGCCTAGATAATCAAACCTGGAGACAGGGGCCCCAGGAGCCCAAAACTCCAAATAAAAGTCTAAAAGAAAAAAGAGGGGAAGAGAATTAAGGGGAAACAACCAAAACGGCTAACCCTCGCTTAACGGTGAAAATTGCTTGCCAACCACTCACCTAATACAAATTTAAACAGGAACAATAACACATAATAACATTCCTGGGACATTCCAGGGTCCAGGAAAGAACTCAGCCCCGGGTTGGTCAACATAACCCCCCCAGGAATCAAACCAAATAAACCACAAGTAAATCACAAACAAAGTACAAAGCTACGTTTTTTTCAGATAATAAAACGAATTGTCTATCGAATAGATCCCAAGCTTAGAAAAAGACCACGCACGGCCATTCAAAAAAAAATGGGCATTGTCAAAGCTGTTCACCAAATAAAAACCATCCCAAAGAAAACATTGTTTGAGTCTCACCAAGCAAAGGTAATTCACACATAACAAGGGAGATATCAAAGATTACATACCTGGGGCAGGGGCGGAAGGTCCGACCCCAGAAGTACTTCCTTCAGGGAATTCACGTTCAACATCTGGGTCACTGCACAATAGGCGAAGACCTTCCATGTCGAGATCGCCAATGTTGAGGTAGGAGGCGAAATCGGTCTCCAAGAAAGATTTCACCTCAGCGTGCATGACTTGGGTATATTCTAGAAAAGCGCTCGGGTCGCCAGGTGCAAACTTCCTGGCAGCAACCTGCTCCCTGATTACCTGCTTGCCATCCTCTACCCCGTCTGCCATACACACAACCTTCATTTGCTTAATCCCAAGTATTAAGTCGGAGCTCTCAATTGTAACATTCATAAAAATTCACAAAAATTTAAAACTTTTTAAACAATCCAAAACCATTATTTATTACAAAATGTTTTCAAACTAGTTTCATATCAGAGTATCCCGGAAATCCAAATCAAAATATGAGAAAGTGTACGGTCACGCCTTCGCCTTCCCGCGGTCATCCGCTGTACCTGAAACAATAATCGATAAATGTAAGCTCGGAGGCTTAGTGAGTTACCCCCAATATACTAATACATAACACATAGCACATATACAATAATAACAGTAACAACAACATGCAATGGGTCTATAGCTACATAGACTGGATTACCCCTAAGCCCACAGTATGAGTCTGGTATGCCCACCCCGGCCCTCAGCACATATCTGGTCTGCTCTCGAGCCCACATCATAAGTCTGGATTGCCCTCGACCCACAGCTTATGTCTGGCTTGGTCCTTCAGTCCTCGGACTGGAATATAATAAGTAACCCTCAGTATGAGTTTGGAATGCCCTACCCGACCCTCAGCTTGTATCTGAATGCATATGACTCCTTAGTATGAGTCTGGTATGCCCACCCGACCCTCAGCTCATATCTGGCATACTCCAGGGTTTGTTGGTCACCGCACGGAGCAGTGCAACCTCAACCCAACCACACAACATGTCGACTGAAATACAATTGATTAGCCCTCAGTACGAGTCTGGCATGCTCTTCCCGGCCCTTAGCTCGTATCTGGAATGCATATGAGTCCTCAGTATGAGTCTAGTATGCCCTCCCTGGCCCTCAGCTCATATCTGGCATACTCCATGGTTTGTTGGCCACTGCACGGAGCAGTGCAACCTCAACCCAACCACACAACATAACATGTCGACATATAACAAATAAGTACACATATAGATAATCACATAATATCACAGATAGTCTTATCGACCTACCAACTAGCATATCAAACTAGCATGCATAACTAACCCATACTCAATATATCAATAACAACTAGGATATAAATCTAATGGGCCGGCCTTGGTGCCTTAGACCCCTTAGTATAGTGAGGACAACTCAACTGACATTGTTGAAGTCCCGCGGATGAAACTCCAGCTGATGGTTGATAGGTTCTGAAACTGTCAACATCAAACAATACCGAATTAATAATTGTGTTCCAAGCCCAAGTTCCAACTCACACTCCAAAGGCCCAATAGCCAACCAATGGACCAAATCCCAACATATGGCCCAATTTTCCAAATTGGCCCCAACCCTCCACATGGGCCTTACCTTAAGGCCCAACCACCTATTCTGGTCCAAACACTTGGCATTCCAATGGTCCAATATCTCATAATCATAAATGCCCAATTATGGCCTAATTTTCCAAATTGGGCCCAAGTCCCTCACATGGGCCTTACCCTAAAGGCCATCCAAATATTTTAGTCCATTTACTTGTTCTTGGATAGCCCACCAGTAGCCCAATCACCAAATCCCAATAGAAAGGCCCAACTCAAAGCCCAAGTGAAATTAGGGTTTCCACATGAAATGACGATTAGGGTTAAGTGTTCCTACTTAACCCACTAAGGACTTAATCCATTAAGTCCAATATTGCCTTAAGTTAATTGAAAATGATTATTAATTAACATTTTCAGTCTAATAAATAATTCCAGTGTGGGTCCCCATAAATCCCCAAAATTAGGGTTTCATGACATTAGGGTTTTCCAAATCCTAATTAGGGTTTCCAACCCAAATACTAGCCCACTAGTCAAATGGATAGGCTTTTAGGTCAATTAGGGCTTCATTGGGCCCATTTGGGTTAAACAAGTCGGGCACCACCGACTACCACCTCGGGTAGTGGTGGTCAACGGCGGCTCACGGCAGCGGCCACCACCTCATGGTGGTTGTAATGATTTTAGGATAAATGTGTCCAAGCATCTAACTAACAATCCAAACACACAATGCACACCGCCACCCAACACGATGGCTGGTAGCGGCAGCCACCACCCCACGGTGGTGGTTATGGGTTTTTCCTTGATTATTCCGGCCATACAATACATTTTACATCGAAATATCTGAATAAACACACACACACACACATAAAAATAACACACACACACAGCCGCGTTGTGGTGGCAGGCGGTGGTCGGAGGTGCTAGCCACCACCTCACGGTGGTGGTGGTGGCTCTCTTGTGATTTCCGGTCATGCATCACACACCCACACTCTTCTATTCGCAAATGAGTCCAGCCACCCACCTGGCGGCATACGACGGCGGCAGCGGCACGGAAGAGCGGGCAGCATCAGAGTTTACGGTGGCAACCACCATGGTTGGCCACCATGGTGGTTCTTGACGGGGTTTCTCTGGCCAAACGACCTTCCACAGTCAAACAGCAACCACAATACGCACACACGAACGATCAGAACACATCGAGCTGCTGCAGTTGATTCATGGCGGTGGGCGACGGCGTGGTGACGATGAATAACAGGCAACAGCAGCGGTATCGGCGGAAGTTGACGTTGGGACGCAACAACATGAGAGATGGGAGAAGGGAACGAACGGGAACCATGTCGAACAACAACGTCATAAACAACCCCGCACGTTCGATCTTTCCGGCTGACTCACGTCGGCAGTACAGCAGCGGTAGCAAGCTTCGTCGGCAACAATGGGAGGAGGTGGCGACGAAGACTGGAGGGCAATCTAACGAGCAAATGGGACCAAAAACGCACGCAACTTCGTTTTCCCGGTGTTAGGATGAGCACGAGGTGATTGGCTCTGGTGGTTTGTGACCTCAACCGAGGTGGTTGCGGCTGGAAGTTAGGAAGGTGGCGGCTGCAACATAAACTAGGTTTAGAGCTACTATCATTTGGCTCCCCGAAACCAACACCCCGCTAAATATTATGAGTTTTAGGGCTACTATTCGCTTATAGATTTTTATCCATTTATTTATTTAATAAACGGGATGTTACAACTCTCCCCTACTTAAATTAGATTTCGTCCTCGAAATCATTCTTTATCATTTCTTACACGCCAGACAACTTGAGCTACGTGGCCACAACTACAAGCATACCCCAGCCTTTCCAAGGCAACCATATCCAACCCTTGCACGGTTCTGAAACTTGATGATAAACAAATTCATTGCAATATGATCACATTTACTCAATTCGAAATCTGAAGTCTCGAGATGGTCTAGCTCCCTGACAGACCACCCACACTGGATCATTGTCGAATTCATTGTACTTAACTTCTAACTGGCTACTCAACTTCTGATAACCTGAGGTTCCCACCTGAAAACAGAATCACAAATCACACACTGCTACCTATAATTCTTTTCTTGACAAGAGATTAGGTACTCTTTCAAGAGAAACTCGTTTTGATAACCAGTTCCTAGGGGTATAATGAAAACGGGATGTAAACTGGGAGATGAACCCTTTTAGGGTTGGCAAGACAATGATTCCTTTAGCTCCCGAACCACATACATATAACGACCATCTAACAAGCATGAACACTCATTCCTGGCCCATTCAGCCTCGGGATGGAATACCAGGCATTCCTACGACGGGTCCAGTCATCCTTCGGATGGAATACCCTCATATCATGTACATGTTTGCCCCAACCAACCCTCGGGTTGGAATACCAAACACGTCAGGTCCAATCAATCATAGGGTCCGGTCATCCTTGGGATGGAATACCCTAGATCGGAATACCACTATATCCTAAACTCGGGTGTAAACTCATAGTCTTGAGGTTCGAGGACCTACCCTTGTATTTCACACAAAATCTTCTGATTCCTCGCAACCGATTACGGCTCGCCCGAACCTCAACAATGTGTCCATTCCAAAAGCGCTCTAGCTGGAGAAATGAACTACTAAGATCACTAGGCCCACAACCTATGATTGGAATACCCCTACATGGTCCTCAGCATAGGTATGGATTGCCTCTGAGCCAACAACATGAGTCTGGTATGCCTTACCTGGCCCTTAGCTCATGACTGGAATGCTCCCGATAAACTATCAACATTGCCCAAAAGAAAAGGCCTAACCAACGTCCTTCACAACATCAACCAATGCCACGATGCTGAAACCCCACCATGCACGATTCACTTATAAAATAAGTTGCTACCAAAGCAAAATCCTATAAAACCATGGTCGCACATGACCCTAGAATAGGATGATAGTTGAACTCTAGATTCAATTGCAAACTATAACCCAGACCTGACCATGCACGTAAGCCGAACCAACCCTAATGCCACCTTGAACACCCACAGATACACGTGAATAATCACCACCATGCACATACTTGGGAATCCCTAACCTCATATTTGATCGCCACAAAGCCCACACTTGATCGAGACTGATCCGATTCTACTAATATAAAACTAGTCCGAGAAGACTTCCACAATTATCCCGAAGGTTACCGAAACCCGAGTCTGATACGAATCAAAATTCTGTTCCATCATCGAGGGGAAACATACCCCGAAGACTTAGGAAACATAAACACACTGCACAAGGGAATTGGTGACGCGTTCCTAGCTTCTCAAATGTCTCCTCTTGAATTACTTCGAAGAATTTCTGCTTCCTGAGAGGTTCACCGATTAACGCCCGTCCTACCATTCTGGAAACCGCAACCAGAACAGCAACAGACAAAACCTTCAATGGATGACGCTCAACCTGAGAATTCTCATTTCTCCCCCATTTAGAACACTAACCACCACCCACTAGTGTGAAACCCAAACATAACGTAACCGTACCAACTAGGGATGAGATTTAGAACAGGAAACCGGACCGGAACCGAAACCGTTAGAACCAGAATATATAGAACCGGTTCCGGTTTCAGGTTTAAAAATTAGATTTATCCGGGTTCCGGGTAATCTGGGTTTGGGTCCATCAGGTCCGGGTAAACTGGGTCGAAAAAATGGAACCGATGTGAGGAATCGGAACCACTTTTAGGGTCGGAACCGGTTTTTGTGAAACGTTTAAAAGATGCCAATCTCATTCGTTTCAACTCTGATTGACATGAGGTTTTTTCCAAAGTATAGTTTAGAGTTTGTACATGATTTTAGATTTTAGATTTTCCATTTTTAGTTTTATATTCATTGACTTACAGTCCCCCAAAGTCGAAATATCAAAGCTGAAACTTTTTAGTTTTTCAGTTTTTTTGTATTCTGTGAAAGTTTGAAAATATGCATATCTAATTCGTTTGAAGTCGGATTGACATGTGGTTTTTTTTCAACTTATAGTTTATAGTTCGTACATGAGTTTAGACTATAATTTTGTCATTTTTTGTTTAATATTCAATGATTTACAGTCGCCCGAAGTCGGGATATCAAAACTGAAAAATTTTCAACTTTTCAGTTATTTCTTTTTATACTTTGTATTCTGTGAAAATGTTAACACATGCATATCTCATTCGTTTAAAGTTGGATTGACATGTTATTTTTTCCAGAGTGTAGTTTAGAGTTTGTACATGATTTTAGACAATAAATTTGTCAATTTTGGTTTCATATTCAATGAGTTATAGTCCCCCAAATTCGGGATATCAATATGAAAATTTTCAAAGTTCAACCCACTAAATAGTAAGTTATTACCAAATACATCCGGTTTTTTCGGTTCTAGACCCACTTTATCCGGTTCCAACCTACCCACTTTGATATTTATGGGTTTTTCGGTTCTAGACGCACTTTACCCGGTACCGTACCCGGAACCGAACCGGAACCGGTTCCTATATACCGGTCCGGTTTCCGGTTCTACAAAATCCCGTTAACCGGTTCCGGGTTTTCCGGGTCCGGGTCCATCCGGTCCGGGTTTGGACCCACTTTCATCCCTAGTACCAACCAGGTATCGCCATACTTAACCATGGAATGACTAACCTATGCAGAATAATCCTCCAGATACGATTCAAACTAACCCCAAGAGAAATATGAATTCTAGCTAAAGACCTCGGAGTTTCCCAGTTATATCCACTTATAAAGCATATGCAACCACTGATTTACGATCCAGACATACCTTCCTTGCTTATAATCAGAATAAAGCCCGACACCTGGCCTTCCTACCCCCTGAGAATGCAGCTATTGTTCACATCGCTAAGAAACTCGTGCCACATCAGACCACTTGCGCGCACGAGCGCTAACATGTTGTCGCTGACCACTGCGACCAACAGTCCCCGAGCCGAAAATACAACCTAACCCCGAAGGTCACAACCCTGCTCACTCCTTCGAACATGGAAAACTGAAAGGGCACAACCCTTGCCCTCGAAAACAACATTCCAATCCATCAATCAACCCTTCTACTCCCAGCTGCAAAACTCGAGCTGATCATAATCATCACTCCCTTCTTGAGTGCCGCGACCCGCATCCCGGCCTCGAGCAAAACCTCCGAAGCCTCAAATCCAGAAACTCCTATGCATGGCTCTCCCGCTCAACGCACAGAATGTAACGAGTACGAAACATCTCCCTGATCCCAAGTAACTGCAACCCTCTGCTCATCAGAATATGTCCTAGTAACAAGTCTCGGTACTGGAAATCTCGACCAGCTCCTCCTCCTGCCGCCGTTACAGCTGTTGTAGCTGCTGCAGCAGCCGTCTCAGCAAGGGCTGCATAACGATCATCGAAATACTCAACCATTGCGGTCTTGATAGACCCAAACATCTCCGGAAATTGTGCCCGAAAAAGAGCAGCAAACTTATTGTGCGGATCTCTCGAATCCTAGCATCCAGATCCTCTGGTCTCATCTGATCAGTAGTCCCTGTCACTGCTGCTGGCCCGCCCTGGCTGCCAGCTCCTAATCCTGATCCGGATCTGGTCCCAAAACGTCTCGTAACCACCATTCTGATAATACACCAGAGAGATCTCGGATAATCCATATAATAACAGGGAACCAATTTCCCAACTATACCCTGGGAGTTGTGACTTCCTTGCTACGCGTATGAGTCCTGTACTTTCAGTAGTATGGGCCCATACTACCTTCCACACCTACCCATATTTGTCTCAAGTATCATCACAACGCCTTAACAATATACAATAACATGGTGAGCGCTCAATCCTCACTCCTAGAGGAATGCTAAATATCTCATACTGGCGTACCGAACTCGCATTTCCCACCCATGAATCTTCCACCAACCCTGCAGCACTCGTGTATGCTAGCCATACTTAACGCTGGACACTATAGACTTTCGAATACCTGATCCTACCCTAAGCCCTTCATCAAACAAGAACAGGAAATAAGGCCAAACCAAACATTCTCAGGCTAGAAGATCTTAATTATGTACGGCCGTGATGCATACACTAAGCAACTACAGTAATGATGTCAATTTCATATAAGGAAAACCCTAGGCTATCAGGCATCATACAATCAGGCAATTCTATCATGCAATTACTGAAGATCCCTAGCCTAGTACTAGCATGTTGTTCTATCATATCATAATATCAAATATCCGTATGGTATTTTGGGGTCTACTTACTGGCTCCGGCTGATCGTACACTCTGCATCCTCCTTTAGTATTTTGAAAACCATTTTGAAAATCTTTTCCTTGATTTAAGACTGGATTCCCACAAGTGTTCCTCCAATTTACTCAAACTAAGGCTCTGATACCAACTTGTAACATCCATAAAAATTCACAAAAATTTAAAACTTTATAAACAATCCAAAACCATTATTTATTACAAAATGTTTTAAAAATAGTTTCATATAAGAGTATCCCAGAAATCCAAATCAAAATATGAGAAAGTGTACGGTCACGCCTTCGCCTTCCCCCGGTCATCCGCTGTACCTGAGACAATAATCGATAAATGTAAGCTCGAAGGCTTAGTGTGTTACCCCCAATATACTGATACATAACACATATCACATATACAATAATAACAGTAACAACAGCACGCAATGGGTCTATAGCTACACAGACTGGATTACCCCTGAGCCCACAGTATGAGTTTGGTATGCCCACCCGACCCTCAGCACATATCTGGTCTGCTCTCGAGCCCACAACATAAGTCTGGATTGCCCTCGGCCCACAACTTATGTCTGGCTTGGTCCTTCAGTCCTCAGACTAGAATATAATAAGTAGCCCTGAGTATGAGTTTGGAATTCCCTACCCGACCCTCAGCTTGTATCTAGAATGCATATGAGTCCTCAGTATGAGTCTGGTATGCCCACCCCGACCCTCAGCTCATATCTGGTATACTCCAGGGTTTGTTGGCCACCGCACGAAGCAATGCAACCTCAACCCAACCACACAACATGTCGACTGAAATACAATTGATCAGCCCTCAGTACGAGTCTGGCATGCTCTTCCCGACCCTTAGCTCGTATCTGGAATGCATATGAGTCTGATATGCCCTCCCTGGCCCTCAGCTCATATCTGGCATACTCCAGGGTTTATTGGCCATTGAACGGAGCAGTGCAACCTCAACCCAACCACACAACATAACATGTCGACATAAAACATATAAGTACACATATAGATAATCACATAATATCACAGGTAGTCCTATTTACCTACCAACTAGCATATCAAACTAGCATGCATAACTAGCATATCAAGCCCAAGGTCCAACTCACACTCCAAAGGCCCAATAGCCAACCAATGGACCAAAGCCCAACATATGGCCCAATTTTCCAAATTGTGCCCAACCCTCCATATGGGCCTTACCTTAAGGCCCAACTACTTATTCTGGTCCAAACACTTGGCATTCCACTGGTCCAAAATCTCATAATCATAAATGCCCAATTATGGCCCATCTATGGCTTAATTTTCTAAATTGGGCCCAAGTCCCTCACATGGGCCTTACCCTAAAGCCCATCCAAATATATTAGTCCATTTACTTGTTCTTGGATAGCCCACCAGTAGCCCAATCACCAAAGCCCAATAGAAAGGCCCAACTCAAGACCCAAGTGAAATTAGGGTTTCCACATGAAATAACGATTAGGGTTAAGTGTTCCTACTTAACCCATTAAGGACTTAATCCTTTAAGTCCAATATTGCCTTAAGTTAATTGCAAATGATTATTAATTAACATTTTCAGTCTAATAATAATTCCAGTCCGGGTCCCGATAAATCCCCAAAATTAGGGTTTCATGACATTAGGGTTTTCCAAATCCTAATTAGGGTTTCCAACCCAAATACTAGCCTATTAGTCAAATGGATATGCTTTTAGGTCAATTAGGGCTTCATTGGGCCCATTAGGGTTAAACAAGTCGGACACCACCCACTACCACCTCGGGTAGTGGTGATCAACGGCGGCTCAAGGCGGCGGCCACGACCTCGTGGTGGTTGTTATGATTTTAGGCTTAATGTGTCCAAGCATCTAACTAACAATCCAAACACAGAATGCACACGGCCACCCAACACGGTGGCTGGTAGCGGCAGCCACCACCTCACGGTGGTGGTTATGGGTTTTTCCTTGATTATTCCGGCCATACAATACATTTTACATTGAAATATCCGAATAAACACACACACATAAAAATAACACACACACACACAGCCGCACTGTGGCGGCAGGCGGTGGTTGGAGGTGCTAGCCACCACCTCACGATGGTGGTGGTGGCTCTCTTATGATTTCTTGTCATGCATCACATACCCACACTCTTATATTCCCAAATGAGTCCAGCCACCCACCTGGCGGCGTACGGCGGCGGTAGCGGCACGGAAAAGCGGGCAGCAGCAGAGTTGACGGCGGAAGCCACCATGGTGGTTCTTGACGGGGTTTCTATGGCCAAACGTGTAGGGTTTTAAGCATTCTAACACTCCTATGGTGTACATGCAACCCTAGAAACCTTGGATCTATGTTTTACTATGATACATGCAAATTTGATTTTCCAAGGTTCTTAACCTATCTAGCATAGCATGGAGAACTTTTAAACATAAATGCTAGAAGAACATACCTTTTGTAGTTTGGATTCCTTGAGAACCTTGTGAGCCTAGCACCTCAAGTGTGATGCGTCAAGTGTCTCACACAACACTACAACACTTGGAATAACCTTGAGAGAAGTTTCACTTAACCTCAAAATCGGATTGCCCTCTTACTTGTACAAGTAGTAGTCATAGTGCCGATTTTGCTTGCATAGGGTTCTTTATATAGTGGTGGCACAAGTAGGGTTACACCATGTAAACCCTAAATGTCATGGCTTTCCATATTCCATGATCCATGGGTTTGTAACCCCCATGGATAACCTTATGGGTTTTAACCCAATCCATACAAACCATGGATCATTAGCCCACTATACAAGAATAGATGATTTACACAATCAACCCCATATATTTAATTAGTCTCCTTTTGATCACTTAATAAATTCCAAATTAATTCTTTGATCAATACTAATTAAATAATATTATTAATATATTAGAACTTATAATATATTAATAATCCTTAAGTGTCCTTTCTCTCATTTAGTCTATCCAAGTGTTGTAATGCCATGCAACCCAAATGGACCATGCCAACCGGGTCAAGTACATTCTAGGAATAGTTATGAACTTTGACACCTAATCCAACAGTCTCCCACTTGGATAAGTCTAATAACTATAACTGCAAGAATGACTTCATGAACCGATCAGCAATCGTAGCTCTTTCAAGGTCTCGCGGAACTGAGATGATGATGATACGCCATTTAAGATAAGTGATCATATAATCCTCTGTTCTAGCTATCAGCTGGACAAATACATGGAACAGTGTCTTACTTATTGTCCAGCAGTTTGTTTCCCGATTTTCGATTTGTTTGACATAGAACTTATTTGAACACATCAACTTAGTTCTGACCGGGTTCGATACATTGGTTAACACAAAATCATCGGGGGGCCCAAATATCGCTTCTAATCCAAGAAGGAACAAATAAACTTTGACTCATATGCTTGTTCTACTACTTGTTGAATCATACACAAAGGCACATTTTATAACATCGAGTTACCAATGCATTTTCGTACAATCAATGTATAACCAACTCATAGGCAACAAGTCATATCTCTAGGTTTGAATGCATTTTCGTACATACACAAAGGCACATTTTATAACATTGAGTTACCAATGCATTTTCGTACATCGAGTTACCAATGCATTTTCGTACAATCAATGTACAATCAATTTATATGATATTACCGTCTCACGATCACTCGAGATATATTCCATGAAGTGATACCAGCGAGCGTGGGTTGAATCCAATACTCAGAACTTATGAGCACTCATGAATGTTGCAGCAACTCTTGCTATGTCCCATACCTTGGACATCTACAATCCAGCTTCATGACAGTCTTGATTCATATCTACTTCCAAATATGACCGACTGTGGATGGTTTGAATAACTTAGTCATTCGGGAAGAATGACCTAGTTATTCTGGAAGTCAAAACATGCAAAGTGAAACACAAGAATAATCGAATCATATATGGTCTGAGAACTTATGAATATAAATAAAACATCTTTTATTTATCACCATATTGATTACACATTATCTATTGCATACTGTTTCAAACTATCAACTTTATACTTGAATTAAAATAATAGTTGTCCCATGCTCCAAGCATGTACACTATGGTTTTTTCTAAACACTAGTCATGCCATACGCCGAGTATGCATACTATGTTTTTCCAAACATTAGTTATGCCATACACCAAGTATTCACACTAAGTTTGTCTATGATCTTTACTTTGTGAAATAGATCGATTGAACATAATTCCAATGATTCTCATTTCACAATGCCAAATCCTTATTGTAAATGTAAGAATTTACAAATTTCTACCATTTACTAAAATCTGTTAGATTCTAAACTTACATGCATTGATCCTCTTGTAATGATTATGCACACTAGTCACAAATACTTGTCAACAGACATTACAGAGTATTCCAACGGAGATCACTCCATGGAAACAAAGTCTCAAATTCAAAGTATATTCCTTTGAACATCCTTCATGCATCCAGTTTCCTAATCTTACACAAATTTAATGAATAACTTCCACCTGCGGGAACATTTCCATATTCCTATTTTGACTATCACTCCTGAACAAGAGTTGCCTCTTTTCAGAATATGTCAATATGGTCCTACCAAAATTAACACTATACTTCCAACTGTCACTGAGCAACCAATCTTTGGTAAACCTTAGATTGTCCTCGAAAATTGCTTAATCAAATTAGTCATATCTAGTTCTAGTACTTTTCCCTCTTAATGCTCTGGGCATTTGGAAAAATTTAGAACAAATGATTATTATAGCACATGCAATCAATCCTATATCCGAAGCATATGGCACATGATTCATGATGTCTTACATAAAGACATGATTCTGGACCAGTCTTTTGCTATAATATTTCTATTTCTATTTGCCAAGTTCTCATAATTCAGATTATGAAAAGGGATGTCGTAATCATAATCGAATTTTAGAACGCAAATAATGGACCCATATATAGAATTTCCTTGTGTTGAGCCATTCCAACATAAAATTCATATATATATATATATATATATATATATCCTTGACTAAAGATGATTAAAACCTCAATCTAAGCTTTTAGAATTGAAATGAAGTATAATTTCCTCTCCCTTAATTATAGCAAAACAACTTTTTTTTTCAATTGAAACCTTTTGTATTCTATAATTAACATTGCTAACTTGCAACACTTATTATAATTATCATGCTCCCACTTGCATGATGATTATTAGCATAACACTTATGCTCCCACTAGCTTTGACATGTAATCAGATATCAACTGGACTTCTAGAAATCAATACTTTATTGACATTCTTACCAAAGTTCATATTTCTGATACGAGATGCTTTGATAAAACTTTATCAATATCATACACCTTTCCTTAGATAGCACACATGTGTGTCTAAATAATTTTAGAACTATGAAGAGGGATGCTGTAATCATAGTCTCAATTGTTTAGACCTTTGCCATTTCTCACAAGTCCATGTTAGTGTGCCGATTAACCACACATGCTCCACTAACGACCTTGAGAATGCAAATATCACAATTGCTATCTACTTAAAATCTACTTAGTGAAAGTGTTTCCTCACCATCATTTTCATGAATCGGAGAGAAACCTTATGCCACTTAGATTTTATGGTGTATGTGTTCCTATCCATGTGAATTTGTCAAAACCATAATCACCAGACAAGGTTAGTGACAAATATAAACTCATATGGATTGAACTTGTGCAGTCTCAACTTCTTGCCACCTGGACGAAAAAGGGCCAGCCATTGCTTCCAAGTTGTTATGCAACCAATTGAGAACTCTCAGAACTCATATGCAAAGCCAACTTTAACTGGAATGGGCATAGAACCAGGAATATGTCTACACGATAGGTTATAAACCTTACGTTGTGTGCTAGTGATAAACTACAGGTTTTTATTATTGAATAGATATTTGAAGCTTTTTCCAAGATATTTAAGACTCCCACTGTCCTCTTAACATATAAGACTCATTTGCCAAATATTCAAGAGATAGTGCAGATTCTTTATCAAGACAAACACTTCACACAATTGGCCTTAGTTGGTCTTTGTTTTATCCAAAACATCACAACTTACCAACTTCAAATGTACACGAGTAGGACTCATTTTACTTTAAATTTGACAAGTGTAATAATCCTTTCTTTAAGATATGTCACTGAAGTTACAATCTTGGAGTATGACTCTAAGAATTGTTCTGGCATGAAGTATGACTCATCTTCTTGATTTAACCATTTCAACAATTCACAATTCCTTCTCTTAGCCATAGGAATGCACTAAGATGTCCTTAGAGGACTAATTGTGATATGATTTCTAAACCATTAAGATGATCACAAAACATGATACTAAAGTACTCTCCCATCTTTTCAGATTTGAGAAACTTTTTAACTTTCTGCCTAATTTGATTCTTCTCATTCGTTCTTCCATACACTGAAACTTTTCCAATGTTACAGAATTATACTTAAACTGGTAAGTATAACCATATTTACTAAACTTAAGTAAATCATGACGAATACTCTTATCGATCTTTTTGTGGTGGACTTAACTAGTGCACAAGAATGTGTACTTGATCCCTTAGTCCTTCACTTGACTCACACACACACACACATATATATATATATATATATATATATATATATATATATATATATATATATATATGTGAACAAGGAACTAGTCTTAATTTTCCAAAGATGAAAATTCTCATTCATCATACAATACAACTTGCATGATTCCAAGTTTCTTTCCAACTGAAACTTGTTCGATGAGAATCTTTCCTTATTTGGTAAATTATGACACTACCACAAACGACATAATCAAATCCATTTTCCATTATTGCTAGAACCATACAAACATAAATTTTCCATAAATGCCATTGCAAGGAGATATAAAATAAAGTAAAACAAAAATTTTATTTATTTAATAAATGCGGAAAAACTTTTTCCTTACAATGCAACTTTAAATGAAAACTATGCTATTATATATTTTCTAGCAATCTATCATAACTCTTAAGTAGTAGCTCAAAAATCCGATTTTCGAACAATGCGATTGAAATCGATTTTTGCGATCAGATTCATCATACTCTTCCTTTAAGTTTCCTTCCCTTTGCTTGATCCTGCCAAACATCAAAATGTACCCGAGTCACATTTTGTATTAAGAATCATCAATAAGGAACTTAACAGAGTTAGATAGTGGACTTACCTAAACCAGAGTCAAATCTTTTGGATTTTTCCTTTTCTCTTAGATCTTTCAGGTAGTTAGGGCAGTTTCGCAACCAATGCCCCTTCTCTTGACAATGAAAACATATAGAATCTTCGGGAATGGTACACGAGACTATCACAGACTTAGCTTTTCCGTTTACCTTTTGTTCAACCGGGTTGACCAAGGCCGATCCCTTTCCATTGGGAAGAGAAAGCTTTTCTGGACTTCCAATGTTACCATTGTCTATGTCCATGGAAGTTTGAGAAATAGACCTTCCACCCATATTTGCTTGACCATTGCGCCACATCATTTCTGACTCAGCAGCAACAAGTAAATAAGATAGATCTATTAGGGTCCTGTCGTGATCTGTCACAAAGTAGTTCTTAATGAACTCACTATATGACTCAGGAAGTGACAGAAGAACCCAGTCAATAGCCAACTTCCTTGGGACAATGACACCCAACATTCTCAACCTGTCAATGTGTGACTTCATTCCTAAGACATAAGTGCACACATGTATTCCTTCTTTATGTTTTATTGCTAGTAGGGCTTGAGTGACCTTAAACTTTTCAAGTCTTCGAGCTTGTGGGTCAGGGAGAATAAATGGAGGAGGTGGAGGTAGAGAAGTATGATTTCTATGAGATTTGGGAAGATCATAGTTGTCTAAACCAGACATCTGCAATGGGAGATATTTAAGTTATTTGATTTAAGTCCTTAATATAACACCCAATATGAAATATTAAGGCTAGGACCCAACACAATATTTTATAACTTAGAACAGGGAGGCCGTAATCCAAGCTATAAAGTATTTGAACGTAGGCGAATGACGATTCACCAATTTCCACCATGAAAAATGAAATAAATTATTAGGTTTTAATTGGTTTTGAAACTCCTAGATCCTTTGAGATTCATTGAACTTTCCAATGACATGTTTCAATCTCGAGTTTACCCTTCAGATTTTGTGACTGGGATGCCGAGGATCACAAAACAAGGTGTGAAGTAACCATGCAAATTACTTGGTACCCTTAATATTTACTCCTCAATCGATGTGCCGGTTAACCGCACGCACTCCATCGATACTATGATAAACATTAAGTTACCCTTTTCCTACCTTGTTAAGTCTAGGTTAGTGTGCCGGTTAACCACACACACTCCACTAACGACTTAATCAAAGTGCAAAGTATAATTTCATGGGTTAGCACCTTATTCACATTTTCCTAAAGTAACTAAGATTGAGAATTTTATAAAACATTTAGTTACTTTATATTCATCATACTTTTAATGAGAATTTCAAGTCCTTGTCTTACCCATTCGACTAACGACCCTCCACCAGTCAAGGAAGCTGTGGGTGAGAGTGGACACCCATTAAGCTGCCATTTTATAGGCAACAATCTTATACCCCTCCTTATAGACCGACTTCGTGAATGAGGCCTACTAACGGTAAAACGACTTGTTCTTATACATATATAATTATTATTAAACTTATAATATTATAAAGTATAAGGGTTGAATTTTAACTTTTAAAATTCTAGGGGTTGGAACTAAAGATTTTAAAGTGACTTTACATGTTCCAAAACTTGAGGGCAAGTTTTGTAACTTTCAAAACTTTTCATCTTTCATAACTTATGAGTTAATGGATTAATAAAATGAGAGACTTTTCATTTTATGTAACCTAGCGTTTAATAATGGACTTTAAAAGAGTGACTTTTGGTAATCCATAACTTGAGGACAAATTATGGATTCCATTAAAACACATAAAGATCAAGAATTAAACGAACAAGCAAGTTACACATAATTCCTATGATCTTCTAAACTCATATGTTCATGAATGTTCATATCAACAATTTCAAGAATTATAAATAAACCATATAAAACTTGAAAATTTGATAATATCCATTGAAAATGGATTAGCATAACCATTACACCATCTAAAACAAGTTTTATAACACCAAAACAGTTTAGGGTAATGTTTCTAGTCCATTTCCAGCAGCAAAACTCGAAAATCTACATTCAGGGGCTCCTACTCGTCGAGTGCACGAACCTACTCGACGAGTATGATGAATTTAATCATGGACTCGTCGAGTCCCCCTATGGACTCGGCGAGTTCATGCTGCAGAATGAAGAAAACTGAGTTTTTTCAACAAGTTTGCATCAAGTATCAAATCAACAAGCCAAGGCTCTGATACCACTATAGGGTTTTAAGCATTCTAACACTCATATGGTGTACATGCAGCCCTAGAAACCTTGGATCTATGTTTTACTATGATACATGAAAATTTGATTTTCCAAGGTTCTTAACCTATCTAGCATAGCATGGGGAACTTTTAAACATAAATGCTAGAAGAAGAACATACCTTTTGTAGTTTTGATTCCTTGAGAACCTTGTGAGCCTAGCACCTCAAGTGTGATGCCGCAAGTGTCTCGCACAACACTACAACACTTGGAATAACCTTGAGAGCAGGTTCACTTAACCTCAAAATCGGATTGCCTTCTTACTTGTACAAGTAGTAGTCATAATGCCGATTTTGCTTGCATAAGGTTCTTTATATAGTGGTGGCACAAGTAGGGTTACACCATGTAAACCCTAATTGTCATGGCTTTCCATATTCCATGATCCATGGGTTTGTAACCTCCATGGATTATCCATGGAGCACCTTATGGGTTTTAACCCAATCCATACAAACCATGGATCATTAGCCCACTATACAAAAATAGATGATTTACACAATCAACCCCATATATTTAATTAGTCTCCTTTTGATCACTTAATTAATTCCAAATTAGTTCTTTGATCAATACTAATCAAATAATATTATTAATATATTAGAACTTATAATATATTAATAATCCTTAAGTGTCCTTTCTCTCATTTAGTCTATCCAAGTGTTGCAATGCCATGCAACCCAAATGGACCATACCAACCGGGTCAAGTACATTCCAGGAATAGTTATGAACTTACACACCTAATCCAACAAAATGACCTTCCACAGTCGAACAACAACCACAACACGCACACACGCACGATCAGAACACACCGAGCTACTGCATTTGATTCATAGCAGTGGGCGACGGCGGGGCGACGACGAATGACGGGCAGCAGCAGCGGCTATCGGCGGTAGTTGACGTTGGGACGCAGCAATAGAAGAGATGGGAGAAGGGAACGAACGGTAACCACGGCGAACAACAGAGTTGTAAACAATCCTGCACGTCCGATCTTCCCGACTGACTCACGTTGGCAGTACAGCAACGACATCAAGCTTCGTCGGCAACAATGGGAGGTGGTGGTGGCGAAGACTGGAGGGCAATCTAACAAGCAAACGGCGGCAGCAACGCTCGCAGTTTCATTTTCCTGGCGTTAGGAGGAGCACGAGGCGATTGGCTCCAGTGGTTTGGGATCTCAAACGAGGTGGTGGCGGCCGGAAGTTAGGAGGGCGGCGGCTACAACATAAACTAGGTTTAGGGTTAGGGTTTGAGAGGGTAGCGAGTTTATATACCCTGACTCTCTTAGAACATTATTCCATAATAATGAAATCAGCCCCTCCATCTTCTGTTTCTTTCAAATTTAATCCAAATGTTACCAAACAACCCTTCCTATACAAAACTCCCCACAAGAATCTATTCAATGTAAATCCAAATGATACCAAACACCCCTGACTACTGAGACTCTTTACAAAATAAGTCCCGAAATTACACTTTAACGTCCGAAAACCCAATTTATATCATTTGGCTCCCCGAAACCAACACCCCGCTAAATATTATGGGTTTTAGGGCTACTATTCGCTTATAAATTTTTATCCATTTATTTATTTATTAAATAGGATGTTACATATCAATCTATTTATCCACAACCCGAACAATCCCTTTCTTCAGGAGCCAAGACAAATCCACCTCGACATTCTCCTTCTTCACCCTCTCTGTATCCAGCTGCCCACAACACTCCTCAAGGCGGCCCTCCAATACCCCTCTTTCCTCAACCAACGCCTCCACACACTGAGACAAACGATCCACAAACCCATACAATTTCGAAACCTGATCCTCCAAAGAGGCCTTCTCCCTGGCAAAAAGATCATAACAACCATCTAACAGACACTTTTATCCCTCCAACTCCAGTAACCCCACCTTCAATTCATCCTGCTCAGCCCTAACCAAGGCAAGTTCACTGGAACTCGAGCTACTCTAATGAAGGCGACGAGCAGATGCCGCCATGTAAGAGCCAACCTGCGAAGCTTCATATAAAGGACTGTTTGAAAGATGAGAGTTAGAAAGAAGCTCCAACGCCTCGATGGTGGCAGGGGGAAAACATGGAAACCCCAATCATACGCCACCGCGTGCTGCGTGAAGCGAGACTCCCGGGTGATCCCCCATTCCGACACATATATGGCCGACGCCATTGGAGGAACAGAAGCAGAAACCCTAGTAGCACCGTCCCCAGTCAGAAGCAGGACTGGTGGATTTAGAGCATCTTCGTGATCTACAATCGAGTCAACGTCAAAAATGCTTTTACCAAAAACAATAGGTTCCTCTGGCTCTTCTTTGGGTTCACGGGGAAGTTCTGTCTCCCCTCCTTTCACCCCGTCCGATTGTTTGTAAGTTTCATCATCGGGGATGTCCACTACCACAGTGGACTCCCCCAAAAGGAAGTCAACATTTTGCCTCTTGAGGAGGCGTTGGCCCGAGGAGCTGGTCCCGGTAAATTCCACAAGTGCTGAATCCAACCAGGAAAGTCGTTGCTTAGAGGCCACGTGAGTATCCTGTCTCACCAACCCAGTTGAGGCCTCCTCCTCCGTGTCAGAAGGCAAATGGTTGTCACGAGAAACACCGCCAACAGGATCATCGACCAGTGTCGGGTCAGCTCGAGAATCAGACATTGGACCCGAAGTAGTGATCGGCTCGGAGAGAGCCAATGCACAATCAACGCTAACCGGTGGCGGAAGCACTTCCACTAATGACACCTCCCAATGAAGACAAGAACCCTGAAAACGACCCCTCAAAACCATCTCGAATGGAATAACCCTCTCACGACCTAACAAATAGAACAAGAAGGTCAAGCACACATAAAGGGGGGGGGGGATGCCACACTATGAAACACAAACGCGACCGAAGGAAAGCAAAACAAAAGGTATGAAGGGAATAGCGCTTACCATCATTCTCAACAAAAAATTAAGGCATCATTCATCGAGACCTCCGAGCTGCAATGATACCCACAACGGACAGCATACGGTCCTCCTAGTCATCCCCGTTGAAATAGATACTCTTCAAAGCATTAGCAACCTGCTCGCTAGCCCCCCAAAGAGCAGGAATTCGATCATAAAAGTTGAATCTACGGGGATAACTGTAACCGACTAAATCCTGATTCACCCAGAGCCACCTGTCCTGCTAATTCTTCTTTGGCGCTTTCTGGTTTGCAATGAAAGCATGAACACCCCTACGTTGAGAAAACATGTGAATACCAGATTGAGTCGATGAATTGAAGAAGTACTTGAAAGCCCACAGCTGGGGAAGCACACCCAGAGCCCGACATGCCATCTCAAAGCCAACTATCTTGTTGACGGCATTGGGGGTAAGGTCGTCGATAGTGAAAACGTAGTGACCCATGATCTCGTCAAAATTTTTTGTCATTGGCAACCGGAGCACTGCCTCGAAGGTGGGAATAGGAACTCAGACCTTACCCTCTGGTGGTCGGGAGATGATGGCTCCCCTGTGTGGAAACTTAACCTCGTGATCGGGGAGGATACCGAATCGCTCCTGCAGCTCGGAAAACTCTTCAGAATATGGAGTGACACCTGTGTTTCGAGATGCCATGGCCTGGTAATGTAGGAACGAAAAGAAAGAAGCAATGTTGGAGGAAATAAAAAGCAAAGGAAAAAGGAAAGCAGATCGAATGAGGAAGGTTTTAAATGCGGGCGGGAAACCCAAACAATAACAATGATGAAACCGCCAACCCAGACGGTTCCGTCACGTCAAAAGGCAGCAGAAACCACCATTGATGAACACGTGTTCAGGACTAAGGCTAGAATGAGCTCGCTAGCCCTAGCAAACGCTGATGTCCACTAGCCTATGGGACTTGTTGACGTATCTCACCCAACGCAACGTTAAAGGATAACGGGGCCATCACCTCGGGAACGACCCATCAAAAACCCATTACCCAATAAGATCTGGGAGCAGAACATAGTCCATAACACCCCGCGTCCTAGCACCGACGATCGGGCCTCGAGATTGGCCCCCTTCTAGGAGAGAAACTCCTGTTCCAGATGAGACAAATGAGTACTGGTTGCCCCAGAGCTACAGGTATAGTGCCCGGTGGTCTGCAAACTGGCCGTTCTACACCAGTAGCAAATAGCCACCCGCGGAGCACAATCTACCAATCGAAGGTCGCCTCGTCCTGCCATGCCTGAAAAAGTAAAAGATACTGTCAGGGATCTGTTCCCCCGACTACAAGTATAAAAAGGTCCCTTCTCCCCCAAGAGAAGGGATCGACTAAAAGAAAACTCAGTCTCATACCTTCCTTAAAAAACAACTTCTCAAATAATTCTCTAACTTGACCATCGGAGCCTCGTTCCTGGATCACCACCCGGACGACGCCTAATGATCTTGTTTTCTTTGTTGTGATTCTTAGGCTTATCCTTTTCACCCCTCGAGGAAACGAAGTTAAGTTGGAGACATATCACAACACATGTCTCGGCAAGTGGAGACCTTGGAGGCGGAGAAAGAAACGTTGGAGGGTCAAGTGAAGTAGCAGGGCGAGCAAATGGTGACAGAGGGGTCGAGGAGTAAAATCTTAGAAGAGGACATGAATTGGTTTCTCCAAAAGGGGATTTTATGCATGGTGGATTGGGTTATCGAGAATTATGATTTCTCGTTAGGGGTTCGGCAGATGAAAGCATCATGTATGGCTACCGGTGTGGAGGGTGGCAAGCAGGCACTGCGAAAGAAAGTGGCTGCCGGGAAATTTGATCTAGGGGAGGCAAATGCAATGGTGGAACAGACATAAACAATACATGCCTCTGTGAAGTCCTTTATGGAGATAAATTTTGCTTCGTGTCTCCATTTGGGTTAGCTGGATTTGGCAGACCTTCGTCAACTATGCTGTGATTTTGACCCTGAGGAGAACCCATTGGAAAGTAGCTCTCTGAATGTTGGACCCTCCTCCAATCCTCTTGGTAACTGGTCTCTCCCTTTTCTCTTGGTTTGAGCTTTTGATAGTTGTGTTTTGGAAATAATATTTGGACAATGTTTAACTTGGTTGGTGACCCTACATGGTCTTTTTTAAGTCCAGGATGTGTCCGACAGACAATTTACCTTGGTTTGAAATTTAATGGTCTATTTTGCCTAAATCTTGTTCGTTTTGGTCCAAGACGAATCATGTTGGTGGCTCGTTTAATCTTTCCTTAGAGTTTGATGTTGGAATTTGAGGTAAATTTGTTCGTGCTTTCTCCCATTGGGGGGATTTATTTCCAAAGGTTTGTGTTGGCCTTAGGAAGTAGGTGGTAATGGATCCTTTTTTCATGGATGGGTATTAAGACTCAAAGGATACTATCGTTTGGTATATGAAAGATGTCTATACTTAACCAAAGTATGTTGGCTTTGGCTCGGGAGTTCTTACTCAAAAGCTCGAGGCTCCTCCTTCTTTCGAGTCATTATCCTGTATTTTTAGGTTGAGGCCCTGGTTAGACTTTTTTTTATGAACCTTATTGGTTCACTTTTGTTAGGGTATTCCTTTTTAAGTAAAGTTTTCTAGTTACATTTTAAGACTTTGTTCTAAGTCTTAGATCAGTGAGAGTTGCACTCTGGCCCCAACCTCCAGTCATCAAAGTTAAGTCGAGATCGTCACCTCGATGCATTTAGGACTTAAGTATTTTTTTTATATCAAGGGAAAGGTTATGAGGCTTTAAAGCCTTTGTTCATTTCATGGGTGAAGGTAATGGTGCTTTGAGTTAGATTGACATGTTTAGGGGAATGTTATGAGCCTTTAAAGCCTATGGTTGCATACGTGCATCAATTTCACTCAAGTGACGTGGATGATCAGTCCTAGTTATCACTTGGTAAATGTGAACAACCTATTACTGAAATCATATCAAACTTGAATAATAATAAACATCTGGATTGTTTTTAAAAGTAGCAACCTCCATCATTCTATTGATAATGTTTTGGAAATATTAAAACTGTTTAATGAGGAAAAAAATGACTAAACTTTGACACGAAAATGTGCCTAGAACTAAAGCTAATCGTTGGGGTGTGATTATCCACTTGGAGTTAGATCACATTGCCCTCTCCCTTGACGTGCCTTATTTTGTCTTCTCTCCTTGCTCCAGGAGTAAAAGTGGCACAAATTGTGCGTGTTCCAAGTCTGAGTGATAGGCCACCCGTTTTGTGCTTCCAAGACATAAGATCCGTTCTGGTGTGTTGCCATTATCTTGTATGGGCCTTCCCATGTGACACTTAGCTTTCCCTGGGGTTGAGCATGACTGGATTCATTTTTTCTCAAAACCCGTTCTCCTACTTCGAAATTCTTTAATCGTGCGTGCCGATTGTAGTAATTTTTTGTGCGATTTTTTAGGCAACTTTTCGGAGTTAGGCGGCTTCGCGTTTCTCGTCAAGCATGTCTAAGTATTGATGTTGTCCAGCTTCATTCGTGTTTACATCAAATTTCATCACTCGTAGTGACCCGACCAAGATTTCAGGTGGGAGCACCACCTCTGCGCCGTATGTTAGGATAAATGGTGTTTCCCCGATACTGAATCTCGAGGTCGTGCGATACGACCAGAGCACCGAGGGGAATTCTTCAACCCAGGCTCCCTTAGACCTCATCAGGCGCTTCTTAAGGCCATTGACGATAGTCTTGTTTGACACCTCTGTGTGTCAGTGGCTTGGGGATGTGCCACTAAGGTGATCCGGCGATGGATTTGCTTTTCTTCATACCATTCCTTGAAGGGACTTCTTTCAAACTGAGTGTAATTATCACTAATTACGACCCTTGGGGTGCCAAAACGCATGAGGATGTTTTTCCACATGAATTTTACCGTTTGTATTCCTATGACGGTGGTCAGGCGCTCGACCTTGATCTACTTAGTGAAGTAATCAATAACGAACAACAAGAATTTAGCTCCACCCGGGGGGATAGGAAATAATCCAACAATATCTATCCCCCATTGGTGAAAATGCTAGGGATTGCTAATGCTGGTTAGTGGCATGACAGGTTGGTTTTGGAAAGGAGCGGAAGCTTGGCACTACGCGGATTTTTTGGTGACCTTGGCCGCATCCTTGTAGATGTCTGGCCAATACACCCCTAGGCAGAGTATCTTCCCGGTAAGTGCCCATGCACCTTCATGCGCTCCGGCTTCCCCTGCATGGTTTTCTTCTAAAAGTTATTGACCTTCAGAGTGGTTGATTCACTTTAGCCATGGTTTCAGGTATCCCCTTTTGTACAATTATGTATCCCTTACAGCAAATTGTGGGCCCTTTACCTTGATCTTCCTAGCCTCTGTGGGATCATCCGGGAGGACCCCATGTAGGTGCTAGTCTATGAAGGGCTTGGTCCAATCTGGAGCTGTTGTAATAATGTCAACTTGCTTATTGTTGATGCTTCTCCCTGGGATAATCTCCTCTAATACTATTTTGGTTAGATGATCAAAAGATGTCGATGCCAATTTGCTAAGAGCATCGGCGCTCGTGTTTTCTCCCCGGGGGATCTGTTTGATTGAGAAGCTTTTGAATGATCGTGCTAACTCCCGCACTGCATCCTGGTATCTTTTCATTTTTTGGTCCTTGGCGTCGTATGTGCCGTTGACCTGATTGGTGATGAGGGGGGAATCCATGAGGGTAGCAAAGTGTTTCGCTTCAACTTCTCGGGCTAGCTGGATGCCTACTTGAAGTGCTTCGTACGCAGATTCATTGTTAGAGGCCTGAAAGTTAAATCGCAAAGCATATGTAATTTCATCACCACTGGGGGTTTTGAGAATTAGTACTGTCCTAGACCCTTGTTTTATCGTAGCTTCGTCAGTGTGTAGTTCCTAAATGTCTTAGATTGGTTCCGCTTCTAAGGGATCTAGTGGCATGACTGTTGGCACATTTTTAAGTGTGTTGGGAATCTTGACTAGGAAGTCTGTCAAAGCTTAGGCTTTGATGCTGGTGCATGGGCGATAATATATGTCGTGTTCTCCCAGCTCGATCGCCCATTTTGCTAGGCATCCTGATTTCTCTGGTCTCAATAGAATTTGCTTTATTGGGCAACTGCGTAGATTAATGTGAGCACAAGTTTTTTAAGATTGGGTAGTTAAGATCAGGACCTTCTAACGCTCTGCTTAAGAAATGTATTGGTTGTTGTTTCTTATCCCTCTCGATGACTAGTACCAATGATATAGGTTTTCCGGATGCTGCCACGTACATTTGCAAAGTTTCTTCAGGTAGGGGGCTCGCCATGGCTGGGAGCTGGTGTAAATCTTCTTTCAGGTTCTATAGGGCCTTGTCAGCCTTTTTTGTCCATTTGAATTGATTTTTATCAATTCAACCTTTCAAAGTTTAGAAGAGTGGGAGAGCTTTTTCAGCCGACTTGGCGATGAATCTACCAAGCGCCGTCAACCTTCTGCAAATTTCTTGTACTCTTTTGAGGTTGTGAGGGGTTTTAGGGTCGAGGAATTCTTGTATCTTGGTTTGGTTTGGTGAGATTCCTTCTTTGGTTATTTGATAACCCATTAATTGGCCTTCCTCCAACCTAAAAGTACATTTACCAGTATTGAGCTTCATTTGTGCTCTCGTAAAAGTTTGAAAGGTTTTTTCAATGTTGAGAAGCAATGTTTCTTCGTTATGGATTTTGATAACCATGCCATCGACATAGACTTCGACGTTTTTACCAATTTGGTTTGCAAACACTTTGTCCATCAGATGCTAGTATGTCGACCCGACGTTCTTGAGGCCGAATGGCATCTTCTGATAACAAAAGGTGTCGCGATCGGTATGAAATGCCGTTTCTCTCCATCTTCTATTCTCATATGAACTTGATGATAGCCCTTGTAGGCATCAAGGAAACACTTGAATTTAAATCCTTCCAAGGACTAAATTTTTTTTATCTACCTCTGGGAGAGGGTAGTGATCCTTTGGGAAGGCGTTGTTTAGATCGGACTAATAAATACACATCCGCCATGATCCATCATGTTTTTTTTACCATTACTAGATTTGGTATCTAGGTAGAGAAATTTCCTTCCCGTAGAATGCCTGCACCTACTAGCTTCACCATTTTTGTATTGATTGCCTTGTTCCTATCACTCACTTTCTCCCTTTTTTTTCTTAATGGGGGTGCTCCCTGGGATAATATTCAAGCTGTGCTTGATGACATCGTGATCGAGTTATGTCATATCTGTAGGTTGCCATAAAAATACCTTGGAGTACTGCTTCAGGAGGGAGACTGACCTTACTTTGCCTTCTTCTAATAGGATGGAGCCTATTCTTACTCTTTTCTATGGATAATCCGGGTGGATGATGTGTTTCTCTATGTGGAGATCTTCCTTTGAATTTCCATGGCTCGCACCTACTCTGGCGCGATAATGACATGATGGAAGTGATGCACGTGTGGGTTAGTAGCAATGATTGCAGCTGAACCAACATGTGTGATGAACTTGACAATACTGTAGATTGTTGATGGTATGGCCTATAGCTGGAAAAACACCTGTCTCTCGAGCAAGATTTTGTGCTCTACTGGAAGGCGTATGACTGAGAATCCAATCGTTCGTATGATCTTATCTTTCCCATCGTGACTAACTAATGTGAGTGGTAGATGAAAGGTGGCCAATGGCCATAGGCTATTCCCGGTGAAGCCTACGATCGGACTGACTGTCAGAGGTTTTAAACCCTCCTTCCAGGAGGTAGGTAGCCGCCTGAAGCAATATTCATAGAGTATGTTGGTGCTGCTTCTGTTGTCTATGTAGACACGATGAACTTGCGTTTGGCATATGTAGCCAGTGATCAGGAGTGGATCCTTGGGATCCGAGTTGGGTGACCTTGGGTCATCTATCAAGAATTTGATCTTAAGTATATTTCTGGATAATACCTCAATGTCGTCCTCCACTTCGTGGAGTTCTCTTCTCTTGCAGGGCATGGCGAAGGTGAATATGTCGCTCTTTTTGTCTTGGCGCTTGACCACGTCTTTTTGGGCTTGGGCGTTCTTCTAATCAACATCGAACTTGGATCTCAACTCCTTTGCAATATCATAGAGGTTTCCCTTTAGTTGTTTTTCTTCAATTTATTTCTTCAACACCGTGCATTTGTTGGGTTTTTCTATAATACAACATCCTATGGTGCACATACAACCCTAAATACCTTGGATCTATGTTTTCACTAATTATACATGCAAATGGTTTCCAAGGTATTGAACCTATAGCTAGCATGCAATTGTCATACAAACTACATAAATACTAGATAGAGTAACATACCTTTTGTGTGGCTGGAAGTCTTGATGTATTTGGCCTTAAGAACTTAGCCCCAATAGTGTGGAAACCTCAAATGAAGTCACAACACATCAAGGACAAAGGTAGGACTTGAGAGAGAATCTCCATGCACTCTAAAACCTTCATGAACTCCAAGAACATGCACACACACTAGTGGTTCGGTTTTTAGGTCATAACAAATGTATTTATATGTGTTGAATTGTAAGAGTCATGGGTATAACCCAAACCCATACCCATGGGTTTTATGATCCATGGTTCATGTGGCCCAACTCTTTATGTATCCATACATAAACTTGGTCCAACATGGATCATAAGTCTAACACATATAAATATAACTAATCACCATAATTAGTCCCCATAGTTTTAATTAGTCTCTTTTAATCACTAAATTAATTCCAAATTAATTCTTGATCAATACTAATTAAAACATATGATTTCATATTAATATATTAGAACTTATAATATATTATTAAATCATATATATACTCTTCTCTCAAAAGTCCATCCTAACAAATTGTCCTGATGATTTGCAACCCAAATGGACCATGCTACTCTCGCGTCGAATACATACCAATAATAGTTATGGGCTTAGAGACCTAATCCAACAGCATTCGCCAGTGTCATGAGTTTTACTTTTGTGAAACTCATAATAATCGCCCTTTTCTTTTTCCACCTTTAGAGAAGTTTTCTTGATGGCATGTACATTAGTTCATTGGTTTCGGTGCTCATCCTTGCTGAATCATTTTAGTCATATCCAATTCTAGACTTTTACCTTCTTAATTCCCTGAGCATTTTGAAAATTTAGAAAGGATGAATATTATAGCACATGCAATCGATCCTATATCCGAAGCATATGGGACACGATTCATGATGTCTCACATAAAGACATGATACTAGACTAGTCTTTTTTGCTATAATATTTCTATTTCTATTTGCCATGTTCTCATAATTCAGATTATGAAAAGGGATGCCGTAATCATAATCGAATTTTAGAACGCAAATAATGTAATCATGACTAAATTCGATCAAAATCTCACAATCTAAGCTATTTAGAATTTGAAATGAAGTATAATTTCCTCTCCATTAATTATAGCAAAACAACCTTTTCAACCCCTGCAACTTCACGAATTGAAACTTTTGTTTTCTATAATTAACATTGCTAACTTGCAACACTTATCATAATTATCATGCTCCCACTAACATGATGATTATTAATATAACACTCATGCTCCCACTAGCTTTGACATGTACCCAGAAATTTGTTGGACTTCTAGAAATCAATACTTTATTGACATTCTTACCAAAGTTCAGACTTCTGATACAATCATGCTTTGATAAAACTTTATCAAAATCATACACCTTTCCTTAGATAGCACACATGTGTGTCTAAACAATTTCAAAACTATGAAAAAGGATGCCGTAATCATAGTTTCAACTGTTTAGACCTTTGCCATTTCTCACAAGTCCATGTTAGTGTGCCGGTTAACCACACGCGCTCCACTAACGACTTTGAGAATGAAAATATCACAATTGCTATCTACTTAAAATCTACTTAGTGAAAGCATTTCCTCACCATCATTTTCATGAATCGGAGAGAAACCTTATTACACTTAGATTTTATGGTGTATGTGTTCATATCCATGTGAATTTGTCAAAAACATAATCACAAGACAAGGTTAGTGACAACTCCGAACTCATATGGACCGAACTTGTGCAATCTTCACTTCTTGCCACTTGGCAGCACAAGGGCCTACAATGTCTTCCAAGTTGTTATGCAACCAATGCAAAACCAACTTTAACTGGAATGGGCACAAAAATAGGAATATGTCAACACGATAGGTTATAAACCTCAAGTCGTGTGCTAGTGATAAACAACAGGTTTTATTAGATCTCGAAACTCTTTCAGTATCTTTTAGACTCCCACTGTCCTCTTGACATATAAGACTCTCTTACCAAGAACCATTCCTTGACAAACAAATATTCAAGAGTTAGTGCGGATTCTTATCAAGATAACACTTCACACAATTGATCTCAGTTGGTCTTTGTCTTATCCAAGACATCACAACTTACCAAATTCAAATGTAAAATAATAAAAAACATCTTATTCTACATTTGAAAAGTGTTATAAACCTTATAAATATTATGTCACTCAAGATACAATCTTGGAGCATCACTCTAAGAATTGTTTTGGAACGAAGTATGATTCATCTTCTTGATTTAACCATTTCAACAATTCACGATTCCTCTTCTTAGCCAAACAAATGCACTAAGATGTCCTTAGAGAATCAATTGTGATATGGTTTCATAATAACTAAGATAATCATAAAACAAGATACTCAAGTACTCTCCCATCTTTTCAGATTGGAGAAACTTTTATCTTTCTGCCTAATTTGATTCTTCTCATTCGTTCTGCCATACATTGAAACTTTTGCAATGTTTCAGAATTATACTTAAACTTGTAAGTATAACCATATTTACTAAACCTTAGTAAATCATGACGAATAGTCTTATCGATCTTTGTGGTGGACTTGACCAGTGCACAAGAATGTGTACTCGATCCCTTAGTCCTTCACTTGACTCACATATTCATGTAAACAAGGAATTAGTCTTAATTTTCCAAAGATGAAAATTCTCATTCATCATACAACTTGCATGATTCCAAGTTTCTACCCAACTGAAACTTGGGTGATGAGAATCTTTCCTTATTTGGTTAATTATGACACTACCACAGTCGAAAGAATCAAATCCATTTTCCAATATTGCTATCAATGGAAACCTATAAACAACAATTTCTCACAAATGCCACTGTAAGGATATTTTAAAATAAATAAAATAAAAAACTTTTCTTTTATTTTAAAACTTTGTGGAAAAACTTATCCTTATAATGCAAATGCATGTGAAAAACGATGTTGTTATGTATTCCTAAGCAATCTATCACAACTCTGTAAGTAACAGCTCAAAATTCTGATCACCGAACCATGCGACCGAAATCCATCTTCGCGATCAGAATCATCATATTCTTCCTTTAAGCTTCCTCTTCACTTTGATTCTTAAAACATCAAAATGTGATCTAGTCACATCATGTAATAAGAATCTCCAAATAGGAACTTAATAGAGTTAGATAGTGGACTTTACCTAAAGTAGAGTAAAAAATTTTGACTTTACCATCCTTACAGACTATCAGGTATATTTGGACAGCTTCGTAACCAATGCCCCTTCCATTGGCAATAGAAACGTATGGACTCTTTGGGAATGGTACACTCCACTATCTCAGATTTATCCTTTCTCTTTACCATTTGGTCAACCGAGTTGACTATGGCCGACCCCTTTCCATTGGGAAGAGAAAGCTTTTCTGGATTTCCAGTGTTACCATTATCAATGTCCTTGGTAGTTTGGGAAGTCGATCTTCCAATCAAATTTGCTTTACTAGCGCTCCAAATCATTGCTGATTCAGCAGCACCAAGCAAATAGGTAAGATCATTAAGGGTCATGTCATGGTCTGTCATATAGCAGCTCTAAAGGAACTCACTATGTGACTTAGAAAGTGATTGAAGAACCGAGTCAACAATCAACTTCCTCAAGACCTTGACACCCAACTCTCCCGGCTTGTCATATGTGACTTCATCTCCAACATGTGAGCACACATAGACTTTGCTTGCCAATAGGGCTTGAGTGACCTTGAACTTGTGGGTTAAGGAGAATAATTGGAGGAGGTAGAGGAAACAGATTTGGGAAGATCATAGTTGTCTGAACCAGACATCTAAAATGGGAGATATTCAAGTTAGTTGATTTAGGTCCTTAATATAACACCCAATATGAAATATTAAGGCTAGGACCCAACACAATATTTTACAACTTGGAAGAGGGATGCCGTAATCCAAGCTATAAAATATTTGAAGGTAGGCGAATGAATATTCACCAATTTCCACCATGAAAAACGAAATAATTTATTAGGTTTTAATTGGTTTTGAAACTCCTAGATCTTTTGAGATTCATTGAACTTTTCAATGACATGTTTCAATCTCGATTGTGCCCTCTGAAATTTTGTGACTGGGATGCCGAGGATCACAAAAAAAGGTGTGAATAACCATGCAAATTCACTTGGTACCCTTAATATTATCACCTAATCGATGTGCCGGTTAACCACACACGCTCCACCGATCTATGATAAACATTAAGTTACCCTTCGCCACTCTTACTAGTCCATGTTAGTGTGCCGGTTAACCACGCACGCTCCACTAACGACTTGGTAAGGTACAAAGTGTAAATCTCATGGGTTAGCACCAAATTCACATTTTCCTAAGTAACTAAGATTGGGAATTTATAAGTATTTAGTTACTTAGTATTTATCATTAATACTTTTAATGAATGGAGAATTATAGTCCTGTCAAACCCGTTCGGCTAACGACCCTCCACCAGTCAAGGAAGCGGTGGGTGAGAGTGGATACCCATTAAACTGCCATTTTATAGGCAGTAACCTTATACCCCCCTTATAGACCGGCTTCGTGAATGAGGCCTACTAACGGTAAGACTGACTTTTACTCTTATACATATATATATAAATATTAAACCTATAATATTATAATAGTATAAGGGTTGAATTTTAAACTATTAAAATTCTAAGGGTTTAACTTGGAACTAAATTATTCATGGGAGGAAACTTTACAAATTCCAAAACTTGAGGGCAAGTTTTGAAACTATTCAAAACTATTCAATTCCATAACTTATGTGTTTAAAGTAGTTTTAACAAAAAAACTCTCCAAGTTCCATAACTTGAGGACAAGTTATGGAAGACTTTAAAAACATTTAAGGAAAAAGACTCTTCATTTTCATAACCTATGAGTTTAAAGTAGTTTAATGGAAAAACTCTTCAAGTTCCATAACTTGAGGACAAGTTATGGAAGACTTTAAAATCATTTAAGAAAATAAGACTCTTCATTTTTCCTAACTTATGGAAATCTTATGAGTTTTAAAAACCATAAATGTGACTTTTCATATAACTTGAAGACAAGTTACAAAAACACATTTTATGAACAACTTTAAGATTAATTTGGATTGAAAACAAATTATCACATAACTTTTCTATTAATCTAAACTAACTCATAAGAACAAGATAATTCAAATCAAACAATCTTCATGTAATTAGCCTAACCACTAAACTAATACAAAACATGAATCTATTGACAATTATCTTTTGAATTGGATTAGCATGAACATTACCACATAAAAAACAGGTTTACCAGTTCAAAAACAGCTTAGGGTAATGTTTCTAGTCTAATTCCAGCCTTAAAAGTCGAATATATGCTGTCAGGGGGTACAACTCGTCGAGTGCATGAACCAACTCGACGAGTTGGATGAGTTTCTTCATGGACTCGGCGAGTCCATCAGTGGACTCGGCGAGTCCAGTGCCCAGAAAGCCAAAATTTTCGATTTTTCAGCCATTTCAGCAAGTATAACATGAAAACAAGCCTTGGCTCTGATACCACTGTTGGGTTTTGGTATAATACAACATCCTATGGTGCACATACAACCCTAAATACCTTGGATCTATGTTTTCACTAATTATACATGCAAATGGTTTCCAAGGTATTGAACCTATAGCTAGCATGCAATTGTCATACAAACTACATAAATACTAGATAGAGTAACATACCTTTTGTGTGGCTGGAAGTCTTGATGTATTTGGCCTTAAGAACTTAGCCCCAATAGTGTGGAAGCCTCAAATGAAGTCACAACACATCAAGGACAAAGGTAGGACTTGAGAGAGAATCTACATGCACTTTAAAACCTTCATGAACTCCAAGAACATGCACACACACTAGTGGTTCGGTTTTTAGGTCATAACAAATGTATTTATATGTGTTGAATTGTAAGAGTCATGGGTATAACCCAAACCCATACCCATGGGTTTTATGATCCATGGTTCATGTGGCCCAACTCTTTATGTATCCATACATAAACTTGGTCCAACATGGATCATAAGCCTAACACATATAAATATAACTAATTACCATAATTAGTCCCCATACTTTTAATTAGTCTCTTTTAATCACTAAATTAATTCCAAATTAATTCTTGATCAATACTAATTAAAACATATGATTTCATATTAATATATTAGAACTTATAATATATTAATAAATCATATATATACTCTTCTCTCAAAAGTCCATCCTAACAAATTGTCCTGATGATTTGCAACCCAAATGGACCATGCTACTCTCGCGTCGAATACATACCAATAATAGTTATGGGCTTAGACACCTAATCCAACAGCATTCGCCAGTGTCATGAGTTTTACTTTTGTGAAACTCATAATAATCGCCCTTTTCTTTTTCCACCTTTAGAGAAGTTTTCTTGATGGCATGTACATTAGTTCATTGGTTTCAGTGCTCATCCTTGCTGAATGGACGATATATCCCGGACGAATGTCATAAATGCCTATTGTGCTTGTCATGGCCCCTATCCTGGTGCTCTCGATGGTAGATATTGGGGTGGGAGACTGCTTCTCCTTGTTTTATGTATGCATTGGCGACAACCTTTACGTTGGCTTCTTTTCTCTCTTCACCTTCAATTTGTCTGAGATATTTCTCAAATTTGTACTTGAGTAATACGCTCTTATTGAGTAATACACTCTTATTGACTCTCCCTTATTTTGTTTTCATGCCATGATTGAGTTCACATCTCCCTTACCCTTCCTTAATTGCATGAAATTATTGAGGAAAATGTACCATAGCTGCTCGAACCTCGAGATTCTTCCAGGTCAAAATGCCTTGAACCATTTTCCTGCATTTCCTGATAGGGGAAAATACATGCAAGTGAAATGTTTATCTATTCTCAGTGATGTCATCGTCCACTCGTAAGTGTTGATGTGTTCGTCTGGATCTATGGTGCCATCGTACTTTGGGATGTTCGGTATCATCGCCGAATGTGGGATCTTGTATTGTATTGTTCCTGGCAGAAAGCGAAACTGGTACTCCTCACCCGACTTTCCATGTGTGGGTATGGAAATCCACCATACATCATGAATTGTTGAGCATAATACGGGTTTTCATATGTCTTATTGTAGATCATGAATTGTGGACTCATCTCTTCTCCACCGGGTGCTATAGGTCCTTTTCCTGTCATTGCCGACGTCTAGTGTCGTATCAAGGTTGTGTAACTTTGAGCACATGCTCAGATTGCACCAGATGTTGTGATATGTCCTTGAGGCTTAACGTCGTATCGTAATGGTTCCGACTAGGTTGAGCCCTATAATCACAACAATGAAGAAGTAACATCAGTCGACGTCCGTGAGGTGGTCCCGGGACGAAGCTCTGATGGTCTAGTTAGTATGAGTGTATGTGTGGGAATATGGAGATTAGGGTTTTTGTGAGAAGAAAGTGGTCCTTCCCCTGGTGGGGGGGAGGATCCCTTTTATACATGTCTTCTTCTGAGCATGATCCCGCCAATATCCTTTGTCCAATTTGGGCCGACAGACGTGGAAGAGTCCTATTGGTGGATCGTGCACCACTAGTGGTCATCTGATATTGGTGCAGAGGAGACAGAGGACATCACTCTGAGTGTTACACTTGTCATCCTAGGAAGTGACCAATTGTGTTTTGGATTATTATAGACCGAAGGTCATCGTCTGGAATTGTACTTAGGCGCGAGAGTGCCAAGTGCTAAGGTCCTAGTGCCAGACCACGAGGGCAAGGACCCGTGTTAGGAACTAGACAGGGTAGCGACCGTTAACTAGGTCGTCCTAAAGATAGCAGTTGTGTTATCTTTAACATATTCCTAGAGGGATACATTAACACTAATGTACTGTGTCGCACCAAAACTTTGATAAATCATAACTTTCTCATACGAAGTCATATTTAGGCGTTCTTTATATCGATAATTTTGTATTTACGGATACTATGAATTTCATTTAGATTATTTATCCCAAATATGATTTTATTTTTAGTTGTTATTTTTAGTTTTTCATTATGCTTTTAACTGTATTTTTATACAAATATTATATCGTTATAATATTTTTTCCGTATAACATAAATATAATATTTTATACAAATAACACTTCGTAAACACATAACATGTAAGAACATTTCTCATTTATTGATTTATTTATAATACAATTTACATTAATTCGATAATGTAAATGAGGGTCTATCTGCTACATGTTTAACGAAAAGTGCATGCGTCACATACGCTAACATCCGTCTTTGAACGAAGACGAAATTCAAATAATCAAATCAGATCCGAGGTTCAAAAATAGAGAGTAGGGAGTCTTTTCGTGAAAATGTCTGCATTTTGAGAAAATGATTGAACATGGTGAACACGATTGTTACCTGTTGCTAGACAAAATGAATATCTATCAATGTGTTTGGTTCACTGATGTCAAACTGGGTTGGTGGATAAGTACACCACACTCATATTTTCATAATGTTCAAGCATGACCGTGGTAGGTAGGGATTGAAGTTCGCATAAAAGGTTTCGAAGCCAACAAGTCTCTCTAATAATGTTAGAAACACCACAATACTCGACTTTAGCAATAGAGCGAGAGATGATACCACAACATCTAGATGAGCATGATAGAAGACTCTGGCCCATGAAGACATAATAGCTAGAAGTGGAGTGTCGGGTATTTGGGTAAGCAACCCAGTCAACATTAGAATATTCAATGAGACGATGATAAGGTGAAACATAAAAATTTAAAATGTACATTTATATTCATACCAAACTTATACAACAATTACAAATATATGGCACACAAATAAAAAAAGTGATGCGGGTATGGAGTTCATTAGAAAAATACCTAAGATAATATCAATAGTCTCATGAGCCTCAACAACCATTGTCATATGAAAGGCTTTCCCTTTTTCTCGTGGGGGATCATTCTTCTTGTCTGCTCTTTCTTTCTCGTCTTTCTTATTGATTGGAAAATTTGCTTCCAAATGTCTCTCATCGTTAAATATGTAACAATTTCTTAATTTTATGTTATATTCATTCACTGTCATGTTTCCTTTCTTGATTCCAAAGAATCCTTCCTCCAACTGATAAATATCTTTGGTGATGCAAAAACATTCTTTAAATATTTCTAAGAACTCCTCCCATGACAATCGCTTTCACATCCGAGCATTCATGTTTATTTTAAGTTCAAGCCACCATTACAAGGCATGCGACTAAAATTTATCACAACAAAGTTCACTATTTGTTCATCCTTGTATAGAATTCCATATCCATTTCTATAATACATATATTTACAACAACTAGATCAAGAGTCTCATTATAGTTAGGACGTTACATATGATAAAATATTTGTAAGAGAAAGTCATCTTTACTGGTTCCTATTATTCTTCATATAAGTTGGTTCATGAGGATTGATCTTTTTCCAGACTATGATAAAAGTTCCAAGTTCTATCCACTTGCTTCATGCTCGTCTCTAGTTGAACTTCCTTTAAATCATTTTCTTGACATCACTTGTGATCTTCTCTTCTTGTCTATCAAACATGCCTTGAAATTGGCCAAACATTTTTTTTCCTTTTTATGTGTCGTTACCACATCAACATGGATGGGAAATTTTCAAGCATAGTTGGAGTTTCTTGTTCTCCAACATTGGTGCTCTAAATATTTCCAATTCTAGACGGGGTACGATTACCTTGAGTAGTAATCGTTATGAGGAGTTCACACATGTTAATGCTTATACAATATATAAGCAATTAAAATTTTCTCAACTTATTCCCTAAAGTCCGTTAATTACTTACTTCCTAATCCAAAATAAGCACCTAAGTTTAAGTCTAAGTACTATACTAAACACCTAGTTCACTTAAACACCTAGTTCATCTTTTGAAAACATTTTCCCATTTTTAATGAGTTTTTGCAGAATTTTGGTCCGCAAATAAGGTTTGAATTTTTGTTGAGTACAAGTGTTGTGATGAAGTCCAAAACAATTTAGTTATTCTGAAGTTCATTATATGTTGAAGACTAAAGATTATAAGAAGATGTTTTGTTATTGAAGAAGGTATAGATACCGAAGTAGGTTTTTAGAGATTATTAAGCTCCTTCGGTATATATCATGTGGACTAATATGCTCCTAACTGAAATCGTATGTTAGTGAGAGCAATTTGTTTAGACATCCATGTATATATGTCCACATGTTAACATATGATTGGTTTAGGATGCACCTTTAATTTTTTTTGTATATATGCAGAGGTGTATGTCCATAGATCGTGTGACACACTTTTATGTACTTCTTAGAGCTCATAAATTTTTATTATTGGAGCCGAAATAGCTAAGGTTGAAAAGTATATATTGAAGAATAAGATGGAAGAGATGGAGTCTATGTTAGGAAAGTTAGAAGGAAAAATTAACATTGAATAACGATAGGTAATTCTTTAGGAATGATACCAATTTGTTAATTAAGCAAATAAATATATTTTGTGATAATGAAAAGAGATTATAAGTAAAATTAACTGGATTGCATCATTATTCTAATATGTATGAAGAACAACATCACAAACTTCTTCCATTTATTGAATTCAAGAAAGAACATATGGATGAATTGTCTTATGAATGCGAAAGCATAGTCTCTTCAAAAAATATTCCAAATAATACATATGCATATGGAATAGTTCATGTTGTAAAATTCTTGGATTATGATGATCTTCCAAAAATTATCGATGATATACTTACTGTTGGGGCAAGGAAATGCTCTATAAATTATGAGTGATAACTAGACTAGATTATCACCTTTATGTTTGTAAGATTCTCTTTTTATCTCTATAAATAGAGAGGGAATGGACATTTGTTATGTGTGCACCAAAATGTAGTCTCTTTGTCTAGTTAGAGAGAATGGGAGAGTTATCTCTCCCAACCCATGTGCTCTTCATTGTAATATTTTCTCCCTTTCTAGTAAATCATCGGATTACTGATCTTCTTATGTTCTTCATATATTTTGTTATCGTTAAATCTCAAGATCTTATTATTCTGCACTAGTCGATCATTTAAAATGGGTATGTACACTTACAATTTATGAGCTCAACAAAATAATGCTCATGAAGAAAGTTTTGTTGATTTAGCACGAGTAACACAATGAGTGAAATAAAAGAAGAGATAGAAATTGACCATGCTAATTTATCTTCACTTTAAATTAGCTCTTTATGTGATAAAACAGAAGTAACAAATTCATAAGGGAATGAAAATTTTGGTATATCTTTGGAAAAATGTAATTCATAAAAATTTGAATTTGAAAGTTGTAACTCTCACATATCCTAGGAAACAATTAAATCAAATATGTGAAACAATGAATCCAAGTTTGTTAAAGATAATGATTATAATGATGAAATTCTTAATACAACAAAGCAAGTTCTTGAGGATACTTTTGAATATAAACTTTTATCTAAAAATAATGAAAAGAATATTATTCCAATCACATGTGTATCCAAAGTTTATGAATTTCAAAAATAAAGTGTTTGTAAAAAACGGTCAAATTAGCAAATTTGGAACTGAATTGAATTCCATGGTTAAAAAAGACAATTTGAGTGTTATTGAAAGAAGAATGTTATTCAATTGAAAATATTGAGGAAAACAATCTTAACATCAAACCAATGAATTAGGAAAAATTGATATATGAGAGTGTTCATCTAGACTAAAACATAAATCAAAGGTGAACCACTATAAAATATGTTGGCTTCCAAGAATATCCAAGTTATCTCTTATGTCTAAGCTTTAATCTCCTCACCGAGTACATGTCAAAATAGTAACTTTAGGCTTGGGAAGTCTAGTGAGTAAACTTGAAATTTAACTTTTAAATGGAATTAGATAATTACAGTAATATAATTCAAATTTCAAACTCCAAAAAAATATCAAAACCATTTTAAACGTAGGATATAGGGGATAAGAAGCATTAATAACAATCAATTGCAAATCTAACAAAATGATGCAATGCACATGCTTCTAGATTCCTAATCCATGTTTTTTACACTCAAAACAAGTTTCTTTCTAATATGGGTCCTGATTTTACAATGACATAAACATGTTAGTAACATCACACCCAAACTCCATTTAAAGCTTCGAAAACCAAGCATGCCATTTTAGAGATATATGACTATCCCATATGAAATTGTGGAATGAGTTTGCAAAGTCCATCCAAATGATTAAAGTTTAACTGTCATACATACAAAAATGTCACACAGGCAAAATAGTCACACAAACGATAAATGAGAGTTAATCCTAAAAATGATGTAGAAACACTCAAATCAACTCATCCTACATGATACACGTATATACATACATACATATATATATATATATATATATATATATATATATATATATATATATATATATATATATATATATATATATATATATATATATATATATATATATATATGTGTGTGTGTGTGTGTAGGTGTGTGTGTGTGTGTGTGTGTGTGTGCGCGCTTATTTAACGTCCCAAATTTACAACCAAATTTAATTTTTTTGAAGTATGATTTAAGCAGCTAAAGCCATATTTTATAAGAAACATAAATATTCATTTGATTCAAACATCATAAAACAAAAGATAAAGTTTAGAGAAAGTATCAAAAAAATCATATATGCAAGTATAATCACACTGCACCCTTCCCCTTATCAGCAGAACAACCTAAAAAATATTTAAATATAACGAGTAAGCATAAAACTTAGTGAGTTCCCTAATATACCATGTATTCCACCAAACATACCATTCATATACTTATAAATGATATCGTTGAACTATAGTCTTACATCAATATATAGATATTATAGTCTAACTATAGTCTTACATCAACATACAAATGCTATAATCCAATTATTGTCTTACATCAACATAGGAATGCTATAGTCCAACTATAGTCTTACATCAACATACAAATGCTATAGTCCAACTTTAGTATTTCATCAATATACGAATACAATAATCCACCTATAGCATAATCAGTCACATAGACATCCTACCATACAAAGAACATAAAACATCACACATAGTATAGTGACAAAAATCACTTGAAGCTAGAAATCCAAATCTCTAACACAAGACTCCTCAAATAAACCAACTAGCATGAACCACCTAAATTCACAATTAGATGCATCTCAACAAGTATACAAAGATCAGGCCTCATTCCAAACTCTATGTCCATCAAAGTTTGACCAAAAATCAAATTGGTTAAAAAGTCAATGGTGAACAAACAATACACTGCAACCACTATAGTGTAAAATAGTCGCAAATCTTGCTTCGCTTCGCACAATGACCAATGGGTGGTACTGTCGTGTAACATCCCATTTTTCCAATAGTTTCAAAATTCATCCCTCTGATTTTAATTAGGTCATTTTGGCCCTTGATTAGAAGGAAGTGGCAAAAGGAGGCCCTAGTGGCAAAATGGTAAGTTTGGAAACTTAAGTAGTACGTCGGGCGTACATGTGGTACGCTAAGTGTACTAGGGCGCGCCTTAGTACGCTGGGCGTACGCATGTGTACGCTGGGCGTACGTGTGCCAGGATGGAACCCTAACTTTTAGGGTTTGTGGAGTATTTAAGCACCTTATGGACCATACCCTCCCATCTCTTTCAGCCACCACACCTCCCCCAGCCGCCTTGATAGAACCCTAGCCTCCTAGTTATCCTTCTTGAGCTTATAAGTGTGTTTTTGGTGCTTTCAAAAAGGAGCTTGTGCAGCAAGGAGCCAAGGAGGGAAGATTGGCTTGTAGATCTTGGTTCATCATCTGTTTTGGGAGCTCCAGAAGGTAAAAAAATCTTGGAACTTTATACTTGTATGAGATAGATCTAGTAATTTTAGCTTTATGGAATCATTCTTGTCACAAAAGTCCCAAAATGGTGCATGTTATGATTTGGACGAAATGAGTTGTCCTTTCAGACCTTAGAAGAGGTCCTAAGTGATAAAAATGGTGTTCCAATAGCTAGATTTGTCTCATGCATGAAGTAGGAAGGTCATAATGGATTAAGACCAAGTGTTAAGAACTTTCTGGACGTCCAAAGTGATAAAGTTCGAGACATTATAGTCCTATGGCACATTTGATCGATGGATCTGGAGTTTGGGCTTGAGTGCTTAAGCTATTAAGCACTTATTAGGGTTTTGGTGAAACCCCGCGTATGCCCAGTGTAAATCCAGTACACCCAGCATAATCGGTCAACCACCCCGATGGTGGTCAACATCTGGACGAGTACGCCCCGCGTACCAGAGGAGTACGCCCCGCGTACGTCCTCTGTTGGGCCTTTGGCAATTAGACTTCGGGTTTTGGACTGTTTTTGGACTAGTTGGATTTGGTCCTTTGCTGGACTTTATGAATATTATGTTTTGGGAGAAGTTTTGATAACGAATATTGGAATTATGCCCAATTAGGGAGTTGGGCCCAATTTGGTAAATTGGGCCAAAAATGGGCTTTGCATAAGGACTTTCAAGGTTATGGACTTGGCATTGGGCCTTGGCCCAATAAAGAGAATGGACATGATGGATTGTGTGGATCCTTAGTCAAGATTGTTATGTTGTGTAATGACTTGGTATTTATTATGTGATTGTTCGATATTTCCGGTGAGATAGCGGTTCGGGAGCTCGGTTCTTCAGTTCATATCGGCATTTCGAGGTGAGTTATCCTCACCGTACTCAAGGGTCTAAAGCACCAAGGCCGGCCCTTTGATTTGTGATTTGTTATTTGGGCTTGTTATTGTTGTGATCTGTTAGATCGGTATCCTGGTAGATATGATGGTTATATGCTGGTATGATCTGTTAGATCGGTATCCTGGTAGATATGATCGTTATATGCTGGTATGATCTGTTAGATCGGTATCCTGGTAGGTAGGATGGTTATATGATGGTATGATATGTTAGATCGGTATCCTGGTAGATAGGATGGTTATATGCTAGTATGATCTGTTAGATCGGTATCCTGGTAGATCGGATATGGCTATGCTTAGTGACCTATAGTTTGGCATGACTGTCTGTATGTTGGTAGGAGATTATCGTTATAGGTGCACATGATTGATTGGTAGTTTGGGGTATTCCATCCCGAGGATGATAGGACCCTAGTATGTTGTCTTTATAGACTGTTATATGATTATCTGATATAGGTGCACATGTTTGATTGGTTATGTCGGCATTCCAACCCGATGGTTGAGGGCCTGGGGTATTCCAACCCGATGGTTGATTGGACCCATAGTATGTTGGCATTCCAACTGATGGTTGAGGGCCCGAGGTATTCCATCCCGATGGATGATTGGACACATAGTATCTGTTATATATGTTTTGTGTGTGGGCATTCCAACCCGATTGTTGTGGGCCGAGAGTATCCCATCCCGAGTATGATTGGACTCGTAGTTTGTGGGCATTCCCACCCGATGGTTGAGGGCCTGGGGTATTCCATCCTGATGGATGATTGGACCCATAGTATGATGTTTGTTATTGTATGTGTATTGTTGTGTATGGGTATTTTGGGGGTAACTCACTAAGCTTTCGGGCTTACAGTTTCAGTTTATTATTTCAGGTTCAGTGGATGACCGCGGGAAGGCGAAGGCGTGACCGTACACTTCCTCGATTGATGATCATGATTCTGGGAACTCGGATGTTTAAACTATTTTGAAAACAAATTGTAATAACTGTATGGTTTTAAATGATTTGAAAAGTTTTAAATTGGCTCGAATTTTATGGATGTTATAAGATGGTATCAGAGCCTTGGTTTGAGTGTATTGGAGGAACACTCATGTGAATCCAGTCTCAAATTAAGGAAAAAGATTTTCAAAATAATTTTTAAATGGCTTTCAAAATAAGTAAACGAGGATGCGAAGTTTACGATCAGCCGGATCCCGTAAGTAGACCCCAAAATACCATGCAGTTATTTGATTATGTAATATGTTAGAACAGCATGCTAGTACTAGGCTAGGGATCTTCAGGAATTGCATGATAGAATTGCCTAATTTCATGATGCCTGATAGCCTAGAGTTTTCCTTATATGAAATTGACATCATTACTGTAGTTGCTTGGTGTATGCATCACGGTTATACATAATTAAGATCTTATAGCCTGAGAATGTTTGATTTGGCCTTATGTTCTGTTCTTGTTTGATTGGGAGCTTAAGGTAGGATTGGATATTCGAAAGTCTATGGGGTCCAGCGTTATGTATGGCTAGCATACACTAGTGCTGCAGGGTTGGTGGAAGTTTCATGGATGGGTGGGTTGTGAGAGGCCGGGAGGCCAGTTACAAGATATTTAGCATTCCTCTAGGAGTGAGGATTGAGCGCTCTCTATGATTATGTATATTGTTAGGGCGTTGTGATGATACTTGAGACAAATAATGGTAGGTGTGGAAGGTAGTATGGGCCCGTACTACTGAAAGCAGAGGACCCATACGTGTAGCAAGGAAGTCACAACCCCTAGGGTTGGGTTGGGAATTAGTCCCCTGTCATTATACGGATTATCAGAGATGTTTCTGGTGTCTTACCTGAATGGTGGTTACGAGACGTCTTGAGATCGGATCCAGGTTGGGATCGGAAGCTGGCAGCCAGGATAGGCCAGCATTTTCAGAGGACCGTGTCAGTGAGATCATCCGGGAGGAGGTGATCGGGGTTGTCTGGGGACAGTTTCCGGAGATGTTGGGTCTATTAAGACCGTCATGGTTGAGTATTTCGACGAGTGCTATGCAGCCATTGCCGAGACGGTTGTCGCGGCAGCTATAGCAGCTGTAACGATGGAAAGGGGAGGAGCTGGTCGAGCTTTCCAGTACTGGGCCATATTTGTTGGGTTTTCTTTGCATCAAATACACTCTAAAACTAGGCAGCGGAAAAATCGAAACAACGATATACCTAATTGTACATGCATCCTATGGATCTATGGCTTCATGCTAATTATATCAACACTAGAAAACTAAAACATAAGTAAGAAAACATACCTCTTATGATGCCCTTGATCTCCATGCTTGAGATCTTGAACCTCCATGAAGTTGCTTGGATGAAAGGACCCAGACCAGAATCCCTCTAATGGTGTCACACCCAATGACACCAAAGAGTGGAACAAAAATAACTAGGAGAAGGGTCAATTTCACAAACCCAAAGGGGTTAGAAATCGTCCCTAAGAGGGGAAGGAAGAAGGGTTGGCGAATACTCAAGCCAAGGTGCAAGGAGGAATGAAATCCCTAAGGCCCTATTTATAGCCTTGGATGCCTCCTAGGGTTTTGTACTCCTTCCCATGTGGGATGGAGGCATAACCACGAAATTTCACTCCTTTCCCATGTGGGATGGAGTGATTTCCATCCAACCCTAATTCCATAAGGTTCTGGAACATTCCTGATTAACCAACTATCGATTAATGAACATTCAACCTTTTAATTAATTAAACTGTTAATTAATTCCCATAATATATTTCCAAAATATATTTCCAATTAGTTTCTAATTAATTATTAACCATAATAATTAATAAACCAATTTCTCCTTTATTTATTCTACTCAATTTGGGTCTTGAGGGCAACCCAAAAGGACCCTGCAGAAATATGACCAATAGTTAATGACATTGGACACTATTCCAACAGTCTCCCACTTGGACAAGTCATCAACTATACAAGGACTAATATTTCTCCAATAATCAACAAAGAGTTAGCCATCCAATGCAACTACCGAACTCTTGATCTAATCAAGATTCAGCCCTTAGATAAGTGATCAACTATCCCTTCGTTCTATGATATCTGTATGAATTCGAGACATGGATAATGGTCAATCTCAAGAATTCAAGATTATGTTTCTCGATACAGATTTGTGATGACTGCATCTGACTACTAAATTGAACACATCAATTCCAGTCAGGGCTCGGCCAAGCACTTTAGATGTCAGCACCAAATCATCGAGGGGCCCATAGATATCACTTCTCCTATTAAGGCAGAAGGAACGAATAAACTTTGACTACATAGTTTTTGTCTATTTCATCATGTCACACATGGACATACCCTTTATAGCTACCAGTTACGGTTAGCGTTGGAGTAGACCAATGCATAACAAAATCATAAAGCAAAACCCCACATGTATCTATGTTTTAAGAATAGAAGATATTATCGTCTTAGAATTACTTGTGACTGAATCCATGAAGTAATATCTAAGCGTGGGTTGGTCCAATACTTAAATCTCTATTAAGCACTCATGAGTGTTAGTGCAATCACTATGCTATGTCCAACCAATATGGACAATCCACTAATACTCACGACAGTCTTGAATCACTACTTACTTCCAAGAGTATGACCGACTGTGGACGTTTGAGTAAATTAATACTCGGGAAGTGAGTTCCAAACATGCAAAAGTGAGAACGCAGTGATAAGCTAATTGAAATGACCGAAATCCATCATATATTGAGATCACCACTTAATAATCGCCAAATCAAATTAAAACTTATACCGCTTAAAGTTCTCGGGTTTTTAAAACAAACCAAACTAAGAGTGTTTAAGCCAATTCATTTACAAATCTAATGCCTCTCGACTTTGTCTGACTGTCAGACATGGTCAATGACATCGGCTTATGGAATGGATCGACAAGATTATCTTTCGATATGAATCATTGACTATGATGTCTTTACATTTGACTCACTATCAAATGTGTTGGTACTTACTGAGTATGTTTCATGTGTGCTCGTATGACTTGGGATCCATACTCGAGGTAAGTTCACCCAAAGTCACAAGAAACTTCATAAGGACCATCAATGATTGAATTTCAACAAGGATGTCACTAATGAATCTCTTTCAGTCACATCGTCTACTTTGCAATTTAACCAACTGCAATATACTGTAAGTATGTTAAATCCACTATGGTGTATTACCTGGTACTCTTTCAAGCTAATATATCACCATTCAGTAAAAGCACGAATTCCGACTGCGAACGGAATTCCCTTTATTAGTGCGGAACTTAGCATCAATGTAACTCTTACAATGATCTCTTCTATACTATCAAGATCATCTCTTCTGTCCTCCAAGGACACTTAAGAATGTTCTTGATCTTGATTCATTGATTCTTGCCAAATTGATCTAATCAAACTTGTCATGCTCAAGGCATACGAGTCATTAGATCAAGTACATGTCATGGCATTTATGATCGATCCCATAGCAGAAGCATGTGGGACACGACTCATTTGCTTTAGCTCAATAGTAGAACTAGGATGTTAGCATTGCTCAATTTCATGCCAGCCTAAACTCCTTTTTGAGTTTTGCATGTCGAGTTTCCTCAACATTCAATGTACTTTGGCTTGATCTAATGAATTACTTTGATCTATCTCCATAGATCCTTATTATGTACGTGTTTTGTATCTCCCATGTATATCATAGCGAAACAATTCTCACACCAAGCCAAGCTTTTACACTTGCTAAGTTAGAATATAGTTTCTTATGAATCGTACATTATCTATGTACAACACAAGGATGACTACAGTGCTCCCACTAGCACTGACATATATATGGCTTATCTATGTTTCTCGAAATTCAAACTCCTTGAACATTCTCGAAATTCAAACTCTTTGAACTTTCTTACTGAAATAATGATCCATCTTGCGAGATGCTTATTTCGGTCCATAAATGAACTTGTTAAGCTTACACATCCTTCAAAACCTATCTTGGTTTAATTATGTGTTTGTTCCTATCCATGATTGTCTCTACTTGAAGATCCACTTGCACCTAGGGTTAAGGTCAAGTGCTAGGTCTACCAAATAACAACATACATGGATTGAATCTCGCTTTCCATGTATTACTTCCATGTTGTAGCCTTTAGGGCGTACCATAGCTTCCGATAGCTGGTACACTCTGATTGCTATCTACCAGTGACTCAAATACCTTAGTAATATAAACTCTTATATAACTAGGTCCATGAAGTCTTCTATCAGATCTATAAGGAAAAATGGAAATATGTCAGTTTCCTTAATAGCTCTTTCAATTCCAAATTGAACGATATGTCCAACTTTAGGCTCTTCGTTGGTTGACTCTTGAATCTTATCAAGATCAATGTGGCTCCCACTAGCCCTTTTGGAAATCAGCTCCCTCTCATGGAAGAGTGCCCTTCGAGAAACATACACTTTGTTCTTAGAAGGATTCTTAAACAATTATCCAAAATGCTTGATGAGTTCTCCAACGAGGATAACACATCTCTATTCAAAGTCCTAGATTGTCGAACGCTTCACGACGAGCGTAAGCCTCATAATCGTTGACTTCCATATATGGCAGTGAGGGTAGAATCCCACTTCATATACCATAGAGTGTTTCAAGAACCTACTTAGTTGGCACAAGACCAAAGGACTTCTTGTAACACTATTCATGGTACAATCCACGAATTGTTAGCAAACACAGTGCGACTCATCTAGTACAAAATCAATGAACGATTTGTTTCTCTAACCAACTAACACTTCCTAGTGGCAGTGTTCTGGGCAGAGATAGATCATGAAACTCTTTCACGATCACTTAGATGATTGATAAAGTTTGGACTGAGATTCTCACTATGAGTGTCTCATCCTATTGCCCAATTGATTCTTAACTTCGCTATATGAGAGCTCTGAACACCTGAAAGGTTCCAGACTCACATTCATACGAAGTTGGTCTCACCATGTATTGTGGTTGATCTGAACGGTCCATTAGTGTGAACTAATTCCAACAGATACTCACATCACCCAGTGACGTATTCATCATCTATCTTGATAAACAAGATTTGCATTTATAATAATACTTGAGGCCAAATGATATCCAAAATCCGATCCAACTGGATATTTGGTAATGCATTTCTCATTTATGTATCCAAGACTATGATGCCACAAATACAGTTCACCCAATCCTTTGGATGTATTTGAATAAGTACATATTGTGATTAATCTGAACGATCCATTCACAATAATACACCTTATTCAAATATTTGAATCAACTTTGAACTATTGTTATTATACTAGCTTCATAAATTTCGTGACTTTCTTTTAACATGTTAGAATGCTTCTACATTTAAATAAGTCATAACTATCTCATGAATCATAGTATAAACAATTTCAATTATAATACCGTAGACTAAACATTTTGAAAGGAGTTGTCTTTTGATCCTATGAATGTAGCAAGGGCTTGGCATTCATGATCAAATTATCTTCTCCATGTTTTAGTCTTCTTACTTTATTTTAGTGATTGCACATTCTTGCAAATGTCAGCACTAATCCTTAGCAAAACACTCAAGGTTTAGAAGTAATGTTTCGATGGCATTATAAATCCATATATTTGATTGAACACCAGACATGGGAGAAATAGTTATCTTTTGATCCTCTGGAAAGTAGCACGGGCTCGTGATCCACAATCAAATTTAACTTCTTCATGTTCCAGTCCTTTCACCTCAAATATACATTTGGGCAAGTTTTATTACTTAGTCCTTTTCTTGTTATGGAAACAAGCAGCTATCATAACATGTCTTAGAATAAGCCTTCCTTTGTCCTAGGTATTAGGGCCTAGATTAGGTATACTAATCGCCTTTTAAACCATGGTCAATTGGCTTTCTTCTTGACACTTCTATTCATGATAGTAAAATATGGGAGTGTTTTTGAAGTATTAGTTTCTATGATTGGTCATGTTAGTTCCAAAAGGAAACCTCAACATGTTACACAACTCCGTAATGGTCATTCCAAGTTGTTCATATCAAAATCAAAATGAATTGATTATATGTACATGTCAGCTAGTTGACTAACCCTAGTCAACTTCTAACTCAAGGAAATTCCATTTTACTTCAATATGTCAATTTACAACGTATATTTGATAATTGCTCTTTCTAACAATTTAGAATGCAATGTTTGAAGTAACCTAGGAAGAGCTTTAACAAAGGCATGATCTTTCCTTTCGTTTATGAGAACTACTCCCAAACTACGAATTTGCCAAGATTGATCATCCTCATAGCTAATCCTTTCAAAGGTTTTATAGCAGTAGATTTTAATGGATAAGGTTATAGACATCCTTCAATAAAAAATTCCATTATAGTTTGTTTTACTTATCCTTAGAAAATAATCACCCAAAATAAAATTATTTTAGAAGGCTAGGATCCATATTTGGCTCTATGATGTGTAAAGGGATGCCGTAAACACACCATAAAGTTATTTAGGTAGGCAAAGCCCTTTGCCAATTTCGATCACCACGAAATTCCTAGATCTTTGAGATTCATTGACTATCAATGGCATGTTAATCTCGGATTATGTTCATCTCAAATTCAATGACGGGGTCACCGCGGATCATTGAACAGATGGTGAATCGACCATACAAAATCGCATGGTCCTCGGCTCAAGTTAAGCTTGAGATTCGCGAGTTCCACATCATTCTCTACCTATACTCTCAAATTGACGTGCCGGTTAACCACGCGAGCTCCATCAACAAGTTATAAAGAGAATGTGCAACTTTTATGGATAACATAAGATTCACATTAAATAGATTGAGAATTAACCTTGCAAAATCGCATGGCCCCCAGCTCAAGTTACGCTTGAGATTCGCGAGTTCCATATCATTCTCAACTATACCCTAGATTGATGTGTCGGTTAACCACACGAGCTCCACCAACAGAACATAAAGAGAATGTGCAATTTTCATGGATAATATAAACTCACATTCTATTAATAAAACGGGATTTTGTTTTATACTTGTATTTAGAATACTTTTAGATTGACCATTATCACTATCAAACCCTTTCGGTAACTCCATTCTCAAAATGCAATAGGGCGGTGAGGGTGGTAAGCGCGAAGCATATTAAAAACCGACCTCATTAGGAATCAAAGAGACCTCCTCAAAACCCCTACATTAGAACGGGTGAGCCTAGTCGAGGTAAGACTGACAATGTCAATATTTAAACACGCGAGGGCGCATGATCTAACTTTCTTATACATATAATAGACAGAATTCTAATATATATAAATACAAGGGGTAAATTTAAAACTCTTTAAATTTAGTTGTCTATTATTAATTCTAATTAATTGCGAGGACGCAATGTAACAATTAATAAATCAGGAGGGGGTAATATTCAAATTTATAAATCTCTTTTATAAATAATATTAAATATTTAAATTCACTATTTAAATAATAGATAAATATTCAAATTCAAATAAACACATAAATATTCAAATTCAAATAAACATATTTAAACAATATTTATCCATTAATAAATATTCAAATTCAAATAAAACATTTAAATAATATTTATCAATTTTCAGATTTAAAACATTTTAAAATTTGGTAATTATCCATATTTGATAAAACTTCATATTTGAAAAATGGAAAAAATCCGAAAACCCTAATTCTGCTGAGCTCACGTCGTGAGCTCTAAGCTCTCACGTATTGAGCTGCGACTAAGGTATTATCAATTACGAATTTTTCAATAATCCTTCTACCATTCAATTTCAAACAAGGTTTTACAGAAAACATGGATCTAGGGTGAATATAACCATGAACCAATGGCTCTGATACCACTGTTGGGTTTTCTTTGCATCAAATACACTCTAAAACTAGGCAGCGGAAAAATCGAAACAACGATATACCTAAGTGTACATGCATCCTATGGATCTATGGCTTCATGCTAATTATATCAACACTAGAAAACTAAAACATAAGTAAGAAAACATACCTCTTATGATGCCCTTGATCTCCATGCTTGAGATCTTGAACCTCCATGAAGTTGCTTGGATGAAAGGACCCAAACCAGAATCCCTCTAATGGTATCACACCCAATGACACCAAAGAGTGGAACAAAAATAACTAGGATAAGGGTCAATTTCACAAACCCAAAGGGGTTAGAAATCGTCCCTAAGAGGGGAAGGAAGAAGGGTTGGCGAATACTCAAGCCAAGGTGCAAGGAGGAATGAAATCCCTAAGGCCCTATTTATAGCCTTGGATGCCTCCTAGGGTTTTGTACTCCTTCCCATGTGGGATGGAGGCATAACCACGAAATTTCACTCCTTTCCCATGTGGGATGGAGTGATTTTCATCCAACCCTAATTCCATAAGGTTCTGGAACATTCCTGATTAACCAACTATCGATTAATGAACATTCAACCCTTTAATTAATTAAACTGTTAATTAATTCCCATAATATATTTCCAAAATATATTTCCAATTAGTTTCTAATTAATTATTAACCATAATAATTAATAAACCAATTTCTCCTTTATTTATTCTACTCAATTTGGGTCTTGAGGGCAACCCAAAAGGACCCTGCTATTATTAGAAATATGACCAATAGTTAATGACATTGGACACTATTCCAACAATATTCTGATGAGCAGAGGGCTGCAGTTACTTGAGATCAAGGAGATATTATGTACTCGTTATATTCCGCGGGCTGAGCGGGAGTGGCTATCACATGAGTATATGGATTTGAGGCTGTGGGGGTTTTGCTGGAGGCCGGAATGCGAGTCGCGGGGACTTCGGAAAGGAGTGAATATTATGTTCAGCTGGAGTTTTGCAACTGGAAGTAGAATGGTTAATTGAAGGATCGGATTGTCGTTTTATCGGGAAAGGATTATTCCCTTTCAGCTTTCGGGCTCGAATGAGTGAGCAGGCTTGTGACCTGAGGATCAGGTCGTATTTCAGCTCGGGGTCAGTTGGTTGCAGGGATTGGCAACATTGTTTCAGCGATGGTGAGCGCACGTGGGTCGAGGTAGCATAAGTATTTTGTGAGTTCCGGTTTGCCTTGGATCTCTTGTATCAGGCGGTAAAGATTGATTATGCGACCTATTGAAATGTTGGGATTGTAGACTATGTCTTGGGAATAGTTTGTAGCCCTGTTTAGGGCGGAGGTTGCTTCAGCTGCTGTAATTCAGCTGTGGACGTTTGAGCATGTGAGTGAGTCAGGGTGCGAACCGATAATGAAATGATTTATAGAACCCGAGAGCGGGGGTCTTGTTTGGAGCACCTTTGGAAAAGGGGTATTATGTGGGAGGTCCGCGGATAGGGTCCCACAGAAGGGTTATTCATCATTGTCAGGATTCAGTGGTTCTAGTAACCGTTATTGATTGGTGGAGGAAAGCGCCAAGGGAAGTAACTCGTTGTCGAGATATTAGTTGGAGCATCTATCTTTGGACTTCAAGATTTGGGTGTGGGATCATTCGAGCATTAGGGATTGTTGGTTTCCCTGGGATTCAGGAAGTGCTTATCTGGTTCTTAGAAGTGTGTGATCAATTGGGATTGGCTAGTAATGGAGCGCTAGTGAGAATGAGTTGGTTGCCATCGGATCGATCGTTTGGAAGTGAGAAGGATTGGAAATCCTCCAATTTTCATGTATTGTGAAGGCTTAGTCGAATCTAAGTGGGGGAGAGTTACCCCCGGGATGCAGAAGCGGGAGAGGTTTTGAACGGGGATAAGTTACACAGCCCGACAAGGAGAATGGCGACCCCAGTGGCTGCTTGGTTTGAGGGTTGTGATGGTTGAGGGTTCGGTAAAACTACCCGGCATGAGAAACACGTCTTCTTGGTGCTTGATAGCAGAAGTTGGGGAAACCAGGTAGTAGTTCTAGTCATGAATTGAGTTCAGTTCGAGTATTTGGTCGAGGGTGTGCTCGACTCTGAGGGTTTTTGGATTGATAGATTGAGGGTTTTGTTAGCTGCCAGGGCTCGGCGGTACATTTCAGCACGGGTGTACAGGTTATTTAGCGTATGTGATAGACACGCGGGTCAGGGATCAGACCATGGATTTCCGAGAGGGCGGACGATCGACATGAGGCCTAGGGTTAGGCTGGGGGTTAGAGTGCACGGAATGAATCAGAAGTTCGGAACCCCAAGTGGGTGAGAACAATCTGCGTTGGAAAGATCACCAGGAGGGGTGGTCCAGGGAGATGCTCAACAGTTTAGAGTGGTCCAGATAGACTTAGGGCCTGGTGAGGCGGTCCAGTCATGCTGAAGACTCTGTATGTGTTTGAAGATCTATGTGTGGGTATTGAGTATGCTGATATGCTATGGCAATCATTAGGTCTGTCCCCAAGTATTGATCATGCTGATGGAGTATGCTGGAGACTTTGTATGGGTTTTGTTAGTTATATGATCAGTTTCTGAGTATATATGTATTATGGGGTAACAACTTGTTTTGCAAGTGGATAGTGTAGGGTAAGGTTTCAACACTGTTCCACTTGTTGGTGTTGTGAAGGACATTGATTAGGCCTTATTGGGCAATGGAGGAGGTGAGTACCTCCAGGATGGAGTGTTGGACATCTGAAGTGACGACAGCAGTGTCGATAGGGTATCAGGAGCATTCCAGTCATAGGATGTGGGCATAGAGTTTGTGTTGGTTATGTATCTGGTAGGAGCGCGTTCGGATTGGATGTATTGTTGAGAGTCGGGGAGAGTTGCACTCGGTTGTGACGAATCAAAGGATGGTGGATGAGACGCAAGGATAGATCCTTGAGTCTCAAGTTATGAGTAGACCCGAGTTATGTCCATAGAGGTATTCCAATCTAGGGTATACCATCTTGAGGATGACCGGACCCTATGATTGATTGGACCTGATATGTTTGGTATTCCAACCCGAGGGTTGATTGGGCCAAACATGTGTGGGGATACAAGGGTATTCCATCCTAGGGATGACTGGACCCGTCGTAGGCATGCCTGGTATTCCATCCCGAGGCTGATTGGGCCAGGCATGACTGTTCGTGTTTATTAGTGGATTGATTTTTGTATGATATTTTGGGAGCTAAAGGACGCATTATGCGACAACCCGAAATTTTTTTGCTTTGAAAGCTCAGTCAGTCAACTCAACCGAGTGTCAGACTCATTTCTAATGAGTTCTAGCCTTGTTAAAGGTTGTTCTAAGGAGTTTTAGCCTAGTACACTTAAGAAATAAGTGTTAGGAAGTACCTGCTAGAGACACTGTGCAACATTCGAGCCTTAATCCTCATCAAAAGGAGTTCACGGCCACAACACTTGAGTTTACGGCCGTAAACTCAAGGTGGGCCATAAACTCCCTCCTTATAGACTCATATCCTTCAACTTTCTCCATTCTTTCACTTTCAAACTCAAGAACTTCCAATTCTCTCTCAAGTATCATCGAGTTCATCATCTTAGATCATCAAAAACGTAAGTGTTCTTCCTTTGATTTGTTAATACATCTCTTTATCTAATAACACCCTCGTGATTCATCCATAAAAACATCCATTTTAACTAGATCTTCAAATCTTCAAGTTTCACCAAGAACACCAAGAAAACACACTAGTGTTCTTGGCCAAAATCGACCCTTTCAAGCCTCTATATCGTAAGTACTCTCTCATTAACTTGTTGTCTAGTTGAAACACCTGATTAGAGCCTTGAAATCATCAAGAATGCAAGAACAAAAGGAGTTTACGGCCAAGCAATCTCCCTTGGCCGTAAACCCCTATAAAGGTGTCATTTGAGCCTTAAACTCTTCCTACGGCTTAGATTCGAGGCTAGAACACTCCCTTGTGCTTTGTAAAACCTTGAAACATCACCAAACTCATCATTTAGAGAGTTTACGGCCCAAGAGTAAACACCCTTGGCCGTAAACTCCAATCATGGTCAATTCTTGGACCTTAAACACATCTAGGCCTTTGCTAACCTTTGGGACATTTAAGCCTTTGAAACTCCTTACCTTTAAGACCCAATAAGACACCCTTTAGAGTGTTTACGGCTATAAGGGTTTATGGTGTGGTCGTAAACACCTCAACACTCTCCATTGAGTTGGTCCTTCTCATCTTTGTGTAGAGCAATAGTCCCTCAAGCTTCCCTAGCCTTCAAACACCCTCATATGCATCTTTGACCATGAGTTTACGGCCATAAACTCCCTTGGCCATAAACACATGGCCGTGAACACCAAACCATGGCCATAAACACCCTTTAGGTCAATCACATGTGATTCCACACTTCGTTCCAAGTGCTTCCTAGTCCCGGAAGGTGTTTCCTTTCTTATAGTTGCTTATAAACACTATATTCATGCCAATATATGTCATTATATGTCATTTAGGAGTTGTTGTGTCTTGAGACTTCATTCGTGGAACTTCTCATCCTTACGCGCATATTTGTTGAATCACCCACATTAAGTGAGTTCATACCCCGTAATGAATCTTTTAACTGTTTTAAATGCTTTTAGGGGGGGGGGGGAATACAAGTTGAACATAATGATAATTGTGTAAATGTTTGCTATAAACATCTTTCAAAAGATTGCTTATGTCTTTTATAAGTGATCAAAACATTTCAAAAACTCTTTTTAAAGTTATGTTACTTTATAGTTTTACAAAACTCTGTTTTTAAAGTACAAGCATAACTTAGTAGATAAATGAGTCTTTTCATTAACAATTCAAGTAAAACAATAGTAAACTATAATAGGTATAGTTTAGGGAGACACTACTCATTACTTCTAGTACAATGAAGCATACAAAGAGTCAGTTCATACATGAGTCCGAACACACTATTATGAGAAATAACACACATTATACACTATACAAGAGAATATACTATACACTAGTACAGAAAGAATATTACTACGCTATGACTTACTATACAAACACTGATATACGATAATTTAATGTGACATACTATTTAAGGATACAACAAGACAGCGTTGTATCATATTGTAACCAGAGTCTCCTGGAGGGAGAGCGGGCATCTTATGTATAGATCTATACGGGATAGACACTCCCACACCCCGACTGCTAGCTACAGTCCCAGCCGATAAGGACAAGGGGTGACAAAATGTCACCTCACTATATTATGACACCGGAAGGTCATCAGTTATTCAGTCGTCGATTAGCATGGTTACAAACGAGTTCACATTTAAACCTTTAATTAACCGACTAAGGATTAAAGGCAAAAAGACTCCCCGAGGGGTATTGTACATTTAATACTACCTGGAGTCTGTATTTTATCACTTTATAGCCAGCAGTGTCACTGCTGAGGTAAAACATTATTTTCCCTATTACATTTACTTTGTGATCTTCTCACATATTCATTAATGTATAAAATATATTTAGTTAATGATAGTCATACTTGGGAAAATACACACTCATGCAAGAAACAAACATACATAACATTTGATGCCTTGGTAGAAGGCTACGTTTAGTAGAAAGGACCATAATGCTAACCTTATGATTCCTTAATGTATACATCAAAGGATATATATATATATATATATATATATATATATATATATATATATATATATATATATATATGTATATATATATATATATATATATATATGTATATATATATATATATAAATAGGATCCGATAGGTAATAGGATGTGTGCTCTCCGCTTCATTTCCTGTTCCTTGTTTGGTTGTGGGCCTGGAACGGATTCACCCAGTCTATTATCTATTCGATTCTAGATATATATCTGTTCAGTATACATTAAGTCATCATAAGGGTACCAGGTATGGGTCAGGTCATAGGACACAAAGTCAATGCATAGTTTTCTAGTATAAAACATACTTTCCAAATCAGAACTTTTGGTATACAAATCTAGAAACTTACCAGTAAAGGGTTTAAACCATTTTATTAAACCAGTATAAACTTAAAGGACCTTAGGTGATTAACTCTATAATACCTTAGTTTATACATCATGGTTGTATATCATTAATACCCAATAGGTAGTTGGATGTGTGCTTTCCGCCATACTTCCTGTTCCTTGTTTGGTTGTGGGCTTAGGGCAGATTCACACAATTAACTATCTGTTCGATATTAGATTATATATAGCTAATATAAACTAAGTGATTATAGAAGGAACTACTGTGGTTACCATTTTATTATAAGAAATAAGGGTTTTCTTAAAGAATCTTTTCATCAAACTAAAGGAACTATTACAGTTAACTCCGTGAGTACCAAGTGAATACGCCAGGGTTATATACAACGATGATCTAACAAACAATGGGATGTGTGTCTTCCGCCTCATTTCCTATTCCTTGTTTGGTTGTGGGCTTAGGGCAGATACACACAACCGATTGTTTGTTTACTCTGGGTTTTATATAACTTGTATTCATTTAATACTCATAGAAAGGACTGTAGAGGCATTTTTACTTATTTTGCATCGAAGCAGGAAATATAGGATTTTCTGGAGGAACAGGCAAACTTTTCTAAACAGAACTTACTACCACTTACTATAACTTTCTACAACTTTCTTACAATTTTTCTTACATCACTAAAATCTTACAAGCTCACCAGCTTAATTGTTGATCAACTCTTTCAAATAACTTGTATTCTCAGGAGCCTAGTAGACAGGTACTCACGCTGGGAATTCAGAAGATGGAGCATAATAGCTTCCAGTCTTGTTTTGTTATTTGCTTATGGATTCTAGGTTTTGTGAACACACACTTTGTAAACACTTTCTTTCTAATGAAAGGGTTGTTCATTACTTTGATTACTATGATGCATGTCTTGTGATACTAAACATGACGTCCTCCACCCCCGAACGTTTCCGCCGTTCCGGTTTTGGGGTGTGACACATTATCCTGTCAACACAAAGGGTTCGCTTCAGGAAGAGGGAAAGTTGGATTTCCAATACTTTGGATCATCAGGATTTTGTCTGGTTGGCCAGTAGTGGTAGGTATGTTGTTGGTGGTAATCGCTTGCGGGACTGTATTCTATGGATGTGGTGGACGACAAGGAGCGACATGGTAGATTATCGTCAGTATTATGTGGGAATTTTATCTGGATGGTCTATTAGGTGGCATGTTGTGCTTGATCGGGCTGAGGCGGTCCTGCTCTATGCAGTAGGCCAAGATACCCGGTGCGGGCCGACGGTAAGTCGTAGGCTCAGGGGTTTAGTAGAATATGATCCATGGTTCTATTTTCGGGTAGGAATCTCAGGATCCCAGGGTTGAATAGTCAGTTAGTAGTGTTGGGAAGAGAACTAGCGATGGTTAGTATGAGTGGTCTGTCAGGGAGCCAGACCGAATTCGGTTTTCCAAATTGCAGGTTTAGGTAGAGTAAGGTTGTGTGTTGCATGGGTCGAAGGCACCAAGACCGGCCCAATTTGATTGTTATCATGTTATACATTGATTGATGATATGTTGAGTATGGGGTAGATCTATATGATTATATGATATTTGCTGATATGCGTAGACCAGTAGATCTGTAGGACTACCTGTGATTTATGTATGCATGTTTATCTGGCTGTTGAATATATTTGTTATCTGTTATGTGTCAACATATTTTATTAGGTTAAGACTTTACTGATATGTATGTTAGTCAACAAACCAGGGGTATTCCAGTTCGATAACTGAGTGGACCCGCGGGTATTCTAGTCCAATGACCGAGTGGGCCTGTTGTATATTGCTATTCCAGTACGAAGAATGAGTGGACCTGTTGTATATTGGCATTCCATTCTGATGACTGATTGGGCCAGGGGTAATCCAGCCCGATGACTATGGACCCGTGGGTATTCCTGTCCAATGACTGACCAGACCCATCATGCTTGTTTTTATATGACATGTGTATTGTATGGTGGTACTTTGGGGGAAATCACTAAGCATTGGCTTACATTTTTAGTTTTGTTTCAGGTACTTCAGAGGACCGTGGAAATGCGAAGGCGTGACCGTACACATATTGGGTTTAATGTTGTTAATCTTGGGAGACTCTGATTTTAAATAATTTTTTGGAAACAATGGTTTTATAAACACTTTTATTAGTAAATGTGTTGTTCTGAAAACATTAAATTGGTTGTGATTTTTGAAATGTAACAAGTTGGTATCAGAGCCATAGTTTGAGCAAATTGGAGGAACATTTGTGTGAATCCAGTCTCAAACTAAGGAAATGTAAAGATTTTAAAAATGTTTTTCAAAATTGTTTTAAAAAATAATCAAGAATGGATGTGATGTGTACGATGAGTCGGAGCCAGTAAGTAGACCTCAAGTTACCATACTATTATTTGATATTATGTTATGCTAGAACAACATGCTAGTGATAGGCTAGGGATCTTCAGGAATTGCATGATAGAATTGCCTGATTATATGATCCAACAAACCCTCACCCCTAGCACAAGTACCAGTGAAGGGTGACTTAGTCATTTTTCCAAGTAAACAATATTCGCAACTATCATCCGACCTTAAGTCAAATGACTCCAAGACTCCATCCTTTTGGAGTTGGCCTATGCGCTTCTTGTTGACATGTACAAGACGACAATGCCATAAGGATGCCTTATCCAAACTAGTGGAAGAATCAATATGCAAAACATTATTTCCTAAGTTGTCTACAACCGACACAGTTTCATATACACCATCACAAGGTAATGCTTTAAAATAAAAAACACCATTATAGAAAGCATTAATACCACCACCTTCATTATCAAATGAAAAAGTAAATCCTTGTTTGTACAAACCATGAAAGGAAATAATATTTCTCACTATTTCAGACGAGTAACAACATTTATTCAAATCTAATATTAACCCACTACTAAGCAATAAAGAATAAACTCTAATCTTGGTGAAAGGGAAGCTTTCCTATTCCCCATGATCAAGTTTATCTTCCCGTGCTCCACATCCTCACTTCTTTTTAGGCCCTGCAAATCAGAACATATGTGAATTCCACACCCTGTATCAAGGACCCAAGAATTAGTATGTGGTGAGTTATTAGACAATATAGTGTAAATACCTGCATGGGTGGGTTTTACTTTCCCATCCTTAACATCCTGTAAGTACTTGGGTCAGCTTCGCTTCCAGTGCCCTTTTCCTGACAGTAGAAGCATTGTGAATCCTTCGGGTTGGAAGAGGGAGTAGATACAACCGTTTTACCTTTGAGACCAGTTTCGGTTGTCCTCAAAAGTCCTTGAAGTTTGCTAAGTGTGACCTACTCCTTGTTCATATGATAAGTCATACGAAACTGATCATAACATGGAGGTAAGGAGTGCAGTATGATATCAATAGCTAGCTCCTCAGGGAAGTTCACATTCAACTTAAGCAATCAGTCCACAAACCTTTGCATCTTCTGCAAGTGGCCCATGATGGGTTCACCATCCTTCATCCTGGTTGTTATCATGGAAGAGATGATTTCATACCTCTCTTGACGAGCACTCTGATGGTATCTTTCCATCAGGTCCTGGTGCATCTCATAAGGGTAGAAATCTTCATAGGATTTATGGAGTTCTGCTGTCATGGTAGCCAACATGATACAAGACACCTTAGTGGCATCATTCTCATGGCTAGTGTACTCAGCAATCTCCTCTGGAGTAGCAGAAGACTCATTGATTTCCTTCAGCTCCTTGTCTAGGACATATTCCTTGTCCTCATAACAAGTGACCATCCTGATGTTCCTAATCCAATCATTGAAGTTGGAGCCATCAAAGATGACTCTCCCACAAAGGTTCATGAGAGAGAAGGACTCAGAAGGGTTTGAGCCAGAAGCATTGTTGGAAGACATCTGAAAAGGAAGAAAGACAAGTTTAGATTAGATAAATAGTCCTTAATAAGACACCCAAATGAAATATTAAGGCTATAACCCAACACAATATTTTATAACTTGGAAGAGGGATGTCGTAATCCAAGCTACAAAATATTTGAAGGTAGGTAAATGACGATTTACCAATTTCTACCATGAAAAACGAAATAGATTATTAGGTTTTAATTGGATTGAAACTCCTAGATCTTTTCAGATTCATTAAACAATTCAATGGCATGTTTAAATCTCGATTATGCCCTTAAAGTTAATGACTGCGATACCGAGGATCACAAACAAGGTGTGAATAACCATGCAAATTAACTTGGTACTCTTAATTTTATCACCTAATCGATGTGCCGGTTAACCACACACGCTCCATTGATCTATGATAAACCTTAAGCCACCCTTTTCCACCCTTGTTAAGTCCAAGTTAGTGTTCCGGTTAACCAAACACGCTCCACTAACGACTTTAGCAAGGTGCAAAGTGTAATTCAATGGGTTGGCATCAATTTCATATTTTCCTAAAGTAACTAAGATTGGGAATTAATAAATGTTTAGTTACTTTATATTTATCATTATACTTTTAATGAGAACTATAGTCGGTGTCCTACCCGTTCGGCTAACGACCCTCCACCAGTCAAGGAAGCGGTGGGTGAGAGTGGACACCCATTAAGCTGCCATTATATAGGCAACAACCTTATACCCCCCTTATAGACCGGCTTCGTGAATGAGGCCTACTAACGGTAAGACTTACTTGATCTTATACATATATATATTTTTAACTTATAATACTATAAAGTATAAGGGTTGAATTTTGAACTTTTAAAATTCTACGGTTTGGAATTAAAGTTTTCTAAAGTGACTTTACAAATTCCAAAACTTGAGGGCAAGTTTTGAAACTATTCAAAACCTTTCATTTCTATAACTTATGAGTTTTAATGATTTTAATGGAAAAGACTTTTGAAATTCCATAACTTGAGGACAAGTTATGGAGTCCATTAAAAAATATTTAGATCACCAATTAAACTAACAAGCATGTCAAATAATTTCTATGATCTAACAAACTCATAAGCATGCATAATTCATATCAAAGATTTTCAAGAATCATATGAACTTAATATAAAACTTGAAACTTTGACAACTATCATTGAAATTGGATAAGCACAATCATTACCACATCAAAAACAGGTTTAACAATCTAAAAACAGTTTAGGGTAATGATCCTAGTCCAATTCCAGCAACAAAACTCGAAATTATGCACTCAGGGCCTCCTACTCACCGAGTGCAAGAACCTACTCGACGAGTAGGATGAGTTTTCACATGGACTCATTGAGTCCCCCCATGGACTCGGTGAGTTCACTGAACAGTGAGCAGAAAAATCGATTTTTTCAGCAATTTGCATCAAGTATAATTGAAAACAAGTCTAGGCTCTGATACGACTGATGGGTTTTGAGCATTCTAACACTCCTATGGTGTGCATGCAACCCTAAAAACCTTGGATCTATGTGTTCTCTATTATACATGCAAAATTAATTTTTCTAAGGTTTGATCCTAACTAGCATATGATTGGGGTATATGTAATACAAAAACTAGTATAATGACATACCATTCTTGTTGCTTGGATTCCTTAAGACCTTGTGAGCCTAGCACCCCAAATGTGATGCCTCAAATGTTTCACACAACACCACCAACAACTTGGAATAACTTGAGAGAAGGTTGATATGCACCAAAATCGGCTAGCCCTCCTTTCTTAGTCTTAGATACCGATTTTGCTCCATATGAGGCTCTTTATATAGTGTGCCACATGTAGGGTTACACCATGTAAACCCTAATGTGCATGGCTTTTCATTTCCTCCATGATCCATGGGTTTTAACCTCCATGGAGCATCCATGGAGCACCCAATGGGACTTAGCCCAATCTAGTGAATCATGGATCATAAGCCCACTATATAAGAATGAATGATTTCCATAATCAATCCCCATATATTTAATTAGTCTATTTTGATCACAAAATTAATTCCAAATTAATTCTTGATCAATACTAGTTAAATAATATGATTTCATATCAATATATTAGAACTTATAATATATTAACAAATCATAAGTGTCCTTTTCTCATTTTGTCTATCCAATTGCGATGCCATGCAACCCAAATGGACCATGCCATGCCGGGTCAAGTACATACCAAATATAGTTATGGAGTTAGACACCTTATCCAACAGTATCATGGGAGTAGTTCTCTCAGATGTTTCGCTCGAGATATGTTCCATTGGTGGAGCGAGAGAGGCTGGCCCTAGAGTATTTGGATCTGACACAGGGGACCGAGTCGGTAACGGAGATCACCAAGATGTTTTTAGCGAGAGCTATGTTTTGTCTTGAGTTTCCTGCTTCTGAGAAAGCTCAGATGACCCAGTACTTGAGCATGCTCAAGATGGACATCCTCCAGTTTGTGTCTATTAAGTGTTATGGTTCACTGATTGAGTTGCAGGTGGCGACGAGGCGGTGTGAGATTGAGATGGATCTCTAGAAGAGGGAGCTGAGGCAGCCCCTATGCAGTCGCAACCTTTGGCAAAGCGGTTCAAGCCCGCTGATGCGGGATCTGGGAGTCAGAGGGGCCGCACTTGTGTCAAGTGCGGCAAGGTTCATGATGGTACTTTCCGATCTTCTTCCGGATGCCACAAATGTGGCAGGGAGGGGAACATTATGAGGGAATGTTGTCAGCAGGCCTCGCCATCGAGCACCAAGATTTGTTACCATTGTGAGCATGTTGGTCATATGAAGGCTAGTTGTCCCTTTCTTGCTGCGAGGCCGATGCTGGCCCCAGGGCTAGCCACACTGAGGATCACAGATAGACGTCAGAGTAGGGCGGAGCTCCCAAGGTTTTGGGGCCGTGCATTTTAGCTTACTGTCAAGGAGGCCAAGACAGCGCCAGACATCGTGACTGGTATGTTTATATTTATTATTTTCTCGACTATTTCATGGTATGCTTATGCTTATGTTTCTAATAGGCACATTCTTAGTGAACTCTTTTCCTACTCTTGTGTTATTTGACTCGGGCGCGATTCGGTCCTTTATGTCTCGATCTTTTAGTAGGGATTTTGGTATGCCCCTTAGCGAGTTGGAGTGCCCGTTACGGGTTTCTATCGCCAACGAACACAGGGTTTCTGCATCCAGATTGTATCAGGGTTGTGTATTGGAGCTCTTCAGGGCGCATTATCTGATTGATTTGATCCCTACTCCCATGGGGATGTATGCGTGATAGTGGGGATGGATTGGCTGAGCAGGTTTGGTGCTATCACTGATTGAGAGGGCTAGCGAGTGGTAGCTCGAACCCCAAGTAGGGGAGAACTGGTCATCTACGAAGAGGGTACCAGGGTTGGATCAGGATTTTGTTCGGCAGCCAAGGCTCGACAGTATATTCAACATGGATGTATGGGTTATCTTGCCTATGTGTTTGATACTCGGGTAGGGGAGCAGACTTCGGTTTCAGAGGTGCCAGTTGTCAGGGAATTTGCTGATGTGTTTCGGGAGGAGTTGCCCGATGTACCTCCTGAGAGGCAGGTTGAGTTCATGCTTGATCGGTGCAGTTCCGATTGCAAGGCGTCGTACCTCTTGGCACCATCCAAGATGCATGAGTTTTCCTCTATGCTTTCAGAGCTATTAGGATAGCAGTTCATCATACCGAGATGTTCAGTTTACTTCCCAATTCTTGCAGACGTTCCATGAGGAACTGGGCACGAGGTTACATTTTAGCACTGCTTATCATCCACAGACCGACGGCCAGAGTGAGTGGAAGATACAGACACTTGAGGATATGTTATGGTCTTGTGTTATACATTTTGGTGGGATTTGGTATTCCTACCAACCTCTTGCGGCGTTCTACAACAACAACTATCACTCCAGCATTGGTGCCCAACCTTTTGAGCTCTTGTATGGTTGGAGGTGTAGTACCCCAATTTGCTGGGGGGAAGTTGGTCACAGATTCATGGGAAGGAGTAACCATTACTAGAAAACATCCCTTTAATGACTCGCAAACAATGATATGCGCTGATAGAGGACACGCATTTGTGCGTACCCTAAAAAATAATGTCAGTTTTGCAAAATTTGAAGGATAGAGGACACGCATTTGTGCGTGCCCTAAAATTAGTGTCAGAAAAGATAAAAAAAGAAATACGGAGGGTGCCTTTCATAAAATGTGTGTCATCTAAGTGTGTCGCTTTATAATTTTTTAATGAAACACACGTTTTAAGGCAGGATTTCACCCGCCTATTGGATCCCAAAAATTAAAACCCCCCGCCTCTTCCAATTAGCAAGAAAAAGCCCCAGGGCCTTCGTCTTCACAACTGCTTCTTTTGATTCACATCTCTGGTATCGAATTGGTCAGGTCATTCTTCCATTCTTATTGATGATCTAGGTTTTATTTTTCTTTCGATTTCATGTTCATTTATAGTTATCAGTCAAAAATTAAGCAACATTTTGTTCCATTTTGGTTTAGATCGATAGTTCACTACAATTCTCTGAGAGAAATTGTGAGCGAACCTAGGGTTTTTGTTTATCATACTCCAACGACACAAATCAACACCACCCGGAAAACCCATTCTCAATTGACGCCTTACAAAAAACAGAGTATCGTCTTATGCACTTGATAAAGTATACGATCTCCTCTGCAAACAAACTAGCCCTAGGTTAAAATTGGACAACGAGATTTCATCAAATTCAAAAAGTTTGTCAGTGGAACTTTTTAATTCTTCATGGGAAAGAGAAAGGAGCGTAGACTGACGGTGAAGACTAGAGTTAATAGAAGAGTAAAATTCGATCTTATAGCAGAACCCTCTGGTAATCATGTCGTATGCTCCTTCTATCTGTTTGATTATCTATATAGTTCAATGATGTAGCGTACAATTTTAGTTGTTGAGATTGCGAAGACACTTTATGTAGTGGAACTTTAAGCAAGCCATGTTTGCTCTCCCAAGATATTCCTTTCAGAATGTTAGGTGGTTGTGGTATTGGGAACTCAATTGGTCATCTGAGCCTGTTCAACTTTGCCACATTGTTTTTTTGATTGAAATTCCTCACTTGTTACCACGACATTACAACAAGACTTGTGATTCGTATGTTTCTTGCCTTTTTGTTTTTATTCTAAATTACTAACTCATTTTCAATGTTGCAGGTGGCAATTACAAAGTTATTTTGCCAAAATTAATCACATCTTTTTCACATTTGTTTTTGTTCTTAGCTTAGGCCAATATGAGAAGTTTCTGTTAAGTATCTATTGGAAGATTAGTTGTAACTAACCACAGTTACACTCCCACATATTTTTGTTGTTATGATGTTTGACATATTAGCATCTTTTTTTTTCAGGTCAAAAGCCAGAAAATCCTCTTTTGTTGCTTGGACAATATAGCGATGAGGAATTGGAGGATGAATCTGGTAAAGAAATGAGCCATGATACTAGAGAGAATTCACCAGTCGAGCTTGATGAACAAGTGTGTTTTGGAATGTCTAGTTTTCAATTGGTTGTGGTAAATATATTTAAGTAGCAATCATGCTTATCTTATGGCAGGTAAAGACAGACAGTGATGCGGGTACAGAAGTAGATAAAGATGAAAATCTTACATGTGAAAAACCTGATCAAGAGAAGAAAGAGCACTCTTCTTCATTGGATGTGTAAGAAAATGGTGTTATGGTTTTGCCCTCAAACAAAGACATGGATGAAGTGGAGCAGACAACTGTGTCATGGACATCCGACACACAAACAGAAAATATGGATTCAGGATGGAAAATGGTGTTGCATGAGGAGAATAATTCATATTATTACTGGAACATTGTGACTGGTCAAACTTCTTGGGAAGTCCCTGTTGACCTGGTTCAAGGAAACGAACCAGCCTATGATCCTCAACCTGTTACAGAAGTTAAAGGTAAATTTTTTAACCAACTCATTCTTTATCTGCTACCTCATTCTACCACACACTTACTTACATTATTTTTATTTTTTGATTTCTTATCTATTTTATAAAAAAAATATAAGATGTTGGAAATTTAGTAACAATCAAATGTAAAATATATGTTACTAGTTTTATAAATCTAGAAAAATAAAATTTCGTATCAATTACATATAAAACTTTATTTTTTCTATTTTTATAATATATAAGATCCAGAAATGTCGTTCTTTATTAATTGTATCATACAGTTACAAACAGATATTATATTTAAGAGTTTTAAGTAGTAGCAAAGACTTTGCAGAAAACCATGTGTATGTTGTTGTTGTTTTCATTAAAAAAGCATAATTAAATTTATTACATTATCCTTATTTAAAGAATTTTTAGTTTAATTGATTACGGGTTAAAGTCTTTTATAAAAATTGAGGTTGCTTGGTGGAACAAAACTGAAAGTTGGTTACTATTTATTGAAGTTGTTGTAAGTAAGTTATCACATGATTGCCAAGTCTGTAGTCTAACACGCTAAAAAAATGCCTTTTTACATTTTCATATAAGTGGAAGTTGAGTGGTAAAACGTTTTTTTTTAAAAGATGTCCCTAGGTGGAACCAACGTGATATTTGATTAGTACTGAATGCCATTAATTCCTTTTTTTAATAATATTATGTATGTGGGAAATATAATTAATTAAGTATATGATATGGTTGCAGTGGAAAGCTGTTAAAGAGGAATTACACGAAGACGAGGAAGACGAAGAACCTGAAAATGCTTTAGAAGCTTTAGAGAAGAAAAAGCAACGAGAGATTGAGGTTTGCTAATTGTTTATTTAATGTGGTGAAAATAAATTTATTTGATTTGGTTATGGTTTATTTAATGTGTTTCAGCAATGGCGTGCACAACAGATTGCAACTGGAGAAGCCAAAGACAATGCTAACTTTCAGCCTCTTGGTGGTGATTGGTAAGCTAATAACCTGTTTTCATTTGACAATTCTATTTCTTTTCTATTTTGTTATAAATTTATAGTTTTTCTTTTTTGTTTTAGGCGAGATAGAGTTAGAAGGAAGAGAACTAAAAAGTCGTGGCTTACCATCACCAGCAGCTTTGGCAGTTGTTATGAGACATGCACAACGTCTTCTCAGTGGACATGCTCTTCATTCTTTATCTGTATTTATCTCTCTATTCTGTGTTTTTTATATTCTTACATAAATTCTTATTATATCATGTACAATTGAACTGATTAAGGTCAACATTTCAAGCTGAATCTTCTTTAAACGATGGGCCAGCTGTTTATATATCTCCATCAGGTCCTAATCCTATAATGGTTCAGGTTTGTGGTCAACTCTCACTATATACACACACTTGTAAATTTTAAAAAAGAAGCTTTTTAAAGAGGTTAAGTGGAGATGTTAACAATATGTCTGTTTCTTTAATGAATAATGAATCCACAATCTCCTTGCAGCCATTTCCTCTACAAACCAATTCTCTTTTTGATAGTCATGCAAATGCAAATCCTGGGGCATATAGTCCTATTGGAATTAGAAGTATCCCAAGGCACATTAACATACATATTCATGCTGGTAAGTTAACTCAATTTGCCTTTACATAAGCTATATCTATATATATTCTCATATGTATCTTTTTAACAGGAATAAGTCCAAGGGCAACTAATGTTGAATCATCAAATCAAGCAAATGTTGATCTTCTAATGTTGTTTTTTTACAATGTTGTTCTTTTACAGGTGGTTGGAATTGGACCTAAAGTTGGTTACTGATATAGGAATAGTGGGTGCTCCAAATGCAGGAAAAAGCATGTTTTTAAGTGTTATTAGTGTTGACATGTAGTGTTGTTTGACATGTAATGTTAGGTAACTTGTTTGACATGTGATATTTTTTTGAAATGAATTATCGTTCTTATGTATGGTATTTTATTTAGTATTATGATAATTTCAATCTGTTGTTTAATTTGAAAATTAGTAATTCTATCAAATATATATATATATATATATATATATATATATATATATATATATATATATATATTTAAACATTTAAAATTATGACACGCAAATACGTGTCATCTTCATTTATGACAGGGGCTTTAATGATACGCAATGCGTGTCCTAAACGCGCGTTGTAAGGTTACGACACGCAAATGCGTGTCGTCTTCCTTTAAGACAGGCCCTTTCCTTGACACACATTGTGTGTCGTAACTACGCGTCGTAAATGTGTGTCATAAATGCGCGTCGTAAATGCGCGTCATAAATAGACGACGCGCAAAAGCGTGTCGTCTCTCATTATCACAGGGCCTTCCTTGACACGCATTTGCATGTCGTTTGAGCGTTTTACGACACGCATTGCGCGTCGTAAAAGGCTGTTTTTCTAGTAGTGAACATAGTCCTTCAGACCACAGAGCTAATTCATAAGATCAGGCAGAGATTGTAGATAACTTAGAGTCGACATAAGAGTTATGCCGACCGGTGCCGATCAGAATTGGAATTTCAGGTCGGCGATATGGTGATACTAAAGGTCTCACCCTGGAAGGGTGTGTTACGCTTCAGGAAGAGGGGGAAATTGGGTCCCCGATTTATTGGACCATTCCAAGTGAACGCCAGGGTAGTTAGGGTGGCCTATCGGTTGGATTTGACGTGTGAGCTCAGCCAGATCCACAACACTTTCCATGTTTCGCAGTTGCGGAAGTGCGTGATGGACAATGATGCAGTGGTCCCCTTGGATGATATTCAGGTCGATGAGCGCCTGAATTATGTTGAGAGGCCAGTAGCGACAGTGGAAAGGAAGATGAAGATTATACGCAACAAAGAGATACCTTTAGTAAAGGTTCAGTGGCAACATAGTAAAGGCTCCGAGTGGACCTGGGAGCTGGAGGCGGAGATGCGAGAGCATTATCCGAAGTTATTCGCGGCAGCTGACTTCGAGGAAGAAGTCTAGTTTAAATTGGGTAGAATTGTAACATCCCAATGATAAGGTATTTTCACTTTTAACCTAACTATGAAAGAATATTGCATTTTTGACCCTTGGGTTTGAGGAAGGTTGCTAGAATGGCCCATTGTGGCAATATGGTAATTCTGACCTGGATTTGTACGTTGAGCATACGTTGTGTACGCTAGGGAAAGTTTAAACCCTAATTCTTAGGGTTTGGTCCATATATAAACATCATTATCTATCATTTCTCATTCCCTCTCCAGCCTCCCTTTGTGAAAATCGACCCCAAGCAAACCCTAAGTGAGAAGAGTGCATTTCGAGCCAATTGGTGTACTTTCGTAGTGTTCTTGAAGATGAAGAAGGTGGTGAGAAGAGCTTGGAGCTTGGAAGTATCTTTGATCTGAGATTATATTCTTGTTAGCAACCTCCTGGAGGTATAAAGTTCTCAACTTGATCACTCCATCTTGTAGATCTAGCAATTTCTTCATTTAGGGCACTTTTGGTCCCAAATATGGTGATTCTTGAACATGACATTCTCTTGACCTAATAAGTCGTCCTTTCAGACCTTATGGTGGGTCTTGAGTCATAAAAATGTGGTCTTGATGCTTAGTTTTACTCCATGCATGCTATAAAAGGTCTTAAGGCATTAAGTTATTGAGAATTTGTGTATTAAGCACTTAATGGGCATTCAAAGTCATAATGTTGGAAACTTTATGACTCTTGAGGGTATTTTAGCTTTGGATCTGACTTTGGACATGAAACTTTGGAGTATTAATCCCTTATTGGGGAAAGGGTTGAACATGCACGTATGTTGGGCGTACCAAGTGGTACAATGTGCGTACGTGGTCAACATCTCGTAATCTGGTCAACCATCGAGTACACCTCGCATAGAAAAGAGTACATCCAACGTACTCGGCTGGGTCAACTCGGCCGGGTTGGCCGGGCTAGGTTTTGACTTCACTTTTGACCATTGACCAAGTTTGACCAAGGGTATTTTGGGGAAAATATTATTAATGGATAATGTTTTAACATTTAAGATTTGGGTTGAGCCGGTATTTGGGAGCAGAGTATTGATCAACTTTTTTGCAGTCTTTGAGGTGAATTTTCCTCAAAGTACTTATGGGTCGAAGGCACCAAGGCTGGCCCAATTGTATTGATATCCTGTTATACATTGATTAATGATATGTTGAGTATGGGGTAGATCTGTATGATTATATGATAGCTGTTGATATGCATAGACCGGTATATCTGTAGGACTACCTGTGATTTCTGGCTGCATGATTGTCTCTCTGTTGAATCTGATTGTTATCTATTATATGTCAACATATTGTGTTGGGTTGAGACTTTACTGCTATGTGTGTGAGTCTACAGACAACGGGTATTCCAGTCCGATGACTGAGTGGACCCGAGAGTATTCCAGTCCGACGACTGAGTGGGCCCATTGTATATTGGTATTCCAGTCCGAAGACTGAGTGGACCTGTTGTATATTGGCATTCCAGTCCTATGACTGGTTGGGCCAGGGGTAATCCAGCCTGATGCCTGTGGACCCGTGGGTATTCCAGTCTGATGACTGATTGGACCCAACATGCTTGTTTGTATATGATATGTGTATTGTGTGTTGGTACTTAGGGGGAACTCACTAAGCTTTGGCTTACAGTTTTAGTTTTGTTTCAGTTACTTCAGAGGACTGTGACAATGCGAAGGCGTGACCGTACACATCCTGATTTTTATGTTTTAATAACGTTTTTAAAAGAATGGTTATGTAAAAATTTATTTTTAGTAAATGGGTTGTTTTGAAAAGTTTAAATTCATTGTGATTTTTGAGACGTTACAACACCCATAAGCCCCGCCTGGCATCGGTTCCCGCCCGGTATACATTCAATACATACATGCATGCAAGATCATACATACAACTAGCATATAGATAACGATAACCTATGGGTCGGCATTGGTGCCTTCGACCCGCCAAACACTAGGAAGAGACTCACCTCAAACTGCTGAAAAGTCAGATAAATGCTCAGATTGCTGATCCGACAAACCTCCTACTTAAATATCATCAAACAATACCCTAATTATTAATTAGATCAAAATTCATAACCTGGGTCCCGACCCATCACCCTCAACCTTTAAGGTAAAATACTATTTTACCTTTTCCTTACTGGGTTGAACTATCTTGGCCCAATAACTCTATAGTGGCCCAAGGCCCAATAGTGGCCCAAACAATAAACCTAAGGTCCATTTATGGCCCAATAGATACAAAGCCCAAAATCCAGCTAAGGCCCAAATCCCAAAGGAATTCCAAGTCCAAAAAGGGCCCAAAACAATGAGAACCCCACTGCTTGAGGTACGCCCTACGTACGCACGTTGACCCATAAACGGGCTACTGACCCAGTACGCACAGCGTACTAAGGAGTACGCCCTGCATACTGGCCAGATTCCCAAAAGCCAACCTAGGGTCTTAATCCCGTAAGAGTTTTACGTCCAAACTTCAGGTTGGCAACTTTACAGCTTTTCATGACTTAATCGGACTTAATACTCATTTTTGACCATTAAGACCCATAATAAGAGCCCTAACTCATGCATAGTCCAATATCACACATCAAGATTTCATTTTTATGCACAAGGAACCTCAAAAATGCTAAGATATACCATTCCTAGCTTCTGGAGTAGCTTATACTCCTAAGCATGTCTTAAGGGACTACAAAATGTACAAAAACAAGCCCTAACTAGATCTATCATAATGAACCATCAAGTTAAGAGCTTCATACCTCCAAAAGCTTTCCAAGTTGGTGAAGATTCTAGATCCACAAGCCCCAACCACAACAATGTAACTTCCAAGAGCTCTTCTACCTACAAGATCACCAAAAGCACCCTCAAAGGTCACTTCCAATCCTAAAACACTTAAATTGCAATTAGGGTTTCGTTATCAGGGTTTGGGGAGGTGGAGGCTGGTCATAAGAAGGTTAAAGAGCAACTTAAGGTGTTTAAATATGGCACAAACCCTAAAAATTAGGGTTTGTCCTAGGTGAATGTACACCCTGCGTACTCCACGTACGCCCAGCATACATGGATGCCTTCGTGTTCATCATTTCGACCCAATACGCCCAACGTACGCCCAACGTACTGGCTAGGGACCAAAATGCAAGAGTTTTTAAGTTATGGGCAAAAAGGGAAATACCTGAAATACAAATGTTACAATGTCTTTACTATATTTTTTTCATTTAAATGTATTTATATGTATTATTAAGAATATTAATAATGACGAATTTAAAAAATAGTATACTTATTTACATTTTTAATATAATAATAATAATAATAATAATAAGTTTTTTTTCTGAAGGAAAGTCACAATATTTTTTGTTTGCTATAAAGTCCCAATATTTTGAGTCAGTTTACGAAATAGTCCAAAATTAATTTGTTACCGCTTCCAACTGGTACAAAATAGTCAAAAAAAAAAAAGTCGATTTTTAGGACTTTTTCGTAAACAAAAATTAATTTAGGACAAAAACGTAAATTGAGCCAAAATTTTGGGACTTTATAGGAGATTTCCCTAAAAACTAAAATAGTATTAGAATTATAATAATCAAATTTGACAATCTGGTAGTGACATCAATATGTTATAGTTATCCACATGTACTAACATCCTAAACCACAAGTTTTGTTACATACAAACTTAAATAGGTATATTTCAAACGTGTTTCCTCATATCATAAGGGTATTAACATGAGTTGACTATGTATGGTCCGATGTGACAACCCGGTAAATACGTCACCAACCGTCCTTAGATTCTAATGTTGTCAACAACATGTAATAGGACAACCATGTAACCATTCAGCATATATAAATAAATATATTCGATTTCGTGTAACATCTAAAAAATCACAACCAATTTAAACTTTTCAAAACAACATATTTACTAATAAAAGTGTTTACAAAACCATTATTTCCAAAACATTATCTAAAATCAGAGTCTCTCAAGATTAACAACACAAAACCCAAGATGTGTACGGTCACGCCTTCGCCTTGCCACAATCCTCTGAAGTACATGAAACAAAACTAAAATTGTAAGCCAACTCTTAATGAGTTCCCCCAAAGTACCACCACACAATACACATATCATATCCAAACAAGCATGTTGGGTCCGATCAGTCATCGGCCTGGAATACCCATGGGTCCACAGCCATCGGGTTGGATTACCCATGGCCCAATCAGTCATCGGATTGGAATGACAATATACAACAGGTCCACTCAGTCATCGACTGGAATACCAATATACAGAGGGCCCACTCAGTCATCGGACATGAATACCCTCGGGGCCACTCAGTCATCGGACTGGAATACCCCCGGTTTGTTGACTCACGCACATAACAGTAAAGTCTCAACCCAACACCATATGTCTACATATAACAGATAACAAACATATTCAACAGACAGATAATCATGCAGACAGAAATCACAGGTAGTCCTACAGATCTACCGGTCTACGCATATCAGCGGCTATCATATAATCATATAGATCTACCCCATACTCAGCATATCATCAATCAAGGTATAACAGGGTAACAATCCAATTGGGCCGGCCTTGGTGCCTTCGAACCACACGTACAGTGAGGAAATCTCACCTCACAGAATGACGAAAAGTTAATCAATATGTTGTTCCCAAATACCGGCTCAACCAAAATCCTAAATGTAAAAGTATTATCCATTAACAATATTTTCCCCAAAATACCCTTGGTCAAAACTGGTCAAAGTCAACTAAGTCAACTCAGCTAAGTTGACTGAGGTTTCGTACGCGGGGCATACTCGGGAGGTACGAAGGGTGTACACACATGCCAGAGGCATTGGGGCCAGATCTGCGTACGCGCAGGGTACCATGCGGTACGCCCAGCGTACGCAACAACCCTCCTTTTAGCCTATTAAGTACTTATTTCTTCAACTTAACATGTACAAGGCTAAAGTACCATCATGAGTCATAAAGTTTCCAACTTTATGACTTTGCATGTCCATTAAGTGCTTAAAACACAAAATCTCAACATCTTAATGCATTAAGACCTTCAATAGCATGCATGGAGTAAAACCAACCATCAAGACCAGATTTTTATGACTTAAGACTCCTCAAGTTGTGAACTTTATACCTCCTGTAGGTTTGTAACAAGAAGATAATCTAGATCCAAGATGCTTCCAAGCTCCAAGCTCTTCTCACCACCTTCTTCTTCTTCTTCTTCAAGAACACTACCAAAGTACACCAATGGGCTTAAATGCACTCTTCTCACTTAGGGTTTGATTGGGGTTGATTTTCACAGTGGGAGGCTGGTGAGGGAATGAGAAATGAGAGATAATGATGTTTATATATGGACTAAACCCTAAAAACTAGTGTTTGCATTTTCTCTACGTACGCCCCGCGTACGAGGTATACACCCAGCGTACTAGGGCGCGCCCTAGTACGCCTAGCATACACAACGTACGCTCAGCGTACTAATCCTCATCCAAATTACCATTTTGCCATTATGAGCCATTTTGTACTCTTTCATATACTCAGGAACTAAAATTCAGTATTATTCTTGCACGGGGTCAATATTGAAAATACCTCAACATCGGGATGTTACAATTCTCCCCCACTTGAACTAGACTTCATCCTCGAAGTTGGCCGTCGCGAATAACTCAGATAATGCTCCCGCATCTCCGCCTCCAGCTCCTAGGTCCACCCGGAGCCTTTCCTATGCTGCCACTGAACTTTTACCAAAGGTATCTCCTTGTTGCGTAGAATCTTCATCTTCCTTTCCACTATCGTTGTAACATTCCGTTTAAAATAAATAAATAAAATAGATAAAATTAACAAATAAACAAAAAATTAAATGACAAATAAATAAATAATAAATCCTAAGAGCCTCGAGATGTATTTTTATATTTTATTTTAGCCCTAAATCTGTAATAATTTATCAGTGTTAGCTACGAGGAGTTAAATGTTATAATTTCAAGAATTTGAGATCTATATTGAAACATTTGGACTTGAATTGTAATGAATTCTGAAAGCTGAGGGTTGTTTGGTAATTATTGGATTTAAATTGAAAAGGAGTTCGGAGGCAGGGACCAAACTAGTAAAAATGTTGTCAAGTTCTATTTAGACACGAGACATGAACCCGGTCTCTTCCCTTCCGTTTTTAAGGATCATCACCTCCAAAACCCTAACCCTAGGACATTATCTCCAACCTCCACCCTTATACACCCTCACCTCCAACCGCCGCTACCTCCACTGTTGAAGCCGGGAACCACCAGGTCGAGCATTGTCATCGTTGTTTCCGTTGTTGTTGAGGACAAAGACCGATGTTAGATGTCATTTCAGTCGGGAGATCAAAAAACCAAGTCGTGGCCGCCGCCATTGCTGGCAACGAAGGCAAAGAATGTGATTGTGGCCGCCGTTGTCCCCTTCGGTAACGACGCAAACCATTTTCCTTCCACCTTCTTTGTTCTGTCATCGCTTCTTCGCACTCATCGCCTCCGCCGCTCCAGCGGTTGTCCCATTCTTCTGTCGTCCTTCGACCATTGAACGCCACCAGGTGGGTGGTTGTGTTTCATGTTTCATATGTATGTGTGTGTGTTTGATTCAGTGTATAACATTGTGTGGATGTTGTTTGGCTGGATGAACCGACGAGAAGAACCACCTTGGCAGCCAACCATGGTGGATGCCGCCTTGCTACCATCTTCTACCTCCACCAGCCATCGTGAGAGGTTGTTGTGTGTGTATCATGGTGTGACTGTGTGTATGTTTTAATTGTGTGATGTTGTATAAGCATTTCTTGGCCGAAAAATCAAGAAGAACCCGCCACCTCCGCCGTGTGTGGGTGGCTGCCGCCTCGGACCGCCGCCGACCACCATTGCCCAAGGTGGCATTGGGTAGTGCCCGGATTATTAAACATTAAATTACCTAAATAGTTAACTTTAGCCCGAGTGGCACGGGTTTGGGGTTGGAAACCCTAATTAGGGTTTAGAAAACCCTAATATCAAGAAAACCCTAGTTTGGAGTTGGTCGGGACCCGCGTTAAAGCTGTTAATTAAACATAAAATAATACTTAATAATTCTCTACAATTAACTTAATGCAATATTGGAATTAATGGATTAAGTCCTTAAGGGGTTAAGTGTAACATCCGGATTCCCATGTATCTTATTTTAAGTATTTATGTTGAATTTTAGAGAGGGACTCGGCGAGTAGGCGCTCAGACTCGCCGAGTGGGATCGCGCACTTTGGTCTGATTTAATGAAGGACTCGGCGAGTCCATACGTGGACTCGGCGAGTCCATGCTGTTTAATGAAACCCTAATTCTCGGGGCCTGAGCCCTATTTAAGGACCTTTATAGCCACCATTTGCGGCTACCAGACCCTTGACAGAAACCCAAAGAGTGCTTGAGCGTTTGTGAGAGGGAAGAAGCCATTATTTGATCTTTGTGGGTTGGTTTTGCAAGAAGAAGGTGGTTCCAGCTTAGAGGAGGCCAAGGAGGTTGCATATCTGTGGATTTCAAGCAAAGGACATCATCCTTGAGGTAGCATATCGATCCTTTTTCTGTTTTGTTAAAGAATCCATGGATCTAGGGTTTTCTATACCCTTTATTGGGTTGATTTGTTGGGAATACGGTCCTTTATCATGTTTAGACTTCAGATCTGGACCCATAGTGGTCCATAGAACTCTATCCACCTTGCTTTATGATGAGTTGTGGAAGAAATGGACTTAGGATGTTGTATTTGGGGCTAATTCATCAAGTTGGGCTATTTGGACATTGCATGAGTATCAAGATCGAACCTTTACGTGTTTATTGAGCTTGGGATGGTCAGATCTATGGATTAGAGGAACAGATCTGACCTCAGAAGGTCATTTGAGTATGACCATGGCGGCAACTCGCCGAGTCCATAAGTGGACTGGACGATTCGAGTCGGGGTTGCCCCGCGATTCGTGACAGGTGTAACTCGTCGAGTGGAAGGATGACTCGACGAGCCAAGAGAGGCTGAAAGGATTCAGAGGACCCGCATGGACTCGCCGAGTCGCCCATGTGCACTCGACGAGTCGGGTCAAAGTTTGACCGTTGACTTTCGTTGACTTTAGGGTTCTGGTCAAGACTGATTCAGGAGAGTTCAGGGAAGGGTAGAATGGCCTTCTACCCAGTTTGTAGAGATGAGATCAAGAGAGAATATTGATCAGGATGTTATTTGAATAATAGGAGGAGGCTAAGTCGGGACGTTGAGCACGAGAGTTTATCCGACTTCATTGAGGTGAGTCTTCTCACTATACTGTACCTGGAAGGGTACTTATGTGTGACCGGAAGGTCTTGTATGCTATGATGTATGTGCTATATGCGGTTATGTGATATGTATGTGCTATGTATGATTATGTATGATAAGGACCGGAAGGTCAAGAGGATATATGTATGTGCTATGTATGTTACGGACCGAAAGGTCAAGATGATATGGACCGGAAGATCAAGAGGTTACGGACCGGAAGGTCGATACGGGTAGGACCGGAAGGTCTACCGGGATTTGGGACGAAAGTCCCCTGAGACACATGGATCGGAAGATCCTATAGAGTTGTGGCCTGGAAAGGCGTATGTGTGGCATGTGGTATTTTGGGGAACTCACTAAGCATTTATGCTTACAGTTGTTATGATATGTGTTTCAGGTACTAGCGAGGACCGTGGGAAGGCGCCGGCATGATCCGTACACACTTATGGAGTTTATGTTATTGAGATTCTGGGACATGTTTTTGTTATGACACAGTGACACATTATGTTTTGTGATTATCATGTGAATGGAAGTATGATTTAAAAATGAAAAATTGTTTTGCAAAAATTTACGTTGTTACAAGTTGGTATCAGAGCCTTGGTTTGAGGGATTCGGGTGCATCTTCGGATGAATCTGAACTCAAACTGAGGAATTGAGAAAGTTTTTCATAAAATAAACAATTTTTCTAAAAGAGTAAAAGATTTTGAGAAAGGCAGAAGGAAGCAGTGTGTACGATCAGCCAGCGCCTGAACGGTGATTTCCCAAAATACCCTTACATTATGTGTTATGAGATATCTTATGATATGATATGCATGCTAGAGTTGGCTAGGTATTCATATTAGGACTAGAGTGGCCTGATTTTGTGATGCCTTAGCCTAGGAAGGATGTTGCTGCTATGTGATGCTTGAGAGCGAGTAGGTAGCAGTGAGGAGCTGATGAGGGGTCTACCGAAGGGTAGCCTATGCCAGTGAGATATAGAGTGCTTGTGATCTGGGATCCAAGGAGGAGGACTTAGAGTGAATGCTGATGCGGTGTGGACGGTAGTATAGGGCCCGTACTACTAAAGACACCGGAGCAGTGCGCACCCTAAGTAAGAATCCTTTGGGTACTAAGGAACAAGTAGGTTTGAGTTATCGAGTGCGAGTATGCTCGAGCGAGTCTCTGATATTATTATGTTGTATTTCAAAGACATCATGGTTGGGATACGCCATAGACCTGAGGCGAGCGGTGTGAGTGACGAGGAGCTTCGTCAGATGATCCACGATGAGGTGGCAGCGGCGATTCAAGCCGAGATTCCGGAGATGTTTGGATCTATCAAGACCACATTGATTGAGACGTTTGATGAGCGGTACGCAGCGGTGACTGAGGCTGCAGCTACTGCAGCTGTGACTGCTGCCAGACCTCAGGGAGGTGACTCGTTGTTGCTTCGAGAGTTCAGTAACATGAAGCCACCAGAGTTTGATGGGATGCAGGATCCGATCGCTGCGATGAGATGGATTTCTGATATCGAGGGATGCTTCTATACGTGTTCATGTCCGGAGCATCTGAGGGTACGGTTCGCGTTGAACCAGCTCCGCTTGGGAGCGAAGGATTGGTGGAAGTTTGTGACGACGAGCTTCACTCTTGCAGAGATTTCAGCGGTGACCTGGGAGAGGTTCACCACCATGTTCAGAGACGAGTATGTTCCCCCGGTGGAGAGGGAACGGTTGGTTCAGGAGTTCTTGACCCTCAAGTAGGGTACTGATTCTGTTACGGTGGTTACCAGGAAGTTTCATGAGAGGGCGATGTTCTGCCCTGAGCATGTGTCTACTGAGCAGGCACGCATGAGCCGGTATTTGGGCGTTTTGAGGAGGGACATTCGGGAGTTCGTGTCGAACTCGACTTACCGGTCATTTGCTGAGCTCCAGGCAAATGCCCGAAAGAGGGAGATTGAGTTGGAGACTCAGGCCAGGGAGGAGGCCGAGTCTCAGAGGATGGATCGGCGGTCGGCACAGTCTCAGCCGGCAGCCAAGCGGGTCAAGCCCGCTGATACGAGATCTGGAGGCCAGAAGGGCCGCACTTGTGGGAAGTGTGGCAAGGGACATGATGGGGTCTGTCGATCGGGTGCTTGCTACAAATGTGGCAAGGAGGGGCATATCGCCAAGGATTGCCCCAAGGGATTTATGGTTTGCTTTCATTGCAACCAGACTGGCCATCGGAAGGCCGAGTGCCCGCAGTTACATCAGGGATCTGCACCTGCTGCTAGGGTTACCGAGGTTCGGCCAGCAAAGGCCGAGGCACCGAAGGCTCGCGGGAGAGCTTTCCAGTTGACAGCGGAGGAGGTCCGCGCAGCGGCCGATGTTGTGGCTGGTATGTATTCTTTATTTATTTATGTTGAGTTGAGATATTGTGCTTATATGATGATATGCGTAGGTACTTTTCTTGTAAGTTCTGTACCTGCCTTAGTGTTATTTGACTCAGGTGCGAGTCGATCGTTTGTGTCGATAGCGTTTAGTCGGCACATCAGTAGCAGACGAGAGGCGTTGAGTCGACCTCCGCGAGTTTCCATAGCTGACGAGCGAGCGGTGTATGCTACGGAGGTGTTACGAGGATGTGTACTCGAGATCTTCGGTGTTGAGTTCCCGATAGATCTGGTCCCGATAGCGATGGGGGACGTGTGTGTCATAGTGGGCATGGATTGGTTGAGCCGATTTGGGGCTGTTATAGACTGCGAGCGACAGTTGGTGACGATACGAGACCCCAGTGGGGGAGTACTCACGGTGTACGGCGAGGGTACTCGTTCTGGGACAGCGTTTTGTTCGGCTGCCAGAACGAGACAGAGTTTACAGCATGGCTGCAGCAGGTTTGTAGCCTATGTGATGGACACACGAGGGGCGGCTGAGGGGCCAAGTTCGGTGGATGACGTTACGATAGTGCGCGAGTTCCCGGATGTTTTTCCCGAGGAGTTGCCGGGTGTGCCTCTCGAGAGGCAGGTAGAGTTCCGCATTGATTTGGTTCCGGGGGCAGCACCTATCGCCAAGGCTCCTTATCGCCTTGCGCCGCCAAAGATGCAGGAGTTATCCTTGCAGCTTCAGGATCTGCTGGGGAAGGGGTTTATTAGACCGAGCAGCTCCCCCTGGGGAGCACCGATCCTTTTTGTCAAGAAAAGGGATGGCACCGGATGTGTATTGATTACCGGGAGTTGAACAAGTTGACGGTCAAGAACCGTTATCCATTACCGAGGATCGACGATTTGTTCGATCAGTTGCAGGGAGCGTCTTGGTTCTCCAAGATTGATCTGAGGTCTGGATATCATCAGATGAGAGTGCGTGATGAGGATATCCAGAAGACGGCGTTCAGGACTCGTTATGGGCATTACGAGTTCGTGGTGATGCCTTTCGGGCTCACCAATGCACCAGCAGCGTTCATGGATCTCATGAACAGGGTGTGTAGACCGATGTTGGATCGTTCGGTGATCGTGTTCATCGACGATATACTAGTGTATTCGAGATCTAGAGAGCAGCACGAGGAGCATCTGAGAGAGATTCTCGGGGTATTGAGGACGGAGAGGCTTTATGCCAAATTCTCCAAGTGCGAGTTCTGGTTACGGGAGGTCCAGTTCTTGGGGAATCTCGTCAACCAGGATGGTATTTTGGTCGATCCGGCCAAGATTGAGGCGGTTATGAGTTGGGAGGTTCCGAGATCTCCCACCGAGATCAGGAGTTTTCTAGGATTGGCCGGCTACTATCGGAGATTTATCAGAGATTTCTCCAAGATCGTCGTGCCTCTCACCAGGTTGACCCGGAAGGGTGTTGCTTTTTCATGGGGTCCGGAGCAGCAGACCTCGTTTGAGACACTTCGCCAGAGATTATGCGAAGCCCCTGTGTTAGCCCTCCCGGAAGGGATGGAGGATTTCGTGGTGTATTGTGACGCATTGATATCGGGGTTGGGTGCAGTACTTATGCAGAGGGGGCATGTGATAGCGTATGCATCGAGGCAGCTGAAGCCTCATGAGACAAGATATCCCACCCACGATTTGGATTTGGGGGCAGTGGTGTTCGCCCTCAAGATCTGGCGTCACTATTTGTATGGGGTTCGGTGTACCATATACACGGACCACAAGAGCTTGAAGTATTTGATGGATCAGCCCAATCTGAATATGCGTCAGAGGAGATGGTTGGACGTGGTAAAGGATTACGATTGTGAGATCCTGTACCACCCGGGCAAAGCTAATGTTGTAGCTGATGCGCTGAGTCGTAGGGCGGAGAGTACCCCGATTTGAGGCACTTATATGAGATTGACAGTGATGACTCTGGTGTTGGACACCATTCATGAGGCCCAGGCAGAGGCCGTGGGACCGGGGAACCGCAAGAGGGAGCGGGTGATTGGACAGGTACTTGGGTTCGTTACCGATAGTCGAGGGCTGATGACCTTTCAAGGTCAGATTTGGGTGCCGTATGCAGGCGGGGCACGTACCATTCTGATAGAGGAGGCACATAGATCGAGGTTCTCGATCCATCCCGGGGCCACGATGATGTATTTAGACTTGAAGAAAGATTATTGGTGGCCTTGTATGAAGAGGGATGTTGCGTGGTTTGTCGAGAGGTGCTTGACCTGCCGCAAGGTTAAGGCCGAGCACCAGCGTCCGCATGGCAAGTTGCAGCCACTCGAGGTTCCCCAGTGGAAGTGGGAACAGATTTCCATGGATTTCATCACCAAATTCCCGAGGACCTCGAGGGGTGTCGATGCAATTTGGGTGATCGTCGACCGGCTGACAAAGAGCACGCATTTTCTTGCTATCAGTGAGAGCTCTTCTGCTGAGAGGTTGGCAGAATTATATGTGAGAGAGGTGGTATCGCGTCATGGGGTATCGATGTCGATTATGTCAGATCGAGATGTACGTTTCACTTCCAGGTTCTGGAAGAAGTTCCACGAGGAGTTGGGTACGAGATTGCATTTCAGTACCGCCTACCACCCACAGACGGACGGGCAGAGTGAGCGGACGATTCAGAAGCTTGAGGACATGCTTCGAGCATGTGTGTTGGACTTCGGAGGAAGTTGGGACACGTATCTGCCATTGGCTGAGTTTTCCTACAACAACAGCCACCATTCTAGTATTGGTATGCCTCCTTTCGAGTTGTTGTATGGGAGGAGGTGTCGGACTCACATTTGCTGGGGAGAGGTAGGGCAGCGTGTGATGGGTAGCACTGAGATAGTGCTTCAGACGACAGAGCAGATACAGCAGGTTAGACAGAGGTTACTGACGGCTCAGAGTCGTCAGAAGAGTTATGCGGATCGGCGACGATCCGAGTTGGAGTTCCAGGTGGGGGACTTCGTACTCCTGAAAGTGTCTCCTTGGAAAGGAGTGATTCGGTTCAGGAAGAGGGGCAAGCTGGGGCCCCGGTATATTGGTCCGTTCAGGGTGACCGCTAGGGTGGGCAAGGTAGCATATCGGTTGGAGCTACCTGCGGAGTTGAGCCAGATTCATGATACCTTCCACGTGTTTCAGTTGAGGAAGTGTATAGTCGACGAGTTGGCGGTGGTACCGCTGGAGGATATTCAAGTGGATGCGAGCCTGAACTATGCGGAGAGACCAATCGCGATCCGGGATCGGAAGATCAAGGTTCTGAGGAACAAGGAAGTGTCCCTGGTGCAGGTCCAGTGGCAACATCGGAAAGGGTCCGAGCTGACCTGGGAGCCGGAGTTGGAGATGCGGGAACAGCATCCAGAGTTGTTTGCCGAGCAGGACTTCGAGGGCGAAGTCTGATTCTAGTGGGGGACAATTGTAACATTCGGATTCCCAGGTATCTTATTTTAAGTATTTATGTTGAATTTTAGAGAGGGACTCGGCGAGTAGGCGCTCAGACTCGCCGAGTGGGATCGCGCACTTTGGTCTGATTTAATGAAGGACTCGGCGAGTCCATACGTGGACTCGGCGAGCCCTTACGTGGACTCGGCGAGTCCACGCTGTTTAATGAAACCCTAATTCTCGGGGCCTAAGCCCTATTTAAGGACCTTTATAGCCACCATTTGCGACTACCAGACCCTTGATAGAAACCCTAAGAGTGCTTGAGCGTTTGTGAGAGGGAAGAAGCCATTATTTGATCTTTGTGGGTTGGTTTTGCAAGAAGAAGGTGGTTCCAGCTTAGAGGAGGCCAAGGAGGTTGCATATCTGTGGATTTCAAGCAAAGGACATCATCCTTGAGGTAGCATATCGATCCTTTTTCTGTTTTGTTAAAGAATCCATGGATCTAGGGTTTTCTATACCCTTTATTGGGTTGATTTGTTGGGAATATGGTCCTTTATCATGTTTAGACTTCAGATCTGGACCCATAGTCGTCCAGAGAACTCTATCCACCTTGCTTTATGATGAGTTATGGAAGAAATGGACTTAGGATGTTGTATTTGGGGCTAATTCATCAAATAGGGCTATTTGGACATTGCATGAGTATCAAGATCGAACCTTGACGTGTTATTGAGCTTGGGAAGGTCAGATCTATGGATTAGAGGAACAGATCTGACCTTAGAAGGTCATTTGAGTATGAGCATGGCGGCAACTCGCCGAGTCCATAAGTGGACTCGACGAGTCGAGTCGGGGTTGCCCCGCGATTCGTGACAGGTGTAACTCGTCGAGTGGAAGGATGACTCGACGAGCCAAGAGAGGCTGAAAGGATTCAGAGGGCCCGCATGGACTCGCCGAGTCGCCCATGTGCACTCGACGAGTCGGGTCAAAGTTTGACCGTTGACTTTCGTTGACTTTAGGGTTCTGGTCAAGACTGATTCAGGAGAGTTCAGGGAAGGGTAGAATGGCCTTCTACCCAGTTTATAGAGATGAGATCATGAGAGAATATTGATCAGGATGTTATTTGAATAATAGGAGGAGGCTAAGTCGGGACGTTGAGCACGAGAGTTTATCCGACTTCATTGAGGTGAGTCTTCTCACTATACTGTACCTGGAAGGGTACTTATGTGTGACCGGAAGGTCTTGTATGCTATGATGTATGTGCTATATGCGGTTATGTGATATGTATGTGCTATGTATGATTATGTATGATAAGGACCGGAAGGTCAAGAGGATATATGTATGTGCTATGTATGTTACGGACCGGAAGGTCAAGGTGATATGGACCGGAAGGTCAAGAGGTTACGGACCGGAAGGTCGATACGGGTAGGACCGGAAGGTCTACCGGGATTTGGGACGAAAGTCCCCTGAGACACATGGATCGGAAGATCCTACAGAGTTGTGGCCTGGAAAGGCGTATGTGTGGCATGTGGTATTTTGGGGAACTCACTAAGCATTTATGCTTACAGTTGTTATGATATGTGTTTCAGGTACTAGCGAGGACCGTGGGAAGGCGCCGGAATGATCCGTACACACTTATGGAGTTTATGTTATTGAGATTCTGGGACATGTTTTTGTTATGACACAGTGACACATTATGTTTTGTGATTATCATGTGAATGGAAGTGTGATTTAAAAATGAAAAATTGTTTTGAAAATTTACGTTGCTACATTAAGTGTGGAACACTAACCCTAGTTATCATTTTATGTGAAACCCCTAGAATCAGGAAGCTCTATTTTGGACAATGATCAGGCGCGTAGTTGGGCTATTGATTGGATTATTATTAAACCCGAGAAGGACTAATTCAACCCTTAATCAGTCATACCCTTAATTGATTAAGTCCTTAATGGGTTAAGTGTTCTTACTTAACCCTAATCATCATTTTATGTGAAACCCTAATCTTCATTTCATGTGGGGTAGTCACTATTGCAAGTGACTACAACCTGTGATCGGGTATTGACTCAAGTAGCTTCCTGTAGGTGATTGGAAGTGAGTTGAAGCTGGTAGAGTTCTTCGTTGCTACAGTGGTTATCTACGCGCATATCGAGGTGAGTTTCACCTCACTGCACCCGTGGGTCGAAGGCACCAATGCCGGCCCACTATTTTTGGTTATCTGCTAGTAGAGGGATACCCTAGGGACTGTATATAGTCATGTAGGATAAACCGAGGACTCTTGATCTAATATCTCTTACCTGTTCCTTGTTTGGTTGTGCTTCTAGAGTAGGATCACCTGTCCGGGTGACTATCTCACCTCTGAGTATATACGACCATGCATTCCTTGGATTGTTGATATTTAGTATGCTACTATGTTGTAGTGATCTGTTAGACATGTGTTCTGGTATTGAGTATGCTACTATGTTGTAGTGATCTGTTAGACATATGTTCTGGTATTGAGTATGCTGTTATGCTGTAGTGATCTGTTAGATCAGTCTCCTAATATTGAGTATGTTGCTTTTGATCGGTTTTATACAAAAGAACAATCCTATGTGCTCATACAAAACCCTAAAGCTTGGATCTAGGCTTCTCTATTGTACATGAAATTCATCCAAGACTTGAAACCCTAATCTAGCATACATAGAAATCGAAATCTGCAATGAACTAGTTTATATGATACCTTTTCTTTGATTGCAAGAATCCTATGATCTTCAAGAAGCTTAGTGTTACAAGTGTAACACCTCTAATGGCTCACAAACACCACAAGCAAGAGAATGATGTATAGGAGAGAGAATGAGATGCAAAAATCGGCTCCAAGCTTCCAAGGAATCAAGTGGCCGATTTTGCTAGCCCTAAGGGTCCTTATATACTTGAGCTTCTAGGGTTTCGGTCAAAAACCCTAATTGGATGACTTAGGCCCTAAGTAACTTGAGAACCTTCTGGAATAAGGCCCCCTTGGACGATTTCAAGAAGGATTCCTCCTTGAATTCGTCCAACCCTTAATCCATAAGGATTCTCAGCCCAATATCAACTATCACACAATTGACAGTTCTAGTCCCCTTTTATTAATTAATGTCTTTTAGCCACATAATTAATTCTCAGTTAATTCTTGTCTAATATTAATTAAACTATATGATTTCTCTTTTAATATATTATTCATATAATATATTAATAAACCAGAATAACCTCTCTTTCTCCATAAATCATCCTATCAATTTGCTTTGGTGAAGGAAACCCAAAAGGACCGTGCACAATCGGGTCAAGTACATACCAAATATAGTTATGGGCTTAGACACTAATCCAACAGTCTCCCACTTGGATAAGTCTAGTAACTATAGTGCCAGTACAATCCGATTAGCAATCGTAGCTCTCAAAGACGTTGTCGAACTCTGATCTTATCAGTAACATGTCCTTTAGATAAGGGATCGTATAGTCCTCCGTTCTAGATATCGTGCGGACAATCACATGGAACATAGTCATACTTATTGCCCAACAGTTTTTTTCTCGATCTCTGATTTTTCTGACATAGAACTTAATTGAACACATCAAATCAGTCCTGACCGGCCCGACATATAAGTTAAACCAAATCATCGAGGGGCCCTGATATCGCTGTTACCCTCTCATGATAAAAGGAACAGATAAACTTATACTTATATGCATTACCATTAACTCATCAAATCATACACAACAATGCGTTTTATAACATCAAGTTACTGATGCGTTTACGCATTATCAATGCACAACCAACTTGCAAACAATAAACCATATATCTAGGTTTTAAGACCATATGATATTATCGTCTTGTGATCACTCGATATAAATTCCATGAAGTGATACCAGCAAGCGCGGGTTTAATCCAATGCTCAAATCCTGTTCATAAGCACTCATGAACGTTTCAACAAACTTTTGCTATGTCTAATACATTTTAGACAATCTACAAACCAATTCATGACAATCGTCTTTCATACCTACTTCCAAAGTGTGAGCGACTGTGGAACTTTTGAATAATCTTATTATTCAGGAAGTCAAAACATGCAAAGTGAAACAATAGGTAAACAATCAACATAAGACAGTAACTTTACTTATAAATAATACTCCTTTATTTAATCATCAAATGTCAATTACATTTATCTATTACACGTTTCTAGGCTATCTAATCTAAACTAATATCGTCCTTCAACCCGATGCTCCTAGCGTGCTGCAAGTGCTTAACCCTACTCAGTCCCTTCGTAAGGGGATCTGCTGGGTTATCCTCTGACGATACCCTCTTCACTACGAGGAGTCCCTCTTCCACCCGATGTCGAATAAAATGATATTTCATGTCGATATGTCGAGATCTACCATGATCCCTTGGTTCCTTGGTCAAGGCAACCGCTCCTTCATTATCGTAAAATATCTCCATAGGCTTCTTTATGGCTGGCACAACTCCAATGTCTCTGATGAAGTTATTCAACCATATTGCCTCCTTGGATGCTTCGCTCGCCGCTATGTACTCTGATTCGCACGTTGAATCAGCTACGGTCTCCTGCTTGGAACTTTTCCAAGTCACTGCTCCTCCATTCAGGGTAAAGACCCAGCCCGACTGTGAACGGTAGTTGTCTCGGTCGGTCTGAAAACTTGCGTCACTATACCCTCGCACCCTTAAGTCATCACTCCCACCGAGGACTAGAAACCATTCCTTGGTCCTCCGAAGGTACTTAAGAATATTCTTGACTGTGGTCCAATGTGCTTTGCCAGGGTTCCCTTGATATCTGCTGACCATGCTCAAAGCGAAGGCCACATCAGGGCGAGTACAAGTCATAACATACATGATCGAGCCAACTGCGGAAGCGTAAGGTACTCGGCTCATCTCTGCTATCTCGACTTCTGTACTCAGACTTTGAGTCTTACTGAACTTGGCATTACTTTGGATCGGTAACTCCCCTTTCTTAGAATTCTCCATACTTAAACGTTTTTGTACTTTATCCAAGTAAGTATTCTAACTAAGTCCTATTAGTCTCTTACTTTTGTTTCTCACTATCCTTATTCCCAAAATATAGACAGCCTTTCCGAGGTCCTTCATAGCGAAACACTTCGCAAGCCAGGACTTAACCTCCTATAGGGTCGGGACGTTGTTTCCTATGAGCAGTATGACATCGACATACAATACGAGGAAGCTTACTATACTCCCACTAGCTTTGACATATACACATGAGTCATCTTCGCTTCGCAGGAAGCCAAACTCTTTGACTTTATCGTCAAAATAAAGATTCCATCTGCGAGACGCTTGTTTCAATCCATAAATGGATTTCTCAAGCTTACAAACTCTATTAGGATGCTTCGCACGACAAAACCCTCTAGCTGACTCATGTAAACATCCTCAGCCAACTTCCCATTGAGGAAAGCTGTTTTGATGTCCATCTGCCATATTTCATAGTCATGAAATGTAGCAATGGCTAACATCACCCTAATAGACTTTATCTTCACAACTGGTGAGAAGGTCTCATCATAGTCAACTCCTGGAGTTTGAGTAAACCCCTTCGCAACCAACCGCGCTTTATAAGTGTGTACCTTCCCATCCATGTTGGTCTTCTTCTTGAAGATCCACTTGCACCCGACCGTCTTACGACCTGACACATTGTCAACCAAATTCCAAACTTGGTTGTCATACATGGACTGAATCTTGTTGTCCATAGCCTCTTTCCATTTCGCAGACTCCGGGCCTGCCATGGCTTCCTTGTAGCTGTTAGGTTCATCCAAATTTATCAGTGTACTATCACAAATAAACGTATCACCTTCACTTGTTATATGAAAACCATACAACACAGGCGGAACACTAACTCTACTGGAACGTCTAAGAGGTAAGGACTCGTTAATTGGTTCAACCGGAGTTTCCTCCTCGGGTTGAGTGCCAGTGTTAAAGGTTGCTTCATCGTTCGATTCTTGAAGCTCCTCAAGATCGATTTTCCTCCCACTGTCTCCTTGGCTTATGATTTCTCGCTCTCGGAAAACCCCTATCCTCGCAACGAAGACAACATTGTCACTCGGTCTATAGAAGAGATAACCAAAGGACTTCTACGGGTAGCCGATGAAAATACACTGCTCACTACGAGGTTCGAGCTTGTCGTGAGTCTCTCGTCTTACGAAAGCCTCGCAACCCCAAACCTTGATATGTGCCAACGAGGGAGCTTTCCCTGTCCACATCTCGTGAGGTGTTTTGGCAACCTTCTTCGTAGGGACTAAGTTAAGGATATGGGCGGCAGTCTCTAAGGCATACCCCCAGAATGAGATAGGTAGCGAAGCATGACTCATCATGGAGCGAACCATGTCTAGCAAGGTTCGATTACGCCTCTCAGCTACACGATGCAAATGCGGTGTCCTGGGTGGTGTCAATTGCAAAACGATTCCGCATTCCTTGAGGTAGTCATGGAATTCAAGACTAAGGTACTCTCCACCTCAATCGGATCGAAGCATCTTGATTTTCCTGCCCAACTGATTCTCCACTTCTTGCTTGAACTCTTTGAACTTTTCAAAGGTTTCTGACTTATGCCTAATTAAGTAGATATAGCCATATCTGCTATAATCATCGGTAAAAGTCACGTAGAAGCGGCACGCATCCCTTGTGGTGGATCTAAAGGGTCCACATACATCTGTATGTATCAGATCCAATAAACCCTAACCCCTTTCACAAGAACCAGTGAAGGGTGACTTGGTCATCTTTCCAAGTAAACAAGACTCGCACACGTCATCGTCCCTAAGCTTGAATGACTCCAACACTCCATCCTTTTGGAGTTGGGCTATGCGCTTCTTGTTGACATGTCCAAGACGACAATGCCACAAGCATGCTTTATCCAAACTATTGGAGGAATCAATATACAACACATCATTTCCTAAGTTATCTACAACCATCACAGATTCACATATTCCATTACAAGGCAATGCTTCAAAATAGAAAACACCATTAAGATAAGCATTAATAGAACCCTTTTCATTATCAAATGAAGATCTAAATCCTTGTCTATACAAACCATGAAAAGAAATGATGTTTCTTGCCATATCTGGCGAATAGCAACAATTATTCAAATCTAGTCCTAATCCATTACTAAGCACTAAAGAGTAAACTCCATTCTTGGTGACAGACGATGATCTTCTGTTCCCCATGATTAAGTTTATCTTCCCATGCTCCACATCCCTATTTCTTCTTAGGCCCTGTGTTGGAATAAATCCGAGATGACAAATGCGGAATATCAAGAACAATCAAGAATCAACCACCACAATATACAAGAAATCTGATAAAGGTTTTTCATGTATTGATTATGAGATGAACGTACAGAGAAAACCCTAATCTGGTCAAAAGCTTACACCAAAAGTAAACCTAATGATTATTTATAGGAAACAATAAATATCTACCATAAATATAAAATAAATGCCTAATATAAAACCAATGCCTTAGAAGAGCTCGATTAAGAACTTCTACTGTAAAGGCATCGTAGGGAATCATAAAATGATTAACCCTAAAAAGGCTTCCCTAAATAACCAAATATGCCATATCAGTTTCAATATCTCAAATACTCAACAATCTCCCCCTAGATGTTGAAACTGATGAAGATCATGATTTCCGATCTTCTTGGCATTTCTCCCCCTAAATTGTGATACTCATCAGCACATGGGGTCTTCAAAGCGAGAGAAATAGAAATAATCTTCCAAATACGAACTCCCCCCTTGAATAATCATCACTCCCCCTTGAAATTTCAACAAATGCCATGGAGAGAATCCGGAAAGTTAAGAAGAATCACCAACAATCTTCAAAACCCGTCAGATTTGATGAAATAAATCCCTTTAGAATAAACCCAATCTTCAAAAATTAAAACCGGAAAAATAATCCAAACATTTTGAAAAGAAATTCGGATATGGGGTTAAATCTGTGAAGTTCTGAAAGTCAGGGGCTGAAGATGAAAATATATCCCATTTTCTTCAATTTAACGCTGAAGGAAATAACAGCGTTCAAAAAGAGCTAAAACTGTAAAGCTTGATAACTGTTAGGGACTGGATTTGTAAATTGTATCGTCTTGTTCAATTAAACGCCGATGATACCAGTCCATTGACTTTTCAAAGTAAAAATTAAGGAATGATCGTATTCAATCCAAACAACAACACCAAATAAAGTTCCGATCGACAGTATAGCATCGTTCCGATTTCAATTGGGCTACTAATTACTGGTTCCAAAAGATTGATTCCAACGGTTTTGATGCTGAAAGCGATTACAGGATAGCTTCAAGATCCGATTTTGATTTTGTTTTTGAAATCCAAAATTATACGAACCTTCTTTTATAGATGAACTCCCGATTCTCGTTTCTGATAGTGATAATTTCGAATTTGTTCAACTGCGACAGTCATTACCAAATCGTTCGTTCCTGAATCGAACAAATAAACTTCCAATGACGAGTCAACAGTTCGCTCTGAATTTAGCAATTACAGTGTCGATTCCAATTTCGTTTGTTTCAAGCATCACACAAGCGACTAGAAATCCAAATTAACAGGTTCTTGAGATGAATCCGAGTCCAGTTTTCAAACCAAAACCAAATTGATTACAGGTTTAATTATGAGTGAGCCTTCGTTTACAGTTAACACGATTTCAAATCGAGCCAAGAACTATGAATCGATGACGACGAATGGAGGACCGAACGAATGTCTGAACGTCGATTCAAATTTCAGTGTCGTTTTGGTGTCTTGAGGCGAGAGACGAACTTCACATATTGATTGTCAGGTTCGTTGCGAATCTATAATCCCAGTTTCGTTTGCATAACAATGACTATAAGATGTTCGCTTCAAGTTCAATGGAGCGAATCAAGGTAGCCCTGAATCCATGACCTCTCGCTCTGAATCAATCAATCAAGGACCGAAAGCAATCAAGGACCGAACGTAGACTAAGGGCCGAAAGCTAATTAAGGACCGAAAGCTAATCAGGAGCCGAAAGCTAATCAGGACCGAAAGCTAATCAGGACCGAAGGCGAATCTCAGGTTCGCTTCAAATTCATACCCAAACCAAACGCAACCGAACGTTCGCCTATGAACAGTAGATTCGGGTTTTGTTCTTGTGAGTTGATGTAGTTCGGTTGTAAGGTTCGTTCTGTTGATTGCACACCCAAAAATCAAATGTTTGCCTCAATAAGAAACCTTCAATCTTGACTTCGCTTTTGGATGATAGGTTCGCTTCTTGATTTTTCCACTTCAATGAACGAAACACTGGAACTAGCAATCAAGCGAAACTAACTTTCGCTTCATTACTTTCGCATATTTGGCAATTGCATCTTGAGTTTCACATCTTGTTTGTTCGTCATCTCTGTTTCACAAGCTTCATTGTCAAATATGCGTTCGTTAGCAGATGCAAATTAAGTAAATCATCACAGTTACGTTTTTGACCCCTAAAGAATTAGCGAAATAACACATTCATCCCTTTACATCTTCATTGTTAAGAACCGAAACCTCTATTGACAATAAATCCAAAAGCAACCCCTTCTGTTACAGTGAACTGACATTTCCAGCTCACTTTATGCTGTAATGTCAAATTGCAGCCTTCTTTTTGCAGAAAAGTCACTTTTTCACCCACCTGTTCAACTTTTTCAGCCTTTTGTTATTTCCAATCAATTAAAAATCAATAAAATTGATTTCTTCAACACAATATCATATCTTTGACTCAAATCCACTAGATTTCCCAAGATTTTATCCCTTTTTCGTTTTTTTTTTTTAATAAAGGGCAAAACGTTTTATGGGACTTTTGGTACCCATTTAAGGTTCAACATTGAAGTTGGTTTCTTGCACACTCACTTATTTGAAAAAAATCTATCATCTTCTGAAAATAATACCCTCTTTTTAGTTGGAAAACAAAAATTTCCAAAAACTTCATTGAACCAACCAAATTCTATTTTCTCTTTTCTCCAACTTTTACCATATTCATATGAAGAAAAATGTGAATGGAACTTTCTTTGAACATTCTTGACTTCAGCTTTCTGAACTTTTCCACAAGCATTGGGTTTGTACTTTGGGCATCCAAACTTTCTTTATTTTACTCTTGTTCTCTCTCTTCTTCCTCCTTTTCTTATTTCTAGGCTTCAGAAATAAATTTCGGATCTGAACATCTTTTTCTTCTTTCTGAATCTGAACATTTGAAGACTTTGACACACAAACTTTTGGAGTTTGGTAAATCTGAATTTCTTGAAGAATTGGCTTTATGTATGGAATCATTCCTTCAAAGATATCATCAGAACATAAAGAATCATCTGTTTGAGTTCCAATAGAACATAATGTCTTCACTTTCACGATTTCAGATGAATTTCTTTGAGATTCATCTTCTGAAGTACCTGATTCGGAATGTAACTCTTCTGAAAAACATGAACCACTTGACTCCCCCTCAACAAGAACATCTGGAGTCACGTTTTCTTCAGAAACATGAAGAACAACATGAACTTCTTCTTTTTCTTTTTCAGCCCTTTTTATCTTCAACATCTGTTTATGTTCCCGATTTAAATGTTCATATAATATGAAAATTTTCTACTATTCTTTCATCCTCTCTTAACTCATGGTGATTAACATATGAGTATCTAGATAATTTCTTATCAACAAGAAGAATATACAACTCAGGAATATCATTCAACATAGATCGACCACTGATTTGAAACATGGTCACTTTGTTAACACCATAGATTGCTTTAGTAACCTTTAATCCAAGTTCTAAAATGGATTCAAACAATAAATTTGTTTTATCCATTAGATCTTCAACAAATGATAGAACTTGAAGAGAGAGAAAGTAGATATGATAAGAGTTATAGAGAGAGAAAACGGATCTGAGAGGGTTTCTAGAGAGATAAAACAGATCTGAAATGATTTTTAGAGAGATAAAGTAGATCTGAACACGAAAATTCAAATAAACACGAAATTTTCTTCTAATTCTCTTCTAGAACACGATTCAAGAACCAATCAGATGAAATAATGAGTTGAAGAAAACAGATCTGAACAAGATTTTTCAATAAAAACGAGGTATACGCTTTTTCTTTTCAGAAAACTTACAAAACTTAAAGAACAAGGTGAGATTCAAGATAATATATCGCCATAAACAAGATCGATTCTTGCAAAAATTGTTGAGATCTACAAGAACCCGCTCTGATACCACTTGTTGGAATAAATCCGAGATGACGAATGCGGAATATCAAGAACAATCAAGAATCAATCACCACAATATACAAGAAATCTGATAAAGGTTTTTCATGTATTGATTATGAGATGAACGTACAGAGAAAACCCTAATCTGGTCAAAAGCTTACACCAAAAGTAAACCTAATGATTATTTATAGGAAACAATAAATATCTACCATAAATATAAAATAAATGCCTAATATAAAACCAATGCCTTATAAGAGCTCGACTAAGAACTTCTACTGTAAAGGCATCGTAGGGAATCATAAAATGATTAACCCTAAAAAGGCTTCCCTAAATAACCAAATATGTCATATCAGTTTCAATATCTCAAATACTCAACACCCTGCAAGTCAGAACAAATGTGAAAACCACATCCTGTATCAAGTACCCAAGAAATAGTATGTGATGAATCATTAGATTGAATATTGTAAATACCTGCGTAGGACGGCTAGATCTTCCCATCCTTGATGTCTTGCAGATATTTCGGGCAGCTTCGTTTCCAATGCCCTATTTCGTGGCAATGATGACATTCTGCATCCTTGGGGTTGGAGTTGGGTTTAGAAGGACCAGCCTTGCTTCCACTAGAAGAGGTGCCATCATGGCACTTTCCCTTATGGTGGCTCTTTGAGGGAGCCTTCCTCATCTTACCCTTTCCTTGCCCAATAGCCAAAACAGGGGCAGCAGGAGGAGTAGGAGTTTGTGCAACGGACTTGTCTTTGAGGTTACTCTCGGCAATCCTCAATATACCTTGCAGCTTGCTCAACGTGAACTCCTCTTTGTTCATGTGGTAGGTCATGCGAAACTGGTTGAATCAGGGTGGCAGTGAATGAAGGATGATGTCAATCGACAGCTCTTCATCGAAGTTAACATTTAACTTCAGCAGGCGGTCAACATACCTTTGCATCTTATGCAGATGAGCAGTGACAGACTCTCCGTCTCTCATCTTGGTCGTGATCATCGAGGTGATGATCTCGTACCTCTCCTGCCTCGCACTCTGTTGATACCTTTCAACCAAGTCCTGATGCATTTCGTAGGGATAGAAATCCTCATAGGACTTTTGGAGTTCACCAGTCATGGTCGCCAGCATGACGCAATGGACTTTCGTGGCATCACGCTCATGGGCCTCGAAGGCAGCGATCTCTTCGGGAGTAGCAGTGTTCATGTCCACCTCTTTCAGCTCCTTGTCGAGGACATACTCCTTGTCCTCGTAGCGGGTGACCATCCTGATGTTACGGATCCAATCGTTGAAATTGTTTCCGTCAAAGATCACCCTCCCACACAAATTCATGAGTGAGAATGAGCCTGAGGCGTTTGAGCCGAAAGCGTTGTTGTTCAAGTTAGACATCTGAAAAGGAAAAGAGACAAAGTTTGATTAGATAAGAATCCCCAATTAAACACCCAAATGAGAAATTAGGTCTAGGATCCAACAACATTATTTACAACTTAAAAGAGGGATGTCGTAATTTAAATTGCAAATAATTTGAAGGTAAGTGAATGACGATTCACTAATTTCCACCATGAAAAACAAAAGAGAATTAAGTTTTAAATGTATTGGAAACTCCTAGATCTTTTGAGATTCATTAAACTCTTCAATGACATGTTTAAATCTCGATATGCCCCACAAGTTTCTGACTGGGATGTCGAGGATCACAAACCAGGTGTGAATAACCATGCAAATGTACATGGTGCCCTCAATGTTATAGTCACCTAATCGACGTGCCGGTTAACCACACACGCTCCATCGATCTATGACAAACATCGAGTCACCCTTTTCTACCTTTGCTTAGAGCCAATTAGTGTGCCGGTTAACCACACACACTCCACTAATGTCTTAGCAAGGGTACAAAATGTAATTTCATGGAATTGCATCAAATTCACTTTTGCCTAAAGTAACTAAGATTGGGAATTTTGTAAAAACATTTAGTTACTTTATAAATTCAGTATACTTTTAATGAGGAAAGGTTTACCCTATCCTACCCGTTCGGCTAACGACCCTCCACCAATCAAGGAAGCGGTGGGTGAGAGTGGACACCCATTAAACGGCCATTTTATAAGCCATAACCTTATACCCCTCTTATAGATCGACTTCGTGAATGAGGCCTACTAACGGTAAGACTAGCATTTAAGTTATACATATATAATAATTATTCTTATGATATTATAATAGTATAGGGTGAATTTTAAACTTGTAAAATTCTAGGGTTTGGAATTTAATTATTTCAAAATTAAACTTTTAATCCAAATATTTAAATTTCAAAACTTGAGGGCAAGTTTTGAAACATTTCAAAACTAACTAGATCAAAATTCAAATAAATAATTAAACAATTAATTATGGTGATTATCTAATTTTGACCTAATCCAATTTTATGCAAGATAATGATCAAATAAATTTAATTAATCAACATTTATCATATAAGGAATTAATTAATCAATTAATTTGAAAATATCTTTTATTTTGGCAAGGATAATCATCCAATATTCATAAAATTCGTATTTTATCAGTTAAAAACAATTTGGTAATTATCCCACAGCAAAATAGGCATAAAATCCCGAAAATCCCTCTATCTGATAGCCCCCGACTCGCCGAGTCCCCTTATGGACTCGTCGAGTTCATCCTACTCGTCGAGCCCACTTTGGGACTCGCCGAGTCTGTCAGTCAGGGGGCCAAAAAATCGATTTTCAAGCAAGAATGAAAACATAAAGCATCAAATACAACAGAAGCCAATCAAGGCTCTGATACCACTGATGGGTTTTATACAAAAGAACAATCCTATGTGCTAATACAAAACCCTAAAGCTTGGCTCTAGGCTTCTCTATTGTACATGCAATTCATCCAAGACTTGAAACCCTAATCTAGCATACATAGAAATCGAAATCTGCAATGAACTAGTTTAGATGATACCTTTTCTTTGATTGCAAGATTCCTTTGATCTTCAAGAAGCTTAGTGTCATAAGTGTAACACCTCTAATGGCTCACAAACACCACAAGCAATAGAATGATGTATAGGAGAGAGAATGAGATGCAAAAATTGGCTCCAAGCTTCCAAGGAATCAAGTGGCGGATTTTGCTAGCCCTAAGGGTCCTTATATACTTGAGCTTCTAGGGTTTCAGTCAAAAACCCTAATTGGATGACTTAGGCCCTAAGTAACTTAAGAACCTTCTGGAATAAGGCCCCCTTGGACGATTTCAAGAGGGATTCCTCCTTGTATTCGTCCAACCCTTAATCCATAAGGATTCTCAACCCAATATCAACTATCACACAATTGACAGTTGTAGTCCCTTTTTATAATTAATGTCTTTTAGCCACAGAATTAATTCTCAATTAATTCTTGTCTAATATTAATTAAACTATATGATTCCTCTTTTAATATATTATTCATATAATATATTAATAAACTATAATAACCTCTCTTTCTCCATAAATCATCCTATCAAGTTTCTTTGGTGAAGGCAACCCAAAAGGACCATGCATAACTGGGTCAAGTACATACCAAATATAGTTACGGGCTTATACACTAATCCAACAGCTTTGTGGTAACAACCTGTAGAGCTGTATGTTATCTGTGCTTGTTGGTTATCATCTATGGAGTACCCTTAGGGACTATATGTGGTCATGTAGGATAGCCTGAGAACTCCTGGTCTAGGTTCTCTTGCCTGTTCCTTGTTTGGTTGTGGCTTTAGAGTATGATCATCTGTTCGGGTGGCTATCTCACCTCTGGTTAATTATGGTTACACATTCTATGGAGGTTGGCTAGTAGCAGGACTATATGGGTCGATATATTGTGTTTGGTTTGAGTTGAGGCGATCCTGCTTTGTGTTATAGGCCAAGATACCCGGTGCGGGCCAGCTATAAGCCGTAGGCACAAAGGCTTGGGAAGAACGGTAGGGTTTTGGCTGTAGGCCAACAAATCCTGGATATTCCAGCCCGATGGCTGATTGGACATATTGTATATTGGCATTCCAACCTAAGGTATTCCATCCCAAGGATGAATGGACCCGGAGGTTGACTGAGCTTGGGGTATTTTAACCCGATGGTTGACAGGACCCAACATGTTTGATTGTATTTGTGATCTGTTTATATGGTCGTATTTTGGGGGAAACTCACTAAGCTTTATGCTTATCCAGTTGTTTATTATTTCAGGTGTCATTGGTGTCTATGGGAAGGCGAAGACAGGACTATACACACGTATCAACAACATTAAGGATTCTGCATATTCTATAAAACTCTGATTTTAATAAATGTAATTTGGAATAAATGATTTTCTTAAATAATGGATAAATAAATTGGGAATTTTACCTTAATAAAAAAATTATGTTGTGAAAATGGGACTCTACAATCGCTACCGGCCTCTCAACATAAGTCAGATGCTCATCGACTTAAATATCATCCAAGGGGACCACTGCCTCATCGTCCAATATGCACTTCCGCAACTGCAAAACATGGGAAGTGTTGTGGATCTGACTAAGCTCACTCAACAAATTCAATCGGTATGCAACCCTGCCTACCCTGGCGATTACACGGAACAGTCCAATATACCAGGGGCCCAATTTCCCCCTCTTTCTGAAGCGTATCACACCCTTCCAGGGTGAGACCTTCTGTAGTACCATATCACCGACCTGAAATTCCAACTCTGATCGGTGTCGGTCGGCATAAATCTTCTGCCGACTCTAAGTTGTCTGCAATCTCTGCTTGGTCTGCTGAATAAGCTCCTTGGTCTGAAGGACCACCTCAGTCCTTCCCATGACTCTGTGACCAACCTCCCCCCAAGAAAATGGGCTACAACACCTCCGACCATATAGGAGCTCAAAAGGTGGGGCACCAATGTTGGAGTGATAACTATTATTGTAGGAGAACTCCACAAGAGGTAGGTAGGAATCCCAACTCCCAACAAAATCTATAACACAAGCCTGAAACATATCTTCAAGCATCTGTATGGTCCGCTCAGTCTGGTCGTCGGTCGGCGGATGATAAGCAATGTTGAAATGTAGCTTTGTGCCCAGTTCCTCGTGGAACTTTTGCCAGAATCGACAAGTGAACCGGACATCTCGTTCTGAAACAATGGAGACCGGAACCCCATGACGAGCAACAATCTCCCGAACATACACATCAGCCAACTTTTTATCCGAAGAGCTCTCTCGGATGGCCAAAAAGTGGGCACTATTGGTTAATCGATCCACGATGACCCAAATAGCATCAAAACCCTTGGCATTCTTCGGAAACTTGGTGATAAAATCCATGGTGATATATTCCCACTTCCACATGGGAACCTCCAAAGGCTGCAGCTTTCCATGCGACCTATGAAGCTCGACCTTGACCATCCTACATGTCAAGCACCTCTCAATGTACCAGGCTATCTCCCTCTTCATACACGGCCACCAGTAACTTGATCTCAAATCCCGATACATCTTAGTGGCTCACGAGTATATAAAAAATGAGACTTATGTGCCTCCTCCAACACTATCTTCCTGATCCCACCAGAAATTGGAACCCAAACCTGACCGCGCCGAGTCAACAACCCCCGACCATCGGTGAAAAACCTATCGATCTCGCCCATGATCCTCTCCTGCTTCCAGTTCTCCTTCCTAACTCCCTCTACATGTACCTCTTTGATCAAATCCAAAAGTTGAGAATCAACAGATATCCTCACACACATATCCCCAGCTAAAGGTCCAACTAACTTGCGGCTCAAGGCATCCGCTACCACATTCGCCTTACTCGGATGGTAAAGGATCTCGCGGTCATAGTCCTTGACCACGTCCAGCCACCTGTGCTGCCTCATGTTCAGTTTTGGCTGGTCCGTAAGATATCACAAACTCTTGTGATCCATGTAAACGGTACAACGGACCCCATATATATAATGTCTCCAAATCTTGAGGGCAAGCACCACTGCCCCCAACTCCAGGTCATGAGTAGGATATCATGCCTCATGCGGCTTCAGCTGCCGTAAAGAATAAGCAATCACTCATCCCCTCTGCATAAGGACCGCCCCAAACCAGTGATGGATACATCACAAAACACCATGAAATCCTTGACACCCTATGGAAAGGTCAACACCGGGGACTCACATAACCATTGTGGCAGCGTCTTAAAAGCAACCTGTTGCTCAGGGCCCCATCAAAAATCCACTCCCTTCCTCATCAGACAAGTGAGGGGTACAACAATCTTGGAGAAATCTTGGATAAATCTCCGATAATATCCCGCCGAATCCAAGAAACTCCTGATCTCTAAGGGAGATTTCGGAACCTCCCACTGCATCACGACCTCGATCTTGGTCGAATCGACCAAAATCCCGTTTTTGTTAACGAGGTGTCCCAGGAAGGGGACCTCTCGTAACCAAAACTCAAACTTCGAGAACTTGGCATACATTCGTTCTCCCCTCAACACTCCCAAAAGCTCTCTAAGGTGCTCCTCGTGCTACTCTCTGGTCTTGGAATATACCAGGATATCATCAATAAACACAACAACTGATCGGTCGAGCATTGGCCTGCACACCCGATTTATTAAATCCATAAACACCACAAAGCGCATTGGTGAGCTAAAATGGCATCACCACAAACTCGTAATGCTCAAAACGAGTCTGGAATGCTGTCTTTTCCACATCCTCCTCTCTCACTCTCACCTGATGATATACAGACCTCAGATCGATCTTGGAGAACCAAGATGCACCCTGCAACTGATAAAAGAGGTCATCAATCCGCAAAAGGGGATAACAAATCTTCACCATCAACTTTTTAACTCCCGGTAATCGATGCATATCCGGTGTGAACCATCCTTCTTCTTGACGAACAGTATCGACGCTCCCTAAGACAAACTATTCGGTCTGATAAACTGCTTGCCTAACAGCTCCTGAAGTTAAGAGGACAACTCCTGCATCTCGGGTGGTGCCAAGCGGTACGACGCCTTGGCAATCGGATCCGCACCTGGAACTAGATCAATCCTGAACTCAAGCTGCATCTCGGGAGGCACACCGGGAAACTCCTCTGGAAACACATCAGCAAACTCCCTGGCAATTGGCACCTCTGAAACCAAATTTTGCTCCCATACCCGAGTATTAACCATATATGCAAGATAACCCATACACCTATGCTGACTATACTATCAAGCCCTAGCTGTCGAACAAAACCCTGATCCAACCCTAGTACCCTCTCTGTAGATAACCATTTCTCCCCCACTTGGGGTTCAACTATCACTCGCTGACCCTCCCAATCGATCATGTCACCAAACCTGCTCAGCCAATCCATCCCCACTATCACGCATACATCCCCATGGGGATAAGGATCAAATCTATCGGATAAGGCACCCCGAAGATCTCCAGTACACAACCCTGATACACTCTGGATGCAGAAACCCCATGTTCGTTGGCAATAGAAACCCACAACGGACACTGTAAATCCTCAATATGCATATCAAATTCCCCACTGAACGCCTGGGATACAAAAGACCAGCTCGCACCTGAGTCAAAAAAGCTCAAGATCAAGCAAGGAGTTCACTAGGAAGGTACCGAACAAAATCATAACCATAAGCATATCATAAATAACTCAACATAATATAAATAGAAACAAACTGGTGACGACGTTTTGCGCTTCCCTGGCCTCCTCTGTTGTGAGCAAAAAAAGCGTGACCTCGAGCCCTTGGGGGATCCACCATGCTCTGGCTCCTATCAGTGATCCTCAGAGTAGCCGATGACGGAGCCTGAGCCGGTCTATCAAGAAGCAAGGGACAGTTGGCCTTCACATGGACCACCTGGTCATAATGATAGCAAATCCTGGTGTTTGGTGTTGGAGCCTGTTGTCGGTAGTCCATTGCAATTTTGCCCTGCCTGCCACATTTGTGGCATCCAGAAGAAGATCGACAAGCACCATCATGAACCTTGCGGCACTTGCCACAAGTGTGGCCCCTCTGACTCCCATATCTTAAATCAACGGTCTTAAACCACTTCTTTGCAGGCTGCGAATGCACCGGGGCCTTCCTCTGCTCCCTCGTCTTGAGCTCCATATCGATCTCCTACCGCCTAGCGGCCTCCTACAACTCCACCAGTGTACCATTATGCTGTATAGACACAAACAGGTGGATGTACCTCTTAAGCATGCTTAAGTACCGGGTCATCTGAGCTTGCTCAGAGGCAGCAAAATCGGGGTAAAACATAGCTCTCTCTGTAAACATCTCGGTGATCTCCGTCACCGAGTCGGTCCCCTGTCTCAGATCCAAATACTCCTGAGCTAGCCTCTCCCGCTCCACCAATGGAACATGCCTCTAGCGGAACATCTCAAAGAACTGCTCCCATGATACTGCAACCCACTGCTCTGGAGTGTATGAACTAATAATCAGTCTCCACCAATCCCTCGACCCCGGCCTAAGATGGTTCAGATTGTACTTGACCTTCTAGCCAGCTGGGCAGGAGCAAGTAAAGAAACATCCCTCAACATCTGACAGCCACCTAATGGAAATGATCGGATCCTGAACCCCGTCAAACACTGGGGGCTTCATATTGTCGAAGTCCCGATACTAGAAAGCTCTCCCAGTGTTAATCCCTACAGGAGCGACGACTGCGGTGGCTGCAGCAGCAGCAACCTCAGAAAGTACAACGTATCGATCATCAAAGAACTCCATCATGGCAGTCTTGATAGACCCAAAAAACCCCGGTATCTGCCCCCAGAAAATATAAACAACCTCATAATGAATCATGTCCCCAACCCGGTCCTCAGTCAATCCCGACCTATCCTGGCCACCCGCTCCTGGTCCTGATCCTGACTCGAATTTCCTCATAACCACCATACTGAAAATAAACCAAAGAGATATGAGATAAAACACATATCACACCATAGGAACCAATCCTCATCAAGACCCTAGGGGTTGTGACTTCCCTGTTATGCGTATGGGTCTTGTGCTTCCAGTAGTACGGGCCCATACTACCTTCCGAACCTACCCGTATTTGTCTTAGAAGATCATCAAAACAACCCTAACAACACTCACTAGAATACGCATACAACCTATTCTCACTTCCTAGAGAAAGGCTAGACCTTCCTCAACTGGCCGGCTGACCCCACATAACTCATCCATGAAACTTCCACTAACCCTGTTGCAATCGTGTATGCTAATCATACATAACACTGGATCCTATAGGTAGTCGAATACTTGATTCTACCTTAAGCCCACAACCAAACAAGGAACAGGAAATAACGCCAAATCAAACATTCTCAGGCTATAAAATCTTAGTTATGTACAATTTTGATGCATCCACTAAACAGCTACAATAATGATGTCAATTTCATATAAGGAAGAACCCTAGGCTATCAGGCATCATATAATCAATCAATTCTATCATGCAATTCATGAAGATCCCTAGCCTATCACTAGCATGATTTTATAACATAATATCAAATAACAGTGTGGTAACTTGGGGTCTACTTACTAGCTCCGGCTGATCATACACATCACATCCTTTCTTGATTATTTTTGAAAACAATTTTGAAAATCATTTTTAATACCAAATTGCTCAAACCAAGGCTCAAACCAAGGCTCTAATACCAAATTGTAACATCTAAAAAATCACAACCAATTTAAACTTTTCAAAACAACACATTTACTAATAAAAGTGTTTACAAAACCATTGTTTCCAAAACATTATTTAAAATTAGAGTCTCCCAATATTAACAACATAAAACCTAAGATGTGTACGGTCACGCCTTCGCCTTGCCATGGTCCTCTGAAGTACCTGAAACAAAACTAAAATTGTAAGCCAACGCTTAGTGAGTTCCCCCAAAGTACCACCAAACAATACACATATCATATACAAACAAGCATGTTGGGTCGGATCAGTCATCAGACTGGAATACCCATGGGTCGACAACCATCGGGCTGGATTACCCCTGGCCCAATCATTCATCAGACTAGAATGCCAATATACAACAGGCCCACTCAGTCATCAGAATTGAAAACCCATATACAGCGGGCCCACTCAGTCATTGGACTGGAATACCCTCGGGTCCACTCAGTCATCGGACTGGAATACCCCCCGTCTGTTAACTTACGCACATAGCAGTAATGTCTCAACCCAACACCATATGTCGACATATAACAGATAACAAACATATTCAACAGACAGATAAACATGCATACAGAAATCACAGGTAGTCATATAGATCTACTGGTCTACACATATCAACAAATATCATATAATCATATAGATTTACCCTATACTCAACATATCATCAATCAAAGTATAACATGATAACAATCAAATTGGGCCGGTCTTGGTGCCTTCGAGCCACAAGTACAGTAAGGAAAACTCACCTTACAGATTGACGAAAAGATGATCAATACTTTGCTCCAACTACCGACTCAACCTAAATCCTAAATATCAAAACATTATCCATTAATAATATTTTCCCCAAAATACCCTTGGTCAAAGCTGGTCAAAGTCAACCAGTCAACCGAGTCAACACAGTCGAATCAACTCAACCAAGTTGACTCATGCTTCGTACGCGGGCGTACTCCAGAGGTACGTAGGGCGTACACACATGCCCGAGGCATCGGGGCCAGATCTGCGTACGAGCAGCATACCCTGCGGTACGCCCAACGTACGCAGTAACCCTCCACTTAGCCTATTAAGCATTTATTTCTTCGACTTAACACGTCCAAATTCAGATTCAAGGCTAAAATACCATCATAAGTCATAATGTTTCAAACTTTTTAACTTTGCATGTCCTTTAAGTGCTTAAACACAAAATCTCAACATCTTAATGCATTAAGATCTTCTATAGCATGAATGGAGTAAAACCAACCATCAATACCACATCTTTATAACTTAAGACCCCCCATAAGGTCTGAAAGGACGATTTATTGGGTTAAGAGCATGCCCTGCTCAAGAATCACCATATTTGGGACCAAAAGTGCCCTAAAAGAAGAAATGGCTAGATCTACAAGATGGAGTGATCAATTTGTGAACTTTATACCTACTGGAGGTTGCTAACAAGATGATAATCTTAGATCCAAGATGCTTCCAAGCTCCAAGCTCTTCTCACCACCTTCTTCTTCTTCAAGAAAACTACCAAAGTACACCAATGGGCTCAAAATGAACTCTTCTCACCTAGGGTTTACTTGGGGTCGATTTTCACGGAGGGAGGCTAGTGAGGGAATGAGAAATGAGAGATAATGATGTTTATATACGGACCAAACCCTAAAAATTAGGGTTTTCATTTTCTCTAGTACTCCCCGCATACGAGGTGTACACCCAGCGTACTAGGGCGCACCCTAGTATGCCTAGCGTACACAACGTACGTTCAACGTACTAATCCTAGTCCAAATTACCATTTTGTCACTATGGGCCATTTTGTACTCTTTCATATAATCAGGGATTGAAATGCATTATTTATTTTTGCATAGTGTCAATATTGAAAATACCTCAACATCGGGATGTTACATTTCGTCCTTAATTACTTCAAATACTTAGGCTCAAAATTTAGTGCATGAAAAATCGTGTCACCTTGAGAGCTGGTTAATGTTTTTAGAATATACGCGTTGACGCGATTCCAAAAATATAAACTTCGTAAAAATCCGACTTAGTGTGGAAGAGATGATTTTTTTGGTAAATAAAAATCTACCGCACATAAAAAGTTACAACGTCAAAACTACGAGAAGAACGGTCGACTTTTGGCAGAAGTCACCAAAAGGAGAAATGTAGTACTACTCATAGTAGGAATTTAAGACAAAGAACATCTAAAATGGAAACAATATGTGAGAGTTATGATTTTTTTATAAAATCATAACGGTTATAAAATATAGCTAAAAGTGAAAAGGACACGTGGAAGCTCCCTATGGCTCACGCGTAATTACACGGTGTGCACTCGAAAACGACTATAAATAGAAGGTTCCAACATTTCAGTTCCTCACACCTCAAAACACACATCTCTCTCACTCGATTTCGTTTCTCTCATTCTCGAGCACCTCCCGAGTTTTGGACTTTCGAATTCTACCCTACATTAACGGTTTCACATATCAAGGGCGAGTTCACGACCCCACTTTATTGTTTTCAAACTTTTTACCCCCGGGGGGGATGCATGTTATAAACTATCGTTTTTCATAAATTTTACTGATTGTATAAACTTAGTAATATGATTATGCCTAGAACATTAGGATGATATTATGCCCGGTAGATATCCTGCGAACTTTTAGGGATAATATTAAGCCTAGTTGTTATGCTGATCACATTGATAAAAAATGCCACACCTAGTTGTTACGCCGACCCATTGCTAGGAAATGCTTTTTCTCTAGACATCGCTATTTCCAACCTTTGGATATGCTTAGTACCTAATGATTACTTTGCTCAAATACCTCGGCTACGCAAAACACTCTGACTTAGTTATATATATGTATGAGATAATATATATATATATATATATATATATATATATATATATATATATATATATATATATATATATATATATATATAATACAAGAACGAACAACAACACGATCAACCAGGTGAGGCACCCATATACAAGTATTAGATGAGACACGATTCACCCTCTAGCTGAATGACCTTTAGCTGTAAAGCCCCAGGCCTATAATCATTAATATTAAGTGAGCGGGAAAGATATGTATAGATCTATACGGAGTTGACACATCCCCCTGTGGTTGCTAGCTACAACCCAATGGCAGTCGGTGAATCCATAACTTTCTAAACACGAACGATGTCTGAAGGAGCGTCGAGATACTAGACGGACGACAACAACTAGTCACAACTGGATCATGGAACTCATCGTAACATTGTTTAACTAATCTATCTAAAAACCACTACTAGGAAATTAACCTAAGAAAGTAGAGATAGAACACCACTCAAGTGTGTGAGTTTAGGAAAACCACAGCGCTGACATAACCAACTCTACAAAACCTTTCAAAGAATACAAAACCTATGAACTCACCAACATTATGTTGACCTTTCAAACCACATGTATGCTTAAGAGAATGAGTCCGGAAGAAGATGGGCAAGATTTAGGTAATGCAGTAGGAGGCCTATGTGTTTTATTAGGAGGCCTATGTGTTTTATATTACTTAATGAATAAAAAGTAATGTATGTATAACATCTGTGTACTATTTAATATGACTTTGTATCTATGATCCAACATCCCTACGTTGCACAGCCCGACGTTTCGTCCGTCTGCCGGGGGTGTGACACCGAACACCATGATAACGAGTAAACATTATGAGTTAGCAATGACATTCAAGAAATTTACATTGTGAGTAACGATTAAACTAGTTATCAGTGGGTGAAACATCTTTACACTTTCATGTTCGGATGCATTCGTGCAAGGCTATGAGTATACACGTTTGGAATTAAGATAATAGATGAACTTCGTACGGGTGCGATATATACAAGTATATCTTTATAATTTTTGTATTACACCGATCTTGTCTCAATGATTATATCTATGTATATATAACAATGTTCTAACCTTTATGTTGCTCACTAAATCTTCAAGCCTAACTTTGTATTGTTTACTATGCTTCACATGCTAATACTTTAACGATATATGATAAATGGAGATTAAAGATGCTAGACGAGTAATTGAAGATGTTACACCTTTATTTTGGGAATAACTTATCGCGTACTTTTACTCGTGGATTGTAATGGTCTTAGATGATGACATAACACCCTTTTGTTGGTTTATGTTTGCTATTGTACGAGCATGAACCAAGTATTTGGCACCTTTATGAGGTATTTTCCTAATCATGTTAGTACAATGCTATTTCCAGGATGTCCTTTTACAAGGAATGTTCTATTACCATCCTTCTCAAGTAGAAATAATATCTATTGTGCTACACTCATCATGAAATCTGAATACTCCCATAGTTAAATTGAAGCATAATTATAAACATTCCAAAGTTCTTTTTTATGTCGTACTTATTAGTTCAAATGTTGGGTTCAAAGGTTGGTCTTGATGTTCTATGATAATGTGCTAGTTAGTTCCTTCAGACTAAAGTAGTAAATATTTTGTATTTTGTAATAGTTAAGGATGTTGCTATGATATATAGAGGACATGGCTACACTTGGCTCGAAAGTAAATAAAGAGAAGATGAGAAAAGGGCCAAACTTTTCATTGTGAGGAAAGCGACAAGGTCCCACCTTCCAAACCAAACTACAGAGTACAGACCTCTCTTTCTCTTTCTCTCTCCTTGCACTTTTTGCTCTTTTCGTGATATTTTATTTTGGTGTTTTCTGTTGTCAGATATCTTCTTGCAAAACAACAGTACTCCAAACACCTACCTCACACACAACGCAGAGATATTAACAAGGAAAAGAAACTCTTGAAACCTCTCATCCCTAACTTTTTAGGGTTTTCAAAGTCGGCAACAGAACCAATTTGCTTTGATCTTTGCTTTCTGGGTTTACAATCTTGGTAAGCTTTTTCTGGGTTTTGTTTGTTTTTGCTCTACCAAAATGGGTTTTTCTGGGATTTCTTCTATTTATTCTTAATCCATGGATTCTGGGTTTGAGTCGCTGATTCGAACCATCTGTTTCTTTCGAAAAAAATCCAATTTTTTGGGTGAATTTGAGTCTTTTTGGGTTTTTGTTATCTCCCCTGGTTTTATTTTGATGAACAGAGTTTTCTTGTTTCTTCAGATTACTGTTTGAATTCTAGATGCACAAAACCCTCCTCAATCTGGACACGTTAAAAAGATGTTAAATTCGAATTTTTTCAGAATCCATTTGTGTTGATAGATTGTTCTTGAATTCACCCTTATCAATACCCAAGAACACATACATAATCATTAAAGTATTTGCTATTTTAGTCAAATTACAAAGATTCCAAATCCCTAATCCAGTTTCTCATTTGTTTGACACAGATTGCTTCACCAGTTCATTAAATCCGATAAAGATTTTCCAATAATGGGTTACGATTGCGATTACTGTCGCGAGGCAAGATCGATGGTGTATTGTCGATCAGACGAAGCTTACTTATGTCTATCGTGTGATCGGAATATTCATTCCGCAAACGCATTATCAAAACGCCATTCAAGAACACTCATATGCGATAGATGCAATTCAGAACCAGCATTCGTTAGATGCGTCGATGAAAAACTCTCACTTTGTCAAAAATGTAACTTGGAGGGTCACACCGGTTCTAATTCCGATTCCGTTAGCCATTGTCGGCAAACGTTAAATTGCTACTCCGGCTGCCCATCGGCGGTTGAACTATCTTCCATCTGGTCGTTCATGTCAGACTCTCCATCTGTTCTCGGCTCCACTTGTCAACAGGAAATGGAGTTAATGTCCATCGCCGACGACAAAACCGATCAAGTTTTATCTTGTTCGATTGAGCGAGACGATTTGCAGAAAGGAATCAACTCAAATTACAAAAACGATCCTGATCCTTGTTCTACATTCAAGGTAAATCGAATTGGGTTTTTTCAATTTCTACAGTTTTTGAATTCAAAATCGTAACTTGAATTCAAAATCGCAGATTTCATCTACAAAAGACGCATTCTATGATGATTTCAACATGGATGAAACTGATTTAAGCATCGAGAAATATGAAGTACTGTTTGGCGATGGATACAACGACCCAGAACATCTATTCGCAAACGATGGAATCGATAGCTTATTTGGAACTAAAGAAACCTCAGTCGCTGAATCCATGTCTCACAATTCACATGCTACAAAGGTAATTATATACTTGTAATTTCTTCTTTAAAAATTCTTTATTATGAATATTTCTCATACTTATATTTTTTTCTTAAAGGGAGATGATGTTCATGTTCGACCCACATGCAGTGCAGCTTCATTTGAATCATTAAGAAGCTGCAAAACAGAACCAAACGTTTGTTATAAACCACATTCCACTATTTCATTTTCAAGCCTCACTGGAGAAAGCAATGCAGGTGATTATCAAGATTGTGGGGCTTCATCTATGCTTCTCATGCATGAGCCACCCTGGTGCACCCTGGCTCACGATAGCACCACCCCTTCAGGTATCAGAAACGATGCGGTTCTTCGTTACAAGGAAAAAAAGAAAACCCGAAAGTGAGTAAATGATCAAGTTTCATGAACATCTTTTGAAATAGTTTTTTTTATGGATTAAAATGATTAATATTTGTTATCTTTTTTTTTGGTTAGATTTGAGAAGACAGTGAGGTATGCTACACGAAAGGCAAGAGCGGATGTTAGAAAACGTGTGAAAGGGCGTTTTGTGAAAGCTGGTGATGCGTATGATTATGATCCCATGAGTCAAACGAGAAGCTATTGAGAATTTGAGACTATATATATATATATATATATATATATATATATATATATATATATTATATATCTACACATATATATACACGTTTTTGATCATGTATCTAAGGCCATGTTTGGAAAAAAATAAGATAGCTTATTGTAATTTAGTGTTTGGTAAAAGAATAAAAGTAGTTTATTGTAGTTTATAAAGTAGCTTATAAACTAGCTTATAAGCTAGTTTGCCAAACGGGGCCTAAGTCTTTCAAGGGAAGAAGATTGGTTGGACCAATCGAAGACCGAGGGAAAAATCAAGATTTGCCATGAAAGATGGGATCTTGATTTTTGACATGATCTACCAACAAAAAGGAGTAAATTTCTGATACCCTTTAAGAAAGGGATGAGATGAAGATGCTTGTAATATTACATAGTGATTATCGATGTATTGACATAAGCAAAGAATTTGGAGTGATAAAAATGTTATGTTTATGATTGGTATGTACATAATGAGAGATGTTTGTAATCGATATGCGGATTAGGGTTTGATTGTAGTTCTTTTAGATTGCTTTTGTGTTTTGTAGTATTATTTTAGAAAAAGTTGACGATGAGTTTCTTCTTATGCTGTTTGTTTACTTGTGTTTGTATGTAAGTACCATGAAAAAAACGAAAATCCATCAATTACAACAAAATAACCAAAACTCAAAGCACTCATTTCCGGGATGATTTCCTATATACCTTTAATAAATATTAAAATATCATATTTATCCAATAAAAAAAATTAAAATATCATATTTATCATTCATAAACATCAAAATATCATATTTATCTAAATCTTATTTTAATCTTTTTTTAAAAAAAAAATTATAATCTTTTTAAATCCTTATATTTATCAATTTACTATTATACTCTTCATAAATTTCTAATTCAACTTCAAACACCCATCTAAAAGAAAGTTGATTGATGTGATTTTTGAAACAAGAAGTGTGGTTCTTTGTTTGAGATCTTTGTTTGAGATCTCTGCATATAATATCAACGTTTTCACTATGGTTTTGTATAAAGAGGAAAATTGCAAAGTGGGTTTACAATTCAATTTGAATCAGATAAAACTTTGACAAGTGATCGATTTTAAGAATTAATTTGAGAAAGATTGGATTCACTGAACATTTAGTTCATTATTTTTACAGAAGTTTTAACAGTGCCAAAATTCAAAGCAAGATAGTTGCATATCATATTTTGATTATACTGAGATGTCTCGCAATCATATTGAACACTTTTGGTTTTGTTCCAAAAATCATCTCAAGTTAAACTTTTTATTATTGAATTTTTCACGATGATATTGAGCACATTCCTTGAGTGATTAATCAAGGAATGCTAGAGAATTTATGAAGAGTATAATAGTCCATTACTAAAACTAATATATAATTTTTTTATAAAATGTTAAAAAAATTAAACTATTTTAGGCAAATATGATATTAAATTTATAAAAAAATAAATATGTTATTTAGACTTTTGTTTGGTAAATATGATATTTTGATGTTTAAAAAAAATCTATATCAAATTCTTTAATGTTAATGACCATGAAAAAAAAAGTTATAAATGATACAATATAATAACAACTTTTAGAAGTCCATTTTTTTCTCTAAATATACAATGTGGTAGAGATGCAGAAAATCACGCCAAAACCAGTTATGGGCTACAAGGTTACATACTAAACCGGCAGATGAGAAAACCGGCCCATGCTAATCCTAAGAATCTAATCCATTATATCCGTACTTGGCAATCCTCTCTTTGAGTATTAAACCTTCAATAAATCGAGCCAAGCTCTCAAGGCCTACTTAAACCTATTCTTTTGAGAAAACTAGTTATACATAATTTAATTTTAACTGCAGTCAAATAAATATTTAATTTATTTGATTATACATTATAGAAAGAATTATAAAGCACAATTTATATCTAAAAAATACAACATTTGTCTTCGTCTTGGTCTTCTTTAATTTTGGACTGAATATTTTTGATTCAACCTCTCAAAGACTTTGTAGCAGATAGAAAATCACAAAATTAGGGAAAAGTTTTTGTTGCAATTAGAGTTTACTTTACATGCATGAGAAATTAATTATGGATGTAAGAAGGATTAGGATAAAGTTCACATAGTCTGGAGTATCTTATTGGGCTCGTCGCATAAAGCACTTAATGAGAAAAAGAATTTTTTTGATGTGTTTTAAGGATATAGGATACATTATGTGAAACATTTTGATCTATTTTACATGATTTCTGGATGAATGATGCTATTTGTTTCTTTTTCTTCTTTGATTTAATACATCACATTGATTGCAACATTTTGATATAGTTTAAGGCTATAGGATGCATAATGTGAATCATTAGGATTGTAATGAACCATGAAGTTGAGAGAAATGAGCTTAGGCAATCTCCAACAAACTTTTGGTAGGTTGGTTAGTATTTGATCCGCTTTTACAACACGGATTCAAGGTAACCTTACTTAAAAACTCAATTTAGTTATAATCAGGGTTGATCCTTTGATTTTCTAAGGCATATGAGAAAAATAAAAAATTCTCTAAATATATTTTTTGTATATATAAACAAAAATCATTGATAAGTCAATAAGTTATAAAATTAGTCAAAACAAAAATTGTCATTATCCCTCTTAATATGTCACTAATCCGTTGCTAATACTAATATACATAAAAAATCGGGCCCTTAAACGACACGGCATGTGCGGTCGCACGCCCTGCAAATAGCTAGGGCCTGGTTATAATATAAACTTTGGATATATGTGGGCTGCTGTTTGGTTTCCTTGTGTGCATTTGTTTCTTATGTCCAAATTGACCAAAACCATTTTTTTGGTAAGTTTTAATATGATGAAAATTCCGGTTCAAAGTCGAGATTAAAGAGAGATTTTGCATTGTTCGTTTGAATATTAATAATTAACTATGTTGAAATAAACCTTGGAAGATCCATGCAAATCAAACAAGAATTAAATAGTTTCAACACAAAATTATGTATTTATGTCATGACCTTGAATTCTCGATTTTTAAGGCCATCATCTTAGTGATTTCTATTACTCAAAACTGAAAATACCATGTCTAGAAAACACCAAGACCGAAATCAATATGTATAGTAAGCACTAGGACCAAAATCAACACCATACAAGCCCACTAAGGCCGAAAACACACCCTAAGGATCCACTAAGGCCGAAAACACCATGGGAAGGGCTTAAGACCGAAATCAATTACTTAAAGTCAAGCCTAGGACCGAAATCACATGTGATTCCGGTTATACTAGGGTGCTTTAAAGGGTTTTCGGCCAAATAAAGGAGATTTGAAGTGTTGACTTTAGGATTTGATGTCTAACCCCTTTTCCGATACGAGCCACAGTATCCTAAGCAATTAACCACCAAATATCCATGTATTAACCCACAAATAACCAAGTTAATATCCCCCGTATAATCAAGTGGAAACACTCTTCCATTCACTTCTCATTCACGGCAGTAAACACATTCAAGAAACCCCACTTCATTTCCCTTAGCTATCATTTCAAGTTCACTAAAAAAGAAGGCCAAGATCTTCCAAGTTCAACCATTCTCCAAGTTCATCCTTAGACTTAGGTAAGCAATTTCGAAATTTCCTAGTGATTTATCATATTCTCGTGTAAACTTCATCATTTTTACACACATTATCGTGTGTGAAACCCTTAGGAAAAATCACACCTCCAAGAGGTCCATCAACTTCACTCAAGAAGCTAGGCTCGAAATCTTCATCTTCTCCCTTCAAAACCATCCACAAAATCAACTCAAGGTGAGCTTCATACCCCCATTTTTCGAGTTTTCATGCTTTTAGGGGGGAATACAAGTCAAAATATGTTTGTCTTATGGATATTTGCATGCTTCACTCTTATTATTTGAATATGGTATAATAGTTGTATAAAATGTAGATATCACCACTCTTTTTACACAAAATTCGTATAATATGAGGTTTGGTATGCAAAGATAACAAAAACATAACTCATTTTATAATAACAAACATCAACAGGAAAAATATGAGTAGTACAAACTACAAGTTTTTTTTGGTAATTTTTACTAAAAATAGCTTTTCTAGTAAAAATTGTTATATTTTAGTCAATTCTGTTTTGGTGGGTTAAAACTCAAGGATATTATGTTTTAATAACATATATTAACACTAGACAAGAATTCGACTTTATATTTATATAAAAGTTTATATAAATACTCTACACAAAAACATACAAGGTAAACTATAATTGGTATAATTTGGGTGTCACAAAACCACATTTTCACAATTTTTCAATGGTATAATTATTTCATTATACAAGAAAAAGGGAGTCGTAGTTCACGTAAATCTGTTAATGCTCTAGTGAGACATTCTCTCCACCGTACCTACCTAGCGTACACTTTAAGTCCAGAGTCTCCTGGAGGAAGAGCGAGATAGTTGTGTATAGATCTATACGGGATTGACAACCCACACCTCAGCTGTTCGCTACAGTTAGACCGGAAAGTCTAGGGTGACAAATATCTACCGATTCCGACGCCTGAAGAACGTCGTTCAGGCATAACAGTCATAGTAAGCATGGTTATAATAACTCACATAGTGATTAACTGTACTATTTGGTTTACGAGAAGCTTACACCTTATTAGTTTTATAACATAATAAAACTACATACTATCTTACAGTACAACATTTCTTACATTTATGGTCTTAGGGTTTAAGACTACAGTTCATACATAAGAAAATATAGGATTTTCTGGGAACATACACTATCATTTTACAAGGAAAAGATACAAAAGTCATACATACATTTTTAGTCTTGAATATAAGACTTACAACCCATTTTTATAGAAAATATCAGATTTATGGAAGTACACGGAACCATTTTTAAAATACCATTACAAACACTTTTCATACAAAAATGCTTGTGAACTCACCAACTTAATTGTTGACGCTTTTCAAAATCACTTGTATTCTCAGGGAACCAGTAAACAAGTATCCAAACCTTTTGAGAACAGGAGTTGCAAGATCATGGATTTTTACTTTTCAGTTAATTGTTGGTACTTTTGAGCAAACACAGTATGTAAACGATATAAACTTGTATTCTCTATGTATGATGTTTGGGTTGCTATGATTCATTTATATTCAACTGTAGTGATGCTATACAATGACGTCATTCGCCCCCGGACATTTCCGCCGTCCTGGTTCGGGGGTGTGATAGATAATATAGATGATGAAATAAAATGACGAGAGGTTTCGATGTTTAAGCTGATTTAATCATCTAGCGGAGTATAAATGACAACCACTGACTATTCTAGACAGTCCAGTGGGTCGTTGGCAGGCTCTCAACCTGTAGGTGTTTGTGAATGTTGTGTTCACTGGTGTACTCCATCCCTCTCATGGTTTCCTTATTGACATATATTGCCGAGGAATCTCCTAAGCAGTGTTGTCTATCCTGATGAAAAATCTTTAGGCTAGGTCCCTTAAATTAGATACATTAGGGAAAGAAAGTGAGGATAACCTGAACGGGTAATCGAGTTGAATGATTTGATGAAATTAATAAATTTAATTATTGTGGGTGGAAAATTCTATGTGCTCACCAGACTCCCAAGTCTGACCCACTCAGTTTCTTGTATTACAGGTAGTGGCAATAGAGCACATGAGTGATGATATGATGAAATATCAATGGATTATAGGCCATTAGAATAATAGATGTTGTAAGGCCCGTACTACTTCTGTTTATGCTTTTGTACTGTATCGACAATGACATCCCAACGTTTTTAATAAAACGAAAATACATTTCTTTGGAAATGCTTTGATAATTTACTTATCATATTTTTTGGAACAATTCCGCAATATTATTCTTCAAAAAGATACTCTGGTTTTTAAATAAAGTATAAACAAATCGGTCTTTTCTGTCCATGAAATTGGGGATGTCACAATTAACATGAGTTGATTATGTACGGTCCGAACACCATGATAATGAGTAATAGTTATGAGTTAGTAATGACATTCTAGATATTTACATCGTGAGTAATGATTAAACTAGCTTCCGCTGGGCGAAACACCTTTACACTTGCATGTCTGGATGTATTCGTGATGTAGTGTAAGGCTATTAGTATACAAGTTTAGAATTAAAATAACAGATGAACTTCACATGGGTGCAATATTTACTAGTATTTCTTTATGAATTTTGTATTACACCAATCTTGTCGCAATGATTATATCTATGTATATATAACAATGTTCTAACATTTATGTTGATCACTAAGTCTTCAAGCCTAACCTTGTACTATTTACTATACCTCACATGCTAATACTTGAGCGATATCTGATAAATGGAGATTAAAGATGCTAGACGAGTACTTAAAGATGTTACACTTTTATTTTGGAAATAACTTATCTTATTCTTTTACACGTGGATTGTAATTGTCTTAGATGACGAAATAACACGCTTTTGTTGGTTTACGTTTGCTATTGTACAAGCATGAACCAAATATTTGGCACCTTCATGAGGTATTCTCCTAATCATGTTAGTAGAATGCTATTTTCATGATGTCCTTTTACAGGGAATGTCCTATTACCATCCTTCTCATGTAGAAATAATATCTATTGTGCTACTCTCATCATGAAATATGAATACTCCCATAGTTAAAATTGAAGCATAATTATAAACATTCCACACTTCTTTTCTATATCGTACTTGTTCAAATGTTGGGTTTATAGGTTGGTCTTAATGTTCAATAATGATAATGTCCTGGTTAGTTCCTTAGAACTAAACTAGTAAAACTTTAGTATTTTGTAATAGGTAAGGATGTTGCTATGATATATAGAGGACATGTCTACACTTGGCTCAAAACTCAAAAGTAAATAAAGAGAAGATTAGAAAAGTGCCAAACTTTTCAATGTGAGGAAAGCGACAAGGTCCCACCTTCCAAACCAAACTACAAAGTACGGACCTCTCTTTCTCTTTCATTCTCCTTGCACTTTTTGCCCTTTTCGTGATATTTTATTTTGGTATTTTCTGTTGTCAAATATCTTCTTGCAATATAAAGTGCTCCAAACACCTAGCTCACACACAACGCAGGGATATTAACAAGGACAAGAAACTCCTGAAACCTCTATCCCAAACTTTTTAGGGTTTTCAAAGTCGGCAACAGAACCTATCTGCTTTGATCTTTGCTTTCTCGGTTTTCAATCCTTGTAAGCTTGTTCTGGGTCTTGTTTGTTTTTGCTTTACCAAAATGGTTTTTTCTTGGATTTCTTCTATTTATTCGTAATACATGGATTCTGGGTTTCATTCACTGATTCGAACCATCTTTTTCTTTGAAAAAAACCAATTTTTTTTGGATGAATTTGAGTTTTTTTTTTTGGGCTTTTATTATCTCCCCTGGCTTTGTTTTGCTGAACAGAGTTTTCTTGTTTCTTCAGATTACTGTGTGAATTCTACATGCATAAAACCCTCTTCAATCTTGTGTCTGGACTCGTTAAAAAGATGTTAAATTTGAATATTTTCAGAAACCATTTGTATTGATAGGTTGTTCTTGAATCGACCCTTATCAATACCCAAGAACGCATGCAGATTACAGAATCATTAAAGTATATGCTATTTCAGTCAAATTACAAAGATTCCAAATCCCTAATCCAGTTTCTCAATTGTTTGACACAGATTTTGCTTCATCAGTTCATTAAATCTGATAAAGATTTTCCAAAAATGGGTTACGGTTGCGATTACTGTGGCGAGGCAAAATCGATGGTGTATTGTCGACCAGACGAAGCTTACTTATGTTTATCGTGTGATCGTTATATTCATTCCGCAAACGCATTATCAAAACGCCATTCAAGAACACTCGTATGTGATAGATGCAATTCAAAACCAGCATTCGTTAGATGTGTCGATGAAAAACTCTCACTTTGTCAAAAATGTAACTGGGACGGTCACACCGGTTCTAATTCCGATTCCGGTAGCCATTGTCGGCAAATGTTAAATTGCTACTCCGGCTGCCCATCGGCGGTGGAACTATCTTCCATCTGGTCGTTCATGTCAGTCGATAGTTTATTTGGAACTAAAGAAACATCAGTCGCTGAATCCATTTCTCACAATTCACATGCTACAAAGGTAATAATTAATATAGCTGTAATTTCTTCTTAAAATTCTTTATCATGAATATTTCTCAATTCTCATACTTATTTTTTGTTCTCAAAGAGATATGATGTTCAAGTTCAACCCACATGCAGTAATGCAGCTTCATTTGATTCATTAAGAAGCTGCAAAACAGAACCACCACACGTTTGTTATAAACCACATTCCACTATTTCATTTTCAAGCCTCACTGGAGAAAGCAATACACGTGATTATAAAGATTGTGGGGCTTCATCTATGTTTCTCATGGGTGAGCCACCATGCTGCACCCTGGCTCACGATAGCACTACTCCTTCAGGTATCAGAAACGATACGGTTCTTCCTTACAAGGAAAAAAAGAAAACCCGGAAGTGAGTAAATGATAAAGTTTCATGAACATCTTTTGAAATAGTTTTTTTAATGGATTTAAATATATGATTAATATTGCTCTCTTTTTTTGGGGTAGATGTGAGAAGAGAGTAAGATATGCTTCACGAAAGGCAAGAGCGGATGTTAGAAAGCGCGTGAAAGGGAGTTTTGTGAAAGCTGGTGATGCGTATGATTATGATCCCATGAGTCAAACCAGAAGCTATTGAGAATTTGAGACTATATATAGGCCTTAGATATATGGCCTTAAATAAGCTGGTGATGCGTATACTTATGATCCCATGAGTCAAACCGAGAATTTGAAACTATATTATTTAAGACCATATATCTAAGGCCTATGTTTGGAAAAAAAAAAAATAAGCTAGCTTATAATATAGTCTCAAATTCTCAATAGCTTCTAGTTTGACTTATGGGATCATAAGTATACGCATCATCAGCTTATTTAAGGCCATATATATCTAAGGCCTATGTTTGGAAAAAAAAAAGCTAGCTTATTGTAATTTAGTATTTGGTAAAGCAATAAAAGTAGTTTATTATAATTTATAAAGTAGTTTATAAGCTAGTTTGCTAAACACTACGTAAGTCTTTCAAGGAAAGAAGATTGGTCAAACCGAGGGAAAACTTAAAACAAGATTGGTTAGATCAATTGAAGACCGAGGGAAAAATCAAGATTTGCCATGAAAGATGGGATCTTGATTTTTGACATGATCTACCAACAAAAAGGAGTAAATTTCTTATACTCTTTTAAAAAAAGCATGTTGTGATAATCGGCATGATTTGTGAGGGATGAGATGAAGATGCTTGTAATATTGCATGTGATTATCGATGTATTGACATAAACAAAGAATTTGGGATGATAAAAATATTGGTATATACATAATGAAAGATGTTTGTAATCGATATGCCAATTTGGGTTTAATTGTACTTCTTTTAGATTGCTTTTGTGTTTTGTAGTATTTTTTTTTATAAAAAGTTGACGATGAGTTTCGTCTTATGTTGTTTGTTTACTTATGTTTACATGTAATGTAACATCTTAAAAATTATAAGGTAAAAAATTATTTTTAATTCAACCATTAAACGTTATTTACCTATTTCAATCTTTCAAAAGTATATCAGAGTAAAATAGTTATCAAGGTACGATCCCAAAATCATAAAGTTGCGGAAACATGGGTGGATATGTTGCGATCAAGCCGGACCCTTCCCCTTCGAACCGGAAGCACCTGGACCATAAATAAAAATCATAAGCACAAAGCTTAGTGAGTTCCCCAAAACATCACATACCATACATATCATTGGGTCTGGCCCTCACATTGGGTCCAACCCACCATAATGGGTCTAGCCTGTCATACAATGGGCCTAGCCCGTCATACAATGGGCCTAGCCCAACATACAATGTAAGAGTCACAGAGACAACTAGCATATAACATACATTGGGCCTAGCCCTTCCTGATCCATGGGCCCAACCCATCATACAATGGGCCTAGCCCGACATACCATGCAAGAGTCACAAAGACAGCTAGCATATAACAGATCCTAGTGGGCCGACATTGGTGCCTTCAACCCACGGGTACAGTGAGGAGACTCACCTGAATCACAAATCCGACTAACCCTCAGCTCAAAGCCACGATAATTGCCGCTACAACACTTCTATCACAACATATAAGGTCCAACCTTAGACTACATATTGAAATCAGTCATCTTGACCAAAAGTCAACCCATGTCAAAAGTCAACAATCAAAAATATCAATTATTCAGCCTCACGTCGTGACCAGCCCTTAGTCACGTCGTGAGGTCTCACTCGAACTGATTCTAACTCATGCCAACTCAACACAACAACTCGGTCCAGGATGACTCACTTGACAGCCTCATGACGTGAATTATCCTTAGTCACATCGTGATCACATCAGGCTTCATCTGATGCAAAGTCCTAATGTTTTGAGTCCTTAATCTCAATAAGTCTTCAACCCCAATTCTTCCAGAAGCTAAAGGGGGCACCAAAGGTCCATAAAACTGCTAACTTGATGGACATGCATGCCCCATGCATGTCCCCAACTCAACTTAGGTCAAATGGAAAGAAAATGACCTAAACCTCATGCAAGATTCATAAATCACAACCAAACTTCAAATACATAAGATATGATGCTCAAGGGACACTAGAGAGCAATAAAGTTGCCAACTTTATTCTATCCATTCACTCAAACCAACTCTATGAACCAAAAGGGGACCAAAAACAACCTAGATCTAAGAGAAAAACTCCAAAAGGTAGAGACTTGAATCCTTACAAATGGTTCAGAAGGTGATAACCAAGATGAGAAGGTGTTGCTTGCTTGATCCTTGCTCTAATTCTTCCTCACCTCCTTTGTAACGTCGCGACCCTCAGGTATAAACTTTCAAGTTTTATATTTTCAATATTTAAGGTCGACTCGACGAGTTGGATGGCCTGACTCGTCGAGTAGGCACGGTTATGATCGCGGATTTTAACTGGCCAACTCGCCGAGTCAAAGGACATACTCGACGAGTTGGAGCTGGAGGATGAAACCCTAATTTCCAAGGTTTTGCACCCTATTTAAAGGATCATTTGGCTCCTTTAGCCTTCCTTACAGGCCCTTGTGAGTCCAGAAACCCTAAATCGCCGTTTTCCTCTCTTGTGGTGTGATATTAAGCTTGGAAGGTGAATATTGGAGAGAGGATCTTGGAGATCAAGAAGCTTTGAGCAAGGAGCAGTTGAGGGATCCGAAATCTACTTCATTTTTGCATCACCTGAAGGTAACAAGTCGGTACCTTGACTTTCCTCCTTCTAGATCTCTTTATGTTAAGATTAGGGCCAACTTTAGCATGTTTGGGGATCATTTCGTGTATTAGGATAAGATCTGAAGTTGTAACTTCAGATCGGAATTCCCCTAGGTCCCTATTGTCTTAAAGGCATCGAATTTGGCAAGCTTTGGCCTTTCTTCATCCCTTAAACCCTTATTTAGCTTGATTTTTATAAGTATGGCCTTGCATGCATGAAAGTTTGCAACTTTACGTGATAAATGTGCCCTAGAAGGTTAGATCTACTGTTTGGAACAATGGAGTAGCTCAGAATCGACTGGACATGAATTGGAGTGCATGGACTCGACGAGTAGGATAATCCAACTCGGCGAGTTGAGGAGGGTTTTCAGTTGATTGGTTTCTGCATGGACTCGGCGAGTCTGGGAGATGAATCGACGAGTCAGTTAGGGTTTTACCGACATCTGTACGCGCATAGACTCGACGAGTTGGTTGGAAACTCGACGAGTCGACTTGAGTGATTTCTGAATTTCTAAAGAACTCGACAAGTGGCGAGCTGCACTCGACGCGTAGGGTCAGCATGGACAGTTGACATTGACCATTGAATTTGACTTTGACCAAGGGTTGACCAGTTTGACTTTTAAGGGCATTTTGGTAAATTGGGGAAACTTATGGAAAATGGGTCAATTGCGGTTATAGGTGTTGGTGGTTGGAGTTGTATTGGGGGGTGTCGACTATATCGTCTCTAGCTACTTGCGGGGTGAGTTATCCTCACTATACTCAAGGGTCTAAGGCACCAAGGCCGACCCTTTTGGATTGTTATCCTGATATGTTATGCTAGACTGATCTGTTAGATCAGCATCCTGGTAGATAGGATGGTATTGTGCTATTATGATATGTTAGATCAGTATCCTGGTAGATAGGATGTCATATGCTGTTATGATCCGTTAGATCGGTTTGTCTATTACAGTCTGTTATGTAATTATCTAATATATGTGCACATGTTTGATTAGTGGTTGAGGCTTGTCTGCTTTGTGCTTGAGCCAACAGACTTGGGCATTCCAACACAATGGTTGTGGGCCGTGAGTATTCCATCCCGAGGATGATTGGACTCGTAGTATGTGGGCATTCCAACCCGATGGTTGTGGGCCTGGGGTATTCCATCCCGAGGAAGATTGGACCCATAGTATAGTGGCATTCCAACCTATTGGTTGTGGGCCTGGGGTATTCCAACCCGATGGTCGATTGGACCCATAGTATGATGTTTGTTATTGTATGTGTATTGTTTTGAGTATGGGTATTTTGGGGGTAACTCACTAAGCCTTCGAGCTTACATTTATTGATTATTGTTTCAGGTACTTCGGATAACCATGGGAAGGCGAAGGCCTGATCGTGCACCTCCTCGTATTTTGTGATTGATTCTGGGATACTTTTGACAATGAACAATATTGGAAACAATTTTGTAATAATTAAATGGTTTTGAATTAATCTGAAAAGTTTAAATTTGGCACAATTTTTATGAATGTTACAAGTTGGTATCAGAGCCCTGGTTTGAGTGAATTGGATAAACACTCGTGTGAATCCAGTCTCAAACTAGGATCTGAGAGTTTTTGCAAAATGTTTTTGAAAAGAAATTGCAATAAAAGAGTTGGGTTAAGGGCATGGGCTCGATCTCTTGTCATGTTCTTGTTTGATTGTTGGCTTGGGATCGGGAACGTGGACCTTAACTTAACTTTGATTTTAAAAAGGAGGATGCAGAGTGTACGATTAGCTGGAGCCAGTAAGTAGACCCCAAAATACCATACAGTTATTTGATATTGTGATATGTTAGAACAACATGCTAGTACTAGGCTAGGGATCTTCAGGAATTGCATGATAGAATTGCCTGATTATATGATGCCTGAGAGCCTAGGGTTTTATTTATATGAAATTGACATCATTACTGTAGTTGCTTAGTGTATGCATCATGGTCGTACATAATTAAGATCTTATAGCCTGAGAATGTTTGGTTTGGCCTTATTTCCTATTTTTTGTTTGATGAAGGGCTTAGGGTAGGATCAGGTATTCGAAAGTCTATAGGGTCCAGCGTTATGTATGGTTAGCGTAGACGAGTGTTGCAGGGTTGGTGGAAGTTTCATGGGTGAGCTGTATGAGGCCGGTAGGCCAGTTATGAGATGATACTTGAGCGATCACCATGCGCATGTATATTGTTAGGGTGTTGTGATGATACTTGAGACAAATATGGGTAGGTGTGTAAGGTAGTATGGGCCCGTACTACTGAAAGCACAAGACCCATACGCATGTCAAGGAAGTCACAACCCCTAGGGCTTAGTTGGGAGTTGGTTCCCTGTTGTTTATGCGGATTATCTGATGTTTTGTTGGTATATTTTAAGTATGATGGTTACGAGGAGTTTTGTGATTGGATACGGATCGGGATCAAGACTGGGCGGTCAGGACGCTCCGACAGAGCCCGAGACTATCGGCCAGGGTTGGCCAGTGTTGACAGAGGATCGTGTCAGGGAGATCATCCGTGAGGAGGTGGTCGAGATTGTTCGGGGTCAGATTCCGGAGATGTTTGGGTCTATCAAGACCGCTATGATGGAGTATTTTGACGACATATATGCAACCCTAGCTGAGATGGCTGCCGTAGCAGCTGCCACACCTATATCAGCGGCAGGGGGAGGAGCTGGCAGAGCTTTTCAGTACAGGGAATTCGATAACACGAAGCCCCCTACTTTTGATGGAACTCAGGATCCCATCAAGGCCATGAGGTGGCTATCTGATGTGGAGGGTTGTTTCTTCACATGCTTATGTCCTACTGACCAGAAGGTCAGATGTGCCCTGAACCTGCTGAGGTCTGGGGCAAAGGACTGGTGGAGAGTGATGACTGGGTCGTATTCAGATGACCAGAGAGCCGCTGTTACTTGGGAGCAGTTCAGGGATATGTTTCGCGCTCGCTACATTCCACGGGTCGAGCGCGAGAAGCTGTCATAGGAGTTTTTGGATCTGAGACAGGGTACATAGTCGGTGACGGAGATCACCCAGATGTTCACTGAGAGGGCAATGTTCTGCTCGGAGTTTGCTTCTGAGCAGGCTCAGATGACCCGTTATCTGAGCATGCTCAAGACTGATATTCAACAGTTTGTGGCGACCCATCGTTGTGATACGCTTCTGGATCCACAGGAGGCCGCTAGGCGGCGAGAGCTTGAGATTGAGCTACAACTGAGAGAGCAGGGTCGGGCCCCGAAACAGACACAGTCGGCGCCGAAGCGGTTTAAGGCCACTGAATCCAGGACGGGAGGACAGCAGGTCCGCACTTGTGGCAAGTGCGGAAAGGCTCATTCGGGAGTTTGCCGATCGGGGAGTGGGTGCCACAAATGTGGAAGGCAGGGCCATCTGGCCAGGGATTGCAGACAGCAGACTCCAACTCCTGGGGTCAGACTTTGTTACTATTGTGAGCAGGTGGGCCATATGAAGGCCTAATGTCCCCTACTAGCCGCCAAACCGGCGCAGGCTCCCACGCCAACTACACTGAGGATTACTGACGGGATTCAGAGCCGAGCAGCGCCCCTGAGGGCCGAGGGACGCGCCTTCCAGCTTACAGCCGAGGAGGCCAGAGCAGCACCAGACGTGGTTGCTGGTATGTTTCTATCCCTTATCTTACTGTTTATATCTATTTTATGCTTATGTGTTGTACCTGTGATTAGGTACGTTTCTAGTGAACTCCTTGCCTGCTTTGTTACTACTTGAATCTGGGGCGAGTCGGTAATTCGTCTCTCAGACATTCAGTAGGGAGTTCGTTTTACCAGTAGGAGAGCTGGAGTGTCTGTTGCGAGTCTCGATCGCCAACGAACACGGGGTTTCCGCTTCTTCAGTTTACCGTGGTTGTGTGTTCGAGATCTTTGGGGTATATTTTCTGATAGACTTGATTCCGATTCCCATGGGGGAAGTGTGTGTGATCGTGGATATGGATTGGCTTAGTCGCTTTGGTGACATGATTGACTGCGAGGGTCAGTAGGTGGTGGTTCGAACCCCAAGTGGGGGAGAACTGATTGTCTACGGCGAGGGCACTAGAGTGGGATCAGGGTTTTGTTCGGCTGCCAGGGCTCGACAGTATATTCAGCACGGGTGTGCGGGTTATCTAGCGTACGTGGTGGATACGTGGGTCAGGGGTCCGCCTTCATTTTCGGAGGTCCTAGTAGTCAGGGAGTTCGCTGACATGTTTCCGGAGAAGTTACCCGGAGTGCCACCGGAGAGACAGGTCGGGTTTAGGATCGACTTAGTTCCATGTGCGGCCCCTATCGCTAAGGCGCCGTACCCGTTGGCACCACCAGAGATGTAGGAGTTATCATCACAGCTCCAGGAACTACTGGGAAAGCAGTTCATTCACCCGAGCAGTTCTCCATGGGGAGCACCGATCCTTTTTGTGAAGAAGAAGGATGGTTCACACCGGATGTGCATAGACTACCTGGAGTTAAACAAGTTAACGGTGACGAACCGTTATCCACTACCGAGGATTGATGACATCGATCAGTTACAGAGCGCATCCTGGTTCTCCAAGATAGACCTGAGGTCCGACTACCATCAGATCAAGGTTAGGGAGGAGGACGTGGAGAAGACCGCGTTCCGGACTCGATATGGACATTACGAGTTCGTGGTGATGCCTTTTGGTCTCACCAATGCGCCGACGATATTTATGGACCTGATGAATCAGGTCTACAGACCGATGCTCGATCGCTCGGTCATATTATTCATCAACGATATCTTGGTATATTCCAAGACCCGAGAGCAGCATGAGGAGCACCTGCGAGAGTTATTGGGGGTTTTGAGGCAAGAACGGCTTTATGCCAAGTTCTCGAAGTGCGAGTTTTGGTTGCGAGAGGTTCAGTTCCTTGGACACCTCATTAACCAAGAGGGGATTTTGGTCGATCCGGCCAAAATCGAGGCGATTATGCAGTGGGAGGTTCCAAAATCTCCCTCCGACATCAGGAGATTTTTGGGATTGACGGGGTACTACTAGAGATTCATACATGATTTCTCCAAGATTGCAGTACCTCTCACTCGTCTGACGAGGAAGGGGGTGTATTTCCGGTGGGGCCCCGAGCAGCAGAGGGCGTTTGAGACCCTCCGACAGCGATTATGCGAGGCTCCAGTCTTGAATCTTCCTGAAGGAGTCGAGGATTTTGTAGTGTTCTGTGATGCATCCATCACAGGACTGAGAGCGGTCCTCATGCAGAGAGGACGAGTGATAGCTTACGCATCGTGGCAGTTGAAGCCGCATAAGACGAGATACCCTACTCATGATTTGGAATTGGGAGTGGTGGTTTTCGCTCTCAACATTTGGAGACATTACCTCTATGGGGTCCGCTGTACCATCTACACGGACCACAAGAGCTTGAGACAGATTATGGATTAGCCGAACCTGAACATGAGGCAGCGTAGGTGGCTGGATGTAGTCAAGGACTACGACTGTGAGATCCTTTACCACCCGGGTAAAGTGAACGTGGTTGCGGATGCTCTGAGCCGCAAGTCAGCTGGATCATTTACTCCAGTGACATGCATGAGGATATCAGTGGATTCCCCACTAGTGAGCTTGATCAGGGAAGCTCAGGTAGAGGGTATGCGTTCGGAGAACTGGAAGTTGTAGAGGATTAGGGGTGAGAACATCCGGTTTGTGCAGGACATCCGGGGATTGTTGACCCGTTGTGGTCGGGTCTGGGTTCCGATGTCTGGTGGAGTCAGACAGATTGTTCTGGAGGAGGCTCATAAGTCTCGCTTCTCTATTCACCCGGGGGCCACCAAGATGTACCGGGATTTGCGTTTGAGTTACTAGTGACCGTGCATGAAGCGAGAGATCGCTTGGTACGTGGAGAGATGCCTAGCCTGCAGGATGGTCAAGGCTGAGCACCAGAGGCCGCATGACAAGCTGCAGCTTCTAGAGGTTCCCATGTGGAAATGGGAGCAGATCACCATGGACTTCATCACCAAGCTGCCGAGGACGGCGAAGGGCTTCGACGCCATATTGGTCATCGTGGATCGACTGACCAAGAGTTACCATTTCCTAGCCATTTAGGAGAGTTCATCGGCCGAGAAGCTGGATGAGGTATATATCCATGAAATCGTTGCTCGCCATGGGGTACCGGTCTCTATCGTTTCAGACCGAGACATTCGTTTCACCTCTCGTTTCTGGAAGAAGTTCCACGAGGAACTGGGCACACGGCTGCACTTCAGTACAACATATCATCCGCAGACCGACGACCAGAGTGAGCGAAGCATACAGATTCTCGAGGACATGTTGAGAGCCTTTGTTATTGAATTCGGTGGGAGCTGGGACTCCTACCTACCCCTTGTAGAGTTCTCCTACAACAACAGCTTTCAGTCCATCATTGGTGCTCCACCATATGAGCTATTGTATGGAAGGAGATGCCGCACCCTAGACTGTTGCGGTGAGGTGGGTCATAGGGTGATGGTTCGGACCGAGGTAGTCCTGCAGACTACTGAGATGATTCAGTAGATTAAACAGCAGCTGCATACCGCACATAGTCGGCAGAAGAGCTACGCCGACCGGCGTCGATCTGAGTTGGAGTTTCAGGTCGGTGATATGGTACCCCTGAAGGTCTCGCCCTGGAAGGGTGTGATCCGGTTCAGGAAGATGGGAAAATTGGGTCGCCGATACATTGGACCATTTAGGGTTGTTTCCAGGGATGGCAATGTGACATACAGGTTGGACCTTCCATAGGAGTTGAGTCAGATTCACAACACTTTCCACGTCTCGCAACTGCGAAAGTGCGTGTTGGATGAGGGTGCAGTGGTGTCATTGGATGACATACAAGTGGATGAGCGCTTGAACTATGTCGAGAGGCCCATAGCCATATTGGAGAAAAAGGTGAAGGTTTTGAGGAACAAGGAGATACCTTTGGTAAAGGTACAGTAGGAGCACAGGAAGGGATCTGAAGGGACTTGGGAGCCGAAGGCAGAGATGTGGGAGCATTATAATGAGATGTTCACCGCAGCAGACTTCGAGGAAGAAGTCTAGTTCAAGTGGGTGAGAATTGTAACGCCCTAGAAGGTTAGATCTACTGTTTGGAACAATGGAGTAGCTCATAATCGACTGGACATGAACTGGAGTGCATGGAATCAACGAGTTAGATAATCCAAATCGGCGAGTTGAGGAGGGTTTTCGGTTGATTGGTTTTTGCATGGACTCGGCGAGTCTGGGAGATGACTCGATGAGTCAGTTAGGGTTTTCCCGACATATGTACGCGCATAGACTCGGCGAGTTGGTTGGATATTCGGCGAGTCGAGTTGAGTGACATCTGAATTTCTAAAGAACTCGACAAGTGGCGAGCTGCACTCGACGAGTAGGGTCAGCATGGACTGTTGACCTTGACCATTGACTTTGACTTTGACCAAGGGTTGACCAGTTTGACTTTTAAGGGCATTTTGGTAAATTGGGGAAACTTATGGAAAATGGGTAAGTTGCGATTATAGGTGTTGGTGGTTGGAGCTGTATTGGGGGGAGTCGACTATATCGTCCCTAACTACTTGCAAGGTGAGTTATCCTCACTATTCTCAAGGGTCTAAGGCACCAAGGTCGGCCCTTTTGGATTGTTATCTTGATATGTTATGCTAGTATGATCTGTTTGATCAGGATCCTGGTAGATAGGATGGTATTGTGCTATTATGATCTATTAGATCAGTATCCTGGTAGATAAGATGGTATTGTGCTATTTAAATCCTTATATAATATTTGCCTAAATCTTATTTTAAACATTTTTTTTAAAATAAAAATTTTAATCTTTTTAAATCCTTATATTTATCAATTTACTATTATACTAAATTTCCAATTCAACTTCAAACACCTAAAAAAGTTGATGGATATGATTTTTGAAACAAGAAGGGTGGTTATTTGTTTGAGATCTCTGCATATAATATCAACGTTTTCACTAGGGTTTTGGTATAAAGGGGAAAATTGCGAAGTGGGTTTACAATTCAATTTGAATCAGATAAAACTTTGACGAGTAATCGATTTTAAGAATTGATTTGAGAAAAATCGGATTCACTGAACATTTAGTTCATTATTTTTATAGAAGATTTAAACAATGCCAAAATCCAAAGCAAGAGAATTGCATATCATATTTTGATTAGACGGAGATGTTTCACAATCATATTGATCACTTTGGTTTTGTTCCAAAAATCATCTCAAGTCAAACTTTTTTTAATGAGATTTTCACAATGATGCTAAGCACATTCCTTTACTGATTAATCAAGGAATGTTAGAAAGTTTATGAAGAGTATAATAGTCATTTACTATAACTAAATATATAATTTTTTATAAAATGTTAAAAAAAAACTATTTTGGGTAAATATGATATGGAATTATAAAAAATAAATACGGTATTTAAACTTTTATTTGATAAATATGATATTTTGATGTTTAAAAAAGACATACTAAATTGTTTAATATTAATGACCATAAAAAAAAAGTTAGAAAGGATACGGTATAATAAACAGTTATGGGCTACAAGGTTACATACTAAACCGACGATTGAGAAAACCGGCCCACGCTAATCCTAACAATTTGATCCATTACATCCGTAATTGCAATCCTCTCTTGTAGTATGAGACCTTCAATAAATTGGTTGAGCCACACCCTTAATGCCTACTTAAAAGTTAAACCTATTCTTTTGAGAAAAACTAGTTATACATTTTTTTTTTTAATTTTAACTGCAGTCAAATAAATATTTAATTTATTTGATTATAAATTATAGAAAGAACTATAAAGCACAATTTATATTTATAAAAAATACGATATTTGTCTTCATCTTGATCTTCTTTAATTTTGGACTGAATATCTTTGATTCAACCTCTCGAAGACTTTGCAGCAAATAGAAAATCAAAAAATTAGGGAAAAGTTTTTATTGCAATTAGAGTTTACTTTACATGCATGAGAAATTAGTTATGGATGTATGAAGCATTAGGGTAAAGTTCATATAGTCTAAAGTATCTTATTGGGATGCGTCACATAAAGGTATTTAATGAGACACATAAATTTTTTGATGTGTTTTAAGGATATAGGATATATGCATCTAAAACATCTTTCACTGCCCAATCTCAAATTTAGTTTTATACATATGCCACACAATAAGAAAAAGAAATACAATAGCTAAATGATGATGAGTCATATCATTCAGCCATAAGCTTTAGGTTTGTGGATGGAATCCCTCGAGAACGGTTAAAATGGCGGTTCTTGCTCCTTGGGAGGTACCAAATAAATGACTACCTGAATCCGGATTAGTATTATGTGAAACATTTTGATCTATTTTACATGCTTTCTGGATAAATGATCCTTTATGTTTCGTTTTCTAAATTTTTCTTTTTCTTCTTTGATTTATTACATCACATTGATTGCAACAGTTTGATCTAGTTGAAGGTTATAGGATGCACAATGTGAATCCTAAGGATTGTAATGACCCATGAAGTTAAGAGAAATGAGCTAGGCAATCTCCAACAAACTGTTGGTTGGTTGGTTAGTATTTGATAAGGTAACCGTGAAAATTCAATTTAGTTATAATCAATCCATTGATTTTGAAGGACATGTGAGAAAAATAAAAAGTCTTTAGATATAATTTTTTTTATATAAATAAAAATAATTGATAAGTCGATAAGTTATACAATTAATCAAAACAAAAATTATCATTGATCCATCTTAATATGTCACTAATCTGTCGTTAATACTAATATACATAAATAAATAAAAATCGGACCCTTAAACGACATGGCATGTGCGGTCGCACGCCGTGTAGATAGCTAGGGCCGAACCTGGTTATAATATAAACTTTGGATATATGTGGGCTATTGTTTGGTCGAGTCCTTATGTGCACTTATTTCTTATGTCTAATTCGACCAAAACTTTTTTTTTTTGTAAGTTTTAGATAATGAAAATTTCAGTTCAATGTCGGGATTAAAGAAAGATTTTGCATTGATCGTCTGAATATTTATAATTAACTATTTTATGAGAAACATAAATTCTGAACATGAAAACATAACAAAACTGCAAAATTGGTCTTTGTAGTTTGCCAAAAAACTATGGATATGGTCAAAAAAAAAAAAGTTGACTTGCATGGAAGGTACAAAATCAAAAAAATTTTGTGGTTTTGGTCCTAAAAAAATTGAAATAACTAATTTATGTTTTGAAATTCTTTTTTTTTTTTTGTTTTTTTTCTATTTATTTTATTACTTTATTAATTAAAAGTTAAATACAAAAAAAATTGCCACAGTACCCCACCCCAACCATGCCCCACTTTCTCTATCTTCTCATCTTTGTCTCTCTCTCTCTCTCTCTCTAACCTAACTCATCTGCATCTTCAAGAATCTTCCCCATGTTCATCATCAAACACACAAACACAAACATGTGATATTTTCGACCGCTACTTGTGATCTTCTTCCTTTCACCGGACATGTGATCTGGTTTTTACCATATGAACAAAAAAACACACAAAACTCCCTCTCAACCTCACTCAATCGTAGGCTCACAAACAATAGCAACATCAAGCTTTTCTGTTCAAAATCTGGTATCTCGCCTTCAAATTCATTATCCTACATCTGCAAATCAAAAAGAATGTTCATCTCTGTAAGCAATTCATGAATCCGACTACTAAATTTGCTACTTTGAACTTCAATTTTCCTCATCAAACTCATTCCATCACCCCTGATTGTCCATGTCGATTTTCCCTGTGAACTCTATATTGTCAAGCTGTAACACTAACACACTCAAATAGAATATACCTTTTCATCTTCAAGAACCTACCCCCAACCCCATCGTCGTCGTCATCCTATCATTTGCTCAGATGCAATGTGTTTGGGTTTTGTAGATTCCAAATTTTTGGAACTAGATAATAGACTCCAGGTAGAGTGATTTAATGGTGAGGAGAGAGGGAAGAAATGATCAGGCCGGTAGAGAACTTGTTAGTGGGTCTTGAATCCAGAGATGAAGCACTCGTAACAGCAGAAGAATGAGAACTCATAATAGCCGGAGAAAGAGAATTCCTCAACGTGTGTGTTTAATTACTTTGTGTGTATGTAGAATTTTGTGAGTGTATGTTCTTGAGGAGATGAGTTTTAAAGGTACAAAGAGAATTGGAAGTTCTCTAATGAAATATACAATAAGAGAGAGGGGGGTATTGATGGAGAGGGTTGGGATGGGATGGGGTGATATTTTATTTTTTATTTATTTAAATTCTAAAATTAAAACACCCCAAAAATTCATAGTAAAATTTTCAATTTCAAAACAATAAACCATACAAAGAAGTTGTTTCGGAATCGTTCTTGTAACATCCATAAAAATCACAACAAACTTAAACTTAAAAAAAAACACATAGTCATAAAATGTTTACAAAAGCATTGTTTGCAAATTGTTTATCCATATCAGAGTATCCCAAAATCATAAAGTCATAAACAAAGGATATGTACGGTTATGCCTTCGCCTTCCCACGATCATCAGAAGTACCTGTAACAACAACTAAAAACCGTAAGCCAAATCTTAGTGAGTTCCCCCAAAGTACCAACACGCAAACAAGCAACATATACAACAACATGGCGGGTCCAATCAACCATCGGGTTGGAATACCATAGGCCCAATCAACTTTCAGTTCCAGTCATCCTTGGGATGGAATACCCAAGATGGAATGCCAATATACAATAGGCCCACTCAGTCATCGAACTGGAATACCCTCAATCCCTCAGTACGAATCTGGCATGCCAACCGACCCTTAGCTCATGTCTGGAATGCTCCCGAGCCCTCAGTATGAGTTTGGTATGCCAACCGGCCCTCAACTCATATCTAGAATGTTCCCGGGTTTGTTGGCTACAACACAAAATAGTACAACCTCAACCCAACACAATATGTCAACATATAACAGATAAAAAACATAAGCAACGAACATATAATCATCCATATAGAAATCACAGGTAGTCCTTGATGGGTTTTCTACATAGCAAACAATCCTATATGTGCATGCAACCCTAATTTTAGGATCTATGTTTTCACTATTAGATATACAAGCATTGAACACAAAACTGGAAACCCTAGCATGCATCTAATAATTTCGAAATTTATATAAGAAAGATTAGATCACATACCTTTATTGCTAAATAGTAATAACAATGGAGAAACTTGAACATCCTTAGCTTTGAGAACAAGTACCACAAGTGTAGTACCTCTATTGGCTCACAAAAAACACTAGGGGAAGATGATGAATATGAGAGAGAGGAGAGAGGAGATACTTGCTCAGAGTTTCGGCTCTTCTAGGGTTTCTTGGAGGTGCACGAAATTATGAGGGCTAGGGGGCTCTATTTATAGTTGAGGCAGCTAGGGTTTTGAGAAGGCAAACCCTAATCCCTTAGCTTAGGGCCTAAGCAGCCCATTGACTTCCATCCATGAGGCTTGGGCGAAATTATCTAGAATCTTTTAGGGGTTTTTGGCCTACCCCAATAAGGATGACACAAGAGCCCAAAATCTCAACTATCAAATAATTGCAAAACAACCCCTGTACTTTTAATCAGTTCCTTTAATCCCAAAATTAATTCCAAATTAATTTTTGATTAAATACCAATTAGTAATATGATTTATAATTAATATATTATTCTCATAACATATTAATAAATCATTTTATACACCAATTTATTATTCAAATAATAAATTCAGCCGCTCTCTCCAATAGTTATCCTGTCTAGTTACCAGTGTGAAGGCAACCCAAAAGGACCATGCTACTATCAAATCAAGTACATATCAATTATAGTTATGGGATTAGACACCTAATCCAATAGTCTCGCACTTGGATAAGTCTAATAACTATGATTCCAAATACGACCTCAAAATTTGACTAGCAATCGTAGCTCTCAAAGCCGTTGTTGAACTCTGACCCAGTTAGTTATCGTGTCCTAAGTTAAGGGATCATATAATCCTCCGTTCTGCAAGATATCATGTGGACACATGAAATGTAATATAATCATTCTCATTGTCTAATAATTTGTTTCCCAATTTCTGATTTGTATGACAATGAACTTAATTGAACACATCAATTCAGTCCTGACCGGGCCCGACACATAAGTCAACACAAAATCATCGAGGGGGACCAAGATATCTCTTTTAACCCATAGGGAAAAAGGAACAGATAAACTTTGACTTATATTCTTGTACTACTTACTCATCAAATCATACACAACCATATGTTTTATAACATCAAGTTACAGATGCGTTTACGCATTATCAATGCACAACCAACTCGTAAACAACAACTCATATATCTTCGTTTAAAGATTATACGATATTATCGTCTCATAATTACTCGTGATAAATTCCATGAAGTAATTCTATGAGTGTGGGTTTAATCCAATACTCAAATCCCCATTTAAGGAGTACTCATGTATGTTGTAGCAAACATTTGCTATGTCTAAACACTTAGACAATCTACAAGCCAATTCATGACAATATTAATTCATTACTTACTTCCAAAGTATGATCGACTATGGACATTTGAATAATCCAATTATTCAGGAAGTAAAACATGCAAAAGTGAAACACAATGATAAACAATTAACAAAAGATAGTAAACAATACTTATAAATAAATCTTCATTACTTAATCATCAAATTTCAATTACATTTATATTGTTACAAGTTTCTGAATATTTATCTAATCACTAAAACTAATATCATCCTTCAGACCAATGCTCCCCGCATGCTGAACGTGCTTAATCCTACTCAGACCCTTTGTGAGGGGATCTGCATGATTCTCTTCTGATGATACCTTCTTGACGACAAGGAGTCCTTCTTTTACCCGATGTATGATAAAGTGGTATTTTCTTTCGATATGTGTGGATCTTCCATGATCTCTTGGTTCCTTGGTCAAGGAAACCGCTCCTTCATTAGCGCATAAAATCTCTATGGGCTATTTTATGGCTGGTACAACTCCAAGGTCTCCAATGAAGTTCTTCAACCATATAGCCTCCTTTGACACTTCGCTCGCGGCTATATATTCTGACTCACATTTTGAATCAGCCACAGTCTCCTGCTTGGAACATTTCCAAGTCACAGCTCCTCCGTTAAGGGTAAACACCCAGCCCGACTGAGAGCGGAAGTTGTTTCCGTCGGTCTGAAAGTTGGCGTCAGTATACCCTGTGACTCTTAAGTCATTACTGCCACCAAGCATAAGGACCCATTCCTTAGTCCTTCGCAGATACTTAAGAATGTTCTTGGCCGCTATCCAGTGAGCCTTACCCAGGTTTCCCTGATATCGACTAACCATGCTCAAAGCAAAAGCCACATCATGCCGAGTACATGTCATAGCATACATGATCGATCCAACGGCGGAAGCATATGGAACTCGACTCATTTCTGCTATCTCGACATCCGTACTCAGACTCTGAGTCTTACTCAGTTTGGTGTTGCTTTGGATAGGTAACTCTCCCTTCTTAGAATCCTCCATGCTAAAATGTTTTAGCACCTTATCCAAGTAAGTACTTGGACTAAGTCCAATTAGTCTTCTACTTCTATCTCTCAAGATCCTTATTCCTAGAATATAAGCAGCCTCTCCTAGATCCTTCATAGCAAAACACTTTCCAAGCCAGGACTTAACCTCCTACAGCCTCTCCTAGAAAGCTAACTATACTCCCACTAGCTTTGACATATACACAGGACTCATCTTCACTCCTAGAGAAACCAAACTCTTTGACTTTCTCATTGAAGCAAAGATTCCATCTGCGAGAAGCTTGCTTCAATCCATAGATTTATTTCTGAAGCTTACACACTCTATTGGGTTATTTAGCATCCACAAAACCCTGTAGCTGACTCGTGTAAACATCTTCAGCCAGTTTTCCATTTAGGAAAGCGGTTTTGACATCCACTTCCAGATTTCATAATCATGAAACGCAGCTATGGCTAACATAACCCTAATAGATTTAATCTTAGCCACTGGTGAGAAGGTCTCATCATACTCAACCCCTAGGGTTTGAGTAAAACCCTTCGACACCAGTCGAGCCTTGAAGGTGTGTACCTTTCCATCCATGTCGGTCTTCTTCTTGAAGATCCACTTGCACCCAAATGTCTTACGATCTGGTACATTATCAACCAAATTCCAAACTTGGTTTTCATACATGGACTGGATGTCGCTGTCCATTGCCTCTTTCCACTTTGCAGACTCTAGGCCCGCCATAGCTTCCTTGTAGTTAGAAGGCTCATCCAAATTTATCAGTGTACTATCACTGATAAATGTATCACCATCTATAGTAATATGGAAACCATAAAACTTGGGTGCCATTCTAACTTGATTGGAACGCCTAAGAGGTAATGCCTCGTCAATAGGTTCAACCGGAATTTCTTCCTCAGGTTGAGCGCTAGTGTTAGAGGTTCCTTCATCGCTTGACTCTTGAATTTATTCAAGATCAATTGGACTCCCACTGTCTCTCGTCTAACGAAAGCTTCACAACCCAAAATCTTGATATGTGCCAACGAGGGAACCTTCCTTTTCCACATATCGTGAGGTGTTTTGGCAAGCTTCTTTGTTGGGACCAGATTAAGGATATAGGCGGCAGTCTCAAAGGCATACCCCCAGGATGAGATTGGAAGTGAAGCTTGACTCATCATGGAACGAACCATTTCCAACAAGATTCGATTACGTCTCTCAGCCAAACCATTAAGTTTTGGTGTCCTTGGAGGTGTAAATTGTGAAACAATTCCACATTCCTTAAGATAGTCGTGAAACTCGATACTAAGATACTTACCACCTCTATCAGATCTGAGCATCTTGATCTTCCTGCCCAATTAATTTTTGACTTCATGTTTGAACTCTTTGAACTTTTCAAAGGTTTCTGACTTGTGCTTATGTAACGACTGGTTCTTGTTATGTATTTAAACTTATAAGTTATTCACTTTTGTAGAGAACATCGACAAGTTCGGAGCCCCAGACTCGTCGAGTAGAGATGATTTGGGCCACAGATTTAAGAAATCTTCGACGAGTTGGGAGGCCTCAACTCGACGAGTAGGCTGGCAGAAATGAAACCCTAATTTTCAAGGTTTTGCACCTTATTTAAACAACTTAAGCTCTAGGTTTTAGCCCTATTTCCAGCCTCCACTGTCCTAACCCTAAATCTCGAAACTCTAAAGCCATTGTGAGTGTTTGTGAGCTATTTTAAGTGTTTTTGGTGTGTGCTTGAAGCCATTGGAAGAAGGAAAAGCTTGGAGACACAAGAAGGAGCTCATAGATCCAGAATTCTTGCCTCATCCACAACATTTTTCTGGTAAAAAGCTTGAACCTTGAATTGTAGTCATTAAGATCTTCTTCTTAGCACTTTTTGTTGGTTTTGTCCAAATATCACGGTCCTTGGGAGTTGGACATCCCAAGTGGATAACCCTTTCAGATCTAGGGTCTTGAAGAGCTTTCATGGCATAAAGGTGTCAACTTTATGGCCATGAAAGTCCCATGCAACCTTTAAACCCTCATTTTGGCCTTTTGAGCTTCTAATGGCTATGGATGTAGAGAAAGCTGGAAGTTAACTTTACTTGAGTATCTAGTCTCTAAGGTCTAGATCTAGGTTCTTGTGTCCTCTCTTGAAGTTTTGATGGCTTTTGGATTTGAGTTAAGCCTTTTTGGGGTTAGGGTTGAGCTTAATCTCTTTAGGAGGGGTATTAATGGGTAAAGTTGGAAACTTTACCCTTCTAGAGGCATTTCCAGTTTAGAATTGGAATATAGTGTTTAGATCTGAAGAATAATGGCTTAATGCATTAAGAAAGGGTCAATAGACTGAAGAACTCGATGAGTGCATGGAAGTACTCGATGAGTTGACTTAAAATGTCCCGATTCTGTTGAAAAGGAAGAACTCAACGAGTTGGGAGAAAACTCGGCGAGTTGATTCGAGATATTGCGATTCTATGATCTGTGGAAACTCACCGAGTTGAAGGATAACTCGATGAGTTAATTCAACTCGGAGCATTGACTTTGACTTTGGCTTTGATGTGGATTTTGACCACTGACCCTAGGCATTGACTTTTGACCTAAGTTGACTTTTTGTTAACTATTGATGAGGAGGGTAAGTCTAAGGGTTGCATTGCATGATTTCTTAGGTGTAGAGTAGTCCAGTACAGCTGATAGCATGAGCAGCAGTATTTGACTTCCAACATTTGAGGTGAGTTTCCCTCTTGGATTGAACAGGTCGAAGGAACCAAAGTCGGACCATGTAGATTATATTTTCTTTTCTAGGAACGCAGAGTGTGGACGGGGCCCGTATCTCATCATTACCTGAGTATAGATAACGGTTGGATTGTTAGATTATTATACTTGTCGTCTGTGTGATAGTTGTATATGTTTGTTAGGAATGTGAGTGTGGGCGGGGCCTGTATCTCATGATTAGATGAGTATGGGTGGGGCCCGTATCTCACAGATTGTGGACGGGGACCGTATCTCATAGTTAGTTGAGTATGGGTGGGGCTCGTATCTCACTGAGTGTGGGCGGGGCCTGTATCTCATAGGACGGGGCCCGTTATCCAAGTGTGGGCGGGGACCGTATCTCCTATTTGCATTATTTGTGTGATATGTGGTCATTTGGGGGAAATTCACTAAGCTTCGTGCTTACGGTTTTTAGTTTTGGTTTTAGGTACTTCCGGTAGCAAAGGGAGGAGCTCAGGATGACTGCATTGCACACACCATGATGATTTTGCCTGGGATATTTACTCTGATTGTATTGTTTTGGATTCTATGACTTATGTTTTGACTGGATGTTTTGATAACTATGGTTTTATTTAATAATTGCAAATAAAAAATTTTGGGACCATATTTTATGTATGCTACAATTTGGTATCAGAGCCTTGGTTTGAGGGATTCGGGCACACTCTCGGGTGTGTCTGAACTCAAACTAGGGACTTGGTATGAAAATTTTCAAAAGAAATTCAATTTTATTAAAAGGATTTTAAAATGAGAAAAAGGTGTGGTGCATGCAATCAGTCGAGCTCAAGTAAGTTCTCTCAAATTACCCATACATGTTTATATTATGATATGAATTGTGAATATGTGAACTGCATGCTAGATTAGGGCTAAGGATCTAGGAAGGATGCCTTGTATGCCTACTGTATGAGCTTGTTGAACTGTATGCTACTAGTGATTAGTTAGTGTTATGATGGCCTGATTAGGATATGCCTGGTTTTGGTCACTCAATGCTCGAATGCTGCTTGCTTTGTGCTTTTAGGACTTCTAGTTATCTTTAGCTAACTAGTAAACGAATACGCTAAGTTACATATTACAAGGACTAAATACTTTCAGAAGGTTAGGTTTAACCATATTGCACAGCTCTTGTTTGAGTCCAATCGTTGTAAGGAGAGACCTCTCATTTGAAGAATTATTTGGTCTTTGTAATATGTAATGGTATTCGCGAGCTAGTTAGGAAGAGGTAGCGGGGACTTCTTACACAGCTGATGGCGGAAAGTGGGTCAGATATTACCCTAGGGTAAGCCTAGGATGAGATTAGTGCAACGAGCAATAGTAGTGAAAGGGACTTGGGGAGTCAAGGCCATCCTTGAGGAAAGTACGGATAGATGTGGAAGCTAGTATGGGCCCATACTACTGAAAGCAGAGGATCCGTACTCGAGTCAAGGAGGGCTGAGATAAAACCAGGGAACTTGTAGTGTGTGTGATCCCTCGAGTTATGATGAGTATTCTGATGATTGCTATGGTGTATTTTTAGTATGGTGACACTACATGGTAGACCAGTTGGCAGTTCTGGTGCCGACGAGGGATCACGCTCGGGCTCTAGAGCCGGGTAACTCGATGATCAGGTGAGGGAGTTCATTTCATTTGATATTATGCGCAGTATCATTCACCAGACTCTAGTGATCTTCAGTACGGTCAAGGAGGCATCTTGGAGATTATTGATGAGAGGCTGAGTGCATTCCGCACGGAGATGGCGACCATGATGGGGGGCGCACATTGACATTTCGGGAGTTTCGAGCTTGTGGAGCTCTAGACTATCATGGGGCTAGGGACCCCATTGCTAGCAGCAGGTGGTTGGCGGATGTCGCCAACGCCTTTCGCACCAGCCGTTGTCCCGAGGGGTACAAGGTCCGACTTGCTTCCTTCCTTCTGAAGGACATGAAACGTGATTGGTGGGAGGAGGTTGGTCGTGCTATTGGGGACGATGTCGTCATTGATGCGATGACTTGGAGTGATTTCTTGACCAGGTTCAGGGCCGAGTTCGCACCAGTGATAGAGGTACAGCAGCTGGCAAAGGAGTTTCAGGATCTCCAGCAGACTATTGAGACGGTGACCGAGATCATCGCTAAGTTTAGGGAGAGAGCCCTTCTTGTTCTGCAGTATGTAGAAGACGAGGATATGAAAAAGGTCCGGTATCATGAGATGCTGAGGAGTGATATTTGGCAGTTTGTTAGCCGATCCATCTGCAAAACGATGGAGGATATGATAGCGAGGGCTCGAGAGAGGGAGATTGATTTAGAGATGGAGAGGAAGAAGAAACCAGAGTCGGTATCCAGTGTTGAGGGTCCGAGCAAGAGGCCCAAGGTGGATTCCTGAGGGAAGGTCCAGCAAGGTCGAGGCCGCTACGGCAAGTGTGGTAGGACGCATGAGGGGGCGTGCAGGGTGGGTGGTTCTGGCTGTTTCAAGTGCGGCCGGATTGGTAATGTCAGCAGGGATTGTACTGCTACCACCACCATCACCCCGGTATCTGATCTAATTTGCTTTCAGTGCAATCAGAGGGGCCACAAAGGGCCCAATATCCGAGTTTGGTGATAGTTTATATTATTTACTTCTTTTTATAGTTTATTTTAGTATATTTCATTCATATTTTAGTTAATTTCCATGCATATTTTCCTTTTTGTTATTTTATGACCACTTTCGGGTACTTTCTAGTTTCGTGAGCATAATTGCAAATTTTAAGGAGACTAGCGGAGCGAGAATGTTCTGGACTTATGGGAAGCGATTGGACTTGGAGGAGGACGACGATTTTTAGGCTTAATATCTAGTGGAGGTGATACATAAAATGGGATTTAGAGGGATAGAGCATGGAAAAAGATGGCCTCTTGATTGAACAAAGATGGAAGAAATTTTCAAACTTGCGGGAATGGATGATTGAGCGATCACATGAGCTTTGGAAGATTTGGAAAGCTAATTGGACTCAAAATGAAGAAATCTTGAAGAAAAATGACCAAAAAGTTGATTGGGCTAAAACTGGGCCATAGGGCTAAGCTGTGGAAGCCCAACATTTGATAAAGCCAAAAACTCGTCACTCTCACGCGGCCCGCGTAAGGATTCCACGCGGCCCGCGTGGATTTCTGTTGCAGTAATTTCAGAATTTTACTTGGAGCTCTATATTGGGAAGGTTGGTGTGCCACTTTAGTATCATCTTGGACATCAGAGTTTGGAGCACTTTCTCTGGAGTTTGGAAGACTTTTGAAGGCCAAGAACACCTCAAGAACATCATCTTTTCATCTCTTGATTCTTGTCAAATGTTTGGTACAATCTTATCTAACTTTGTTTATTTGAGTTTAGACATGCTTGGCTAAACAAAACTTGGTTGACTTTGGTGAATCCTTTGACTTTTTGGTTGAATGTTGAAGACTCCATGAATTTGTGTTTGAATCTTTATGAGAATGTTTTGTGTTTTAACATCTTATCACTACTTGTATGTTTTTATTCATGAGTTTAAGGCCTCGTTTGTTTTTCTACAAAAGTACTTTTTGAGCACTTTTCCCTTCTGACGGGTAGACGTTTCGCAAGTGCACGTCTTCTTCCGCAAACATGGAAAAAGACAAAAGACATTTAACCACTTCCAAAACAAACAACACCTAAATGTGTTTGTGGTGATTAGTTGGCTAATTTCTTGATTAAGTAAAGGATCCTCAAATTAGCAAGCAACAAATGATTTTTGTGTTAGTTTTGCTTCACACAATCATAAAAAACATTTTCTCCAACATGGTAGTGAAAGCATTTGACTCCTTTTGGATTTGGTGACTTTTTGGTTCTTAATGCTAGTTTACATTCACTAATTACATGGTTAATGGAAATTGTGACTTTGACTAAGGAAATCATTATGAGCTTCTCTAACCATTTTAACAACTAAGAAAAGTCTAGATAATCTCAAGCTTCTTGGATTACTATAGCCAAATTAAAGATTTAAAATAAGTATTGCATCATTGGATTCTAATGATATGTTCATTAAAAAGTCAAAGTGAGGAAACCTTAAGTCAACCATCATTCTCTCATTGATTTTATATCAAACTCTTACTTTTGTTGAATTGTCTATTAAATTCTTAGTTTAATTCTAGTTTTATCTCAAGTAATTTCAAAAGACCAAAACCCCCATTTTTATTTTTATTGTTATTTTACAAGAATTTTTACAAAGAGATTTTCATTGAGTAAGAAATTGAACCAATCTCCGTGGATTCGACCCCTTTACCACTATACACTATTTTAGTGTAAAAGATTTAGGGTTATTTATTTTTTTGGCCTCGACAACCACCATTTGGCGGTAGTGGGACCAGTGTCAACACCTACTCCTACGATCTTCAGGATTACGGACGGCCGTGAGGGCCAGGCCACCGCACCAGTGGAGAAGAGCAGGGCTTTTCAGCTGACAACAGAGGAGGTGCGTGCAGCTCCCAATGTTGTGACGGGTATGTACTCTCTCCTTATCTCTTGATTTATATTGGTATGTCGCTTATGTTATGTGTTTCGTTATAGGATCGTTCCTTGTGAACGGTATATATGCTATGGTATTATTGTTGGGTTTTAGTATACTACAACATCCTATGGTGCACATACAACCCTAAATACCTTGGATCTATGTTTTCTCTATTATACATGCAAATATGAAGTTTCCAAGATATTACCCTATACTAGCATACAAATATCATATACTTGGGTAATAAAATAGATAGAATACATACCTTTTTTATGTAACTTGTCTTCATGAAGCTTGAGTGCCTAGTGCCCCAAGTGTGACACCTCAAATGGTTCACACAACACCATGAACACTTGGAATAACCTTGAGAATAAGGATACTTTGGTTCTCTCTAGTGAAATCGGCCTTGCCCTTTTTGTGTACACACACTAGTGCCAATTTCACCAACCAAGGACATCTTTATATAGTGTGGAGATTAGGGTTAAACCCATGACCCTTCATTTCATATGATCCATGGGTTCAACACTCCATGAACTATCCATGAAAGCTTAGCCCAACCTAAATGAACTTGGCCCATCACACATATATATCTAAGAGTCCATATTTAATTAGTTCCTTTAAATCACTTAATTAATTATAAATTAATTCTTGATCAATACTAATTAAATAATATGATTATATATTAATATATTAGAACTTATAATATATTAATATAAATCACTAGTATCCTTTTTTACTCATCTTGTCTATCCAATTGTCCCGATGCCATGCAACCCAAATGGACCATGCCGGGTCGGGTCAAGTACATACCGAATATAGTTATGGATTTAGACATTAATCCAACAGTCTCCTACTTGGATAAGTCTAAAACTATTATTGAGTATGACTTCAAAACCCGACTAGCAATCGTAGCTCTCAAAAGCTTCTGTCGAACTCTGACGTGTTAACTGAACTCTGATCTTGTCAATGACTTGTCCATTAGATAAGGGATCATATATGCCTCCATTCTAGATATCATATAGACTGAGACATGGATTATAATCATTCTCTCTGTCCATTTGTTGTTTCCCGATTTCCGATTTATGACGACTGACTGATTGAACAAATCAAATCAGTCCTGGCTTGGCCAAGCACTCACATGTGTCATCGCTAAATCATCGAGGGGCCCACATATATCGCTTTTATCCCAAAGGTAAAAGGAATGGATAAACTTCGACTCATATGGCTTGTTCTACAACTTGTTGAATCATACACAAAGGCATGTTTTATAACATCGAGTTACCAATGCGTTTTCGTGCAATCAATGTATAACCAACTCATAGTAACAACTCATATCTCTATGTTTTAAGAATATAAGATATTATCGTCTCATGATCACTCGTGATAAAATCAATGAAGTGATTCAAATGAGCGTGGGTTGAATCCAATACTCAGAACTTATGAGCACTCATGAGTGTTGTAGCACCACTTTGTCCAACATCTTAGACCTCTACAAGCCAACCCATGACAGTCTTGATTCATATCTACTTCCAACATATGACCGACTGTGGATGGTTTGAATAACTTAATCATTCAGGAAGAGCGACTTAGTTATTCTGGAAGTCAAAACATGCAAAGAGAAACACAAGAATAAATGAATCAAATATGGTATCAAACCCTATGAATATAAATAAACATTTTTGTTTATCACCATACTGATTACTCATTATTCATTGTTTCGGTTTTATCAACTTTATACTTGACTTAAAAACACTAGTTGTCCCATGCTCCAAGCATGTACACTATGTTTTTCTTAAACAATAGCTTTGCCATACACCAAGTATGCACTCTATGTTTGTCTATGATCCTTACTTTGTGAACTAGATCGATTGAACATACTTTCAATGATTCTCTTTTCACACTCTCAACTCCTTATCGAAAAATGTGAGAATTTCAAATTCCTATCATTTATCGAAAACTGTTTAGATTTTAAACTTATATGCACTGACCCTCCTGTAATGAATATGTACAAAGTCACAAAGACTTGTCAACAATCATTATAAGGTATTCCAATGGAGTTCAACTCCATGGAAACTAAGTCTCATATTCAAGGTACATTTCTTTGAACATGCTTCTTGCATTAAGTTTTCTAATCTTACACAGATTGCTTCCATCTATGGAGACAACTCCATATTCTCATTTTGACTATCACTTCTGAACAAGAGATGCCTCTTTTTTCCAGAATATGTCAATACGGTCCTTCCAATATTAACAATATACTTCCAACTGTCCTTGAGCAACCAATCTTTGGTAAGCCTTAGATTGTCCTCGACAATTGCTTAATCCTTTTAGTCATATCCTATTCTAGACCTTTTCCCTTCTTAATGCCTCTGGGCATTTGGAAAATTTAGAAAGGACAAATATTATAGCACATGCAATCGATCCTGTACCCAAAGCAAATGGGACACGATTCATGATGTCTCACATAAAGACATGATTCTAGACCAGTCTTTTGCTACAAAAATTTTATTTGTAATGTTCTCTAAATTTGACTATGAAGAGGGATGCCGTAATCATAATCGAATTTTGAGAACGCAATATATGGAATTTCCTTAAGTTGAACCAATCCAACATTAAATTCATATATATATATTCTTGACTAAAGATGATTAAGTTCTCAATCTAAGCCTTTAGAACTGAAATGAAGTATATCCTCTCCCTTAATTATAGTAAAACAACTTTTTCAACCCCTGCAACTTCACGAATTGAAACTTTTGTTTTCTATAATTAACATTGCTAACTTGCAATACTTATCATAATTATCATGCTCCCACTAACATGATGATCATTAGCATAACACTTATGCTCCCACTAGCTTTGACATGTACTCAGAAATCAGCTGATCTTCTAGAAATCAATACTTTATTGACTTTCTTACCAAAGTTCAGACTTCTGATACGAGATTGCTTTGATAAAACTTTATCAAAATCATACACCTTTCCTTAGATAGCATGTGTGTGTGTCTAAACAATTTCAGAACTATGAAAAGGGATGCCGTAATCATAGTCTCAATTGTTTAGACCTTTTGTCATCTGCTTCAAATCTACTTGGTGGAAGTGTTTCCTCACCATCATTTTCATGAATCGGAGAGAAACCTTATGACCCTTAGATTTTATGGTGTATGTGTTCTTATCCATGAGAATCGTCAAAACCATAGTCACAAGACACGATTAATGACAAATCCAAACTCATATGGACTAAACTCAATCTTAACTTCTTGCCACCTGGCAGTACATGGCCTGCCATTGCTTCCAAGTTGTTATGCAACCAATTGAGAACTCTAAGAACTCATATGAAAAGCCAACTTTAACTGCAATGGGCACAGAAATATAATTATGTCAACACGATAGGTTATAAACCTCACGTCGTGTGCTAGTGAAGAACCTCAGGTTTTATTCTTGATTAGTTCTTGAGACTTTCAAGACCTTTAAGACTCCCACTGTCCTCTTGACATATAAGACTCTCTTGTCAAATATTCAAGGGATAGTGCGGATTCTTTATCAAGACAAACACTTCACACAATTGGCCTTAGTTGGTCTTTATTTAATCCAAAACATCACAACTTACCAACTTCAAATGTACAAGAGTAGGACACTTTTACTCTTACATTTTACAAGTGTTATAAACCTTTCTTTAAGATATGTCACTCAACTTATAGTCTTGGAGTATGACTCTAAGACTTGTTTTGAAATGAAGTATGACTCATCTTCTCGATTTAACCATTTCAACAATTCATGACTCCTCTTCTTAGTCATAAGAATGCACTAAGATGTCCTTAGAAGACCAACTGTGATGTGGTTCTTTAATCATTAAGATGATCACAAAACATGATACTAAAGTACTCTCCCATCTTTTCAGATTTGAGAAACTTTTATCTTTCTACTTAATTTGATTCTTCTCATTCGTTCTGCCATACATTGAGACTTTTCCAATGTTTCAGAATTATACTTAAACTTGTAAGGATAGCCATATTTACTAAACTTTAGTAAATCATGACGAATAGTCTTAACGAGCTTTGTGGTGGACATGACCAGTGCACAAGAATGTGTACTCGATCCCTTTAGTCCTTCACTTGACTCACACATCAATGTGAACAAGTAATTAGTCTTGATTTTCCAATGCTTGAAAGTTCTCATTCATCATACTATTCAACTTGCATGATTCCAAGTTTCGGTCCAGTTGAAACTTGGGTGATGAGAAACTTTCCTGATTTGATAAATTTAGACACTACCACAAATGAAAGAATCAAATCCATTTTCCAATATTGCTGTCAGTGGAATCATATAAGCAACAATTTTCCACAAATGCCATTGTAAGGATACTTCAAATAAATAAAATTAAACAATTTTCTTTTATTTTAAAACTTTGCGGAAAAACTTATCCTTACAATCCACATGGAAAATTGTTGTTATCTATTCCTTAGCAATATATCATAACTTCTTAAGCAACTGCTCAAAATTCTGATGCGATCGAAATCCACCTTCGCGATCAGAATCAGCATATACTTCCTTTAAGATTTCTCTCTATTCTTTGATTCTTAAAACATCAACATGTGACCCAGTCACATCATGTAATGAGGATCTCATAATAGAACTTAGCAGAGTTAGATAATGGGCTCTACCTGATGTAGAGTCAAACTTATTGACTTTAACATCCTTAGGTAAATTTGGCAGCTTTGCAATCAACGCACCTTCCTTTGGCAAAATAAACATATGGACCCTTTGGTAATGGGACTATCTCAGACTTAGCCTTTCTCTTTACCATTTGGTCAACCGGGTTGACTATGGCCAATCCCTTTCCATTGGGAAGAGAATGCTTTTCTGGATTTCCAGTGTCACCATTGTCACTGTCCATAAAGTTTTTGGAAAGTTGATCTTCTAATCAAATTTGCTTTACTATCGTTCCAAATCATTGCTGATTCAGCAGCACCAAGCAAATAGATATGATCATTAAGGTTCATGTCATAGTCTGTTTCATAGTAGTCCTAAAGGAACTCACTATGTGACTTAGAAAGTGATTGAACCACCAACTTTCTCAAGACTTTGACACCCAATTCTCCCGGCTTGTCAATATGTGACTTCATCTCCAAGATGTGATCACACTTAGACCTTGCCTTGCCAATAGGGCTTGAGTGACCTTGAACTTGTGGGTTAGGGAGAATAACTGGAGGAGGTGGAGGAAGTGAAGTTCCAAGAGATTTGGGAAGATCATAGATGTCTGAACTAGACATCTTTTTGGGAGATATTCAAGTTTAGTTGATTTAAAGTCCTTAATATAACACCCAATATGAAATATTAAGGCTAGGACCCAACAACCTATTTTATAACTTGGAAGAGGGATGCCGTAATCCAGGCTATAAAATATTTGAAGGTAGGTGAATGACGATTCACCAATTTCCACCATGAAAAACGAAATAATTTATTAGGTTTTTAATTGGATTTGAAACTCCTAGATCTTTTGAGATTCATTGAAATTTTCAATGGCATGTTTCACTCTCGAGTGTGCACTTCAGGTTTTGTGACTGGGATGCCGAGGATCACAAAACAAGGTGTGAATAACCATGCAAATATACTTGGTACCCTTAATAATTTACCCATTAATCGATGTGCCGGTTAACCACACGCGCTCCACCGATACTATGATAAACATTAAGTTACCCTTTGCCTACCTTGTTAAATCCAGGTTAGTATGCTGGTTAACCACACACGCTCCACTAACGGTTTAAACAAAGTGCAAAGCATAATTTAATGGGTTAGCACCAAATTCACATTTTCCTATGTAACTAAGATTGGGAATTTATAAAAAGTTTAGTTACTTAGTATTTATCATTAGTACTTTTAATGAAGGGAGAATTATAGTCCTTGTCCTACCCGTTCGGCTAACGACCCTCCACCAGTCAAGGAAGCGGTGGGTGAGAGTAGACACCCATTAAACTGCCATTTTATAGGCAGTAACCTTATACCCCCCTTATAGACCGGCTTCGTGAATGAGGCCTACTAACGGTAAGACTGACTTGCTCTTATACATATATTTATTATTAACTTATAATACTATAAAGTATAAGGGTTGAATTTTAACTATTAAAATTCTAAGGGCTAACTTGGAATTAAAGTATTCATGGGGAAAACTTTACAAATTCCAAAACTTGAGGGAAAGTTTTGAAACTATTCAAAACTCTTGGATTTTCATAACTTATGAGTTTAATTAAAGTTAAACATTTTATTTAATGAAGAGACTATTGAACCTCCACAACTTGATGACAAGTTATGGAGTCATAAAACCATTTAATGAGGGCAAAACTCTTCATTTTGTAACCTATGACAATTTTTATGAGGTTTAAGATTCATAAATGTGACTTTTCATATAACTTGAGGACAAGTTATAAAAACACATTTTATGAACTATTTCTAGATCAATTTGGATTGAAAACAACTAACACACAATTTTTTTTCATTAATCTAAATTAACTCATAAAACAAGGGAACACCAAAAAAACTTTTCATGTTCCATAACTTAAGAACAAGTTATGGAATTCTTTAAAACATTAAGACCAAGTTTTGTAACTCCATAAAAAACTTCGAATCAATTTTTTTTAAAACCTTTTCATATCCATAACTTATGGAGGTTTCAAAACACTCTTTAGATCAAACTTTTAAAACTAATAAAATAATCATATCATTTTATCTTTTACTAAATTTGACCTAATTCAACTCATATAGCAAATGATTTAAATTTTACAAATAATTAGTTTTTCACAAAAACAAGTAATTATCTTAAAATTTGACAAACGTCATGTTTTTTTTCTTTTTTTTTCAACTTTGAAAATAAAACATTTGCATCAATATAACAGAAAACAACCCATGTCTCTGATACCATTGTTGGGTTTTAGTATACTACAACATCCTATGGTGCACATATAACCCTAAATACCTTGGATCTATGTTTTCTCTATTATACATGTAAATATGAAGTTTCCAAGATATTACCCTATACTAGCATACAAATGTCATATACTTGGGTAATAAAATAGATAGAATACATATCTTTTTTTTATGTAACTTGTCTTCATGAAGCTTGAGTTCCTAGTGCCCCAAGTGTGACACCTCAAATGGTTCACACAACACCATGAACACTTGGAATAACCTTGAGAATAAGGATACTTTGGTTCTCTCTAGTGAAATCGGCCTTGCCCTTTTTGTGTACACACACTAGTGCCAATTTCACCAACCAAGGACATCTTTATATAATGTGGAGATTAGAGTTAAACCCATGACCCTTCATTTCATATGATCCATGGGTTCAACACTCCATGGACTATCCATGAAAGCTTAGCACAACCTAAATGAACTTGGCCCATCACACATATATATCTAAGAGTCCATATTTAATTAGTTCCTTTTAATCACTTAATTAATTATAAATTAATTCTTGATCAATACTAATTAAATAATATGATTATATATTAATATATTAGAACTTATAATATATTAATATAAATCACTAGTATCCTTTTTTTTTTCCTCATCTTGTCTATCCAATTGTCCCGATGCCATGCAACCCAAATGGACCATGCCGGGTCGGGTCAAGTACATACCAAATATAGTTATGGACTTAGACATTAATCCAACAATTATTTGATTCGAGGGCTACCCGATCCTTTATATCGCTCGCGCTTAGCAAGCGATTTGTTGGAGCTACGGGGGAGCTGGACTGCCCTCTTGATGTAGAGATCGCAGATGATAGCACAATTCGGGTTGCGAGGGTTCATCAGGGATGTACACTGCAGTTGTTCGATGTGTAGTATTTCATGGACTTGTTCCCCATTCCCCTATGAGGGAATAAGGTTATCGTGGATATGAACTGGTTGAGCCCCAATGGGGCAGTGATCGACTGCGCGTGGCAGCTAGTGCGGGTTCGGAACCCAAGTGGGGGAGGGTTAGTGATTCAGGGCAAGAAACCGCAACATGGGTCGACTTTGTGTTCTGCGGCGAGGGCTAGGCGTTACCTTCAGTAGAGTTGTGTGGGGTATGTCGCCTATGTTATAGATACCTGGGATAAGGGTCAGGCGACCGTGCATGACGTACCTATCGTACGTGAGTATCCGGACGTGTTTCTGGAGGATTTGCCTGGGGTACCTCTGGAGAGATAGGTAGAGTTCAAGATTGACTTAGTCCCTGGTGCGGATCCGATAGCCAAGGCATCATATCGGTTGGCTCCGCCCGAGATGCAGGACTTGTCTACACAACTGTAGGAGCTGTTAGACAAGGGATTTATCAGGCCGAGTAGTTCGCCTTAGGGAGCTCCGATCCTGTTTGTGAAGAAGAAGGATGGGTCACATCAAATGTGTATAGATTAACAGGAGTTGAATAAGGTAACAGTGAAGAACCGTTATCCCCTCCCGAGGATTGATGATTTATTTGATCAATTTCAGGGTGCATCTTGGTTCTCAAAGATTGATCTGTGATCAGGATATCTGTTAGAACAAAGTTCTATTAGGATCGATAGATTCTATGCAGGCAAACAATTAAGAACGTAATTATGAACACAAGAATGGCTTTAAATATGTCGTATGATTAAAACTTCAACACCTCAGAAGAGCTCGATTAAGAACTTCGACTGTAGAGGTGCTTAGGGTTACAGAACAATAATCAATGATAATCAAGAACATCTCTAATGCATACATGCATGCATTATTTATAGTCTAACCCTACTAGATAATCACGGATGGACAGGCCCAATCCGGATACAAAACACAAGCCCATGACGCAACATAATAAGACCCAACAATCTCCCCCTTTGCGTCAATGGAGCCGAAAGCTCACTTCGGTTGAGCTGCAGAAGGCTTATTGATTGTCTTGAATACCTTCGGTATGATGGCTAATAGATGATGACGAAACGTTATGTACCACCAAAGCATGTCTGTAAAGTTCTTATTGTCTGCTTCTGAGTTCTGCTTGCACCGATGGATAATATTGATAATGTGCTCCAAGCAGTCTGTTGAAAACAGATGTTTATCAACATGAGCGAATAGAAAACGATTGGCTTCGCCTCTTGTGAACATCACATTAAGATGTGTAGAATCGATTTGGCCCATCCTCATTTTGTTCACATCTCCTGGTTTCGGTGTTGGCTTGACAGTCGGTTTCTTGTTCATCACTTTCGCTATCTCCTGATCCATAGCAGCAACCTCATGGATGTAAGAGGCCAACATCCTCTTCAAATGATCCAGTATCGGCTCATATTCTTTCGGATTGGTGAGAAGAATGTTAAACAATAGGATCCAGTCATGAGGATTTAAATTCGGAAGGTCTGCCAGGGATATAATCGACACCGAGTTTGCTGATCCTTCTGTGATTTTGAAATTAACATTTATGAACTTCCCAGCAGGAGAAGGTTTTAGTACCTTGACAGTAACTATCTTCTGTGCGCTCCATGTCAAGTACTGCGGTTGACCATACTTCAGATAAAAGTCGATAAGCTCATGATCAACTTTTGGATGAGGGAAAGGAACTTCTACAGTCGAATCAAAACAATGAAACGTGAATGCCTTTCATGTTATTGGCATGTCGAACTGTGAGTCCTTAGAATTGTCACAATCAAAAGAAGCGACAGGTTCCAGCCAGTAGACGCTTGGAAACTCTATTGCCTCATTGATAAGTGTTTCTTTTGTCCAAAGGGGAAACAAGGCCTTCTTGCAGTTTAAGGATTCTTCTTCTTCCTTGTTCCTCCTTTCCCTTTCCTCATCCTCCCTCGCAACCCTCAAGGTCTCATCCAACTCTCTATCCCTCTTCTTTCGTTTAAGGGCCTCAACAATAGTCTCTTCTTCTTCGTCATCACTGTCATCATCAATCCCCTTCTTCTTAGCTTGAGAATCAGAACCCGCAGCTTCATTACCCTTCGGTTCGGTTGTAACTTTGACTTTCGGTTGAGCAGATTCGGTTTCGGTTTTCACAGTAACCTTCGGTTGAGCACCTTCTCCCCCTTGTTTTGGAGGTATGAATCTCTCCGAAACACCCTTCATCTCGTGTAACAATGCAAGGGCAGGAAGAAGTTTTGAAGTTAGATGATTCCTTATAGTCAAAGTAAGGATAGGATCATGAGCACGAAGAAGGTTGGTCAACATATCCTTGACATCCCCAGCACAGCTACAAAAGACAGCTCTCTCCGTCTTCAACAAAGAAATTTCCTTTTCAGCTTGAGCGAGCTGCACCTTCTGAACTTCAATTGTGGAGGCTTGACGTGCAAGATCTTCCTTTAGAGCACTCTCCTTTGCTAAATCAGCGTGAAGAGATTCAAGCCGAGAATTCACAGAACTGATAAGTGAAGTGTTCTCTGCTTGGATTGAAGAACGAACAGCTTCAAACCTTGTGTTCTCCTCTTGAAGGGACTTGGATAAGGAATCCACTGAGGCATTCACCTTAGCTGCATTGGTATCAGCATGCCCTTTGAGTGACTCAAGAAATATCTGAGTACTGTGAACAATGTCTGTAACATCAGCGGTAGCCTTCTTGCAAGAAGAAGTAGAATCGATAACAGCCTTCGTTGATTTGTCAATAGCCTGAGTATATTGCGCAAGAGCAGTATCCATAAAAGCTTTAAGCACAACATCATTGTAGGACTTGTTGGCATCAAGCAATTTATCAAGCTTCTCATCAATGCTCTGCAATTGTTGGCGTGTGACTGGAGCTTCATCATCATCATCTGTAGGAAGCCTATAGGGACTGTAGTAGGTCGAATCAAACTCATCATTAGCATCACCGAGAGTGGCACCGGAATTGGTTGAAGGTGAGGGTGAAAGTGGTTTGGAAGTAACTGGAGGTTTTGTTTCAGTAGTCGCCCCCGTATCAGATACGTTGAATCGTACTGTCGGTTCAGGGGTAGTGGTGGTAGTTGCTTGGGAAATAATAGGAGGTGGCAAGGGAGTTGTAGAAATAGGAATAGAAGTAACTGGTGGTGGTGGTGGAATAGAAGTTGTTGGTTGAGATGTGGTAGGTGGGGGAATTGGAGCAACCGAAATAGGAACTGTCTGTTTCGGTGATGGAGGTGGTGTTGGAAGTTTGTTATGAAGAGATTCGGTTGGAGTAGGGGATCGGGGAGGAGTGTTACCTCTCGGTGATTCATGATGAGTTTCCTCTTCTTCATCCTCCTCATCGTTTTCTGAACTGGAAGGAGAGGGACTCTTGGTTTTCTTCGCCATCTTCTTAATCTTCTTGGAATTAGAAGAATCCCCTTTCTCAGACTTGCGCTTCCTTGACTTGGAAGGCTTAGATGAATCATCCTCGGTTGTCCCTTTCTTGGTAGTAGCCCTTTTTCCTCGATTTCCAGGCTTCTCCACAGCTTCCAAGGCAGCCTGCTGTTCAGGAGATAGAACTCTCGGTCCAATGGGAGTTAGCTTGCGATAATCCGCCATCACATTGCTTTCTGCTGAGACACACCTATACATTGTCTCAGGGATGGAACCGTTGTGAGGGAACTTCGTCGGATCAGAGAAAATTATTTTCTTGGTGTGAAACGTAGCCACCGACGAGAGCAGGGTGTCCTTCATCACTGGAACTTTTAAGCAATCAATTCCCCTTCTCGTGATAATGGTCCAGAAGCGACCACACGAAATTACAGAGTGTCTCGTAGAAGTATTGAGACTTTGCACCACCTGTGACCAAATAATTGACCCATAGTCAAGATTGAGACCATTATAAAGCCCGTATAGAAGGGTCAGAAAACCCTTGCTGGTACCATCAGACCCAACGCTCCTCTCTGCCAAACTCTTGATGAGAAGAGTAAGTAATCCATTCCATTGGGGCGGTAAGCATGACTTCTTAACCTTCGTAACCATGGTAAGCACATCAGTGTAGCCCATCTCGTAGAGCATCGAGAATAGTTGAGTAGTGGTGATGAAGTCCGATGAGATCACAGATGAATCCACAGCAAGTTGTAACAGTGAACAAAATCCTCCTTTGGAAATCGAAGCCTTGTGAGAGAAGATTTGGAAGTAGATCCTCTCCTTGTTCTTATCATATGAAGCGGTAGTGTAGACTTGCGATAGGAGTGACATTGGGACGGATTCCACCTGTGTTAGGGCTAGAACCAAGGGTGAATACTTCAAACACTCAACCACTTGTAGCATATACGAATCGTACAGAAAAGGGTTGAGTTCAATTATCATGTTCTGATTTGGCTTGATTGAGAGCAATGTGGACGAAGCAGTTTGATCTTGAGCCGATGAAGAAGTCGCCATTGTTGATTGAAGGAAGAAGATGAACAGTTGTAATTCGCCGTGTATATAGAGAGAGTTTGTTGCAGGTAAAAGAGACATATGTAATTAGAAACCCTTTATATACCGTTGCCAGGAGAGAGAAAGAATCATCATGATAACGATGAAGTCACTGAAACGTCGCCTGAAAAAGCGCGATGTGACAGGGTGGTTTCTCCCAGGTATATGTCAGCACGCGTGGGTTTAGGGACCGTTCAAATTCACTCGCCCAAAAGCTTATCCTCAATTCGTCGTTTGAAATTCAGCTTCGCTCCAAAATATAGGATAACCCCTGTTTCTCCAAAAGATAAATAAAAATCGAACCAATAGCAACCAGAGTGTTGGAAAATAAAAAATTTTCGTGCAATAGGGTGACAAAAGATACAGAAATAAAGCAAAATGTGTATAGGACTTGAGTGATGTCTACTAGAAGACATAAAGCAGATGATTCCGGGCAAGAATCGCTTCCTTCAAAGTCAAGAGAGACTTGAAGTGCTTGTGTGGTTTCCCGAGAAATAACGATCGAGTGTTTGTAGAGAAACACCGAAAGGCTTTTTTTAATCTATAGGCTAAGGGTAGCTTATCTTCTACCGAACATCGATTCTTAACATAAGACCGAACGTTGGAAGAAGTACTTGTGAGACCAATGTGGTATGTTGAACAAGTAGGTTGGATATAATTTATAGTGACTAAAGATGTGATAGAAATCTCAAAAACAAAAACAAACTGGATCTTTTTGGGAAGAAAAACCTTGGTGTTAGACATTTTCATAAAAGACCACTCAGAAAATAAAATGAGATTTCATTAGGTAACAAGTAAGAACTTGAATATTATGATTCACCGTCAATTCATTGTAGGTGTTGGTTTTTGGGTTTCACTCAGCACGTGGTGTACGTAGCTAAGATCACAAACACAGATTTTATGCAACCATAAACCTCAGTGGTAAGGACCAAGAGTCTCAAGGGTTACAGGGGTGAACCGAAAGTTGATGGAGAATGTAAGGAGGGTGGTTTAAAGAACCGAAAGTACCTCTGCTATTAAGACATGACAAAGCAGAAAAACTCTTAACTCATTTGAGAAGAGTAAGGTAGCTCTTGACTTGAGTTGATTTTAGCAGCCTGATTGGGAAGAAACGATAGGTATAGATCGAATCATTAAGGCCTTGCTCTTAGTCATAGAGGCTTTGGTCAACATGCAGCAACATGCTTCTAGGGACTCTTAACTAGTTTATATGGAAATAATCGTACCTGCCTTAGCTCCAAATTCTGTTGTACTGGGATACTTGGGGACTTAATTAAAAGAACAAGCAAACAAACACACCACACAAACAAAACAAACAAACAAACCAAACAAAATAAAAGAAAAAAAAGAAAAAAAAATGTTGAGTAAAATATTTTTGGATTTTTGAAATTTTTCTGAAAGATAATAAAAACAGAAAGATAAAAGATAAAGTAACTCAAAGCACTAAAAAAAAATAAAATAAAATTTTGAAAAAAATGAGTAAGAAAATAGAATTAAAAGAATAAACAAAATGTACAACCGAAACCTTATCTTAAAAGAATGAAGTGAAATAAGCCGAGCGTTCGGTTCATTTCGGTTCCTTAAAATTCCAGAGCCGAAATAGACCAAGCGTTCGGTTCATTTCGGTTCCCAAAAATTATGGAGCCGAAATAGACCGAGCGTTCGGTTCATTTCGGTTCCCGAAAAATCCGGAACCGAAATAGACCGAGCGTTCGCTCTATTTCGCTTGTCTAATTTTTAGTGAGAGATTAGAGGATTCAGCATCGACTCAGCTTCCATCATTCCCAAGCCTTGTAAAATTTTATTGAAGCTTGCTTCAGGTAAGGCTTTAGTGAATATGTCAGCCAGTTGATCAGAGGACCGAACGAAATGTACTTCCACGTTCCCATCTTCTACATGGTCCTTGATGAAATGATATCTAAGTGCAATATGCTTAGTCTTTGAGTGTTGCACTGGATTGTGACATATTCTTATTGCACTTTCTGAGTCACAATAGAGAGGAATCTTCTTCATACTCAGCTCATAATCTCTTAGTTGACTTTGTATCCATATTACTTGAGAAGTACAGGATGCTGCAGCTATATACTCAGCTTCGGCTGTTGAAAGTGACACACATGTTTGCTTCTTGGACTGCCAGCTAACTAGTTTACCGTCAAGGAATTGGCATCCACCAGTTGTGCTCTTTCGGTCCAGACCACATCCTCCAAGATCGGCGTCAGAAAAAGCTTGAATAAAGAATCCAGATCTAGCAGGGTACCAGAGACCGAGAGACGAGGTTCGCTTCAGGTAACGGAAAATATTTTTCACTGCCACCATGTGAGGTTCTCTTCGATTAGCTTGAAACCTGGCACAATAACAAACAGAAAACATAATATCCAGTCTACTAGCTGTTAGATACATAAGGGACCCTATCATTTGACGATATAGTGTAATGTCAACAGCAGGTTTTTCCAGAGAAGGTGTTAACTTAGTACCAAATGCCATAGGAACCTTCACTTTTGAATCTCCCGTCATACCGAATTTTTCCAGCAAGTTCTTTGTGTAGGCCTCCTGGTTGATAAATATACCTTCTGGTCCCTGTCTAATATTCAAACCAAGGAAAAAATTAATCGGACCCATTGTGCTCATTTCAAATTTAGTCTCCATCAACTTCCTGAATTCAATTATTAAGCTAGGATTCGTGGAGCCGAAGATGATATCATCGACATAAATCTGAACTATCATTAGATGTTCGCCTTCTTTCTTTCGGAAGAAGGTTGGGTCAACCGAACCTTGCTTAAATTTCGACATTTTCAGAAAGCGAGTTAAAGTTTCATACCAGGCCCTCGGTGCTTGCTTCAAACCATATACAGCTTTATCCAGCACATAGCAATGATCAGGGAATTTCTCGTTCACGAACCCGGGAGGTTGCTCAACATACACTGTTTCTTCTAGTTCTCCATTCAAGAAAGCGCATTTTACTTCCATTTGGAAAACTTCGAAGTTTTTATGTGCAGCATATGCCAGAAAAATTCTAACTGATTCCAACCTTGCTACAGGAGCGAAGGTTTCCTCATAATCTATCCCTTCCTCTTAGCAATATCCTTTCACCACCAACCGAGCCTTGTTTCTAATAACGTTCCCCTCTTTGTCCAATTTATTCCTGAAGACCCATTTCAAGCCAACCACTGAAGCATCCTTTGGTGTGGGAATCAGCCTCCAAACTCGATTGCGTTCGAACTCATGGAGCTCATCTTGCATTGCTTGTACCCAATCAGAATGATCAAGTGAAGCATTAACTGTTTTCGGTTCGACTTTGGAGACAAACGAATTGAACATACATAATTCAACTTTAGAGAATAATGTGGTTTGTTTCGCTTTCAATTGAGAACGAGTGAGAACTTTCTCAGATGATTCGCCAATGATTTGTGCTTTGGGATGATCCTTGGTCCATTTCACTAAAGGAGGATAATTTGGGTCATAGGCTGGATCCAACTCTGCATTTACTTCCTCTTCAAGTTCTGATTGATCACCTTCGTCAGTTGTATTCTCTTTCTCCCCCTAGACTGGCGAAGTGTAGCTTGTGTCAGGATCAGAGTTTTCATCCTCTGTGGGAGTCGGATTCCCCCCCTCGATTGGACTATTATTGGGTGGGTTTGGAGTTGTATTCTCCCCCTCGCCTGGACCTTTATGAGTTGGGGATGGAATTGGATTCTCCCCCTCGAAAGACATTTCGGTTGTCTTTGGTGCTGATGAACTCTCCCCCTTGAACATTGAGTCATTGTTTGGAGAATCAGTGGAGGGTTGACCACCTGTCGGTTTAGGAGGTTCACTTTCCATTTCTTTGGTAGCTTCATCTATGATCCTTTTGAGATTGTCAATTTTGTTGTCTGCTGCTTTCGCTTCTGAGTGTGCTGCTTTCTCTGGTTCATCAAATAGCCGAATGTACTCTTCAAACAAGTTGGATATTGGAACTGAGACTTGTCCTGATTCAGGAAATATTTCCCCTAAGGCACTTTTGCTCCTTTGAACTTTCTTCATGTAATTATCGTCAAAGGTTACGTAATATGTTTCTTCAATTCGTTTGGAGCGTTTGTTCAAAACTCTGTATGCTTTTGAAGTGAGTGAATAACCAAGAAAAATTCCCTCATCTGCTTTGACGTCAAACTTGTTTCGGTTCTCCTTTGAATTAAAGATGAAACACCTTGAACCGAACACGTGGAAAAATTTGACATTGGGCTTTCGATTGTTCAATATCTCATATGGAGTGATTGAGAATCTTTTGTTGAGAAAGGATCGGTTCTGAGTGTAGCATGCGGTTGCAACTGCATCAGCCCAAATGTATAGTGGAAGAAAAGCGAAGCTTAGCATGGTTCTGGCTGCTTCACATAAAGAACGGTTTCGTCTTTCAACAATTCCATTCTGTTGTGGAGTATAAGGGGCCGAAAAGTTGTGAGATATCCCCTTGTCAGCCAGAAAAACCTCAAAATCTTTATTCTTGAATTCCAGCCCGTTGTCGCTTCTTATGTTTCTCACCAGCTTTCGCAGCTGTACTTCCACTTGCTTGATGAACGTGTTCAGCTTAGGAGTAGCATCTGATTTCTGTTTAAGAAAGAAAACCTAGGTGAAGCGTGAAAAATCATCTACTATGACAAGAATTAACTTACTACCACCGAAGCTTTCGATAGCCGAAGGACCACATAAGTCAATGTGCAGAAGTTCAAGAGCTTCAACTATCTTTGTATTGATTCGTGTAGGATGGCTCTTTCTGCTTTGTTTGCCAATCTCACACGCTGCACACAGATGTTCCTTATCAAACGTGAGAAGAGGAAGACCTCGAACGTGATCACCAAGCACCAACTTATTAATGTCTTTGAAGTTCAGGTGCGATTGTCGTCGATGCCACAACCAGCTTTCATCAGTGTTCGCCTTTGATAGTAGGCATATCGCAGGTTTTCCTTTAATTGGCTTGAGATTTAAAGGATACATTTCTCCCTTGCGTTCAGACTTCAATAGAACCTTTTTAGATTGCTTCTCAATTATTTCTGAGCCCTCATCATCAAAAGAAACCTTTAAACCTGTTCCCACAACTAATTGTGACACACTGATGAGGTTGTGCTGCAATCCTTCCGCATACGCTACTTTTCGAATCGAGAAGTCTCCGTTGGTTATCATACCATATCCTTTGATTGTGCCATATGAGTTATTGCCATACTTTACACATCCGCCATACTTTACACATCCACCATCCTTTAGGGACCGAAACTCCCTCAGTTCTTCCTTCCTTCCTGTCATGTGACGCGAGCAACCACTGTCTATATACCATTCGTCATCGAACTGCTTGTCATGTATCACCTGCAAATTCAAGCAGATTTAGGAACCCAAAGTTTCTTGGGTCCTGGTGAGTCTTTTACAGAAAAAGGAATTGCAGTAGAAATATCAACCAAATAAGTTCTTTTTATTAAAGTGGATTGATCTTTTCTTTTGATGGTGTACACCTTGATTTTAGTTTTATCTTGTTTAATTTTTGGTGTATTCGATGGTGTGTTGTTAGACGGTTTTGGTGTTTTCTTTTGAATCCTAGGGTTAGCTGACTTTTTCTTATTATAGAAATTAGGATTAGAATTAAGCTTTCCCTTTCCTTTGATGTCTTTCACTGAATTTAATTTGCTTTGGGAGTTGGAAGGACCAAAACTAGACTTGAGACCGAAACTTGACTTTCGGTTCTGAGTGACGGTATTGGAACCGAAAGTAGACGTTTGGCTGTTAGCCTTGACGTTTGGACCGAAACTAGACGTATGGTTCTGTGCGCTAGTTTGGGAACCGAAAGTAGATGTTCGGTTCTGAGATTTGGAATAGTAGGAATTTGGACTGAAATTTTCTTTTCCTTTTAGCTTTTCCTTTCCTTTGTCAATTGATTCTTTCTTAGGAGGTACGTAGTTGGGATTTTGAGATAGCCAATGATGTTTTCACTCATTCAGATTTTTCATGTATCTCTGATTTCTTTGGCGTTTTTGTTCAGCTAACTCCTTCTGAGATTTGTGAATATTGAAGCTTGATTTTGGCTTCTCCTTTTGAGTTTCGGTTGTCTTAGTTGGAACAATCGGTTCTTTCATTGGTTCTTCAGGGATTTCTTTTGTTCCACTTGTGCTTGGTTTTTCGAAACTCGAGGGTTTGTTGATGGGTTCAGCAACGTATCTTCCTTTAACCCTCCATGAAGTTTGCTCAGATAAGCCAATGGTTTCGTCTGCGTTGTCAATTGACCAGAAGTAATCGTCGCACCCTTCAACATTGTTTTTGTCGACCAAGATTTTTAACTCTGCCGTTTGTTTTTCAGTGACTCCTGTAACATCATAGACCTGATTTGGCACAGTTTGAACCTTTTGATAAACCATAGCTTTCTCTTTGAGTTTCAGTGGCTTGTCTTTTGACAGGCGAGCGAATTCAACCGAATTTTCAGATATTAGGGGTTTCTCATTCTTGGTTTCGCTCTTCATAAACTCAGAGCAATCAACTACGTCTTCTACTGAGATTTCGCTCATCTCACTTTCCTCATCAAATTCAGACGTATTTTCTAAGTTCATTTTATTTTCAGAAATTAATTTGGTGTTCAACGAGTCTAATGATTGAATAGTTTCGGACTTAATTTTTAACCTATCATTTTCATCTAAGAGATTTTTGAGCATACATTTATGTTCCTTAGAGTGAATGAAGGTTTCTATCTTGTCCAATCCAATTTTGTAGGCGATGGATGTCTCCTCTGAGGACACTATTGATTCACACTCAGCAATGACCTCATCCTCCTTAAATTCAAGGAAGGGTAAGATCATCTTATGAATATTTTTCCCTATCTCACAACTTAAATGCAATTGAGAAATATTAGTATATAAGCGCTTAGCAATTAAACAAAAAACATTCCTTTGTTTTAAAAACTTTAAATTGTCTCGTTGCAAATAAATACTTTCATCCCTAGCCCTATTTAATTCCACCTCCTTCAGCTCAATCCACATCCTTCTCTCCTCACTTTTTGAAGATACGCTGCTGAGTTGGTCAGTTAGGTTAGAATTCGCTAAGCGAGTTTGCATGAGACTACCACTTAAGTTAGAAAATTTAAATTTTAATTCATTTAATTCTTCTTCATAATCTGTTACTGGAACTTTAAGTGATTCAAGGATTGATTGTACCTTTTTGATCAGCCGATCACAGTCGTTGATCTTCTCGCTCACGAGCTTGGCTGCAAAGCATTTGTCCTCAGTTAGGTTCGGCTCCTTACTTGCACTTTCGGTTGATCCACCAGCTGTGACCATCAAACATCTTCCAGCCGAACCTGCTTCCTTTGCCACATAAGCTCTTCCATGAGTTGGCTTTCTCACCTTTTCATCTTCAGAATTGGTTGACCAAACTTCAACTCCACCGAACTCATCTTCATCTACATTCTCCTGCACAATCAAGGCATTCATAGAACTGTTAGTTGCCTTCTTTTTCTTGATCTCTTCCAACTTACGCATGTAGTACGCCTCATCGTCTTCACCATCTCTTTTCTCAGCCATTTTCCTTAGCATGCAATCTTTGGCAAAGTGGTTCTTACCGTGACAGTAATTGCAGTCGAACCTAGAGTCTCCTGTAAGCTTGCTCTCCTTCTTGTCTTCATCATTTTGAGAAGAATTCTTCGCTTCATCCTTCACCTTCTCAGAACTGTAACTTCCCTGCCAGTTTCGGTTCTTATTGACAGGAAATTTTCTTCGTGCAAACTTCTTTGGATTGGTGACCATCATAGCATATTCTTCGCTTGTAAGGTCACACTCAGACATATTAGACTCCTCTTCTTCTTCTGCAATACTTTTTCCTTTTGAGACAAGGGCCAACGATCCCACACCCGAAACTACCTTCGCCTCCTTGGTTACCACACTTTCATGGGACTTAAGTATTCCCACAAGTTTCGCTAGTGAGTAAGATTTAAACTGTTCATGAGCTTTCACTGTTGAAACCACTGCCATCCATTCTGGTCTCAGACCGTTCATGAAGGTTACCTTTTCCTCGATCAACTTTCTTTCTATTCCATGCTTGATCATCTTACTTATGAGATGATTGAACCGATCGAAAGTTTGTATCAATTTTTCTTCAGGTTTCTGTTCGAAAACTCCAAATTCTGAGAGCAACAAGGTTTGAATGGAGTGTTCTAGATCTTCATCGGTTGAGTAAAGTTCTTTCAACCTATCCCAGATTTCTTTGGCCGTCGTGCATGAACCAACTAACCGAAAAGTGTCAGATTGCAAGGTGAATCTGATCATTCTCATGGCCTTCACATTACACAACAACTTGTCCTTCTCATCCTGTGGCATCTTGTCTACGTCCGCCACCAGCTTGTTATATTCTTTTTGGGTCTTGACAGTTGTGTTTATTCTTGAGTGAACAAACGGCCCAAGCGTGATAGCTTCCCAGATGAGATAGCCATTATCTTCAGATCCAACCACGTAATCTTCAAAGTGATGCACCCATACTTCATAGTCTTGAGTGTAAAGAATGGGAATCCTGGTAGTGGATCCAATGCTGTTCGAGATGTTGATGGGATTTGTTTGAGAATCTTCGTGAGACATGGTGAGCCGCTAGAATCAGACCTGTAAACTTGAGATTAGGGTTTTATCAAACACAGGAGTTACTGGCGACAGGAAGAAGACGGCTTCTATATATTCGATAAAAGCGGAGACCCTAAAGAATTCTTAACACAGAAGGAATGTGTATTAATCACACAGTCTCCTGCTCTGATACCAATTGTTAGAACAAAGTTCTATTAGGATCGATAGATTCTATGCAGCCAAATAATTAAAAATGTAATTATGAACACAAGAATGGCTTTAAATATGTCGTATGATTAAAACTTCAACACCTCAGAAGAGCTCGATTAAGAACTTCGACTGTAGAGGTGCTTAGGGTTACAGAACAATAATCAATGATAATCAAGAACATCTCTAATGCATACATGCATGCATTATTTATAGTCTAACCCTACTAGATAATCACGGATGGACAGGCCCAATCCGGATACAAAACAAAAGCCCATGACGCAACATAATAAGACCCAACAATATCACCAGATGGGAGTCAGGGACGATGATGTGCAGAAGACAGCCTTTCAGACTCGCTACGGTCATTACGAGTTCATGGTGATGCCGTTTGGGCTCACCAATGCTCCTGCCGCATTCATGGATCTCATGAACCGCGTGTGTAGACCGTGTTGGAACGGCCTGTGATAGTCTTTGTTGAAGATATCTTGCTTTACTCCAAGACTCAGGAGTAACACGAGGAGCACCTGAGGGAGGTGCTGGAGACACTGAGGAGGGAGAGATTTTTGCAAAGTTCTACAAGTGTGAGTTCTGGTTACACAAGGTGCAGTTTCTGGGGAACCTTGTCAACCAGAAGAGTATTATGGTTGATCCGGCCAAGGTAGAGGCCGTGATGCAGTGAGAGATTTGGAGGTCTCCATTCGAGATTCAAAGTTTTCTTGGTTTGGTGGGTTATTATCAGAGATTCATCCACGATTTCTCCAAGATTGATGTTCCATTGACCCAACTGACCAAGAAGTCGGTGAAATTTTGCTGGGGGCCTGAGCAGTAGGCAGCTTTCGAGACGCTCAGACGGCGATTGTGCGAGGCACCGATTATGGCCTTGCCGGAGGGTGTCGACGATTTCATGGTTTACTGCGACACTTCAATCACGGGTATGAGTGCTATTCTGATGCAGCGGGGTCGCGTGATTGCGTACGCTTCGAGGCAGCTGAAGCCTCATGAGGCAAATTATCTGACGCACGATCTGGAGCTGGGGTCTGTAGTTTTCACCCTCAACATTTGGCGACACTACCTTTATGGGGTTCGTTGTACCATTTACATGTACCACAAGAGCCTGAGGTATCTGATGGACCAGCCGAATCTAAACATGAGTCAACGTCTTTGGTTGGACGTGGTGAAGGATTACGACTGCGAGATCCTTTATTACCCCGGGAAGGCCAATGTGGTGGCCGATACTCTTAGCCGCAAGGCAGTCGCAGCTCCGATCATGGATATATGCTTGAGGATGACAGTGATTACTCCATTGCTGGAATAGATCCGCGAGGTACAGGTAGAGGCTATGAAGGAAAATCATCGGAAGAGCGAGCACATTGTGGGTCAGGTGTCTTCCTTTGATTATGATAGCCGTGGATTATTGACCCTGCATCGGAGGGTCTGGGTGCCATATCTGGGCGGTGTACATCAGGTTCTGATGGAAGAGGCCCACAAGTCTAGGTTCTCCATTCATCCCGGGGTGACGAAGATGTATCGGGATCTTCGCCCTGATTATTGGTGGCCCTGTATGAAGTGGTATGTGGTTTGGTTCGTGGAGCGGTGCTTGACTTGAATGAAAGTCAAGTCCGAGCATCAACGACCTCACAACAAGATGCATCAGTTGGAGATTCCCATGTGGAAATGGGAAGTCATCACTATGGATTTCATCACAAAACTTCCCAAGACTGCACGTGGAGTAGATTCGATTTTCTTCATCGTGGATCGGTTGACCAAGAGCGCGCATTTCATCCCGATCCAGGAAAGTATATCGGCTGATAAGCTAGCCAATATTTACGTCTGTGAGGTGGTGGCACTTCATGGGGTGCCAGTTTCGGTTGTGTCAGATCGAGATGCTCGCTTTACTTCCAGATTTTGGAAGCGGTTTCATGATGAGATGGGCACTCGTTTTCACTTCAGTACAACCTTTCACCCTCAAACGGATGGGCAGAGTGAGAGGACGATTCAGACTCTGGAGGATATGCTACGCGCATGTGTATTGGATTTTGGTGGTAGTTGGGATACATATCTTCTGTTAGCGGAATTTTCGTATAACAACAGTTATCACGCTAGCATAAATCGACCTCCCTTCGAGATGCTCTATGGGAGGAAATGTAGGACCCCGATTTGTTGGGGCGAGGTCGGTCAGCGAGTCATGGGGAGTACCGAAGTGGTACTCAAGACTACTGTGATGATTAAGTAGGTCCGGAGTAGGCTTCAGACTGCTCAGAGTCGACAGAAAATTTATGCCGACAAGCGACGATCAGAATTGGAGTTTCAAGTAGGGGATATGGTTCTCCTAAAGGTGTCACCTTGGAAAGGTGTCATCCGGTTCAGGAAGCAGGGCAAATTGGGCCCCAGTTACATCGGTCTGTTCAGGGTTTTGGCTCGGGTGGGCCAGGTTGCTTATCATTTTGATCTTCCAGTAGAGCTCAGTCAGATTCACAACACATTTCATGTCTCGGAGCTGCGGAAGTGTTTGGTAGATGATTTCGCAGTTGTGCCCTTGGAGGATATTCAGGTGGATGACCGCCTAAACTATGTCGTGAGACCAGTGGCGATTCTGGATCGAAAGACAAAAACCTTGAGGAACAAGATTGTGTAGTTGGTGAAGGTGCAGTGGCTGCACCGCAAAGGGTCAGAGGGGACATAGGTGTTGGATTAGTGTCTAAGTCCGTAACTATATTTGGTATGTACTTGATCCGAGTGTGCATGGTCCTTTTGGGTTGCCTTCACCAAAGCAACTTGACAAGGTAATTTGATATGAGAGAGAAGATATTATGGTTTATTAATATATTATAAGAATGATATATTAAAGGAGAAATCATATTTATTTAATTAGTATTAGTCATAAATTAATTAGGAATTAATTTGGTGACTAAAAGAGATTAATTAAATAAAGGGGTATAAACTGTCAAATGTGTGATAGTTGAGTTTTGGGCTGGGAAACCCAATGGAATAAGGAGGAACGAAATTATGATGAGGGATCATCATATTTTCGTCCAAGGGCCTCATTCCAGAAGGTTCCTTGGGCTGCTTGGTGGCTAAGCTATCCATTAGGGTTTAGACTGAAACCCTAGCACCTTACAGTATAAATAGATGCCCTATGCTTCAATTTTCGGCCACTTGATTCCAAGAGAAACCCTAGGGCCGAAAATTAGTATCCTCCCTCTCTCTCTTAATTGCCTTCTTGCTTCAAGGTGTTTGTAAGCCATTAAAGGCACTACAATTGTGGTGCTTGCTTTCAAGAGTTCAAGAGTTCAAGGAAACTAGTTGTTATTGCAATATAACACCAAAGGTATGTCTTCTACACTTCCATATGATATTTTCGAAAATTGTAGATGCATGCTAGGGTTTATTTTGTGTTCATATAGTTGTATGTCTTATAGTGAAAACATAGATCCAATTAGGGTTGCATGCACACATAGGATTGTTTGTATAAAACCTATCAGTGGTATCAGAGCCTTTGGTTTTTTGTTTTCAATTGGATTTGATACATATTATGAACTTGACAAATTAGGGTTTATGGCAAGTAAACCCTAAGGCTTGGTGATTTTCGCAATTAGGGTTGCAAAACCCTAGTTGGCGATTTTGATAGGGTTCTTAAACCCTTTTGCTTAGCCTCCATATTTTCGAAATTAGGGTTATGAAACCCTAGGGATTTCGAAAATCCCTTGCCCCCCAAGACAAGATCCCAAAATTTTAGGGATTTGGATATTGCTATCTTTGTGATTATCAATTTAATTGTTTAAACTAGATAATTGAAGATCTTGAATTATCCTTTCCATAAATTTCAAAATCTAGGGGATAAAAAGGATTAGGTAAATTAATAGTTTAATTTTATGATAATCCTTCATGATTTAATAGTTTAAATTAATTGTTTAATTTTGATAATTATTAAATCAAAGTTTTGTTGATGTTTAAAATTTTAAATTAAAAAGTTTAATTTTCGAAAATTTTAAATACAATTAAGACACTAGTATTTTGAAATGTTTTAAAATACACCCTTATTCACGAAGCCAGTCTATAAGGTGGGTATAAGGTTGCTGCCTATAAAATGGCGCTTAATGGATGTACACTCACATCTACCGCTTGCTTGACTGGTGGAGGGTCGTTAGCCGAACGGATAGGATAGGGCACTTAATTTCTCATTATAAGTATAATGGAAATATTAAAGTAACTACATTGTTTTACAAATTCCCACTCTTAGTTACTTTAGGGTAAAATGTGAAAATGATGCTATTCCATGGAATTACACTTTGTACCCCTGTCAAACGTTAGTGGAGCGTGCGTGGTTAACCAGCACACTAATTTGGGATTGACATTGGTGACAAAGGGTGGCTCGATGTCTTATCATAGATCAATGGAGCGTGCGTGGCTAACCAGCACATTGATTAGGTGATGAAAACATTGAGTGCACCACGTTGATTCGCATGGTTATTCACAAACTTGTTTGCGATCCTCGGCATCCCAGTCGCAAATTTGAAATGCATATCGAGATTTAAACATGCCATTGAAATGTTCAATGAATCTCAAAAGAAATCTAGGAATTTTCAAATATATTTAAAACTTAAACCTCTTTCGTTTTTCATGGTGAAAATTAGTGAATCGTCATTCACTTACCTACAAATTATTTACTTTTAGATTACGGCATCCCTTTTCTAAGTTGTAAATAATGTTGTTGGATCCTAGCCCTAATTTCTCATTTGGGTGTTTAATTGGGGATTCATTCTAATCAAACTTTGTTCCTTTCTATTTTAGATGTCAAACGCAAACGCGAACAACAACACTTCTGGGTCATTCTCGTTGATGAACCTATGTCAGAAAGTGACATTTGATGGCTCGAACTTCAACGAGTGGATGAGATACATTCGCATGATAACTCGTTACGAGGACAAAGAATATGTCCTAGACGAGAAGCTAGAAAAGATCAACCCAGAAGAAGCTACTCCTGAAGAGATGGCCGCCTTTGAGGCCCACGAGCGTGATGCAACGAAAGTTCATTGCATCATGTTGGCCACCATGAACCTCGAACTCCAAAAGTCCTATGAGGACATGTATCCATATGAGATGCACCAAGATTTGCTGGACAGGTACCACCAGAACGCGAGGCAAGAGCGCTATGAGATCATCACCAACATGATCACCGCTAAGATGGGGAGTGGAGAATCCCTAACTGCTCATTTGCAAAGAATGCAAAGATATGTTGATCGTCTTCTCAAACTTAATGTTAAGTTTGATGAGGATTTGGCTATCGACATCATCCTCCACTCCTTGCCTTCCTGCTACAACCAGTTCAGAATGACCTACCACATGAATAAGGAAGAGGTCACCCTAAGTAAGCTTCAAGGGCTCCTGAGGACAGCTGAGAGCAACCTCAAGGACAAATCTATTGCATCATCCTCTAATGTAGCTGCTCCTGTGTTGGCAATTGGCCAAGGAAAGGGAAAGAAGAGGAAGGCTCCTTCCAAGAGCCACCATAAGGGTAAGACCCAAGATGGTTCCTCTTCTAGTGGGACCAAAGCAGGTTCTATTAAGCCCTCTTCTGACCCCAAGGAAGCAGGGTGCTTCTATTGCCACCAGAAGGGCCACTGGAAACGAAGCTGCCCTAAATATCTGCAAGATATTAAGGATGGGAAGATAAAGCCCACCTTTGCAGGTATGTATTTAATTAAATCTAATAACTCATCATTTGCTACTTCATGGGTTCTTGATACAGGGTGTGGTTACCACATTTGTTCTGATATGCAGGGCCTAAAAAGAAGTAGGGAAGTGGAGCATGGAAGGATAAGCTTGATCATGGGAAACAAGAAGTCTTCACCAGTAACCAAGATCGGAGTTTATTCCTTAGTGTTGAGTAATAGGTTAGGACTAGATTTAAATAATTGTTGCTATTCGCCAGATATGGCAAGGAACATCATTTATTTTCATGGTTTGTTTAGACAAGGTTTCAGATATTCATTTGATAATAGTAATGGTTCTATTAATGCTTATTTGAATGGTGTCTTTTATTTCAATGCATTACCTTGTAATGGGATTTATGAATCTGTGTTAGTTATTGACAATTTAGGAAATGATGTTTTGAATATTGATTCGTCTACAAGTTTGGACAAAGCATGCTTGTGGCATTGTCGCCTTGGCCATGTTAACAAGAAACGCATAGCCCAACTCCAAAAGGATAGAGTATTGGAGTCATTCGACCTTAGGGACGATGACGTGTGTGAGTCTTGTTTGCTTGGGAAGATGACCAAGTCACCCTTTACTGGCACATGTGAAAGGGGTGAGGGTGTATTGGATCTCATACATACAGATGTATGTGGACCCTTTAGATCCACCACAAGGGACGCTTGTCGCTTCTACGTGACTTTTACAGATGATTATAGCAGATATGGATATATCTACTTAATCAAGCAGAAGTCAGAAACCTTTGAAAAGTTCAAAGAGTTCAAGAATGAAGTGGAGAATCAGTTGGGCAGGAAAATCAAGATGCTTCGATCTGATCGAGGGGGAGAGTACCTAAGTCTTGAGTTTCACGACTATCTGAAAGAGTGTGGAATAGTTTCACAATTGACGCCTCCTAGAACGCCACAATTGAATGGTGTGGCTGAGAGACGTAATCGAACCTTGTTGGACATGGTTCGCTCTATGATGAGTCGTGCTTCGTTACCAATCTCATTCTGGGGGTATGCCTTGGAGACTGCCGCCCATATCCTTAACTTAGTTCCCACCAAGAAGGTTACCAAAACACCTCACGAGATGTGGACAGGAAAAGCTCCCTCGTTAGCACATATCAAGGTTTGGGGTTGTGAAGCTTTCGTAAGACGAGAGACTCACGACAAGCTAGAACCTCGTAGTGAGAAGTGTTACTTCATTGGCTATCCACAGAAGTCTTTTGGTTATCTCTTCTATAGACCAAATGACAATGTTGTCTTTGTTGCTAGGAGAGGGGTTTTCAGAGAAAGAGAACTCATAAGCCAAGGAGACAGTGGGAGTCAGATTGACCTTGAAGAGCTTCAAGAGTCAGGAGAAGAAGGAACCTCTGACACTGGCGTTCAAGATGAGGAGGAAACTCCTGTTGAACCAGTTGACCAGTCCTTACCTCTTAGACGTTCAAGTAGAGTTATTGTTCCACCCCAGTTTTATGGTTTCCATATTACTACTGACGGGGATACGTTTATTAGTGATAGTACACTAGTGAATCTGGACGAACCTAACAGCTACAAGGAAGCCATGGCAGGCCCAGAGTCTGCTAAATGGAAAGAGGCAATGGACAACGAGATTCAGTCCATGTATGATAACCAAGTTTGGAATTTGGTTGATAATGTACCAGGTCGTAAGACAGTCGGGTGCAAGTGGATCTTCAAGAAGAAGACAGACATGGATGGGAAAGTGCACACTTATAAAGCGCGATTGGTCGTGAAGGGCTTTACTCAAACTCCTGGAGTTGACTATGATGAGACCTTCTCACCAGTTGCAAAAATAAAGTCTATTAGGGTAATGCTTGCAATAGCTGCGTTTCATGATTATGAAATATGGCAGATGGACGTAAAAACCGCTTTCCTGAATGGGAAGCTGGCTGAGGATGTTTACATGAATCAGCCAGAGGGTTTTGTCAATGCGAAGCATCCAAATAGAGTGTGCAAGCTTGAGAAATCCATTTATGGATTAAAGCAAGCATCTCGCAGATGGAATCTTTGTTTTAACGAGAAGGTCAAAGAGTTTGGTTTTCTGCGAAATGAAGATGAGTCATGTGTATACGTCAAGGCCAGTGGGAGTATAGTGAGCTTCCTCGTATTGTATGTCGATGACATACTACTCATAGGAAACGACATCCCAACATTGCAGGAGGTCAAGTCCTGGCTTGGAAAATGTTTCGCTATGAAGGACCTCGGAGAGGCTGCATATATTCTGGGAATAAGGATAGTGAGAGACAGAAGCAAGAGACTGATAGGACTCAGTCAGGATACATACTTGGAAAAGGTACTAAAACGTTTTAGTATGGAAAATTCCAAGAAAGGGGAGTTACCAATCCAATGCAATACCAAACTGAGTAAGACTCAGAGCCCGAGTACAGAGGCAGAGATAGCTGATATGAGCCGAGTACCTTACGCTTCCGCAGTTGGCTCGATTATGTACGCTATGACTTGTACTCGCCCTGATGTGGCTTTCGCTTTGAGCATGGTCAGCAGATATCAAGGGAACCCTGGTAGGGCACATTGGATTGCTGTCAAGAATATTCTTAAGTACCTACGAAGGACCAAGGAATGGTTTCTAGTCCTCGGTGGGAGTGATGACTTAAGGGTGCAAGGGTACAGTGACGCTAGTTTCCAGACAGTTCGGGATAATTACCGATCACAGTCGGGCTGGGTCTTTACCCTGAATGGAGGAGCAGTGACTTGGAAAAGTTCCAAGCAAGAAACTGTAGCTGATTCAACGTGCGAATCAGAGTACATTGCGGCGAGTGAGGCGTCAAAGGAGGCTATATGGTTGAAGAACTTCATTGGAGACCTTGGAGTTGTGCCATCCATAAAGGAGCCCATGGAAATTTTCTGTGATAATGAAGGAGCGGTTGCCTTAACCAAGGAACCAAGGGATCATGGCAGATCTCGACATATCGACAGGAAATACCATTTTATTAGACATCGGGTAGAAGAGGGACTCCTCGTTGTGAAGAGGGTATCGTCGGAAGATAACCCAGCAGATCCCCTTACGAAGGGACTGAGTAGGGTTAAGCATTTTCAGCACGCTAGGAGCATAGGGCTAAAGGACGATATTAGTTTAGATTAGATAGGTAGGAAACTTGTAATGGATGATCTTATATTCAACATTTGATGATTAAATAAAGGTGTGTTATTTATAAGAAAGTTTCTATCTTGTGTTGATTATTTATCTATTGTTTAAATTTTGCATGTTTTGACTTCCTGAATAATAAGATTATTCGAACAGTCCACAATCGCTCATATGTTGGAAGTAGATATGAAGGAAGATTGTCATAAATTTGTTTGTAGATTGTCTGAAAAGTTTTAGACATAGCAAAGGTTTGCTGCAAAGTTTATGAGTGCTTATGAAATTTGTATTGAGCATTGGAATAGACCCGCACTTGCTGGCATCGCTTCATGAATGTTATCACAAGTGATCGCAAGATGATAATATCATATAATCTTTAAACCTAGAGATATGGTTATTGTTTGCTAGTTGATTATACATTGATAATGCAAAAACGCATCAGTAACTTGATGTTATAAAATGCATTATTGTGTGTGGCTTAGCTAGTAAATGATAAAAGCATATAAGTCGACGTTTTCTGTTCCTTTTATTCTATGAGAATAAAAGCGATATCTTGGCCACTTGATGATTTGGTTTGACTTATGTGCCGGGCCCGGTCAGGATGAAGTTGATGTGTTCAACTGAGTTCTATGTCGAACAAATCAGAGATCGAGAAACAAAATGCTGGACAATAAGTATTGTTAGCATGATATCTAGAACAGAGGATTATACGATCCCTTATCTGAAGGACATATTATTGGTCAGAGTTGACAGCGGCTATTGAAAGCTACGATTGCTAATCGGATACGGAAGTCATATGTGAGATATAGTTACTAGACTTATCCAAGTGGGAGACTGTTGGATTAGTGTCTAAGTCCGTAACTATATTTGGTATGTACTTGATCCGAGTGTGCATGGTCCTTTTGGGTTGCCTTCACCAAAGCAACTTGACAAGGTAATTTGATATGAGAGAGAAGATATTATGGTTTATTAATATATTATAAGAATGATATATTAAAGGAGAAATCATATTTATTTAATTAGTATTAGTCATAAATTAATTAGGAATTAATTTGGTGACTAAAAGAGATTAATTAAATAAAGGGGTATAAACTGTCAAATGTGTGATAGTTGAGTTTTGGGCTGGGAAACCCAATGGAATAAGGAGGAACGAAATTATGATGAGGGATCATCATATTTTCGTCCAAGGGCCTCATTCGAGAAGGTTCCTTGGGCTGCTTGGTGGCTAAGCTATCCATTAGGGTTTAGACTGAAACCCTAGCACCTTACAGTATAAATAGATGCCCTATGCTTCAATTTTCGGCCACTTGATTCCAAGAGAAACCCTAGGGCCGAAAATTAGTATCCTCCCTCTCTCTCTTAATTGCCTTCTTGCTTCAAGGTGTTTGTAAGCCATTAAAGGCACTACAATTGTGGTGCTTGCTTTCAAGAGTTCAAGAGTTCAAGGAAACTAGTTGTTATTGCAATATAACAACAAAGGTATGTCTTCTACACTTCCATATGATATTTTCGAAAATTGTAGATGCATGCTAGGGTTTATTTTGTGTTCATATAGTTGTATGTCTTATAGTGAAAACATAGATCCAATTAGGGTTGCATGCACACATAGGATTGTTTGTATAAAACCTATCAATAGGATCCAGAGGAGGAGATATGAGAGCACTATCCAGGATTATTTGAGACAACAGACTTCGAGGACGAAGTCTGAGACAAGTGGGGGAGAGTTGTAACGCCTGGTTCCTAGTATGTGTTTAAACTTATAAATTATTCACTTTTGTAGAGAAGCTCGACGAGTTGGGAGCCCCTGACTTGTCGAGTATAGATGATTTGGGCCGTGGATTTAAGAAACCTACTCTACGAGTTGGGAGGCCTCAACTCGACGAGTAGGCTGGCAGAAATTAAACCCTAATTTCCGGGGTTTTGCACCCTATTTAAACAATTTAAGCTCTAGAGTTTGGCCTCATTTTCCAGCCTCCACTATCCTAACCCTAAATCTCAAAACCCTAAAGCCATTTTCAGTGTTTGTGAGCTATTTTAAGTGTTTTTGGTGTGTCCTTAAAGCCATTGGAAGAAGGAAAATCTTGGAGACACAAGAAGGAGCTTATATGTAACACCCGGAATCCAGAAGTCCATGAAAGGAAGGAAAAACCTAATTGAGCAGGCTACTCGTCGAGTCCAGGGAGCAACTCGATGAGTAGGAGCGAGTGTTAGGGCACAGGTTAAGTGACCTACTCGACGAGTTGGAGGACCAACTCGGCGAGTTGGTCAGGGTTTGGGAAACCCTAAATTCGGGACTTGGTACCCTATTTAAGGATATTATTCTCCCTCCCTTAGCCTCATTTGCAGCCCCTACTGTCCAGAGCATAAGCCACGAAACCCAAGAGTCTTTATTGAGTGTGTGAGCCATTTTTGAGTGATTTGAGGTGTTCTTGAGGTCTAGAAGAAGAAGAAGGAACTTGAAGGCTCAAGGAAAGGCTTGTAGATCCAGAAGTAGCTTCTCAATCTCATTATTTTATGGTAATCAAGTCCTTAACTTGATCTTTCTTCTCTTAGATCTATTTGTTTTCATTTTATGAAGAATTTGGTTCAAGAACCTTAGCCCTTGGGATTGGGATGTCCCAAGTGATTGACATCTCAGATCTGGGGTCTAGGAAGGGTTCCATGGCATAAAGGTGCAAACTTTATGACCATGGAGACCCCATGCAAGCTTATATGAAAGAACATGGCCTTTTTAGCCCTAAAAGACTATACATGGGAGGAAAGCTCGGGACTTTACGTGTCCCACAGATGATAAGAGCCTAGATCTAGTATATTGTGCTTTGGTTTAGAGTATTATGGTTTGTGGAATAAGATTTATGTCTTAAAGAAGTTAGGTTTTGGGTTAAACCCATTAGGAAGGACTAAGCACGGGTAAAGTTGGAAACTTTACCCTTAAGAGTGTATTTCCAACATGTAGATGAAGTTTGGAATATAGATCTGAATGGTAGGAGCTTAATCCATTGAGATGGCTCGATCAGATAGGGGAACTCGGCGAGTCCATGGAAGGACTCGATGAGTGGAAGCGAGTTGCTCTGATTATTATGACAGAAAGAACTCGACGAGTCTGTTAGGGGACTCGACGAGTTGACTCAGTTGACCTCGAGTTTAAGTATTTCATGAACTCGCCGAGTTGGGTTGACTGGGAGTTGACCTTGACTTTTGTTGGATAAGGTGTCTATGTCCATAACTATATTTGGTATGTAGTTGAACCGATTTAGCATGGTCTATTTGGGTTGCATGGCACTGGAACAATTTGTAAGGATGGACTTTTGAGAAGAGGATATTTATGATTTATTAATATATTATAAGTTCTAATATATTAATATAAAATCATATTATTTAATAAGTATTGATCAATAATTAATTTGGAGTTAAATTTGTGATCAAAAGAGACTAATTAAATATATGGGGATTGATTTTGTAAATCATTCATTCTTATATAATGGGCTTATGATCCATGATTCTTTATGTTAGGCTAAACCCATGGGGTGACCCATGGATACTCCATGGAGGTTAAAACTCATGGAGCATAAGGAATATGGAAAGTCATGCACATTAGGGTTTGCATGGTGTAACCCTAGTTGTAGCACACTATATAAAGGACCCCATGGCAAGGAAAATCGGCACTTAAGAAAAGGACAAGAGGGCTAGCCGATTTTGTGAAGCAAGTAACCTTCTCTCAAGTTCTTCCAATTGTTGGTGGTGTTGTGTGAAGCATTTGAGGCATCACACTTGGGGTGCTAGGCTCATAAAGTCTTAAGCAATCAAAGCTACAAGAAAGGTATGTCATTCTACTAGATTTTTGTAGTACATATACTTCATGATATTCTAGTTAGGATGAAACCTTGGAAAAAGAAAGTTTGCATGTATAATAGAGAAAACATACATCTAAGGTTTTTAGGGTTGCATGCACACCTTATGAGTGTTAGAATGATCAAAACCCAACAACTTTGAATTTGACCAAGGTTGACCTAGTTGGACTGTTTGTATATTTAGGACTGAATGTCATTTTGGTATTGGTAGCTCGGGAAGCTAGAGGAGCAGCAGTTCGGGGAAATACCAGTTAGCAGCCAGAAGAGTATCAGCAGGGCTTTAGCAGTTCAAGGTGAGTCTCCTCACTGTGTGTATGGGTCTAAGGCCACAATGTCGGCCCATTTAGTTTATGCAGAGTAGGAAGACCCGGGGGTTAGTCCTAGGCATTGTATGCTAGTATGTTATTCCGGACCAAGGTCCGATGTCGGGCGGTTCCCGAGGAAGGTTTATGTGTATGTTATGTTGTTCCGGACTTCGGTCCGATGCCGGGGCAAGCCCGACGAATGTTTGCATGTTAGATTATACTTGTTGTCTGTGTGATACTTGTATGTCCCTGGTAGGGAGGTAAGTATGGGCGAGGTCCCGTATCTCACCACTAGCTAAGTATGGACGGGGTTCCGTATCTCATTATTAGTAGAGTAGGGGTGGGGCCCGAGATAGGAGAGAGGTGAGTGTGGGTGGGGGCCCGTATCTCACCATTAGCAGGAGCGTGGACGGGGTTCCATGACTCATCACTAGGAGGACATGGGCGGCGCCCAAGTTAGGCGAGGCCTTAGAACATGATACAGTAGTGTATGTATGTTTTATGTATTAGCATGTTATTGTTGGGTTAAGAGCATTCTAACACTCCTAAGTGTACATGCAACCCTAAATACCTTGGATCTATGTTTTCTCTATTATACATACAATTATGAACATCCAAGGTATTATCCTAATCTAGCATACAAAATAATAAATATAACAAGATATAATACACACCTCTTTGATGTAGAATGTCTTCATGAAGCTTGAGTGCCTAGTGCCCCAAGTGTGACACCTCAAATGGTTCACACAACACCAAATACACTTGGAATAACTTGAGAGAAACTTGAACACTCCTTGAAATCGTCTAGCCCTCACACTCACACATTAGTGCACGATTTCTTGAGCCATGAGATTCTTTTATATGGTGGCTATTAGGGTTACACCATGTAACTCATAACTTTACCCATTCCTTATGCTCCATGGATTTTAACCTCCATGGAGTATCCATGGGTCACCCCATGGACTTAGTCCAACATAAGGAATCTTGGATCACAAGCCCACATATATAAGAATGAATGATTTACACAATCAACCCATATATTTAATTAGTCTCCTTTTGATCACTTAATTAATTCCAAATTAATTCTTGATCAATACTAATTAAATAACCTTATTAATATATTAGAACTTATAATATATTAACCAACCTTAAGTGTTATTTCTCTCATTATAGTCTATCCAAATGCATGATGCCATGCAACCCAAATGGACCATGCCGGGTTGGGTCAAGTCTTACCAATTATAGTTATGGACTTAGACATTAATCCAACAGTCTCCCACTTGGATAAGTCTAAAACTATTATTGCGTATGACTTCAGGAACCGATCAGCAATCGTAGCTCTCAAAAGCTTCTGTCGAACTCTGACCTTGTCGATGAACTCTGACCTTTGTCAATGACTTGTCCATTAGATAAGGGATCATATATTCCTCCATTCTAGATATCATATGGACTGAGACATGGATTATCAATCATTCTCTCTGTCCATTTGTTGTTTCCCGATTTCCGATTCATGATGACTGACTGATTGAACAAATCAAATCAGTCCTGGCTTGGCCAAGCACTCACATGTATCATCTTTAAATCATCGAGGGGCCCACATATATCGCTTTTATCCCGAAGGTAAAAGGAATGGATAAACTTCGACTCATATGGCTTGTTCTACTACTTGTTGAATCATACACAAAGGCACGTTTTATAACATCGAGTTACCAATGCGTTTTCATGCAATCAATGTATAACCAACTCATAGTAACAACTCATATCTCTAGGTTTGAAGAATATAAGATATTATCGTCTCATGATCACTCGTGATAAAATCCATGAAGTGATTCAAATGAACGCGGGTTGAATCCAATACTCAGAACTTATGAGCACTCATGAGTGTTGTAGCACCACTTTGTCCACCAACTTGGACCTCTACAAACCAACCCATGACAGTCTTGATTCATATCTACTTCCAACATATGACCGATTGTGGATGGTTTGAATAACTTAATCATTCAGGAAGAGTGACTTAGTTATTCTAGAAGTCAAAACATGCAAAGTGAAACACAAGAATAAATGAATCAAATATGGTATCAAACCCTATGAATATAAATAAACACTTTTATTTATCACCATACTGATTACTCATTATTCATTGTTTCGGTTTTATTAACTTTATACTTGAATTTAAAACAATAGTTGTCCCATGCTCCAAGCATGTACACTATGTTTTCTAAACACTAGTCATGCCACACACCAAGTATGCATACTATGTTTGTCTATGATCTTTACTTTGTAAAATAGATCAATTGAACATCACTCCAATGATCCTCTTTTCACAGTCCCAAATCCTTACTGCAAATGCAAGAATTCCAAATTCATGCCATTTACTGAAATCTGTTAGATTCTAAACTTATATGCATTGATCCTCTTAATGATTATGCACAAAGTCAGAAAGACTTGACAACAATCATTACAGAGCATTCCAAAGGAGATCAGCTCCTTGGAAACATCCTTCTTTCATTAAGTTTCCTAATCTTACACAGATTGAATAATTTCTAACTTTGAAACATTTCCATATTCCATTTTGACTATCACTTCTGAACAAGAGTTGCCTCCTTACAGATTATGTCAATATGGTCCTTCCAGAATTAACATTATACTTCCAACTGTCCTTGAGCAACCAATCTTTGGTAAACCTTAGATTGTCCTCGACAATTGCTTAATCATTTTAGTCATATCCAATTCTAGACCTTTTCCCTTCATAATGCCCCAGGCATTTGGAAAATTTTAGAAAGGATGAATATAGCACATGTAATCGATCATATATCCGAAGCATATGGGACACGATTCATGATGTCTCACATAAAGACTAAACCAGTCTTTTGCTTCCATTTCAATTTGCTAAGTTCTCAAAATTCAGATTATGAAAAGGGATGCCGTAATCATAATCGAATTTTAGAACACAAATAATGGACCCATATATAGAATTTCCTTATGTTGAGCCATTCCAACATGAAATTCATATATATATCCTTGATTAAATACGATTAAAATCTCAATCTAAGCTTTTAGAATTGAAATGAAGTATAATTTCCTCTCCTTAATTATAGCAAAACAACTTTTTCAACCCCTGCAACCTCACGAATTGAAACTTTTGTTTTCTATAATTAACATTGCTAACTTGCAACCTTTGTCATAATTATCATGCTCCCACTAACATGATGATTATTAGCATAACACTTATGCTCCCACTAGCTTTGACATGTACTCAGAAATCAGCTGACTTTCTTACCAAAGTTCAGATTTCTGATACTAGATTGTTTTGATAAAACTTTATCAAAATCATACACCTCTCTTAGATAGCTCACATGTGTGTCTAAACAATTTTAGAACTATGAAAAGGGATGCCATAATCACAGTCTCAATTGTTTAGACCTTTGCCACTTCTCACAAGTCCATGTTAGTGTGCCGGTAAACCACACACGCCACTAACGACTTTGAGAATGCAAATATCACAATTGCTATCTAGCTAAAATCTACTTAGTGAAAGTGTTTCCTCACCATCATTTTCATGAATCGGAGAGAAACCTTATGACACTTAGATTTAATAGTGTATGTGTTCTTATCCATGTGAATTTGTCAAAACCATAATCACAAGACAAGGTTAGTGACAAATCCAAACTCATATTGATTAAACTTGTGCAATCTTAAATTCTTGCCATTTGGCAGCTCAGGTGCCTGCCATTGCTTCCAAGTAGTTGTGCAACCAATTGAGAACTCTCAGAACTCCTATGCAAAGCCAACTTGAATAGGCACAAAAATTTCAACACGATAGGTTATAAACCTCAAGTCGTGTGCTAGTGAAGGACTTTAGGTTTTATTCTTGATTAAGTCTTGAAACTTTCAAGAGATTTAAGACTCCCACTGTCCTCTTGACATATAAGACTCCCTTGTCAAATATTCAAGAGATAGTGCGGATTCTTTATCAAGACTAACACTTTACACAATTGGCCTAAGTTGGTCTCTGTTTTATCCAAAACATCACAACTTACCAATTTCAAATGTACAAGAGTAGATAACCTTTTACTCTTACATTTGACTAGTGTTAACAAACCCTCTTTAAGATATGTCACTCAAGTTACAATCTTGGAGTATGACTCTAAGAATTGTTTTGGAACGAAGTATGACTCATCTTTTTGATTTAACCATTTCAACAATTCATGACTCCTCTTCTTAGTCATAAGAATGCACTAAGATGACTTTAGAGGACCAATTGTGATATGGTATCTTAATCATTAAGATGATCATAAACATGATACTAAAGTACTCTCCCATCTTTTCAGATTTGAGAAACTTTTATCTTTCTGCCATACTTTGATTCTTCTTATTCGTTCTGTCTCACATTGAAACTTCTCCAATGCTACAGACTTATACTTAAACTTATAAGTATAACCATATTTACTGAACTTAAGTAAATCATGATGAATAGTCTTCTTGATCTTTTGTGGTGGACTTGACCAGTGCACAAGAATGTGTACTCGATCCCTTAGTCCTTTCCTTATTCACATAAGGAATTAGTCTTAATTTTCCAAGCTAAAAGTTCTCATTCATCATACTATACAACTTGCATGATTCCAAGTTTCGGTCCAATTGAACCTTAGGTGATGAGAATCTTTCCTTATTTGGTAATATTAGACACTACCACAACCGAAAGAATCAAATCCATTTTTCCAATATTGCTATTAATGGAATCTTATAAGCAACAACTTTTCAGAAATGCAATTGTAAGGATACTTAAAATAAATAAAATCAAAACCTTTTTCTTTTATTTTAAAACTTTGCGGAAAAACTTATCCTTACAATCCATATGAAAACCTTGTTGTTATCTATTCCTAAGCAATATAAATATCATAACTCTTAAGTAATAGCCCAAAATTCTGATCACCGAACCATGCGATTGAAATCCATCTTCGCGATCAGAATCAACATTTACTTAATAGAGTTAGACAATGGACTTTACCTGAAGTAGAGCCAAACTTATTGACTTTAACATCCTTAGGTAAATTTGGCAGCTTCGTAACCAATGCCCCTTCCTTTGGCAATAGTTACCTATGGACCCTTGATAATGGAACTATCTCAGACTTCGCCTCTCTCTTTACCATTGGGTCAACCGAGTTGACTATGGCCCATCCCTTTCTATTGGGAAGAGAGAGCTTTGCTGGATATCCAATGTCATTATTGTCAATGTCCATAGCAATTTAGGAAGTTGATCTTAGCAAATAGATAAGATCATTAAGGGTCTTGTCTTAGTCTGTTTCATAGGATTCCTAAAAGAACTCACTATGTGACTTAGAAAGTAGTTGAGCCACCAACTTTCTCAAGACTTTGACACCCAACTCTCCCAGCTTGTCAATATGTGACTATATCTCCAAGATGTGATCACACCTAGACCTTGCCTTGCCAATAGGGCTTGAGTGACCTTAAACTTTTTAGGAACTTGTGGGTTAGGGAGAATAATTGGAGGAGGTGAAAGAAGTATGATATCCATGTGACATCATCTTCATTTAGGAAAGCTTGTTTCAAGAGATTTGGGAAGATCATAAATGTCTAGACCAGACATCTTTTTGGGAGATATTCAAGATAGTTGATTTAAAGTCCTTAATATGACACCCAATATGAAATATTAAGGCTAGGACCCAACAAACTATTTTATAACTTAGAAGAGGGATGCCGTAATCCAAGCTATAAAATATTTGAAGGTAGGTGAATGACGATTCACCAATTTCCACCATGAAAAACGAAATAATTTATTAGGTTTTAATTGGATTTGAAAGTCCTAGATCTTTGAGATTCATTGAACTGTTCAAAGGCATGTTTCAATCTCGAGTGTGCCCTTCAGGTTTTGTGACTGGGATGCCGAGGATCACAAAACAAGGTGTGAATAACCATGCAAATATACTTGGTACCCTTAATATTTACCCCTTAATCAGTGTGCCGGTTAACCACACACGCTCCACCGATACTATGATAAATATTAAGTTACCCTTTGCCTACCTTGTTAAGTCCAGGTTAGTGTGCCGGTTAACCACACACGCTCCACTAACGACTTAAGCAAAGTGCAAAGTGTAATTTCATGGGTTAGCACCAAATTCACATTTTCCTAAGTAACTAAGATTGGGTATTAATAAGAGTTTAGTTACTTAGTATTTATCATTAATACTTTTAATGAAAGGAGAATTATAGGCCTTGTCCTACCCGTTCGACTAACGACCCTCCACCAGTCAAGGAAACAGTGGGTGAGAGTGGACACCCATTAAACTGCCATTTTATAGGCAATAACCTTATACCCCCCTTATAGACCGGCTTCGTGAATGAGGCCTACTAACGGTAAGGCTGACTTTACTCTTATACATATATATAAATATTATTAACTTATATTATTATAAAGTATAAGGGTTGAATTTTAACTTATAATATTATAAAGTATAAGGGTTGAATTTTAACTTTTAAAATTCTAAGGGCTAACTTGGAATTAAAGTATTCATAAGTGAAAATTTTTTCAAATTCCAAAACTTGAGGGCAAGTTTTGAAACTATTCAAACTAATTAATTCCATAACTTATGAGTTTAAAGTAGTTTTAATTAAAAAAAAAAAAAACTCTTCAAGTTCCATAACTTGAGGACAAGTTATGGAAGACTTTAAACTAATTAATAAAAAAAATAACTTTTTTTTATTGTAACTTATGGAACTAATTAAGGTTACACTTTTTTTTTTAATTTAATGAAGAGACTCTTGAACCTCAATAACTTGAGGACAAGTTATGGAGTCATAAAACCATTTAATTAAAACTAGACTCTTCATTTTGTAACCTTTGCCAACTTTTATGAGTTTTATGATTCTTAAATGTGACTTTTCATATAACTTGAGGACAAGTTACAAAAACACACTTTGGAATCAACTCTTAGATTAAAATGGATTGAAAACAACTATTTCACACAACTTTTCTATTAATCTAAGAACCTCATAAGAACAAGATAATTCAAATCATCAATCTTCAAGAAATTAGCATGAACATACAAACTAATACAAATCTTGAAATTATGACAATTATCTTAGAAATTGGATTAGCATGAACATTACCACATCAAAAACAAGTTTATAAGTCCAAAAACATCTTAGATTAATGTTCCTAGTCCAATTCCAGCCAAAACAATCGAATATATGCATCCAACTCGATTTTTCAGCTACTTTTGCAAGTATAACAAGAAAACAAGCCTAGGCTCTGATACCACTGTTTTGTTATGAGCATTCTAACACTCCTAAGTGTACATGCAACCCTAAATACCTTGGATCTATGTTTGCTCTATTATACATACAATTATGAACATCCAAGGTATTATCCTAATCTAGCATACAAAATAATAAATATAACAAGATAGAATACATACCTCTTTGATGTAGAATGTCTTCATGAAGCTTGAGTGCCTAGTGCCCCAAGTGTGACACCTCAAATGGTTCACACAACACCAAATACACTTGGAATAACTTGAGAGAAACTTGAACACTCCTTGAAATCGTCTAGCCCTCACACTCACACATTAGTGCACGATTTCTTGAGCCATGGGATTCTTTTATATGGTGGCTATTAGGGTTACACCATGTAACTCATAACTTTACCCATTCCTTATGCTCCATGGATTTTAACCTCCATGGAGTATCCATGGGTCACCCCATGGACTTAGTCCAACATAAGGAATCTTGGATCACAAGCCCACATATATAAGAATGAATGATTTACACAATCAACCCATATATTTAATTAGTCTCCTTTTGATCACTTAATTAATTCCAAATTAATTCTTGATCAATACTAATTAAATAACCTTATTAATATATTAGAACTTATAATATATTAACCAACCTTAAGTGTTATTTCTCTCATTATAGTCTATCCAAATGCATGATGCCATGCAACCCAAATGGACCATGCCGGGTCGGGTCAAGTCTTACCAATTATAGTTATGGACTTAGACATTAATCCAACAGTTATATCATTGTATGTGTTTAACGGGCAGTGCCCAGAGACATTCGGGGCATAAGAGACAAATCTGCATACCGAGCGGGGCTCGATGCCTTGCGGGGCCTGATGCCGGGCGGGGCCCGATGCCGGAGCAAGTCCGATGCCTGGCAAGTCCCGATGCAGCGGGCGGGGGCCCAGTATGTGGCTATGTAAATGGTATGTGGTAGGTTGGGGAACTCACTAAGCTTCATGCTTACGGTTTTCAGTTTTGGTTTCAGGCAATTCCAGTAGCAGAGGGAAGAGCTCGGGATGATCGCATCGCACACACCATTTGTTCAGCCTAGGATGTTTTAGACTCTGATATTTTGATATACATTGATATGATGTTTGATATACTATGACATGTGTTTTGGATAACTATGGGTTTATTAATGATTTTAAATGAAATTTTTGGACTTGATTTTTGGGATGTTACAAGTTGGTATTAGAGCCTTGGTTTGAGAGATTCGGGCACACTCTCGGGTGTGTCTGAACTCAAACAGAGGACTTGGTATGAAAATTTTCGAAAGGAAATCATTTTTATAAAAAAAATTTAGAAAAGAGAAAAGAATTTAAAAAGAGAAAAGAACTTTGAAAAAGAAATGGGTGTGGTGCATGCAATCAACCGAGCTCAAGTAAGTACCCCAAAATACCCATGCATGTTTGTTTAGATATGATATGTTTATGAGAACTGCATGCTAGATTAGGAATAAGGATCTAGGGAGGATGCCTTATGTGCCTGTTATATGAGTATGAGCTTTATGAATTTCATGCTAGTACAGATTTCCTGATTAGAGGATAGCACAGTTTGACTAAAATATGTTGTTATGTTTACCCAATGCCCGAATGCTGCTTGCTTTGTACTATTAGGAGTTCTAGTTATCTCTAACTGACTAGTAAGCAAATATGTTAAGTATCATATTGCGAGGACTAAATAATTTCAGAAGGTTAGGTCTAGCCTTATTTCACAGCTCTTGTATGAGTCCAACCGTTGTAGGGAAGGACCTCTCATTCGAATAATTATCTAGTCTTAGCAATATGTAATGATATTCGCAAGTTAGTTAGGGAGAGATAGCAGGAGCTTCTTATGCAGCTGATGGCGGAGAGTGGTTTGGTGGTTACCTTAGGGCAAGCCTAGGATGAGATTAGCGCGTGAAGTAGTAGCAGTAAAAGGGACTTGGTGAAGTCGACGCAGTACTTGAGGAAAGTACGGATAGATGTGGAAGGTAGTATGGGCCCATACTACTGATAACAGAGGATCCATACTTAATTCAAGAAGGGCCAAGATGAGACCAGGGAACTTGTAGTGCGTGTGTGTGAACCCTCAGTAGTGATGAGTATTCTGATGGTTGTTATGGTATGTTTGCAGCATGGTGACACTACATGGTAGACCAGTTGGCGGTTCAGGCACTGGTGAGGGATCAGGCTTGGGTTTAGGAGCCATTCAGCTCGAGGAGCAGATGAGAGAGTTTGTATCAGCTGAGATTACGCGCAGTATACTGGACCAGACTCCTTTGATCTTCGGTACGGTCAAGGAGGGTATATTGGAGATTTTGGATGAGAGGCTGGGAGCCTTCTGCACTGAGATGATGGCCATGATGGGGCGCGTACGTGTACTTTTCGGGAGTTCAGAGCTTGTGGAGCTCCGGATTATCATGGGGCTAGGGACCCCATTGCTAGCAGCAAGTGGTTGGCTGATGTCGCCAATGCCTTTCACACGAGCCGATGTCCCGAGGGGGACAAGGTCCGACTTGCCTCCTGTCTTCCGAAGGACAGAGCACGGGTTTAGTGGGAGGAGGTTGGACATGCCATTGGGGATGATGTCGCGTTGTACGCGATGACATGGAGTGATTTCTCGGTCAGGTTCAAGGTCGATTTTGCATCGGTGCTCGAGATACAATAGTTAGCACGAGAGTTCCAAGATTTGCGGTAGACGACTAAGACTGTGGCGGAGATTACCGCCAAGTTCAGGGAGAGGGCTCTTCTTGTTCCGAAATATGTCGCAGATGAGGAGATGAAGAAGGCCCGATATCATGAGATGTTGAGGAGTGACATCAGGCAGTTTGTGAGCAGATCCAGCTACAAGACGCTGGAGGATATGATTACTCGAGCTAGGGAGAGAGAGATCGACCTAGAGCACCTTGGGAAGAGGAAATCTGAGACAGAGCAGACGACGGGGGTTTCTGGGAAGAAACCCAAGGGATTAGACTCGAGATCAAGGGACTATCAGAGCCGCAAACGATGTGGCAATTGCGGCAGGACGCACGAGGGTGCGTGTAGGAGGGACAATGGTGGTGATTCAAGCTGCTTCAAGTGCGGACGGACTGGTTATTATAGCAGGGATTGTACTGCTACCACCACCCAGGGATCAGACCTGATCTGTTTCCACTGCAGTTAGAGGGGCCACAGGAAGGCCTACTGTCCGAGTTTGGTTCATACGGGACAGGTGATAGCACCTGCCCCTGCGACACTGAGGATCACCGATGGCCGTCAGGGCCGGGCAGAGGCACCTACAGCGAGGAGTAGGGATTTCTAGTTGGTCACGAATGAGGCGGGAACATCTCCTGATGTTGCAGGCGCGTCACTTTTGCTTTTCTGTCAACATCTATTTATGATTATATTGTTATGGCACTGTATCGATGTTAGTAGATGTATTCAGAATATTGTTTTTCATTTATGATTGAGTTATATGCCATCTGCATACCATGGATTTTAGAGTAGTAGTTCGTAGACGTACCCTTTTAGAGAAGGCTCTCGGGATGCAGTAGCTATAGCAAGCGTGATTGGAACTCAGGGAGTATTCTAATTGTCTCCAAGAGTGGTTCGGATTCAGTAATGGTTGGGTTTTGGATCTCTAGTAGTGACGAGCGTTGGTTGCCAGTAGATTGAGCATGGGATGACAAAAAGGATTCGGAATCCTTTCCAGGCTGCGATCTGTAAGGAGCTAATCGAATCAAAGTGGCGGAGAACCCTCCAAGTATTCAGGAGCAGAAGTAAGTATGAAGTTGGGGTGAGTGAGCTACCTTGTTGAGAGAGAAAGCAGCCAGTATCTGTTTGGATAGAGGAGCGAGTTGGTTGGGAGTTTGGGAAACTTCCCAACGTTGGATTTGCGTATTCGCGATAGTAGGCGGCTGGTTTGGGAAACCAGGATGGAGATTCACCAGCAGGACTCGAGTGAGTCAAGATGTTAGACTGTGTGAATGGCCGACATGGAATGCTTCGGGTTGATAGTCAGTGGTTGAGACAACATGGGAGTGTTGTAAGAATGTGGGTTAGCTGCAGCATTCACTAGCGAGCAGTTAGTAGAGTGTTGGCTGAGGCCCGTATCTCCTAGTTGGCGGAGTGTGGGCGGAGGCCCGTATCTCCCAGTTAGCGGAGTGTGGGCGAGGCCCGTATCTCTTAGTTAGCATGGCATGGATCAGGAAAGGATAGTTCGTTGAGATTCAGGATGGATTTGGACCTTCATAGCCCTAGATAGGTGAGACCTGAGGGAGAGGCCGCTCCAAGGTATAGTTAGGGTGAGACCCGTGGGAGAGGCCTGTGTGCTTATAGCAACGCAAGTGGGACCTGGTAGAGACCTCAGGGTCAAGATAAGGGATCGGGGATACCTAGACTTGTGGAGCCAGAGTGGCTAGGTAGATAGAGCAGTTTTAGATAGCCGAAGTTTTCTTTAGAAGTCGCTGGGAGCGACAGAGAGATTGAGCTTCGGTTCATTAACCGGTGGGAGTCCGGTGACCCAGATAGTGATGGAGCAGTGGGACCAGGGTGGTCTCGGTTCATCCGGAAAGCGGATCAGAGGCAGCAGGATCTATGATCATGTAATGACGAGATAATTTTGTGTGGAGTAGCTATTCGACCGAGAGGTGCTACGCCACTCGCAACGGGGGTTAAATAATCTCAGAGTGAAGGATTTGACTCTGTTGCGTAGCTCTCGTATGAGTCTAACCTTTTCATGGATGAATCTTTTACTCGAAGGATTATATGATCCATTCGCTGGGGTTGAGCGTTCAACACCAAGACATAGAAATAGGAAGCATTCGGTAGGTAGTATCGAAGCCACCGACACTAGGAGTGGCTGGAGATTTAGTTACAACTAAGGATTTGCCCTTCACAGAGATAGGAAAGACTATTGAATATGTACAGTTACCTTGAGAAGGTCGTGGACCGCGCAAGGAGAAAGGGGTGAAACCCTTGGAAGCCAAGTGCAAGTACTCGAGGAGTACCGAAAGGGTTGTCTGATGGGTAAGTGTTAGGGTGCAAAGTCATGCTTGGATGTGGAGTCTTGGGCTAACCTTCTTGTATGTGTAAATGGGTTGAGTCTTTCCTATAAATAGGAAGTGAGTGACTCCCATTATGTAAGTAATCATTTGGAGTGTTAGACTACAAACCCATTTGTATATCCTTTCTAGATCTAATATAAGCTTACAAAGAATTATTTACTCCTTGTGTTCTTGAGTTTGTATGATGATTCACTAGATATTTTCTTATTCCGCACATGCCATCATATTCAACACCACTACAATTGGTATCAGAACGAGTGTTCTTGATTTGATCAAGAATTGATCCATGGTGGCAATCTTGATTTGGTGATTCATTTTTTGATCTTTGATCTTCTTGTTTCAGAGAGTTTTTGGATTCTAGAAATCAAATTCATCTTTGATTCTATTCATAATTCAAATTTCTTCACTAGAATTCAAGTGATTTTTACTTTCTCTCTCTAGAAAACCCATTCAAAATCACTTTCACTCTCTACAAAACTCAAGATCCTATTGATTGATCAATTATGGAAGAAACAATTAATGATGATTGGTTTGCAGAAGGTTTTCCATGGCCATTCAATTTTGAAGGAATTCTCAATTGTTTTGTAACCGGGTATTTCAAACGAAATTTACTCATTTCTAAGGAGAAATGCGAAAGTGAAAAGTTCATTGGCTATCCTATTGATCATGTTTATCATAAGGCGTTTCTTGATCGTTTGGTAACAACTTTGCATGAAAGAAGGAAGAAGAAGAAAGATGATGAAATAATCGAAGGAGTTCGTCTTGATGAATGAAAATATGGTGATAGTGTTCTTGCTTCTTACCCAGATCTTCATGATGTTCAAGAAAAAGGAGTTCAAATTGATTTTCAAGATGAAAAAGTTTTTTGCTCGATTGGAGTTCAAACCGATGATATTTTGTGTTCTTGTGATTCATTTGAAGGAATGATTCCTTATCGGAAGCCGGTGATCCAAGAAATTCATAAGTATCAAACTTCAAAAGATTTGATTCAAACTCACAAAGTTGAAGTTGTAGAAAGTGGGTTTATTCATGAAATTAAATCTTCAAGATGCAAAAAGATGAAAAAGAAGAAGAAGAAGATCAAACGCAAAAACAAGCGGGTTTACTCACAAAAATCGCCAAATGTTGTGAAGCCGAAATCCGTGAAGCAAATTTGGGTTCCAAAGCAACAATCTCCAAAGGTTGCATTGAATTTGAAGTCAAAACCCAAAAGTGTTGGTGGTTCTTTTGAAGATGTTCTTGGTTTGATGAAGAACACGAAGAACACGAAGAAGGAGTTGTACATCATGCAAGTGGGTGGTATAATGTTCAAATTGGAGATTTTCTCATTCCAAGAAAAGAACCAAGATCTTCTAAATTTGATTCATTCATTGAAAACGGAACTTGATTCGTCAAAAAGGTATCTCAAATTCTCAAATGAATTCCAAAACATCCATGATTTCGATTCGTATTTTACGTTTTTCATTTTTGATCGATTTGCCTCATTGGATCAAATTCGTTTCAACTCCATTGGTTGATCCAATTATTTTTTTAGATCAAATCACAAAATCAAAATCATTTTCTAAATTCGATTACTGTTCATCCTTGTGGCCAAATTCTAAATCTCATATTCTAAATCACAAAATCAATTATTTTTTTTTGATCAAATTTGGGCTCAAATAATAAATCAGTCACTGTTCATATGTTTTTAGCCCAAAACCATTTCGATAAATCACATGTTCAATACTATTCAAATCTGATTTGGGCCATAAATCATTCGAATTTAAATCCTAATTGAACACAATATCTTCAGTTCGTGATTTTTTTTCGCATCTTGCTGTTCACGACTCAACTCAAAATCGATTTATGATTATCGTTTGTCATCGCATTTGTCTCTTGGATTGAGAATCGATTTGTCTTGGAGTCAATTGTTGTGAAGTATGAATCGACTTCATATCTGTAATCGAAGAGTCAACTAATAAAGTCAAAATAGAGTTTCTGTTGTGTTTGATTCGAACTGATGTTGTTGCTCGTGTCTTCGAATAAATTTAATGGCTTGAGTTGTGACATCCATCAAATTTTGGTCAGGTCAAAGTCAAAAAAGTCAACGAGTCAAACCGGTAAGTTCAATTTGTACTTGTTTAGTAGAATTTACCCTAAGTTTACTAATGTACAAACTATTTATCTCAACACAAAGTATCACATAGAGGTTTCATATGTTCAGAAAATCCAAACCCTAGACAGGGTAAGTGGTGTAACGACTCGATACAACACTATTATATACCCTTCGGGGGCGTGTAACTGTCATAACAAGGCATAATGGGGTTTACAAACCTTGCAATATAAGACTAAACGCAAACAAAGATCACAAACAAAGTCTCTCGAAATCCCTCTCGCCCTATCTCTATCTCTCTCTCTCTCTCTCTCTCTCTCTCCCAAATCTCTCCTAAATCTGTTCCAACTTTTTATAAACAACCGAGGCATCCCGAACCTTAACTTAGTCAAAAACCACTCGAAACGGGATGATTTTATGAAAAACAACACATTAGGAGCGAAACTCTCACATGGAGCGAAACCCTAGTTCGGACCGAAGCCAAAACCTCCCTCTCAACCGAATCCCCTTAGGACCGAACCTTCCCCTTGGGACCGAACCCTACCTTCGGCCCAAACACACCTTCGGTCCAAGACCTATCGTTGGTCCGAGACCCCTTCGGTTCTGCCACTTTCGGTCCCATCTACTTTTGGTCCAGCTTACCTTCGCTCGGTCCAGCCCCCTCGGTCCAACCTACCTTCGGCCCCACCTACCTTCGGTTCTCAGCCTCATGGACCGAGACCTTCGCTTCTAACCTCCCGGTTTTCGACCACTTTCGCTTTTTAAGATCGTTTTTGATGATTTTGACGGGGGATTTTCACCCAAACTCATATTTTGACATATTAAATGCCATAAATTCATATTTTAATCATATTTTGGGGAAATCCTTGCTATAGATAATATCTTTTGTGCAAGATATTATCTAAAGGTTGGTTGACTTTTCCAAAAAGTTATGACACCAACCCATTCCCCATACCCACTCTATGACAACTTTAAGTCACTATTCCCATGGTACCTAGTCAAATGAAGATCTTTTCCCCAACACTCCATCAGATTTCCCTATCCTAAATCCACTCATTAGATCCTCAATCTCCACCCATAAAACCAAAATCACATCCTCCAAAAACAAAACTTTTTCTTCTTCTCACTTTTCTCTCTGGAACTCGTGATTCCCAGGAAGCATTTTGCTTTTGCTTCACTCTTGGTAAGTTCTTCATTTTCACTCTTAAATATTCTGCATTCCCTCACTCAAATCATGAATTTCTTATACAAATATCGTCATATATGTTCTTACGATCTTCAAATCCTTAAGCATCCTCCAAGTGTTCTTGACTTGGAAAACTCTTTTCTTCAACATCCATCTCAGGGAATTACTCAAGGTGAGTTCATACCCCTACATTTTCACGTTTTACTCAAGTTTTAAGGAGGAGAATACAAGTTACAACACTAAAGTACACTCTAACTCAATCAACAGCCTTCAACGAAAAAGTTGGGCCTCATTCACGGACTATTTTGAACATCTTAAGCTTTTTAATTTTCAAAACTGTACACGGTGCGAGTAGTTCAGGTTTATACCTTTCTAATGACTACTTGCACATCCTCATACGATTTTTCTACAATTTATGGCGATTTTTACAAAACTGCCTATCATTTTGAAAACAAATTCGGACCAGTCTGTGAACTTGGGCATTTTCGCACTAGTTAGAGACCACTAAAAATCATAATAAAAATGATGAACAAACTAGATACATTTTATGAACTCTCAGAGTTTACGGACTTAGTTTTCGACTTCGTATGATTTTTATGTGATTTTTCTAAAAACAGTTCAGAAGAGTTAAAACTAGTTAAACAACTTTCAATTTATTTACACTTTGTAACATGTTGAGCAAAGTGTATAGTAATAAAATTTCTATGTGTTGAATGTATTTCTTGTTAGTTTAATATCACAAACAGAAATAGTCATTCATGATAAGATTTCCATTCACTACAAACATATGTAATAAACTATAATAGGTATAGTTTATGGTACTTTAACACTACAAACACACTATAAAAGGGTTCATTTACACTACAGAAAAGGGTTTTCATTCACTCTACACGTAAACTTGTTAAATCAAGTTGTGAGACACTACTTCATTCTACTCTTAGAGTACGGGTCAAAAATCTTGTAGGTATAACAAGAGTCTCTTGTATGGAGAGCGTGATAGTTGTATATAGATCTATATTGGGATTGACAACCCACACCCAAGCTGCTTGCAACAGCTCGGCCGTCAAGTCAGGGGTGACAAATGTCATAACATTCCGACGCCTGAAGAACGTCGTAACAGGTCTACTATGTCATAGCATTGTTATAATAAGTCACATAGGGAGATAACGACACATATAGTTTACGGGAATTCTTACATTCAAAGGGCTTTTATTTATTTAAAACTACATATACTATTATAAGTATGGAAAATACTTGTACAATCCGGTCTTTGGGTTTTTAAGACTACATTTTCATTTTATAAGGAAAATATTGGATTTTTCTTGAGCATACACTACATTTACAAAGAAAGATTTTCAACTCTACATACAAAAGCTTATGCGCTCACCAACTTAATTGTTGACACTCTTTCAAAACTACTTGTATTCTCAGGTAATCAATGAAATCAGGTAACCATAAGCTTTTGAGGATAGAACGCTACGGCGTTAGGCAAACTATTTTTGGCAACATATTGTAATCGATTTTGAAACACGTAACTTATGAAACCATGTAACCTTTTCGATTATATTTATGATTGGTTGTATGTACTGTGATTACTATTATACTCATTTTGATGATACTATACATGAAGTCCTCCACCCCCGAACGTTTCCGCCATCCTTGGTTTGGGGTGTGACAGATTGGTATCAAAGCATTGTTTATAGTGAACTAAGTATATCGAACCACATAAGATATACAAACTATAAATACAATGGGACTAAAACTCTCTGACTAAACATTTTTCATACAACTATACTTTTAAAAATAAAATAGTATTTTTATGATAAGTATACATACATACATACATACTAGAACAATATCACAAGGAGAACAATACAAAAGTATTTAGATGTTGGACACTGCAGACAAACCTAGACAGTCATGTAATCATATATAGAATAAATATAGCCTGATCAACTATATTTACTTGAGATACGACCAACATGTGTTTGGGAGTGATTGTGGTGTTGCGACAAGTCTAAAACTTACCCACTTTACATTACAAAGGAACATAAGAACCAAACATATGATGAAAATACTATAGGGGTATTTTAGGCGTTATAAATGACTTATGTGAAAACTAAAAGGCCCTTACTGGTAGATTTATAATTACTAAGCGTATACGTTAGGGTTATATAATTGAGATTTTATGGACCTAGAATTGGTGATTTTCGCTCTACTTCCTTTTCCTTGTTTGGATGTGGTCTTAGAGTTGGATCACTTATTCGAAGGTCTGTTTAATCTTAGGCTATATGCAACTTGTATACACTGCGTGATTATAGGAGGACCCGATAAGAGTTACCCACAAGATACAATTTTATTATTTAACCTCATAGATTCTTTAGACACCCCCATTGTCGCAAAAATAACATAGATAGATTTAGCCACTCCACTACAACAACCAATGGAAGAGTCAAGGAAGAACGAGAGGAGGTTCGTGAAGAGGATCCTGAGAAGGGATTAGCCGCAGAGAAAGGTACCAGAGTAATTGCTACTGAACCTTACCATAGCGTGATTAGACATAAGAAACTCGCTCGGACATTCGGGGCCCGACCCTCCGTTGCGAAATAATGGGGATCGGTAAGAAAGCCTGAAGCAAGATAAAGCGAAGATTGAACACACCTACAGAGGATAAGAACACCATAGGAATGCCCAGAGACGACAAATCTCTACAGCTGAACCTAGTATAATCATATCATGAACATAAAAAAGAGAAACCAACTCACTAAACATGCGAAAAGACCGAGCACTGTGTGCAATCACACTAATAACTAATAAACTAATACAACCTAGTGAGTTAGAAATTGCACTGCTCACACTATGTATTAGGTTTATATTGTATTTCGTGACAACTAGTAACAAATTATTCAATTCACAGAAATTCATTCGAGGGTAACCACTACTAATTCATGAGTCTATTATACATAAACCTCTGTTATGAATTGTTTTCAGAACACTATAAAAATCAAAAAACGATACGCTCAGAACTAAGATAAACTTAGTTAGTTAACTCTCGATGTATAGCCATTACTAAAGACTCATTATCGTCTCATCTTATAAACATTATGGTTGAAAGATGCCTTATTTGTAGACCTATAGGGTGCAATTATACCTGCAGTAATGCACCGAATCCCATCAGAACTCCCCAGCTAAGCGTGCTTGGGCAAGAATAGTAGTAGGATGGACAAACTTAACACTCGTACAAAACCTACTTTTACCCACTACCATAACTCCATCTCGGGAATGTTTAGCAGAAACATTGAGAATAGTACAACAAAGTGCGAAAGTTATATATGTGTGTATAAATTGTAAGAATATAACTAGTAATGATCATCACTACTCATGAGATCGTTTCTCGCCATGCAACAGAATTATGTCATCACAAGGAGGTAACCAACCAACTAGCAAGGCACCAATCCTGCCGATAGACTCCGCTACTTTTCAAGCTGTGGTCACAGCAGCCGTGACAGCCATCATGGCGCAACTCAATGCTAACAACGCCAGCGGAGGCAGAAGCGGTTGTTGAAAAGCCGTCATGGCACAACTCAATGCTAACGAACGGTTGTAATCTGTTTTCGAAAGTCACAAATTTAGATTCGCATCCAGGAATTGATTTCAATTGGGTGTTGAAAAGTGAAGAATGAATATTTGGAGTTGATTTCGTTAATGTCGATGGTCACCTCTTGATTTTGGGGTTAGAAAATGGTTCGATATTTTGATTGATGATTTTGGTTAATCAATTTTGATTAACTACGAATGGTATTAGAGTTAAAGTCAATTGAGATTGGCAATTGAGGTAATCACTGAAGTTAAAAGCATATGATTGACCTTACTGATGTCGAAATTATTTTGATTATGGAGTTCGATTTAAGTTGAATGTTTTGGGGATGAATGAATTTCTTGAAAACGAATTGGGAAGAGTTGTTCAATGACGAACAGATAATGTTGTGAAGGGTCTCATGTGCAAAGGGATAGACTGGAATCGATTGTTGTATGTTGATATGGGTTAGTAAAAAAAAGAGAAGGGTGATTTTGATTTCAATGGTCGAGGTAGTGATAACGATATGGGTTTTGAGGTTAGCTCACGAAGTATTGATTGGCGAATGAAACGATGGTTTCACAGTTGAGATGTAGATTCGCAGGCTTGGAGGTGAACAATCAATTGATCTAAATGTTTGGAATCGCGTATCTGATTTCGAAGAATTGAAGTACTAACGAATGTTTGATTTCAAAGAATTGGTGGTTAATTTCGAAATTTGATTTTGAGTTTGAAGTCGATGTTTGGGGTGAATGAAAAGAGAAGGACGAATTGTTGTAGTTTATTAACGAAGTGTGACAAAGAAGGACTCGTGGTTGATTTCGTTATCAAAGACCCGTGCTTCATTGACGATATTTGTTTGATTGAAAAGCAAAGGGTTGAAACTAAAAGTGAAGCGTGAAAAGTGAATTCGTTACTTGTATCACGAATTGAAGAAGATACAAAACTTGCGAAATTGGACCTTAAATTATTGAAAGTTTGACACCTTTTACCCACCTTCGACATTTGGGGTAATTTTCGCTAGTTTGGAAGAAACAAGGCAGAAATTTCGAAAGCAGTCCCTGTAGTTTCGAAAAGTTGGCAGCACATACCCAATTTCGAAAAAGGTGTTCCAAAGCTGAGAAATTGAAGAATGTTCATTTCTGGTCCCTATAGTTTGTGCGAATTTACGCTTTATGCCCAGTTTCGCAAATGGGGTAGAGTTCCGCATATTATGCTGTTTTTGGCGCAACGGGTCCCTGCAGAATTCAGAAAGTGACAATTTTTACCCGGATTTTAAAAAATCTTGCAACTTTCACCCAAAAAGTCAAAAATTTTCACAAGTTGGAAATTTTTTGAGGCTTTTTCGTGATTGTTTTTCCGTGCAAGATTTTTGGTGTTTCATTTTTGGTATACATCAAGGGGGAGAATTGTGAAGTTTATTCCTCGGGCGCTTCTCACCCTTAATGGGTTTTATAATCATTTTTTGATTTTAAAAATGGGGAGAATGATGGGTATTCAAAGCGGGTTTTTCGGATATTCATTTGCGGATTTGAAGACCAGTGTTACTTCGAGGGGAGTTTGGTCTTGATCGCGCTAGCTCGTTGGAGACTGAAGCCGAGACATCCAATCCTAACTTTGAGGGGGAGAATGTTAGGGTGCAAATTCATGCTTGGATGTGGAGTGTTGGGCTAACCTTCTTGTATGTGTAAATGGGTTGAGTCTTTCCTATAAATAGGAAGTGAGTGACTCCCATTATGTAAGGAATCATTTGGAGTGTTAGACTAGAGAGAGAAAGTTGTACAAACCCATTTGTATATCCTTTCTAGATCTAATATGAGCTTACAAAGAATTATTTACTCCTTGTGTTCTTGAGTTTGTATGATGATTCACTAGATCTTTTATTATTCTGCACATGCCATCATATTCAACACCACTACAGTAAGGGCGATGTACCCATGATTGATAGTGATTAGAGAACTCTCAAGATTTTTACCCTCCAAGGGTTAGCTTCTTGCTCAGGAAGACCGAACAAAGGGCCATTAGAAGGGGTCCTCGAGGATTAGATCGAGCATATGAAGTGTGCATTGTATAGGGATACTGTGACCGGATTGCAGGGTAGTTGGCCGTAGCAGACTTCGAGGACGAAGTCTAGTTTAAGTGTGGGAGAGTTGGAACACCCAGAATCCAGAAGGCCATGAAAGGAAGGAAATTCCTAATTAAGTAGTCTACTCGTCGAGTCTAGGGAGCAACTCGACGAGTAGGAGCGAGTATTAGGGCACGGGTTAAGTGACCTACTCGACCAGTTGGAGGACCAACTCGGCGAGTTGGTCAGGGTTTGGGAAACCCTAAATTCGGGACTTGGTACCCTATTTAAGGATCTTATTCTCCCTCCCTTAGCCTCATTTCCAGCCCCTACTGGCCAGAGCATAAGCCACGAAACCCTAGAGTCTTTATTGAGTGTGTGAGCCATTTTTAAGTGATTTGAGGTGTTCTTGAGGTCTAGAAGAAGAAGGAACTTGAAGGCTCAAGGAAAGGCTTGTTGATCCAGAAGTAGCTTCTCAATCTCATTATTTTATGGTAATCAAGTCCTTAACTTGATCTTTCTTCACTTAGATCTATTTGTTTTCATTTTATGAAGAATTTGGTTCAAGAACCTTAGCCCTTGGTATTTGGACATCCCAAGTGATTGACATCTCAAATCTGGGGTCTAAGAAGGGTTCCATGGCATAAAGGTGCAAACTTTATGACCATTGAGACCCCATGCAAGCTTATATGCAAGAACATGGCCTTTTTAGACCTAAAAGACTATGCATGGGAGGAAAGCTCGGGAGTTTACGTGTCCCACAGATGATAAGATCCTTGATCTAGTATATTGTGCTTTGGTTTAGAGTATTATGAAGAATTTGGTTCAAGAACCTTAGCCCTTGGTATTTGGACATCCCAAGTGATTGACATCTCAAATCTGGGGTCTAAGAAGGGTTCCATGGCATAAAGGTGCAAATTGAGACCCCATGCAAGCTTATATGCAAGAACATGGCCTTTTTAGACCTAAAAGACTATGCATGGGAGGAAAGCTCGGGAGTTTACGTGTCCCACAGATGATAAGAGCCTTGATCTAGTATATTGTGCTTTGGTTTAGAGTATTATGGTTTGTGGACCAAGATTTATGTCTTAAAGAAGTTAGAGTTTGCGTTAAACCCATTAGGAAGGACTAAGGACGGGTAAAGTTGGAAACTTTACCCTTAAGAGTGTATTTCCAGCATGTAGATGAAGTTTGGAATATGGATCTGAATGGTAGGAGCTTAATCCATTGAGATGGATCGATCAGACAGGGGAAGTCAGCGAGTCAAGGGAAGGACTCGATGAGTGGAAGCGGGTTGTTCTGATTATTATGACAGAAAGAACTCGACGAGTCTGTTAAGGGACTCGACGCGTTGACTCTGTAAGGAAGAGATATGTTGTAATATGTCGAAGTCTTTGTAATAGCAGTTTTCGTATATTTCTTATCTATTTACTAAGGCATAGTTTGTACGAAGCTGAATGTATAGCCCTTAGTATTTTTTGTACTTTCAGCCTCCTATAAATAGGAGCTAAACATAGAGTTTAGATAGAGAGTTTTTCGAAGTTCACTATCTGTTTTTGTACTCGTGTTCTCTGAAAGTAATATGAGTTGAACCAGATCTTATTTAATCCTTGTGTTCATATTACATTGATTTACTATGATTTCATTTTTATACTTGATTAAACTCTTCTACAGACTCAGTTGACCTCGAGTTGAAGTATTTCATGAACTCGTCGAGTTGGGAGATAACTCGACGATTTGGGTTGACTAGGAGTTGACCTTGACTTTGAATTTGACCAAGGTTGACCTAGTTGGACTGTTAAGGATATTTAGGATTGAATGTCATTTCGGTATTGGTAGCTCGGGAAGCTAAAGGAGCAGCAGTTCGGGGAAATACCAGTTAGCAGCCAGAAGAGTATCAGTAGGTATTCAGCAGTGCAAGGTGAGTCTCCTCACTGTGTGTATGGGTCTAAGGCCAGAATGTCGGCCCATTTAGTTTATGTAAAGTAGGAAGACCTGGGGATTAGCCCTAGGCATTGTATGCTAGTATGTTATTTCGGACCAAGGTCCGATGCCGGGCGGTTCCCGAGGAAAGTTTATGTGTATGTTATGTTGTTCTGGACTTCAGTCTGATGCCCGGGCAAGCCCGAGGAATGTTTTCATGTTAGATTATACTTGTTGACTGTGTGATACTTGTATGTGCCTGGTGGGGAGGTGAGTGTGGGAGAAGTCCCGTATCTCACCACTAGCTGAGTATGGATGGGGTTCCGTATCTCATAATTAGTAGAGCAGGGGCGGGGCCCGAGATAGGAGAGAGGTGAGTATGGGCGTGGGCCCTTATCTCACCATCAGTAGGAGCGTGGATGGGGTTCCATGACTCATTAGTAGCAGGACAGGGGCGGGGCCCAAGTTAGGCGAGGCCTTAGAACAGGATACAGTAGTGTCTGTATGTTTTATGTATTAGCATGTTATATGATGTATGTTTTTAGCGAGCGGGGCCCAGAGACAGGCGGGGCCTAAGAGACAGATATGTATACCAGGCGGGGCCTGATGCCGGGCGAAGCCCGATGCCGGAGCAAGTCCGATGTCGGGCAAGTCCCGATGCAGCGGGCGGGGGCCCAGTATGTGGTTATATATATATATATATATATATATATATATATATATATATATATATATATATATATATATATATATATATATGGTATGTGGTAGGTTGGGGAACTCACTAAGCTTCGTGCTTACGATTTTCATTTTTGGTTTAAGGTACTTCCAGTAGCGAAAGGAAGAGCTCGAGATGATCGCATCGCACTACCATTTGTTCAGCCTGGGATGTTTTAGACTTTGATATTTTGATATACATTGATATGATGTTTGATATACTATGACATGTGTTTTGGATAACTATGGTTTTATTAATGATTTTAAATGAAATTTTTGGACTTGATTTTTGGGATGATACATTATATATCTAGAATTCTTGCCTCATCCACGACATTTTTCTGGTATAAAGCTTGAACCTTGACTTGTAGTCATTAAGATCTTCTTCTTAGCACTTTTGCTTGGTTTTATACAAATATCATGGTCCTTGGGAGTTGGACGTCCCAAGTGGATAACCCTTTCAGATCTAGGGTCTTGAAGGGCTTTCATGGCATAAAGGTTCCAACTTTATGGCCATTAAAGTCCCATGCAACCTTTAAACCATCATATTGGCCTTTTGAGCTTCTAATGGCCATGCATGTAGAGAAAGCTGGAAGTTAACTTTACGTGATTATCTAGTCTCAAAGGTCCAGATCTAGGTTCTTGTGTCCTTTCTTGAAGTTTTGATGGCTTTTGGATTTGAGTTAAGCCTTTTCGGGGATAGGGTTGATCTTAATCTCTTTAGGAGGGGTATTAAGGGGTAAAGTTGGAAACTTTACCCTTCTAGAGGCATTTCCAGTTTAAATCTAGAATATAGGATTTAGATCTGAAGAATAATGGATTAATGCATTAAGAAGGGGTCAACAGACTGAAGAACTCAACGAGTGCATGGAAGAACTCGGCGAGTTGACTTAAAATGTCCCGATTCTAAAGAATATTGACTTAATGCATTAAGAAGGGGTCAACAGACTGAAGAACTCGACGAGTGTAACACTCGTGTTTCTAGCCTAGGCATTAATCTTGATATGATAGTCTAGGTTAACCTTTGTAACTCATTTTGAAGAAATGAAAAGGGAATTATGTGAATTCTATGTGTTTTATGTGTTTTATGCTTAATTACTAGGAGTTAATTAATTAAGAATAAAAATGAGCGTCGAAAATAAATTTTAGATAAGCCGATATCTATTAAGAAAGTTGTAGTGGTCGTGATAAGGATTACAGATATATAAAGAATGCCGAAATCCGAGTTATAACGAAGAAATTATGACCTGTCGAAGTTTCACGACAAAACCGGCATGGTGCCGAATGTCGTAAAAAGTGAGTTTTTGATAACCTACTTTTTAGCCTTAGTGATCTAAACAAAACTCGTAGTGTTCGTTAAACCGAGAGTAGGTATAAAAAGAACACCCAAATCTGACTTCGTATGAGGAAGTTATGATTTTTCGAAATTTCAGCTTAACAGTAGACAGCTAAAAACTCGAATTTTAGATCGAGTGATTTTTAGCCGACACGACCTAAACGAGAATCGAAGGTCTCGTAAATAGTATCACAACGGTAAAAAAATATGACGAAAACGGACGTCGGATGAAGAAGTTATGAATTTTTAACGGATTTCCTGTCCCGGTCTGTTAAAAATAATAATATAAAAATTAAAGTCAAAATTAGCCGACGAAGTCTAAACAGAAGTTGTAGAGAGTAAGTTTACCTACACGTGCATATAAATAACGTCAAAAACGGAGCTTGTATGCGAAAGTTATGGATTTTAGAAGTTTTGGCGCGAAAAACGAGAAAAATCCCCAAAACCGAGGAATTTCGCATAGGTGGACTTCGGACACATGTCCTCGCCTCGCATCCGACTCGTGTCCAAGAATGTTGCTGAGTCATCCGAACCGGAGAGCTGATCTGAAGCGGTCCAGTAGAGATGCGACACGTACCCTCTTTCACGTGACCGAGCCCTCGCATGAAGCCGCGGACACCCCCTACTTTGGACCTAGGCCTCGGTCCAATCAGGAGCTGCCAGCAGCCACTTCGCACGCGCAGCCCTCGTGTGAGCCCTCCCCTGTGAGCCTCGGATCTTCGCCACCTGGAGGCTTCTCAGCCGTTCGATCAGAAGCTCCTCCCTATAATAAGAAGGCTGCGAGCCTTCTCAGATTTTTTTTAAGAAATTGCCACTTTTAACCCCTCTTTCCATATTTTCTTCATTTTAACAACCCCCGAAGCCCCGATATCGATTATAACCCCCGGAATACGACACGAAGTGCCCGTGAAGCCCGGAAAATTTATCTTTTCGGTTTCGAAGCCCGACCTTTGCAGAGCCCGGTTTCTCAATAAAACTCCCGGTTTTATTAGAAACGAATGTTTTAGGAAACGAATTGCTGCCCGATTATCATCAAATCAGGTGAGTGTGTAGTTACTTTCACTTTACACATAGATATGAAGTATTTAGCTTAAAATACGTGCTATGTGTAAATATGTTAATTGTTTATTTGAGGTGACTGTTGAATAGATGTTTTATACAAGTTTTAAACTGTATATGTATTTTATCTACAAATATGTTGGGTAGAACATGGGTAGACAAAATAGTCGGTGGGTGTTAAAATGATGAGAGGCCTCGGTGTTGGTGTTGTTGTTGGTGTTATCGTTGTAGTCGTCTAGCGAAGTATAGATGACGATCACGGACCTTTCTAGACAGTCCAGTGGTACACTAGCAAGTTCGCAACTTGTAGGTGTTGATGAACTAAATGTTCATTGGTGTACTCCAATCCCCCTCATGGTTGCCTTTAGGACATATATGGCTGAGGAGTCCCCTTAGCAGTAGTGTCCAACCCGATGATATTCCTTAGGCTAAGTCCCTTGTGTTAGGTGTTTAGGGACGTAAAGTGAGGACAACGGGAATGGGTAATCAGGGTTATTGTTGATTGGTGAACTTAATAAGTTATTATTATTGTGGGTTGAAAACCCTATATGCTCACCAAGCTCCCAAGCCTGACCCACTCAGCTTTTTATGATTACAGGTAGTGGACCCCGAGCATAGTCGGAGGACGATGAGAGATTTTTGGATTATAGGCCAGTAGTTGTAAATAACTGTTGAAAGGCTTATTATGTCTTGTTTATGCTTTTGATCTGTATCGGTACATGACATCCCGAGGTTTTGATATGAAATGAAACTATACATTTCTTAAAGAAAGGTTTCGATAAAATTTTATCATGTTTTATTTCGGGGACCTATTCCGCAACATCTTTTCAAAAGATTCCTCTGATTTTATTTTAAAAAGCATAAATTAAATCGGTCTTTTCTGGCCGAGAAATTAGGAGATGTCACAACGAGTGCATGGAAGAACTCGATGAGTTGACTTGAAATGTTTTGATTCTGTTGAAAAGAAAGACCTCTACGAGCTGGGAGAAAACTCGACGAGTTGATTCGAGATATCGCGATTATGTGATCTATGGAAACTATCCGAGTTGAAGGATAACTCGAAGAGTTAAGTCAACTCGGAGCATTGACTTTAACTTTGAATTTGATGTGGAATTTGACCACTGACCCTAGGTGTTGACTATTGACCTAAATTGACTTTTTGTTAACTATTGATGAGGAGGGTAAGTCTAACGGTTGCATTGCATGATTTCTTAGGTGTGGAGTAGTCCGATGCAGATGAGAGCGTGAGCAACAATATTTTACTTCCGACATTTGAGGTGAGTTTCCCTCTTGGATTGAGCGGGTCGAAGGCACCAATGCTGGGCCGTGTTGTCACACCCCCGAACCATAACGGCGGAATCGTCCGCGGGCGGGTGACGGCATGTACAGTATCATAACAACTGAATAATAGTAATCAAAGCAAACACAACCATCATATTTATAATTTAATATTTACATTGAGTTCAAATCATTGTTTGTTTGACTCCAAAAATATATAGCAAAAAACTTTAAGACATGACACTACTATGCTTTGTCTTCTCAAAAACCTATGTGAATATCTGTCTACTGATTTCCTGTGAATACAAGTGGTTTGAAAAAGTGTCAACATTAAAGTTGGTGAGTTCATAAGCATTTTGTATGAGAAAAGTATTTCTTTGCTTCTTGAAAATGTTAGTGTGTTCTTCTAGAAAATCCAATATTTTCTTTTAAATGTAATGTAGTCTTAAATACCCTAAGACTGAAAATGTATAAATATAATTGTATTCTGAAGCAGTGTAAGGTAGTTTTATATCTTTATAAAACTATTTGATTTCATGCTTCCAGAAACGTAAATTGTATTGTACTGGAAAATAGTTTTATGTAGTTGTATCTTGTATAAACACTTTGAATGTATGTACCTGGAAACTACCAGTTGTACTGTAAAATAATGTAACATAGTTTTATCTAAATAAAACCATTTTGAAGGTATGTATGTATTCGTAAACTAACCGTATTGTTAATACCCAATTGTGAGTTATTATAACCATGCTAATGACAGATGGCATGTTACGACGTTCTTCACGTGTCGGAAAGTTAGATATTTGTCACCCCAGACCTTCCGGTCCAACTGTAGCTAACAGTTAAGGCACGGGATTGTCAGTCCCGTATAGATCTATACACAAGCATCACACTCTCTTACGGGAGATTCTGGTTATAATACAGGACTTTTGTTGGCACTTAGATAAGTACTTGAAGACATGACTCTCGAGCTGTATTGACTGTTTACGTGTAGTATAATAAAAAATCATTTTGTAACGTGGAAGTATTATCCTTTCATAGTAGTCACATAGCTCAAATTAATTATGTCTTTCAATAATTATTTTTGTATCGTATCTCGAAATGGTAAAATAGTATGTATGTCTCATAAACTATACCTATTATTGTTTATAACAATGTTCCGTTGTACTGGAAAATTCTTTGTATGGCCATTTTCATTTTCACTATGATCATAAAATGGAATTTAATAATTATATAAGTATTTTTATATAATTATATCCTTTTGCTCAGCAGGTTACAAAGGGGTTAAAGTTTTATTGTAATCAAATTTGCATCCGTGTTTGTATATATACTTTGTAAAAATAACGATTGTAACGGTTTGTATAATAACACAATTTTGTTGTGTAGCACCCGGTTCCTGATACGTATTTAAATTCAAGAAAATATTTCAATTTACTCTGGGACTCGACGAGTTGGAGGCCCAACTCGTCGAGTAGACTCGACTGTTGATCGGGGGTTTAAGTGACCTACTCAACGAGTCGGAAGACCGAATCGACGAGTAGGAGCTGTCTGGACAAAACCCTAATATTTAGGGTTTGCACCCTATTTAAACAACTTAACTCGCCCCAAACCAGCCTCCATCGTCCCTCTCACTTTCAGAATACCCCAACTCGAAACCCTAGCTTTGTTTGAGTGCTCTCAAGCCATTTTGTGCATATTTTGTGTGTTTGAGGTTAGAGAAGGAGAAGGAAGCTTGGAAGTTCAAGTAGAAGCAAGGAGATCCAGAAGTTTTACTCCATTCTCAGCTCATTTGAGGTAAAAAGCGGGAACCTTAACCATCTATCTCTTAGATTTTGTTTTGGGGTTGTTTTTACCCTTTTAATGAGTATAGAGAAGCAAAAATCGAACTTTGTGGATGTGCTTAGAGTTGCACTTCGGATCTGGGGCTATTAGGGGTCCTTATGGCATAAAGGTGCCAACTTTGTTGCCATAAACACCCCATGCATCTTGTAGACCTCCTTTTATGGCTTTTGACCCAAAGGCCCCATGCATGTGCATCAATCTTGAAGCTTTACGTATAAATTGGACCCTAGGAGGCCAAATCTATGGTTTTGACATGTTAAGACCCATTCTAATCGATTGTATAATGTTGGACAAAGAGGGACTCATCGAGTGGATGAACAGACTCGGCGAGTCCAAGGCAATCTCCCAACTTATGAAGACGGACTCAGCGAGTTCAACGGGAAGTCGGCGTGTCATAGACTGAACATCTTCTTATGGATGAAGATGAACTCGACGAGTTCAAGAAGAAACTCGGCGAGTCGGTTGAAGATTTGTCTGATGTGTTGTTGAAGGCGAACTCAACGGGCTCTTGGTAGACTCGACGAGTAGGGACGGGAGTAAGACAATTGGTAGTTATGGGGACTCGACGAGTTGACGGGCCAACTCAGCGAGTCGAGTCAACCAAATGTTGACTTTGACCAGGGTTTGACCTTGAATTTGACTTGGATTTGGAATGACCCTTGTAAGGGTTATGAGTATGAAATAGTAATCAGAGAAGGTTGTCGTGTAGGGATTGGGAAGTAGTGACGAGTCGATTTCCATGCCGAGGACAGTGCAGACACTTCACGATATCGAGGTGAGGTACCTTCCAGTAGGAGTGGGTCTATGGCCACAATGCCGACCCACTAGTAGGAGTTGTTTGTTAGATGACTGTCTTTGTGACAATTATCTGATGTGGTTATCTGATATGCTTTATGTGCCAGGACGCTATGACATATGTGTTTGTAGTGGTAGGGGTAACCTAGCCCTAGTTACCGGTTGGAAGATACCGAAGGGGTAGATAGTACCCATGCATGTCTAGCAGGGTGATCATGATATGTTATCATCATGTTTATGATATGTTTTTATATGATAGTGGTAGGGGGTGAAATAGTCCCCGATTACCGGTTGAAAGATACAGAAGGGGAGGTTAGCTCCCAGATACCGGTTGAAAGATATTGAAGGGGAGGGTAGCTCCCGATTACCGGTTGAAAGATACCGAATGGGAGGTTAACTCCTGATTACCGGTTGAAAGATACCGAAGGGGAGGTTAGTTCCCGGTTACCGGTTAAAAGATACCGAAGGGGAGGTTAGTTCCCGGTTACCGGTTAAAAGATACCGAAGGGGACCCAGCTCCCAGTTATGCCAGACAGATACCGGTTGAAAGATACCAAGGGATAGGCAACATGTGGTGATGATATATGGTCCACTAGCATGACCTAGACTGCTCTAACATGCAATCCTAGCATGGCGCGCTCCTGCCAGCCCTGCATGGCGTTCCCTTGCGAGCCTTGCTTGGGACTCCCTTGCCAGCCCTGCTGGGGACTCTCCTGCCGGCCCGGCCAGACGCTCCCTCGACTGGCACTCCCTTGCCAGACCTGCTGGGGACTCTTCTGCCGGCCCGGCTAGGCGCTCCCTCGCCTGGCACTCCCTTGTTATCCTTTCCTGGTGCGCGCCCGCCAGCCTCGCCCGACAACTCCGGGCGGCCTTGCCCAACTCCTTGCTAGTTGGGCCTGAATTGGGCTGGCCCAAGGCCTGCCCTAATTCCCCTTGACCTAATTGTCCACTATAAATAGAATAGTGCCTCCTCCATGAAGGAGGACTCTCTCCCAAGTGGTTCAGCCACCACTAGACTTCCCCCTTGGCTCAGCCGCCGCCCTATACTCCGGCCGGGTGGCTCAGCCGCCACCCGCCGCCGTCAGCCACCATACACCACCACTAGCACCAAGATGGTTCCCTCCAGCTATGGAGGAGCATCTCAGATCTTCTAGCCGATCTAACTTGACCGTCGGAGTCCGCTCCCGGGGCACAGTCCCTGGGACGGCTCTAACGGGTTTGCACTGTGATATCTCAGATCTCTGCCGTAGCAGAAGACCAGAAGACTCGTCGGAGGTTGATGTCGCATCATTTGGCGCCATCGCGGATTCGAGCAAGTAGCAAAAGCCTCACTTGACCTCAAGCTCGATTTTGACCAGATTTGTTCAGATCTGAAGTGTTTTCATCTAAGATTTGTTTAGATCTGTTCATTTCTACCCCCATTTGGTTCAGATCCATTTGGGTTCTACCAAGATCTGTTCAGATCGACTTGGTTTCACCAAGATCTTTCAGATCCGTTTAGTTTTTGCTCAGATCTTTATGATCTGTTGAGTTTTTGCTCAGATCCTTAGATCTACCTTGTTCTTGCTCAGATAACTAAATATGCCTTGTTTTAGTTTGTTTGAGCAATTCTCAAGTTAAAAGATTTTATCAGATCCATCTTTGTTGGATTATTCAGAAAGTTGGGGAGAAAAGAGATTTCTATGAGTTTTTCCCCATCTTTGTTCAATTTTTCGAATTTTATTCACCAAGTTGAAGAACAAACAATATTTTACAAGTCTTTATCTCTTTTGCTTGCTCATTTTCAAGAAAATCCGTGGTAGTTTCTGATTTCTCATGTACAACTTAATTCAAGTTGTTTATTTGGTGCTTCCACTAGAAGCTTAGAGATGGAACAAAAGATTTTCAGACTTGTTGAGCAAGCTGAAGAGTAGGGAAGGTTTTATGAGAAGAAAACCTCATCAGATCCGTTTGGCCTTTGCCAAGATCTGTTTAAGATCCATTTGGTTCTTGCCAAGATCTTTTCAGATCTGTCTTAGCATCATTTTCTCTTTCAAGCATTCTCCAAGTTTGCAAAGACCTTATCAGATGTGTTTTCATCTAAGCTTGGTGGTTTGATCAGCAAAGGAGAAAGAAAATAATTTTTATGAGTTTTTTGTTTCATTTCAACACACACATTACAAGAAAATCGTTCTTTAGATTGAACCTATCTCATCATCTGAAAAGTTGTTTGTAAACAAAGCTTTGATGCTTGTACATTTCACACAACCTTCAAAAAGGAAAAAAAAACCTTGCTAAATCCCGTTTTTGTTTATATCTTAAGGTTTTTCAGCAAAGTTTGAAAAGAAAAGAATATTTTGTTATTCCTTTGGTGTTTTCTCCTTAGAAGTTTGAAGAAAAAAGAAGAAGAAGAAGAGATGAGCTTCTCATGGGTTTTCTGAAAATCCCATTTGGTGTATGATTTTCAGGTTATTTAGAAGCTTGAAAGAAGAAATAAGTTTTTATAATTTTTTACCTTCTAAAACTATCAGTAAAATCATTTCTATCCCAAGTCATTTTTGTCATTCTTTTTGATGACTTATTAAGAAAGTTGAGGAGAAATTGAGCTTTCATAAATTTTACAATCTTCCAGCACACATATCAGAAAAAAAATTTCACAAGTTTGTGTATAAATTTACTTACGTTGTGCTGGGATCCTTATGCATTTCAAAACATTAGTAAAATTACCTTTACCCTCATAGTTTTACTATTTTAATTATAATGACTATAAAAAAAAGTGGGGAAATAGAAGTGACTTCTGTAAGAAGAGTGATATAAAATAGAAAAGAAGATGCGCAAAAATCAAGTGTCTATACAAGGGAAAAGATCTTTACAGTTCATGCTTACAAGATATTACAACAAATCGTATTTGCTGTCACCTCAAGCTGACAAACAAAAAAAAGGGGATGGGATAGTATATACAGTACACATTAGAAGACAAAAACCATAATGGTTCACAATATTCAGAGAAAAACAAAACACCCCAACGCATCCACATGGGACCCACCCGGTCCATCAATTTTATGGAGTAATCAACGAAAGAAGAAAAAGAGAGAAATGGGTGTACGCAGTACACGCTACGAACCAAAGGACAGAAGCATTCTCGGGTGGGACCCGCTTGTTCCAATTATGGATATACAATAAAGTCAAATATAGGTGACCTCACAGTGTTCATCTCTTCCAAACAATCTTCAGTTGACGATCTCCTACAACACTGCTGTCTTTTCCGGTCAAGACCACCAGTCCAACAACCCCACCAACTCAACTTCACCAGTCAACGAGTACGGCTACCGGTCCCCTTTAATCGCAACCTCCGTTTTCCCGCTTCGTCATTAGGTGGTGACTGTCAATCCGCAACGCAACAAGGGACCACCACCGGTAGCAATTGAGGCCTTGGGGGTCCCTGCCTTATGGATCGGACGCTGCGTCGTCAATCGACCACCCCTTCCATCCGATCTTCCTTCACAGAGCCATCGCCACCATCAGACCATTCGGAGACCCAAGAAAAGGCCCAGCATCTCCAACCTCCAGGCGGCGCAACGGACTCGTTCGTCGACGAGTCATATCCGTGACCGCCATCGGCTCTCACAGGCGTTTCACGTTTCCACCGGACCACCCGCTAATCCCAGTCGCCGACTACTGTACTCCCATCGTGGTGAACTCCAAACCCATCGGACGAATCAACACCGGTCGCCATCACCGCTGCAACCCCTTCCCTCCGATCTTCCTTCATAGAGCCATCGTCGGAGATCAGACCCCTTTTGATTTCCGCCTCCTGATTTCCTCGCTTCGTTTGTGTTTATTTCCGTTCAATCGATCAGACGAGGGCATAAAAAGCCCAAAACTCCTTTATTTGAATCACTTACCAAAATCAACCCCTCAATTGTATAAGTGATTACAAATCAATCCCATTTGTAAATTTTAACCAACAACAGCCATATTGTTTGTACAATGTTACCCAATCAGCCCTTATTTACATATTTTAAATCAAACCAGCCCTTCATTTGTTTTAAATAACCAAAACCAAATCAGCCCCCACAACAAAAAAAAGAGATTTGGGCCTAAGGACTAAATAATTATTTTGGGCTCCAGGAAGCTTGTTGGGTCTCCCTAAAATCATTTTTCAATGAGCTAGCCCAACAACTAAAATGAATATTTTTTGCAAGATAAATTTTAATGATCAGCCCCAGTACCCGCTTGTTGAGATCCCGCCCAACAAAATCCGACATAAGAAGATACGTTACAACCTAGATCACTCACCATTTTAAAAAAAAGGGAGGGAGAAGAGTAGTACATTACTACTACTACTCGTGAAGCATTCCGAAATAGCCATCAGTAACTGCGTTGCGCGGTCATTAGCAGCCATGTTGACCAATCCCGAGAAGTCTCGCTAATCAACTCTCACATTCATGTTGACCGACCCCCGTTAGTCTTACCGCCCAGCTCTTAGTAGTCGCACAGCTCGAACTTCAGCAGCGACACGACCTAACTCAGCAGCTGCAAAGCCCAACCATCAGCAGCTACTTTGTCTGACTCCTAGCAGTCGCGCTGCTTAGCTCTCGCCAGCCGTGCTACCCAGTTTTGTTAGTGCTTGGGTTGCCTAGCTCTCTCCAGCAGCTATGTATCTCGCCTTTCAACGACTATACATCCGTCTTTCCCTTTCTTCGCCTCCTCAAAAAAAAAAAAGAGAAATGAGGGGGGGGGGGGAATAGTGTTGGTACGACACTATTTAGAAGTGGTTTTTATTCCCAAGGGGAAGAGTCAAAGAGCTGACACCATGAATGATGGTGTATCCCCGAGGTGACATTGGTATTCCGGATTGAAAGAGTAGCCTCGTGGTCCAGCTCTCGGCAGTCTCGTTGCCCAGCCCTCAGTGGTCGTGCTTCTCATTTATCGCTAGCAGCTCGATGCTCAGTTCTCAGCGGCCCTGCTGACCAGTTCCTGACAGCAGTTTCGCTAAGCACCTCCTAACAGCAGCTACACTATCAAGCTCTAAGTAGCACCGCCACATAGCTCTCTGCAAGCAGCCAAGGCACCGAGGCATCAATTATTCGTACGACTAGTGATGCAGCAAAGCATCAGGTACCATTCCGCTTTAACTCAGACTGATCACACGAGCTAGATACATAGATTGTAGGGCGCTACACCCAATCATGCGAGGTTCAGTACCCTCGCCTGGAGTCGCCTGGCTTCTCAGCCCGACTCCATTATAGCGGTAAGCTCCGCGTGTGAGGCTCAGTACCCTCGCCTGGAGTCGCCTGGCTTCTCAGCCCGACTCCATTATAACGGCAAGCTTCGCCTCCGAGGTTCAGTACCCTCGCCTGGAGTCGCCTGGCTTCTCAGCCCGACTCCATTATAGCGGCAAGCTCCGCGTGCGAGGTTCAGTACCCTCGCCTGGAGTCGCCTGGCTTCTTAGCCCGACTCCATTATAGCGGCAAGCTCCGCGTGCGAGGTTCAGTACCCTCGCCTGGAGTCGCCTGGCTTCTCAGCCCGACTCCATTATAGCGGCAAGCTCCGCATGCGAGGTTCAGTACCCTCGCCTGGAGTCGCCTGGCTTCCCAGCCCGACTCCATTATAGCGGCAAGCTCCGCATGCGAGGTTCAATACCTTTGCCTCGAGTTGCCTGGTTTCTCAGCCCGACTCCTTTTTAGCAACATGCTTCAACCATTCCACGCGACGCTCTTCCGCGTGACTTATCTACGATCGCTAGCAGCCAAGCCCGATCCATTCTGCGCGATGCTCTCCCGCGTAACATCTCCATGATCATTGGCTGCTAAGCCCAAGCCACTCTCCTAAGTCGCACAACATAAGTCACGCGTCATCGCGCACCATAAGTCACGCATTACAAGCTTATTCCACACCATGATCTTGGTGCCTCCTCTCTCACAGTCATCATGGTTCTCTTGTGCTCGGACGATCGATGAAGTGTTATCCACATTACAACCTGTTATAGTGAGGTTACTCTCCAGCAAGAAGGTCATCCCGACAGTGGCCCTGCTACCTACGACCCCACAGCATCTCTGTTTCCTGGCTCTCGGAAATGGTCTTGCTATGCAACCCCAACCTATAGCCTCACTACCTATCCCTCAACAATTCTATTGTCTGGCTATCGGTAATAGTCTCACTGTGTGACCCTCGCTAGCAACCTAATCGCACAACTCTCGGAATATCTGCCACTTATATTATGGTCAACAACCTTATGGATTATTGGTTTGACAACATAGTCTGACACGGCTACCTACGCTACCCACATCAGACTGGGGGAATCCAGCTAGGTGTAGCCCGAGCAAGAAAGATCCTCGAGACGGTTATTAATGCAGAGTATGTAGATGGTTACTGGTGACATCCTATCTCGCATGGCTACCACAACAATCATGTCGGATAACAGTCTCAGGGACTAAATGGCAAGCTTACGCTTCTTAGCTACCCCGACCCGACATTTTATCGACATTAGTGTCGCGTAACAATCTTTAGCAGCCTCGGTCTGCATCAACGCAACAACAGTTACGTTGCATCGCACCGATCGGCTCGCGCTCCTCTCAATGAAGGAGTATCAAGTCATCTCAAGCTACGTAAGTAATGCTTGGCTCATCGCACAACCCCACGACTCTCGTGGGCGAGGTTCGGTCATTTCTCTTTATTATTTATTGTATTAGTGCTTTATCTAGTCCGATCCGATTGTCAGCAACCCAATCGCATCAGACTAGGGGGACTTGACGACGTACAGTTTATATGACTAGTTCCAGTCCAATGTCATTGGCCACGTACCAATAACACCAGACTGGGGGGACTTGATGATATATGGTCCACTAGCATGGTCTAGACTGCTCTAACGTGCCATCCTAGCATGGCGCGCTCCTGCCAGCCCTGCATGGCGTTCCCTTGCGAGCCTTGCTGGGGACTCCCTTGCCAGCCCTGCTGGGGACTCTCCTGCCGGCCCGGCCAGGCGCTCCCTCGCCTGGCACTCCCTTGCCAGCCCTGCTGGGGACTCTCCTGCCGGCCCGGCCAGGCGCTCCCTCGCCTGGCACTCCCTTGTCATCCCTTCCTGGTGCGCGCCCGCCAGCCCCGCCCGGCGCCTCCGGGCGGCCTTGCCCAACTCCTTGCTAGTTGGGCCTGAATTGGGCTCGCCCAAGGCCTGCCCTAATTCCCCTTGACCTAATTGTCCACTATAAATAGAATAGTGCCTCCTCCATGAAGGAGGACTCTCTCCCAAGTGGTTCAGCCACCATTAGACTTCCCCCTTGGCTCAGCCGCCGCCCTATACTCCGGCCGGGTGGCTCAGCTGCCACCCGCCGCCGTCACACACCATACACCACCACTAGCACCAAGATGGTTCCCTCAAGCTATGGAGGACCATCTCAGATCTTCTAGCCGATCTAACTTGACCGTCGGAGTCCGCTCCCGGGGCACAGTCCCTGGGACGGCTCTAACGGGTTTGCACTGTGATATCTCAGATCTCCGCCGCAGCAGAAGACCAGAAGACTCGTCGGAGGTCGATGTCGCATCATGTGGTATATGGTATGATGGGGGGAACTCACTAAGCTTTGTGCTTATGGTTTACAGTTTTGGTTTCAGGTACCTATTCAGCAAAGGGGAAGGAGCCGACGCAGTAGCAGCACATCACACACACACTGGATTCCGCACTATGAGACTCCTGGGATTGTACTCTGATTTTCATTACTTTTTGTGATTTGGTTTTGAGATACGATATTATGGTTTTGTGGATTGATGTAACAATGGCGACGTTTTGGTTAACTATTTTATAAATTACTTAATTAAATAAAAATTTTGTCCTTGAAAATTGGGATGTTACAAGTTGGTATCAGAGCCTTTGTTTGAGGGATTCGGATACACTCTCGGGTGTGTCTGAACTCAAACTGAGGACTTGGTAAGAAAATTTTCAAAAGAAAATCACTTTATAAAAGAAGTTTGAAAAGAGAAAAAGGAACTTTGAAAAAGAACAAGATGTGTGATGTGCGCGACCGGCCGTGCTCAAGTAAGTTTTTTCCCAAGATACCCATGCATGTTATGTTATGATATGATATGATTATGAGAATTGCATGCTAGATTAGGGCTAGAGGATCTAGGAAGGATGCCTTATATGCCTATTGTATATGTATGAGAAATGCATGCTAGATTAGGGCTAAGGATCTAGGAAGATGCCTGATATGCCTGCTATATGTGCTTTTGAGCTGCGAGATGTCACTGATTAGTCAGTTATATGTTAGCTTGGATAGAGTACGATTGGATTGGGTTACTCAATGCCTGAATGTTGTTGCTTTGTGCTTCGGGAGTCCTAGTTATCTTTAGCTAACTAGTAAACGAATACGTTAAGTTACATATTGCGAGGATGAAATAATTCCAGAAGGTTAGGTCTAGCCCTACCACGCAGTTCTTGTTTGAGTCCAACCGTTGTGGGGTAGGACCTTTCATTCGAAGAATTATCTGGTCTTAGTAATATGTAGTGGTATTCGCGAGCTAGTTAGGTAAAGGTAGCAGGGGCTCCTTATGAAGTTGATGACGGAGAGTAGGTCGGAGAGTTACCCTAGGGTAAGCCTAGGACGAGATTGAAAAAGGGTGCAACAGTAGTAGAAGGGACTTGGTGAAGTCGAAGCAATCCTTGAGGAAAGTACAGATAGATGTGGAAGGTAGTATGGGCCCGTACTACTGAAAGCAGAGGATCCGTACTCGAATCGAGGAGGGCCGAGATGGAACCGGGAAACTTGTAGAAGTGTATGAAACCTCCCAAGGTTTATGTAAGATTCTGACAGTTATGTTTATGTTTCAGAATGGTGATGATCACATGACACGGAGGAGGAGGTTCAGGGTCAGGATCCGGTTCAGGATCAGGTTCGGGAGCAGGTTCCGGACCAGTTGATGAGGGACTATACGAGTTCATCGCGTCTGAGATCACGAGAGGTATCCTTGAGTCGACCCCGATGATTTTCGGGTCGATCAAGGAAGGGATCATTGAGTTGATGGAGGATCGCCTCAGGGCGTTCAGGAGTGACATGGCATACACCCAGTCAGGGTCACGTACGCTGTCCTTCAAGGACTTCAGGGGCAGTGGTGTGCCAGATTTTCATGGGGCTAAGGACCCCGTCGTAGCCAGGAGATGGATTGCAGACCTTGAGTCTGCACAGTTGACGAGCTTCTGCCCTGAGGGGTCGAAGGTGCGATATGCTGCAGGTTGTTTGAGAGATAGGGCCAGAGATTGGTGGGAGTCGGTTGGTGACTCGTTGGGAGCCTCGGCTATTGAGGCTATGACTTGGTCGGACTTTGTGACCATGTTCAGGTCTGAGTTTGCGCCAGCTGTGGAGCTTCAGCAGTTGGCCAGTGATTTCCTTGATATGAGGCAGACGACAGAGATGGTGGCGGAGATTACCGGCAAGTTCTGGGAGAGGGCATTATTGGTGCCCCCAGTATGCGGGAGATGAGGGTATGCGGAGGACCTGCTATCACGACATGTTGAGAGCGGATATTCGGGAGCATGTCAGCTTCTCAGCATGTCCGCCCTGGATTCCATGATTGCCATGGCGAGGGAGAGAGAGATAGACTTGGAGCACATCTGTAAGAGGAAGGTGGAGGAGGGAAATGTTACTGGGGCTTCGGGGAAGAAGTCCAAGGGATTCGACTCTAGGTTGAAGGGCCAGCAGGGTCAGGGCCGCTGTGGGAAATACGGCAAGTCACACGAGGAGGTTTGCCATACTGGGTCGGGATCAGGCTGCTATAAGTACGGCAAGACTGGGCAGTTTGGTAGGGATGGTACTGCCCCTGCCCCCACCTTTCAGACATCTGACCTGATTTGCTTTGATTGCAATCAGAAGGGCCATCAAAGGGCCAATTGCCCTCAGTTGACAGCAGCAGCGCCAGTGAAGGCGCCAGCTCCAGCGACCCTGCGGCTTACCGATGGCCGGCAGGGCAAGACAGAGGCTTCGGTGGTGAGGAGCCGAGCCTTCCAGTTGACTACCGAGGAGGCACGCGCTGCACCCGATGTGGTGACGGGTATGATTTCTTCTCCTTAGCCCTTATTTTATGTTACTTGTGATATTGATGTGCCATATGATATGTCTTATTTAGGATCGTTCCATGTGAATGGTATCCCGATTCAGGTGTTGTTTGATTCGGGTGCTACCCGATCATTTGTCTCTCTTGCGCTTAGCAAGAGGTTCCCTGAGTCTTCAGCCATGTTGGATTGCCCTCTAGAGGTCGAGATTGCGGATGATCGATCAGTGCGAGCATCAGAGGTTTTCAGGGACTGTGTTCTGAGGTTGTTCGAGGAGCGTTATTTGGTAGATTTGGTTCCCATTCCGTTGCGTGGGAACAAGGTGATTATAGGCATGGATTGGTTGAGCCCCAACGGGGCAGTGATCGACTGCGCGTAGCAGTTGGTTCGGATCAGGACCACGAGTGGGGGAGAACTGGTGATTCAGGGCGAGAGGCCACAGCGCGGACCAACACTATGTTCAGCAACGAGGGCTAGGCGCTACCTTCAGCAGGGCTGCGCTGGGTATGTCACCTATGTTATGGATACCCGGGAGGCGGGTAAGACGACAGTGACGGATGTTCCGGTGGTGCGAGATTTCGCGGATGTATTCCAAGAGGAGCTACCTGGGATACCTCCCGAGCGACACGTGGAGTTCACGATCGACCTAGTCCCTGGTGCGACTCCGATAGCCAAGGCACCATATCGGTTGGCTCCTCCCGAGATGCAGGAGTTGTCTACGCAGCTGCAGGGGCTGTTAGACAAGGGATTTATCAGGCCGAGTAGTTCGCCTTGGGGAGCCCTGATCCTGTTCGTCAAGAAGAAGGATGGGTTGCATCGTCTGTGCATAGATTACCGGGAGCTGAACAAGGTAACGATGAAGAACCATTACCCACTTCTGAGGATAGATGATTTGTTCGACCAACTTCAGGGAGCGTCTTGGTTTTCCAAGATAGACTTGCGGTCAGGATACCACCAGATGAGGGTTAGAGAGAAGGATGTACGGAAGACTGCTTTTCAGACTCGCTATGGTCACTATGAGTTCGTGGTGATGCCGTCCGGGCTCACTAATGCTCCTGCCACGTTCATGGACCTCATGAACCGCGTGTGAGCAGGCCGATGCTAGATCGGTCTGTGATAGTTTTCATTGATGACAACTTGGTTTACTCCAAGACGCAAGAGAAGCATGAGGAGCATCTGCGAGAGGTTTTGGATACCCTGAGGAGGGAGAGCTTGTATGCCAAGTTCTCTAAGTGCGAGTTCTGGTTGAGCGAGGTGCAGTTTCTTGGGCACCTTGTCAACCAGAACGAGATATTGGTCGACCCGGCCAAGGTGGAGGCCGTGATGAGATGGGAGGTTCCGAAGTCTCCATATGAGATTTGGAGTTTCCTAGGACTGGCAGGCTATTTCAGAGATTCATTCAGGACTTCTCTAAGATAGTCGTACCCTTGACCCGGCTGACGAAGAAAGCCGTTGTTTTTCACTGGGGGCCTGAGCAGCAGGCATCATTTGAGACGTTGAGACAGAGACTGTGAGAGGCACCAATTCTCACCCTGCCCAAGGGCGTGGAGGATTTTGTGGTTACTGTGATGCGTCCATTTCAGGTTTCGGCACAGTCTTGATGCAGAGAGGGCATGTCATCGCCTACGCCTCGAGGCAGAGGAAGACTCACGAGGCGAACTATCCGACGCATGATTTGGAGTTGGGGGCAGTCGTCTTCGCCCTCAAGATTTGGCGATACTACCTCTATGGGGTCCGTTATACCATCTACATGGACCATAAGACTTTGAGGTACCTCATGGATCAGCCGAATCTGAACATGAGGCAGCGTCAGTGGTTAGATGTGGTGAAGGACTACGATTGCGAGATCCTTTACCACCCGGGGAAGCCCAAATGTAATGGCCGATGCGCTTATCCGCAAGGCAACGCCGATCAGAGGCATCTGCATGAGGATGACGGTGGTGACTCCTCTTTTGGATTGGATCTGAGAGGCCCAGCATGAGGCTATGAAGGAGGAACATCGAAAGAGCGAGCGTATTGTGGGACAGGTTTCCTTCTTCGACTATGATAGCCGTGGGTTATTGACGCTGCACCGCAGGGTGTGGGTTCCCTATCATGGGGGTGTGCGCCAGCTTCTGGTGGAGGAAGCGCACAAATCCCGATTCTCGATTCATCCCGGGGCGACGAAGATGTACAGGCATCTTCGACCCGATTACTGGTGGCCCTGTATGAAGTGGGACGTCGCCTGGTACGTAGAGCGATGCTTGACCTGCAGGATGGTCAAGGCCAAGCACCAGAGGCCACATGGCAAGATGCAGCCGCTAGACATTCCCATGTAGAAATGGGAAGATATTACTATGGATTTCATCACCAAACTTCCCAGGACTGCTCGGGGAGTGGATTCGATTTGGGTCATCGTGGATCGGTTGACCAAGAGTGCCCATTTCATACCGATCTAGGAGAGCATCTCGGCCGAGAAGTTGGCTGATATCTACATCCGAGAGGTTGTGGCTCGACACGGAGTGCCAGTCTCCGTGATTTCAGACCAAGACGTGCGGTTTACTTCTAGGTTCTGGAAGAAGTTTCACTACGAGTTGGGTACTCGTCTGCATTTTAGCACAGCGTTCCACCCACAGACGGATGGTCAGAGTGAGCGGACCATCCAGACTTTGGAGGATATGCTGCGGGCCTGCGTTCTAGACTTCGGTGGTAGCTGGGATACCTACCTTCGATTAGCTGAGTTCTCCTACAACAAAAACTATGACGCGAGTATCGATCGTCCTCCCTTCGAGATGTTGTACGGGAGGTAGTGCAGGACCCTGATATGTTGGGGCGAAGTCAGACAGAGGGTCATGGGGAGCACCGAGGTGGTGCTCAAGACGACAGAAAGAATTCAACAGGTTAGGAGTAGGCGTCGGACTGCTCAAAGTCGGCAGAAAATTTACGCCGACAAGCGCCGATCAGACCTGGAGTTCTAGGTCGGGGATATGGTCCTCCTGAAGGTGTCTCCTTGGAAGGGCGTCATCCGATTCAGGAAGCGGGGCAAGTTGGGCCCCAGATACATTGGGCCTTTCCAAGTTGTAGCCCGGGTGGGCAATGTGGCATATAGGATGGACCTTCCAGCCGAACTCAGTCAGATTCATAGCACGTTTCACGTCTCCCAGTTACGGAGGTGCCTGGTGGACGACTCGGCAGTGGTGCCCTTGGAGGATATTCAGGTGGATGACAACCTGAATTACATCGAGCGGCCAGTAGGAATCCTCGACAGGAAGTCGAAGGACCTGAGGAACAAGAGAGTGGAGCTGGTGAAGGTGTAATGGCAGCTCCGCAAGGGATCAGAATGGACTTGGGACCCGGAGGATGAGATGAGGGAGCACTACCCCGAGCTTTTTCCAAATTCAGCGGAAGACTTCGAGGACGAAGTCTAAAATAAGTGGGGGAATTTTTGTAGCACCCGGTTCCTAGTATGTATTTATATTCAAGAAAATATTGCAATTTACTCTGGGACTCGACGAGTTGGAGGCCCAACTCGTAGAGTAGACTCGACGAGTTGGAGGCCCAACTCGTCGAGTAGACTCCACTGTTGAACGGGGGTTTAAGTGACCTACTCGACGAGTCAGAAGACCGACTCGACGAGTAGGAGTTGTCTGGACAAAACCCTACTATTTAGGGTTTTCACCCTATTTAAACAACTTAGCTCGCCCCAAACCAACCTCCATCGTCCCTCTTACTTCTAGAATACCCCAACTCTAAACCCTAGCTTTGTTTGAGTGCTCTCAAGCCATTTTGTGCATCTTTTTGTGTGTTTGAGGTTTGAGAAGGAGAAGGAAGTTTGGAAGTTCAAGTAGAAGCAAGGAGATCCAGAAGTTTTACTCCATTCTCAGCTCATTTGAGGTAAAAAGCTGGAACCTTGACCATCTATCTCTTAGATTTTGTTTTGGGGTTGTTTTTACCCTTTTAATGAGTATAGAGAAGCAAAAATCGAACTTTGTGGATGTGCTTAGAGTTGCACTTTGGATCTGGGGCTATTGGGCGTCCTTATGTCATAAAGGTGCCAACTTTGTTGCCATAAACACCCCATGCATCTTGTAGACCTCCTTTTATTGCTTTTTAGTCAAAGGCCCCATGTATGTGCATCAAGCTTGAAGCTTTACGTATAAATTGGACCCTAGGAGGCCAGATCTATGGTGTTGACACGTTAAGACCCATTATAATCGACTGTATAATGTTGGACAAAGAGGGATTCGACGAGTCACTTGGGTGACTCGGCGAGTCGGGACGCTTTTTCCCCAAAGTGTCTCCTGGAAATGGTTTTGGTTGAGTGGAAGGAACACTCAGCCTGATAGGGGTTTGTTTTGGACATGGAACTCATGGGACTCGACGAGTGGATGAACAGACTCGGCGAGTCCAAGGTAATCTCCCAAATTATGAAGACGGCCTCGGCGAGTTCAACGGGAACTCGGTGTGTCATAGACTGAAAATCTTCTTATGGATGAAGATGAACACGAGTTCAAGAATGAACTCGGCGAGTCGGTTGAAGATTTGTCTGATGTGTTGTTGAAGGCGAACTCGTCGGGCACTTGGTAGACTCGACGGGTAGGGACGGGAGTAAGACATTTGGTAGTTATGGGGACTCGACGAGTTGGGGGGCCAACTCGGCGAGTCGAGTAAACCAAATGTTGACTTTGACCAGGATTTGACCTTGACTTTGACTTGGATTTGGAATGACCCTTGTAAGGGTTATGTGTAACATCCGGATTTCCAGGTATCTCGAATTGAGTATTTATTTTGAATTGAGAAAAGGGACTCCACGAGTTGGCGCCTAAACTCGTTGAGTAGGATCGCGATTGATGACTCAGATTAATGAACGGACTCGACGAGTAGGTGAGGCGACTCGATGAGTCCGCGCTGTTGGCAGAAACCCTAAAATTTTGGGCCTGAGCCCTATTTAAAGACCATTATAGCCTTCAGTGGCGGCCACCATTCCCCCGAGAGAGAACCCTAGCATACTTGAGCGTAGATAGAGAGAGAGGGCTATTTTAATCCTTGTTGGTGTGGTTTTACAAAGAAGAAGGAGATTCCAGCAAAAGAAGGTCAAGGGGGTTGCTATTCTGTGGTTCCAAGCAAGGAAACTCCATCTTTGAGGTATTAAATCGAACCCTTCTTATGTTTTGGTGTAGAACCCTTGAATCTAGGGTTTTCTTATGACTTCTTTAGCTTGGATTCGAAGCATATGAGATCCCAAGGTGGAATTCTTCTTAGATCTGGACCTTAAGAGGTCCATTTTAGAAGCTATTTCACCAAAAGAAGCCCTATGTTGGTTGCATGAGTGTAAAGGTTGAACCTTTACGTGATTATTGTGTATGGAAAGGTCAGATCTATAAGTTAGAGAAACAGATCTGACCTCAGAAGGTCTTTTGAGCGTTGCCATGGAGGGAACTCGCCGAGTCCATAAGCGGACTCGACGAGTCGAGTCGGGTTGCCCCACGTTTTGTGTTCATGGGTAACCCATCGGAGAAAAGTTGACTCAACGAGTCGAGTGAGGCCTTGAAGGATTCAGAGGACACATATGGACTCGCCGAGTCACCTGAGTGCACTCAACGAGTATGGTCAAAGTTTGATCGTTGACTAGGGTTGACTTTTAGGGTTTTGGTCAAACTGGTTCAAGCAAGGACGGGGAGGGGTAGAATGGTCTTCTACCCATTCTTTAGGAATAAGGAAAAGAGTAAGTATTGATTGGAGATGTTATTATGTTGATAGGAGGAGGCTAGATCGGGTTATCGAGCAAGAGAGATTATCCGACATCGTACGAGGTGAGTCTTCTCACTATACTTTACCTGGATTGGTAATTATGAGTGACCGGAAGGTCTTACGTGTATAAGTTATGAGACTTTATGTGATATGTGACCGGAAGGTCTTATGTGCTATGACGAGTATGTGATATATGTTCCTATGTGATATGTATATGTTATGTATGTTATGAGTAGCATGGTAAGGACCGGAACGTCAGTATGGTATGGACCGGAAGGTCAACATGGTATGGACCGGAAGGTCAACAGAGTATGTACCGAACGTCAGCAATGTATGGACCGGAAGGTCAACATGGTATGGACCGGAAGGTCGACAGAGTAGGACCGGAAGGTCGACAGAGTAGGACCGGAAGGTCTACTCAAAGGGTGGGACCGGAAGGCCCCTGAGACACATTGACCGGAAGGTCTCGTAGAGTTATATCCTCGAGTGGCTAGTTGTATGTGCATGGTATTTTGGGGAACTCACTAAGCATTTATGCTTACCGTTTATGTGATATGTGTTTCAGGTACCAGCGAGGATCGCGGGAAGGCTCCGACATGATCTGTACACATTGATGGAGTTTATGTATTTGAGATCTTGGGATTGTTTTATTTGGATGACATATGTTACATTGGGTTTTGATGTTTCTTATGTATGAAATTATGTTTTAAAAAAATGAAAATTTGTTTTGGAAATTTACGTTGTTACAAATTGGTATCAGAGCCTTGGTTTGAGGGATTCGGATGCACCTTCGGGTGTATTTGAACTCAAACTGAGGATTTGAGAAAGTTTTTCATAAAAGGAAATTTTTTTCTAAAAAGTAAAGGAATTTGAGGAAAGCGGAAAGAAGCAGTGTGTACGATCTGCCAGCGCCCGGACGGTGATTTCCCAAAATACCCTTACATTATGTGTTATGAGATATGATATGATATGTTATGCATGCGAGAGTAGGCTAGGTATTCATATTAGGACTAGAGTGGTCTGATTTGTGATGCCTTAGCCTAGGAGATTACTGCTGCTATGAGACGCTTCGAGAGGGAGTAGGTAGCAGTGAGGAGCTTGTGAGAAGTCTACCGAAGGGTAGCCAATGCTTAGCAAGATGTAGAGTACTTGTGATCTAGGATCCTAGGAGGAGGACTTGGGATGAACACGGATGCGGTGTGGAAGGTAGTATTGGGCCCGTACTACTGAAAACACCGGATCAGTGCACCGTTCATGTAAGAATCCTAGGGTACCAGGGAACAAGTAGGGTTGAGTTATCGGGTGCGAGTATACTCGAGCGAACGGGAGAGGTTCACCACCATGTTCAGAGATGAGTATGGTCCTCCGGTGGAGAGGGAAAGGTTGGCACAGGAGTTCTTGACCCTTAAGTAGGGGACGGAGTCCGTGACTGAGATAACACGGATGTTCCACGAGAGGGCGATGTTTTGCCCTGAGCACGTGTCGTCTGATCAGGCACGCATGAGCCGGTATATGAGCATTCTGAAGAGGGACATTCGGGAGTTCGTGGCGAACTCGACGTACCGGACATTTGCCGAGCTCCAAGCAAATGCCCGGAAGAGGGAGATTGAGCTAGAGACTCAGGCCAGTGAGGAGGCCGAGTCTCAGAGGAGGGACAGGCGGCCAGTGCCATCTCAGCCGGCAGCGAAGCGGGCAAAGGCCGCCGATGCGAGAGCTGGAGGCCAGAAGGGCCGCACTTGTGGGAAGTACGGTAAGGGACACGAGGGAGTTTGTCGATTAGGTGCTTGCTATAAATGTGGCAAGGAGGGGTATATCGCGAAGGATTGCCCCAAGGGATTCATGGTTTGATTTCACTGCAACCAGACTGGCCAGCGGAAGGCCGAGTGCCCGCAGTTACATCAGGGATCAGCACAGGGATCTGCACCTGCTGCTAGAGCTACCTAGGTTCGGCCAGCGAAGGCCGAGGCACCGAAGGCTCGCGGGAGAGCCTTCCAGTTGACAGCGGAGGAGGTCCGCGCAGCGCCCGATGTCGTGGCTGGTATGTATTCTTCATTTATTTATGCTGAGTTGAGATATTGTGCTTATATTATGATATGCGTAGGTACTTTTCTTGTGAGTTCTGTACCTGCCTTAGTGTTATTTGACTCGGGTGCGAGTTGATCATTTGTGTCGCTAGCATTTAGTCATCACATTAGTAGTCGGCGAGAGACATTGAGTCGACCTCTACGAGTTTCCATAGCTAACGAGCGAGTAGTGTATGCTACTGACATGATTCGAGGATGTGTACTCGAGATCTTCGGTGTTGAGTTCCCAATAGATCTGGTCCCGATTGCGATGGGGGACGTTTGCGTTATAGTGGGCATGGATTGGTTGAGCCAATTCGGGGCAGTTATAGACTTCGAGCGACAGACGGTGACGATACGAGACCCTAGTGGGGGAGTGCTGACGGTATATGGCGAGGGTACCCGACATGGGTCAGCATTTTGTTCGGCTGCCAGAGCAAGGTAGAGTTTACAGCAGGGCTGCAGCGGGTTTGTAGCTTATGTGATGGATACTCGAGCGGCCGCAGAGAGGCCGAGTTCAGTTGATTATGTTCCGATAGTGCGTGAGTTCCCAGATGTTTTTCCCGAGGAGTTGCCGGGTGTGCCTCCCTAGAGGCAGGTGGAGTTCCACATCAATTTGATTCCGGGGGCAGCGCCTATCGCCAAGGCGCCTTATCGCCTTGCGCCGCCAGAGATGCAGGAGTTATCCTCGCAGCTTCAGGAGCTGCTGGGGAAGGGGTTTATTCGACCGAGTAGCTCGCCATGGGGAGCACCGATCCTTTTTGTTAAGAAAAAGGATGGTTCACACCGGATGTTCATTGATTACTGGAAGTTGAACAAGTTGACGGTCAAGAACTGTTACCCCTTACCGAGGATCGATGATCTGTTCGATCAGTTGCAGGGAGCGTCTTGGTTCTCCAAGATAGATTTGAGATCTGGATATCATCAGATGAGAGTGCGGGATGAGGATATACAGAAGACTGCGTTCAGGACTCGTTATGGGCATTACGAGTTCGTGGTGATGCCTTTTGGGCTCACCAATGCACCGGCAGCATTCATGGATCTCATGAACAGGGTGTGCAGGCCGATGTTGGATCGATCGGTGATCATGTTCATCGATGATATTCTGGTGTATTCGAGATCTCGAGAGTTGCATGAGGAGCATTTGAGGGAGATCCTCGGAGTTTTGAGATCGGAGAGGCTGTACGCCAAATTCTCCAAGTGTGATTTCTGGTTACGAGAGGTCCAGTTCTTGGGGCATGTCGTCAATCAGAATGGGATATTGGTCGATCCGGCCAAGATTGAGGCGGTGATGAGTTGGGAGGTGCCGAGATCACCCACCGAGATCAGGAGTTTTCTGGGGTTGGCCGGCTACTATCGGAGATTTATCAAGGATTTCTCCAAGATTGCCGTGCCCCTCACCAGGTTGACCCGGAAGAGGGTTGCTTTTACTTGGGGTCCAGAGCAGCAGACCTCATTTCAGACTCTTCGCCAGAGACTGTGCGAAGCCCCGGTGTTAGCCCTTCCAGAGGGAATGGAGCATATTGTAGTGTTTTGTGACGCATCAATATCGGGGTTGGGTGCGGTGCTTATACAGAGAGGGCACGTGATAGTGTACGCATCGAGGCAGCTGAAGCCTCACGAGGTGAGGTATCCCACCCACGATTTGGAGTTGGGGGCCGTGGTGTACGCCCTCAATATATGGAGTCATTATTTGTATGGGGTTCGGTGTATCATATACACGGACCACAAGAGTTTGAAGTACTTGATGGATCAGCCCAACCTGAACATGCGCCAGAGGAGATGGTTGGATGTGGTAAAGGATTATGACTGCGAGATCCTGTACCACCCAGGCAAGGCTAACATTGTAGCCGATGCCCTGAGCCGTAGGGCGGAGAATGCCCCGATACGAGATATTTGTATGAGGATGATGGTGATGACTCCGGTATTGGACACCATCTGAGAGGCCCATGCAGAGGCTGTGAGACCGGAGAACCGCAAAAGAGAGCGGGTGCTTGGGCAGGTATCGGAGTTTGTTACCGATAGTCGAGGGCTAATGACCTTTCAGCGTCGGATTTGGGTACCGTTTACGAGCGGGGCACGTACCATCCTGATGGAGGAGGCGCACAGATCGAGGTTCTCGATCCATCCCGGGGCCACTAAGATGTATTTGGACCTGAAAAGAGATTATTGGTGGCCCTGTATGAAGAGGGATGTTGCGTAGTTTGTTGAGAGGTGCTTGACCTGTCGCAGAGTTAAGGTCGAGCACCAGCGTGCGCATGGTAAGTTGCAGCCACTTGAGGTTTCCCAGTGGAAGTGGGAACAGATTTCTATGGATTTCATCACGAAATTGCCGAGGACCACGAGGGGTGTCGATGCAATCTGGGTGATCGTTGATCGGCTGACGAAGAGCGCTCACTTTCTTTCTATCAGAGAGAGCTCTTCCGCAGAGAGGCTGGCAGAGATGTATGTGAGGGAGGTGGTATCGCAGCATGGAGTACCGATCTCGATTGTGTCGGATCGAGATGTACGTTTCACTTCCAAATTCTGGTAGAAATTCCATGATGATTTGGGTACGAGGTTGCATTTTGAGCACCGCTTACCACCCGCAGACTGACGGACAGAGTGAGCGGACGATTCAAACGCTCGAGGACATGCTTCGAGCATGTGTGTTGGACTTCGGAGGAAGTTGGGACACATATTTACCATTGGCTGAGTTTTCCTATAACAACAACCACCATTCGAGTATTGGTATGCCTCCCTTCGAGCTGTTGTATGGGACGAGGTGTCGGACGCCCATCTGCTGGGGAGAGGTAGGGCAGCGAGTGATGGGTAGCACTGAGATAGTGCTTCAGACGATTGAGCAGATACAGCGGGTCAGACAAAGGTTGCTGACAGCTCAGAGTCGCCAGAAAAGTTATGCGGATAGGCGACGATCCGAACTCGAGGTTTAGGTGGGTGACTTCATACTCCTGAAGGTATCGCCTTGGAAAGGAGTGATCCGATTCATGAAGAGGGGCAAGCTGGGCCCCCGGTACATTGGTCCTTTCAGGGTGAACGCGAGGGTGGGCGGGGTAGCGTATCGTTTAGAGCTACCTGCGGAGTTGAGCCAGATTCATGATACCTTCCATGTATCCCAGTTGAGGAAATGTATAGCCGATGAGACGGCAGTAGTGCCGTTAGAGGATATTCAGGTGGATGCGAGCCTGAATTATGTTGAGAGGCCGATCGCGATCCTTGATCGGAAAATCAAGGTTCTGAGGAACAAGGAGGTGCCCCTGGTTCTGCTCCAGTGGCAGCATCGGAGAGGGTCCGATCTGACTTGGGAACCGGAGTTGGAGATGCAGGAGCAACATCCAGAGTTGTTTGCGGAGCGAGACTTCGAAGGCGAAGTCTGATTCTAGTGGGGGATAATTGTAACATCCGGATTTCCAGGTATCTCGAATTGAGTATTTATTTTGAATTGAGAAAAGGGACTTTACGAGTTGGCGCCTAAACTCGTCGAGTAGGATCGCGATTAATGACTCAGATTAATGAACGGACTCGACGAGTAGGTGAAGCTACTCGATGAGTCCGTGCTGTTGGCAGAAAACCTAAAATTTTGGGCCTGAGCCCTATTTAAAGGCCTTTATAGCCTTCGGTGGCGGCCACCATTCCCCCCAGAGAGAACCCTAACATACTTGAGCGCAGATAGAGAGAGAGAGGGCTATTTTAATCCTTGTTGGTGTGGTTTTGCAAAGAAGAAGGAGATTCCAGCAAAAGAAGGTCAAAGGGGTGGCTATTCTGTGGTTCCAAGCAAGGAAACTCCATCTTCGAGGTATTAAATCGAACCCTTCTTATGTTTTCGTGTAGAACCCTTGAATCTAGGGTTTTCTTATGACTTCTTTAGCTTGGATTCGAAGCATATGAGATCCCAAGGTGGAATTCTTCTTAGATCTGGACCTTAACAGGTCCAGAGGGTCCTATCTATCCTGCTTTATGCTACCCCTTTGGAGATATGAATCTAGGTTGCCATTTTAGAATCTATTTCACCAACAGAAGCCCTATGTTGGTTGCATGAGTGTAAAGGTTGAACCTTTACGTGATTATTGTGTATGGGAAGGTCAGATCTATAAGTTAGAGAAACAGATCTGACCTCAGAAGGACTTTTGAGCGTTGCCATGGAGGGAACTCGCCGAGTCCATAAGGGGACTCGACGAGTCGAGTCGGGTTGCCCCATGTTTCGTGTTCATGGGTAACCTGTCGGAGAAAGGTTGACTCAACGAGTCGAGTGAGGCCTTGAAGAATTCAGAGGACACGCATGGACTCGCCGAGTCACCTGAGTGCACTCGACGAGTCTGGTCAAAGTTTGACCGTTGACTGGGGTTGACTTTTAGGGTTTTGGTCAAACTGGTTCAAGCAAGGATGGGGAGGGGTAGAATGGTCTTCTACCCATTCTTTAGGAATAAGGACAAGAGTAAGTATTGATTGGAGATGTTATTATGTTGATAGGAGGAGGCTAGATCGGGTTATCGAGCAATAGAGATTATCCGACATCGTACGAGGTGAGTCTTCTCACTATACTTTACCTGGATTGGTAACTATGAGTGACCGAAAGGTCTTGCGTGTATAAGTTATGAGACTTTATGTGATATGTGACCGGAAGGTCTTATGTGCTATGACAAGTATGTGATATATGTTCCTATGTGATATGTATATGTTATGTATGTTATGAGTACCATGGTAAGGACCGGAAGGTCAGTATGGTATGGACCGGAAGGTTAACAGGGTATGGACCGGAAGGTCAGCAGTGTATGGATCGGAAGGTCAACATGGTATGGACCGGAAGGTCGACAGAGTAGGACTGGAAGGTCTACTCAAAGGGTGGGACCGGAAGGCCCCTGAGACACATTGACCGGAAGGTCTCGTAGAGTTATAGCCTCGAGTGGCTAGTTGTGTGTGCATGGTATTTTAGGGAACTCACTAAGCATTTATGCTTACCGTTTATGTGATACGTGTTTCAGGTACCAGCGAGGATCGCGGGAAGGCGCCGGCATGATCTGTACACATTGATGGAGTTTATGTATTTGAGATCTTGGGATTGTTTTATTTGGATGACATATGTTACATTGGGTTTTGATGTTTCTTATGTATGAAATTATGTTTTAAAAAAAAAGAAAAATTGTTTTGGAAATTTACTTTGTTACATTATGAGTATGCAATTGTAATCGGAGAAGGTTGTCATGTAGGGATTGGGAAGTAGTGACGAGTCGATTTTCGTGCCGAGGACAGTGCAGGTACTTCACGACATCGAGGTGAGTTACCTTCTAATAGGAGTGGGTCTATGGCCACAATGTCGGCCCACTAGTAGGAGTTGTTTGTTAGATGACTGTCTTTGTGACAATTATCTGATGTGGTTATCTGATATGCTTTTTGTTCTAGGACGTTATGACATATGTGTTTGTAGTGGTAGGGGTGACCCAGCCCCAGTTACCGGTTGGAAGATACCGAAGGGGTATATAGTACCCATGCATGTCTAGCAGTGTGATCATGATATGTTATCAACATGTTTATGATATGGTATTATATGATAGTGGTAGGGGTGAAATAGTCCTCGATTACCGGTTGAAAGATACTGAAGGGGAGGTTAGCTCCCGGATACCGGTTGAATGATACCGAAGGGGAGGGTAGCTCCCGATTACCGGTTGAAAGATACCGAAGGGGAGGTTAACTCCCGATTACCGGTTGAAAGATACCGAAGGAGAGGTTAGTTCCCGGTTACCGGTTAAAAGATACCGAAGGGGAGGTTAGTTCCCGTTTACCGGTTGAAAGATACCGAAGGGGAGCCCAGCTCCCAGTTATGCCAGACAGATACCGGTTGAAAGATACCGAGGGATAGGCAACATGTGGTATGTGGTATGTGGTATGATGGGGGGAACTCACTAAGCTTTGTGCTTACGGTTACAGTTTTGGTTTCGGGTAGCTCTTCAGCGAAGGGGAAGGAGCCGGCGCGGTAGCAGCACATCACACACACACACACACACACTGGATTCCACACTATGAGACTCCTGGGATTGTACTCTGATTTTCATTACTTTTTGTGATTTGGTTTTGAGATACAATATTATGGTTTTGTGGATTGATGTAACAATGGCGATGTTTTGGTTAACTATTTTATAAATTACTTAATTAAATGAAATTTTTGCCCTTGAAAATTGGGATGTTACATGTTGTGTTTTACTTGTATCCCCCCCTAAAACACATAAAAATCTTGGAAAACGTAGGAGTATGAACTCACCTCGGGTGTGTTCTTGGCTGGATAACGAAGTGAGTGGCGATATTCTTCGAGTTAGAACGCGTATATATCATTTGTATCCTAATTTGTTTTTAACACATGATACCATGTATAAATTAGATAAACTCTCAATAAAGTGTTATATAAACACTAAGTGATATAAGGAAACTTACCAATTAATTGCTAAGAATTAATTGAAGAACTTTGTTTTCTGGGGAAAGTTTGAAGGTGTTATGGGAATGATTGAAGGAATTCTTGGATTTTGCTTGAAGATTTGAAGATGTTAAGAACAATTTTGAGAGGAAATTACGAGATTTTGAAGAGTGAAATGAGCAATGAGGAAAGTGATTTCGGTTAAACTTATATATATGGGGGTAAAAATGATTTGACACTTGCATTGGGATGTGTATTCTATCACATTGGAAGGTGTGCCACTGCCTAGAATTATTGATCTCAGCTTATCCTCCAAACCGAGAACCCATGATTTCGGTCAAAGTGGTTCTCAGTCTCACATGGTTCTCGGCCTCGCATGGTTCTCGGTCAAAAAAGGATTTCGGCCTAGTTGTTTTCGGTCTGGACTTGGGGGATTTCGGTCCTAACTGCTCCATAAATAGATTTTGGTTTTGGTGGGTTTTTGATTCCAAAAACCGAAAACCTTAAAAGAAATATAAATTTGCCATTTTAAATCAAATAATTATAATTATTTAACTTTTGTTTAACATAGTTGACTTGTTTTGACTTTTATTAACCCGAAATAACCGATTGTTACATTATCCCCCCGTTAGAGGGAATTTCGTCCCGATATTTTTTCTTGAGTGGTTACTTATGAACTACTGAAAAGGTGCGGGTATTTCTATTTCATCCAGTCTTCCCGTTCCCAAGTGAATCCCGGCCCTCGCTTGGCGTTCCAACGAACCTTAACAATCGGTATACGGCTTTGTTTCGTTCTCTTGATTTCCCTGTCCATGATTTCTATTGGTTCCTCTGTGAAGTGTAGGCTCTCGTTTATCCCGATTTCATCGAGTGGAATTACAAGGGTCTCGTCGGATAGACACTTCTTCAGATTAGACATGTGAAAGGTAGGGTGTACATTACTAAGTTCTTGGGGTAGTCGAAGTTTGTAATCTACCGGATCGATTCTAGCAAGAATCTCGAATGGTCCGATGTACCTTGGATTTAGTTTTCCACGTTTTCCGAAACATATCATTCCTTTCCAAGCTCACCAACCTGAAATTCCAAGGGTTTGCGTCGTTTATCTACATAGCTCTTCTGTCGATCTCTAGATGCTTTCAGTCTTTCACGAATCTGGATTATTTTCTCTGTAGTTTCTCATATGATCTCGCGGCCGGTGAGAGTGCCGCTAGGAACTTGCCCCTTTGCTAGCTGTGTGTCACCTACTTCAGCCCAACGTAGAGGTGATCTGCACTTGCATCCGTAGAGAGCTTCGAATGACGCAACTTTGATGCTAGTGTGATAACTATTATTGTACGAGAATTCAACGAGAGGTAAATGGGTATCCCAAGCTTTACCAAAGTCGATCACACAAGCCCTCAACATGTCTTCCAGTGTCTGAATGGTTCTTTCGCTTTGCCCGTCAATTTGGGGATGGTACGTTGTACTCATGTCGAGTTTGGTTCCCAAGGACTTCTATAGCGATTTCCAAAATCATGAGGTAAATCTACTATCTCTGTTAGAGATAATGGATATTGGCAGACCATGTAATCTTACGATTCCTTTAATGTAGGTTTTGGTAAGTTTCTCCATCTTGTCGGTCTCCTTTATTGGTAGGAAGTGTGCGGATTTGGTCAACCTGTCAACGATCACCCAAATGGTATCGATACCATCCGTTGTCTTGGGAAACTTGGTTATGAAATCCATGGTTATCCGCTCCAACTTCCATTCGTGTATTTATGGTTGTTGTAGTAAACTCGAAGGCTTCTAGTATTCTACCTTGACTTTGGCGCAAGTCAGGAACTTGCCCACATAGGTAGCGACTTATGCCTTCATGTTTGGCCACCAATAAAGTTTCTTGAGGTCCATGTACATCTTGTCTGAACCGGGATAAATGAAGTATCTGGTCTTGTGAGCTTCATTCATGACAACGTCTCTGTACCCACCTAACTTTAGTATGCAGATTCGATTCATGAGATATCGAACTCCGTCACTCTTGACTTCTAGTTTTTCTATCCATTCCTCTCAAGGCTTCACCTGCCATATTCTCAGGTTTCAAGGCTTCCAACTGATCCTCTTTGATCTGTGTGGACAGGTGTGAATGGATAGTCATGACTAATGACTTTACTTGGCGGCCCGAGTACTCTTTTTGACTTAGGGCATCTGCTACTACATTGTACTTGCCTGGATGATAGTGAATCTTGCATTCGTAATCATTTAGTAGCTCCACCCACCGTCGTTGCCTCATGTTGAGCTCTTTCTAGTCGAAGATGTGCTGAAGACTCTTATGGCCCGTGAAGATTGTGCACTTCGTACCATAAAGATATTGCCTCCAAATCTTCAGAGCAAATACTATTGCTCCCAGTTTGAGATCGTGTGTGGTATAGTTGACCTCGTGAGTCTTAAGTTGTCTTGAGGCATAGGAAATAACTTTTCTTCGTTGCAAAAGAACACAACCTAGCCCTTGCTTAGATACATCGTAGTAAACCACAAAATCTTCTGTCCCTTCTGGAAGAGACAAGATCGGGGCGCTGCATAGAGCTTGCTTTAGTGTTTAGAATGCAGTTTCTTTTTTCTCCCCAGCTGAAGGTTACACATTTCTGATTCAATGTGGTGAGTGGCTTTGCAATCTTGGAAAAGTTATGTATGAATCTCTTGTAATAGCCAGCGAGGCCTAAGAATTGATGAATCTCTATTGGTGTTCTCGGTGCTTTCCATTTCTCAATTGCTTTGATTTTTTAGTGATCCACATGAATCCCTTCCTCGCTGACCACTTGACCTAGGAAATCCACTTTTCGAATCTAGATTTCACATTTTGAGAACTTCGCATACAAATTCTCCGCTCTTAATGTTTCCAAGACTTGTCGTAGGTGTTGACTATGTTCTTCCTTACTTCGTGAGTAGACTAGTATGTCATCGATAAACACTATCCCGAATTTGTCTAAGTAAGGTCGGCATACACGGTTCATCAGTTCCACGAATACTGCGGGCACATTTGTTAATCCGAAGGGCATCACTACAAAATCGTAGTGACCGTAGCGAGTTCTAAATGATGTCTTTGGAATATCTTCCTACTGGACTCGCAGTTGGTGGTTTCCGGATCTTTGATTGGTCTTTGAAAAGTAGTTTTCTCCCAGGAATTGGTCGAAAAAATCGTCGATTCGGGGTAGGGGGTATCAGATCTTGCTGGTGAGCTTATTTAGTTCTCGGTAGTCTATTTACATGCGGAATGACCCATCCTTCTTCTTTACAAATAGGACCGGTGCTCCCCAAGGTGAGAAGCTCGGTATGATGAATCCTTTGCTTAGAAGCTCGTTAAATTGACTGGATAATTCTTGCATTTCTTCTGGTGCTAAACGGTATGGTGATTTGGCTACGGAGGTGGCTCCAGGAACTAAGTCGATTCTGAACTCGACTTGGCATACAGGCGGTACTCCCGGAAGGTCTTCTGGGAATACATCAGGAAAGTTACAAACCTCGTGAATATCCTTGATTTCTTTCACTTCTTGCTTCTCATTCACTACGTGTGCTAAGAATGCATGATATTTTGCGAAGGTACTTTTCAGCCTTGATACTAGAGATGATGCGAAGGTTCGTGCCAGGTTTGTCTCCATAAATAACGAGGGTTTCGCCACTTGGGAGATTAAGGAGAATGTCCTTTTCGTAACACAAGATATCGGCATGGTGAAGACTTAACCAATACATGCCAATGACGACATCAAAAAATTTTATTGTGACCGGAATTAGGTCGATTTGGAAAGAATAGTCGTTTAGAGTAAGGGTACATCCTATGTATATATCATTAGTGCTCTCGGTTTTACCGTTTGCCATTTCTACGGTGAATGTGTCACTTAATGATTTCGGTTTTTGTTTGCGTAAGTGTTTAAATTGGTGACTCACGAAACTTCTCTCTGCACCGCTATCAAAGAGTATGCATACATGTGAATTATTGAGGAGAAACGTACATGTAACCATGGTAGGATCGTTTACGGCCTCTTCATGTCCCATAGTTAAAACTCTTCCCACTCCTCCATTATTCGTCGCCTTTGGACAACCTCTTTTGAAATGTCCTATTTCGCCACATCCATAGCACACCTAACTCACTCCCGTATTAGTGGTTTGAGTGTTTTGTTGTGCGGGCATTCTGCAGAAATAAGCGGTGTGTCCCTTCTTTTTGCAATTGTTGCAGTACATCTCTCAGAAGACTCCGGTGTGATGGAGGTTGCACTTGCTACACTTTGGAAGGGTTCCAACATATCGTTTGGCAGGTGCTGGAGCGGAAAGGAAAGTAGTAGCTTGAACTGCCACAATTAGATGTTTCTTTGCGGGCTCTTGTGTTGGCTGCCCCTTTTCTTGCTCCATAAATTTCGTTTATATTCGCCCCCTTTTGTTTACTCAGGGTGGCCTTCATAGTACTTTGGCTGGCTATATGATCCATAAGTCGTTGTGCTAAATGCTTGGCACTGTCAAACATGATTGGGTTTGAAGCTATTACGTTCCCTTGAATCTGGGGTGATAGTCCCCAGATGTAACGCTCGACCTTTTTACTTTCCGGGGTAACCATCCCAGGATACAGACCAGCTAGATCGTTGAATCTATCAGTATACTCTGCAATGTCGGAGCCTTTCATTTTAAGGTTCCAGGGCTCCTGTTCTAGCTTCTGTATTTCGCCCCTCGGGCAGTACTCCGCCAGCATCATGATATTTAAGTCTTCCCAGCTCATCGAGTTAGCCACTGGGAGGGTTAGTGACTTGACATGGCCATTCCACTAGGAAAGGGCCCTGTCAGAGAGAGTGCAAGACGCAAATTTGACTTTGCTCCCCTCTGGGCATGCACATATCTCAAACACTTGTTCTGTCTTTTCGAACCATTGTGCCAGAGCAATGACACCTCCGCTTCCATTGAAGCATTTGGGTTTGCTATTAGTTAAGTCTTTATAGGAGCATTCCCTTTTGGTATCCGTGGCTTTCTCCATGGTTAGAATTGCTAGTGTTGTTTCCCGCCCCACTGGTACCACTAGTGTTGATTTGCATCATGGATGCTGCCACAACAGCTGTTACTGCAGCCTGGAAAACTGCAGGTTCGTATTATGGAGGTGGCGGTGGTGGTGGAGTTGGAGTTGTTGGTGTGTTGTTGACACGCCTATTAGATCTACGCGGTGGCATCTTTCTGCTATAAGGTTTTACAGTGAAAAGACGATAAGTCTTCAATAGTGGTTATAAGTCGAGTGTCATTGAACTAAACTATATTATTTTCTATACAAATCATGTTCTGACTTGCAAAGTATGTTGTAAGCATTTCATAATAAAAGTCTATGCAAAATAAACTTATGAATTCTAATGGTAGTGTATCAAATGAAATCCTATGACTTGATCCATATCAGGTCCTTCTATAATCACTTGGTGTATACAAGTTGTATATAATCAAGATTGAATAGACCGTCGGATAAGTGGCTTTACTCTAAGCCTACAACCAAAGAAGGAACATGAATTAAAGCGGGCCCACAAATCCTAAGTCTATAGAATCTTAATTATATATAACCCTAACGCATACACTAAGTAATCATAGATCTACTAGTACGGGTCCTAGCACATTGTTGTTATGTTTTCATAGTATCATAAAATACTCCTATAGTAATTTAAACTGTATGTTTGGTTCTAGAGTTTTCTTGTACGGAATGTTTGGTAAGTTTTAGACTTGTTGCTCACTACAGCTATTACATGCCATATGCTAGTCACCCCTCGGATAAATATAGTTGATCAAGCTATATTCATACCAGGCCTGATTAGATACCCCAAGGTCTACTTGTAGTGTTCAACTTATGATAATGGTTTTGTATTGTTCTTGTCACGACACTGATTTTGTATGTATGTATGTATGTATGTATACTTTTATAAAATATTAACATATTTAAAAAGTATAATTCTTGGTCAGAGTGTTTTATTCCCGTTGTATTTATAGTTGTATATCTTACATGGTATGATATACTTAGTTCACTATAAACAATGCTCTGATACCAATCTGTCACACCCCCGAACCAGAACGGCGAAAATGTCTGAGGGCGGGTGACTTCATGTACAGTATCATAACAATTGAAAAATAGTAATCAAAGCAAACACAACCATCATATTGATAATTTAATATTTACATTGAGTTCGAATCATTGTTTGTTTGACTCCAAAAATATATAGCAAAAACTTTAAGACATGACACTGCTATGCTCTGTTTTCTCAAAAACCTATGTGAATATCTGTCTACTGATTTCCTAAGAATACAAGTGGTTTGAAAAAGTGTCAACATTAAAGTTGGTGAGTTCATAAGCATTTTGTATGAGAAAAGTATGTCTTTGTTCCTTGAAAATGTTAGTGTGTTCTTCTAGAAAATCCAATATTTTCTTTTAAATGTAATGTAGTCTTAAATACCCTAAGACTGAAAATGTATAAGTATTATTGTATTCTGAAGCAATGTAAGGTAGTGTTATATCTTTATAAAACTATTTGATTTCGTGCTTCCAGAAATGTAAATTGTATTGTATTGGAAAATAGTTTTATGTAGTTGTATCTTGTATAAACACTTTGAATGTATGTACCTGGAAACTACCAGTCGTATTGTAAAATATTATAACCATGCTAATGACTGATGGCCTGTTACGATGTTCTTCAGGTGTTGGAAGGTTAGATATTTTTCACCCCAGACCTTCCAGTCCAACTGTAGCTAACAGTGAGGGTGCGAGATTGTCAGTCCCATATAGATCTATACATAAGCATCACGCTCTCTTACGGGAGATTCTGGTTGTAATACAGGACTTTTGTTGGCACTTAGATAAGTATATGAAGACATGACTCACAAAGCTGTATTGACTATTTACGTGTAGTATAATAAAAAATCATTTTGTAACGTGGAAGTATTATCCTTCCATAGTAGTCACATAGTTCAAAATAATTATGTCTTTCAATAATTATTTTTGTGTCGTATCTCGAAATGGTAAAATAGTATGTTTGCCTCATAAACTATACCTATTAGAGTTTATAACAATGTTCTGTTGTACTGGAAAATTCTTTGTATGGCCATTTTCATTTTCACTACGATAATAAAATGGAATTTAATAATTATATAAGTATATTTATATAATTATCCCTTTTGCTCAACAGGTTACAAAGGGGTTAAAGTTTTATTGTAATCAAATTTGCATCCATGTTTGTATATATACTTTGTAAAAGTAACGATTGTAACGGTTTGTATAATAACACAATTTATTGTGTTTTAGTTGTATTCCACCCCCCCCCCCCTCAAACATATAAAAATCTTGGAAAACATAAGGGTATGAACTCACCTCGGGTGTGTTCTTAGCTGGATAACGAAGTGAGTGGCGATATTATCCGAGTTAGAACGCGTATATATCATTTGTATTCCAATTTGTTTTTAACACATGATACCGTGTATAAATTAGATAAACTCTCAATAAAGTGTTATATAAACACTAAGTGATATAAGGAAACTTACCAATTAATTTCTAAGAATTAATTGAAGAACTTTGTTTTCTGGGGAAAGTTTGAAGGTATTCTGGGAATGATTGAATGAATTCTTGGATTTTGCTTGAAGATTTGAAGATGTTAAGAACACTTTGGAGAGGAAATAGCGAGATTTTGAAGAGTGAAATGAGAAATGAGGAAAGTGATTTCAGTTAAACTTATATATATGGGGGTAAAAATGATTTGACACTTGCATTGGGATGTGTATTCTATCACATTGGAAGGTGTGTCACCGCCTAGAATTTGTGATCTCGGCTTATCCTCCAAATCGAGAACCCATGATTTCGGTTCAACTGGTTCTCAGTATTACATGGTTCTCGGCCTCGCATGGTTCTCGGTTAAAAAAGGATTTCGGCCTAGTTGTTTTCGGTCTGGGCTTGGGGGATTTCGGTCCTAACTGTTCCATAAAGAGATTTCGGTTTTGGTGGGTTTTTTATTCCAAAAACCGAAAACTTTAAAAGAAATATAAAGTTTCCATGTTAAATCAAATAATTTTAATTATTTTACTTTTGTTTAACATAGTTGACTTGTTTTGACTTTTATTGACCTGAAATAATTGGTTGTTATACGTGTATATTGTATGTTATTGTCTAGGAACGCGAAGTGTGGGCGGGGCCTATATCTCATCATTACTTGAGTATAGATAACAGTTGGATTGTTAGATTGTTATACTTGTTGTCTGTGTTATACTTGTATATGTTTGTTAGGAATTTGAGTGTGGGCGGGGCCCGTATCTCACGATTAGCTGAGTGTGGGCGGGGCTCGTATCTCCCAGAGTGTGGGCGGGGTCTGTATCTCACTAATGTGGGTGGGGCCCGTATCTCATAGGGCGGGCCCGTTATCCGAGTGTGGGTGGGGCCCGTATCTCCTCGAGTGTAGGCAGGGACCGTATCTCCTATTTTCATGATATGTGTGGTATGTGGTCGTTTGGGGGAAATTCAATAAGCTTCGTGCTTACGGTTTTTAGTTTTTGTTTTAGGTAATTCCGGTAGCAAAGGGAAGAGCTTGGGATGATTGCATTGCACACACCATGATGATTTTGCATGGGATGTTTACTCTGATTGTATTGTTTTGGATACTATGACTTATGTTTTGACTGGATGTTTTGATAACTATGGTTTTATATAATAATTAAAAATGAAATTTTTGGGACCATATTTTATGTATGTTACAGCTTAATTAAGTAGATATATCCATATCTGCTATAATCATCAGTAAAAGTCACATAAAATCTATTTGCATCTCTTATGGTGGATCTGAAGGGCCCACACACATCTGTGTGTATGAGATCCAATAATCCTTCACCTCTTTCACAAGAACCAGTGAAATGCGATTTAGTCATCTTTCCAAGCAAACAGGATTCAGATGTATCATCTGGTCTAAGGTCAAATGATTCCAATACTCCATCATTTTGGAGTTGGTCAATGCGCTTCTTATTGACATGGCCAAGACGACAATGCCACAAGCATGCTTTGTCTAAACCATTAGACGAATCAATTTGCAACACACTATTTCCTAAATTGACTACAACCAACACAGTTTCATATACACCATCACAAGGCAATGCTTCAAAATAAAATACACCATTATAATAAGCATTAATATATCCGTTCTCATTATTAAAGGAATATCTGAAGCCTTGTCTATAAAACCATGAAAATAAATAATATTTTTCGTCATTTCTGACGAGTAGAAACAATTATTTAAGTCCAAACACAACCCACTACTAAGCATTAAAGAATAAACGCCGATCTTGGTAACAGGTGACGATCTCCTATTGCCCATTATCAGGTTCATCTTCCCAAGCTCCACATCCCTACTTTCTTTTAGTCCCTGCAAGTCAGAGCAAATGTGAAAACCAAATCCAATATCAAGGATCCAAGAATTAGAATGTGATGAGTTTTTAGACAAAATAGTGTAAATACCTGCCGAGGTAGGCTTGATCTTGCCATCCTTAATATCCTGCAAGTATTTGGGGGAACTTCTCTTCCAATGCCCCTTGTCTTGGCAGTAGAAACACAATGCTTCTTTCGGATCTGAGGCATGGGGAGGGGCAGTACTGTATTTTCCTTTGGGTCCACTACTAGAGGACCCTTCATGAGACTTTCCCTTCCATTTATGCTTTGAGGGAGATTTCCTCTTTTTCCCCTTCCCTTATCCAATAGCCAGGAGTGGAACAGTAGCAGTAGGAGTGGATTCAACACTGTTAGGAATAAATTCCTTAAAGATCGATTAGATTCTAAACAAAGTATGAAAGATGAACACGACAAAGATTCAAATGGTGTTGAATGATTAAAGGTCACGCCTCAGAAGAGCTCGACAAAGAACTTCTACTATAGAGGCGGATTAGGGTTACAAAGATGATTATTTAAAAAAGGTATGAAGTATGATGCATGCATGCACCTTAAATACTCAAACCCTAATAATTAATACCGGTTGGATAGATCCAATATCGAGTTACAAAACAGCCCAATAAGACGCAACACTATATACCCAACAATACACTATATACCCAACAAAAACCTTTTCCTTTCAATCCACTTTCAGGGGTTCTCAGCAAGCCTTGAATTTTGCTGAACGTGACTTCCTCTTTGCTCAAATGATAAGTCATTTTGAACTAATAATAGCAAGGAGGTAATGAGTGCAAGACTATGTCAATGGCCAGCCCCTCATCGAAGTTCACATTCAGTTTCAACAAACGATCCACATAACGCTTCATGCGTTGCAGGTGGGTCGTGATGGACTCTCCATACTTCATCTTGGTGGTTATGAATGACTTCACTATCTCATACCTCCCTTGACGTGCTCTTTGATGGTACTTCTCTGTCAAGTCCTTTCACATCTCATAAGGCCAATAGTCCTCATAAAACCGCTGCATTTCAGGAGTCATAGTGACCACCATAATGCAATACACTTTGGTAGCATCTTTTCAATGGTCCCTATACCCAACTATTTCTTCAGGAGTAGCTTTAGTTTCATTTATCTCGTTCAACTCTTTATCGATGACATATTCCTTGTCCTCGAATCGCAAGGCCATTCTGATGTTCTGGATCCAATCATTGAAATTGGAACCATCGAATGTGACCCTCGCACAAATGTTCAAGAGCGAGAAAGAGTTTTAGGAGTTGTTTTTGTTCTTGGAGTTTGAGCCAGAAGCGTTGTTTGAGGAAGACATCTGAAAAAAGAAGAAGACAAGTTTTGATTAGATGATGAAATCCTTCATATAATGGCCAAAAGAAATATTAAGGCTAGGATCCAACACCATAATTCACAATTCAGAAAAGTGATGCCGTAATCCAGTTGTAAATTATTTTAAGGTGGGTAAATGATGATTTACCAATTCCACCACGAAAACGAAATTTTAAATAAATTAGGTTGTAAATGAAACTCCTATATCTTTTGAGATTCATTGAACTATTCAGTGACATGTTTAATATCGATTATGCACTTTCCATTTGTGAGTGGGATACCGAGGATCACAAACAAGGTGTGAATAACCATGCAAATATGCTTGGCACTCTCTATGTCATTTATCACCTATCAATGTGCCGGTTAACCACACATGCTCCATTCATCAATGATAATTTATGAGCTACCCGTTGCCATCTTTCTTAGTCCATACTAGTGTACCGGTTAACCACACACGCTCCACAAACGACTTTTATAAAGTGCAATGTGCAATTTCATGGACTAGCATCAAATTCACATTTTCCTAAAGTAACTAAGATTGGGAATTTTATAAAAACAATTAGTTACTTTGTATATATCATTATACTTATTAATGAGAGTTTAATGTCCTATCAAACTCGTTCGGCTAACGACCCCCCACTAGTCAAGGAAGCGGTGGGTGAGAGTGGACACCCATTCAATTGCCATTTTATAGACAATTTCCTTATACGCCCCTCACAGACCAGCTTCATGAATGAGGTCTACTAACGGTAAGACTGACTTTTCTTATACATATATAATATTAGACTTTTAATTTTATATATAGTATATGAGTGTATTTTAAACATTTAAAATACTAGGGTTTTAATCTAATTTAAAATTTTTGAAAATTAATACTCTTTAATTTAAAATTTTAAATATTAAAAACATTGATTTAATAATTATCCAAAATTAAACAATTAAATTAAATTATCGAATCTGATGAGGATTATTCATTAAATTAAATAAATTAATTTAACTTAATCCCTTATCCCCTAGATTTCGAATTTTTGGGAAGGGATATATCAAAATCTTCAATTATCCATTTAAACAATTAATAAGATAATTATAAAAGATAACACCCACTCAAAACCCCATATTTTTTAAATCTAATCTTGGGGGGAAGTAATTTTCGAAAATTCTAGGGCTAGCCAACCCTAAAAATCAAAAATATGGAGGCCAAAGGAAAGGGTTTAAAAGCCCTTAACAATTTCCAAAACTGGGGTTATGAAACCCTAATTTTCGAAAAATTCAAGCCCTAGGGTTTAATTACCATAAACCCTAATTTTATCAAGTTCAAACTATTGTATCAAATCTAATTGAAAACAAAAACCATATGCTCTGATACCATTGATGGGTTTTCTACATAGCAAACAATCCTATGTGTGCATGCAACCCTAATTTGAGGATCTATGTTTTCACTATTAGACATACAAGCAATGAACACAAAACTGGAAATCCTAGCATGCATCTAATAATTTTGAAATTCATATAAGAAAGATTAGATCACATACCTTTATTGCTAAATAGTAATAACAATGGAGAAACTTGAACATCCTTTGCTTTGAGAACAAGTACCACAAGTGTAGTACCTCTAATGGCTTACAAAACACACTAGGGGAAGATGATGAATATAAGAGAGGAGAGAGGAGATACTTGCTCAGAATTTCGGCTCTTCTAGGGTTTCTTGGAGGTGCACGAAATTATGAGGGCTAGGGGGGTCTATTTATAGTTGAGCCAACTAGGGTTTTGAGAAGGCAAACCCTAATCCCTTAGCTTAGGGCCGAAGCAGCCCATTGACTTCCATCCATGAGGCTTGGACCAAATTCTCTAGAATCTTTTAGGGGTTTTTGGCCTACCCCAATAAGGATGATCCAAGAGCCAAAATCTCAACTATCAAATAATTGCAAAACAGCCCCTGTACTTTTAATCAGTTACTTTAATCCCAAAATTAATTGCAAATTAATTTTTGATTAAATACCAATTAATAATATGATTTCTAATTAATATATTATTCTCATAACATATTAATAAATCATTTTATACACCAATTTATTATTCAAATAATAAATTTAGCCGCTCTCTCCAATAGTCATCCTGTCTAGTTACCAGTGTGAAGGCAACCCAAAAGGACCATGTTACTATCGAATCAAGTACATATCAATTATAGTTATGAGCTTAGACACCTAATCCAGCAGTCCTACCGATCTACCTGTCTACAAATATAAGCAACTAGCATATAATCATACATATATATCCCATACTCAGCATATCAATGGATATCAGGATATCAATCCAATTGGTCGGCCTTGGTGCCTTCGATTCATAAGTACAGTGAGGATAACTAACCTTATAGTCTGAACAATAGCTGGTGAGGTCTCGACTCCGAATCTCAGCTCTAATCGTCACCTATCCAACCATATAACCAATTCTCAATCATAATCCAAAATACACTTAAGTCAAACTTGGTCAAAGTCAAAGTTAAACTGCTCAAAATCCATAAGTCAACTGAGACAACCCGGCCAGGTCAACCCAGTTGAGTCAACTCAGCCGAGTTGACACAGAATGCGTATGTGGGGCGTACTCTGAATGTACGCGGGGCGTACTCAAGTCTTGACCACATACGGGTGAGATGACCACGTACACGCTACGTACTCAGGTTACGCAGGGCGTATGCCCAGACTTCTCAAACCCCATTAAGAGCTTAATGCCTTAAGCGCTTACGTCCCATTTTCGGATCCATGGCTAAATCATTCTGAAGAGTCATAAAGTTTCCAACTTTATGACCTTCCAAGTCCATTATGTGCTTAACTCAACGTCTTAATACACTAAGACCTTCCAAATAGTGCATGGAGAAAAACCAACCATTAAGACCCCATTTTTATGGTTCAAGACCCTTCCTAAGGTCTGAAATGACAGCTTAATGGGTCAAGTGATGTGAATAAGATTCGAGTACTGAATATGAAATCATCAATAGAAATCAGAAAGAACACGTCGAGTAAATAAGATCCGTTTGGCGCATTTATGTATGTAAAAAAGTACAACGCTTGAGAGTGTTTTACAATGACGAACATCAGAAAATTTACTCTCTCCCTAATACCGACCCTATTTATAGGGTGTTACAAACTCACAAAAAGTACAAGGACTAAACGATAATAACGAATTAGAAAGTGCCTTGTAAATACATACATTGTCGAAAACACATATTTCGCACCTAAACAGACTATAAGAGTTTCGACTTCTCACTACTTACATTTCGAACTCTACAATCTCCCCCCTGGTGAGAAAAGTCGAATTACGCCATAAGCATCAAATTTTGCAGAACTACACTGCAAACCTCCATATACCATAGAATTATCTTTCGAATCTTTGCCTAGTCTTCAGCTCCGTTTTTCTTACAATTGTTGATTCGAAAACGGATATTGGTATAATAAGCATTCGTTTACCTCTCCAAATCACAAACTTGAAACAAGAATTTTTTCATCTTGCCATTCTTGTTCTTTCCTCGGAAAACAACTCCCAGTGGTTGATGCACAATCTCCCCATCTACATACTTGTCAATATCAATCTTTGTAACGCCCTATTCCGAATCGTGTTCCTAATTCGGGACTGTGGCTTGAAGATGTGTTATCATAAGGCTTAAGGCCTGTGGGAGATGTCACACCCCCGAACCAGACGGCAGAAACGTCCGAGGGCTCGTGTGACTATAAATTGAAATATCATCACAATGAATATACATGAAACATAACACAATCATCACCAAACACTACATAATACAAGTGGTATTGTTCACATCAAGTATATTGTCTTAGATTACATATCCCAAAATAATAATAATTGTATGATATTTGACATTACACAGAAATAAATCCACACAGTTGAAGGTTTCTGCTTAAAGGTTACCTGTGAATACAAGTTATTTTGAAAACGGTCAACATATATAATGTTGGTGAGTTCATAAGCATTTTTAATGAAAAGTATTTGTATGATATATAAACCACCAAAAAATCCGATATTTTTTGTAAAAAGTTGATTTTGTAAATGACGTGTCGATTTGAGTATTATTGCATGTGTGTTTATTGTTTTTAAAATGTATATGAAATGCAGCCCAAAAAATCCTATATTTTTTGCTGTGAGTAGAAAGTAATGAATAATGTATTCAATCCAGAAAATCCGATATTTTCTGCTATTATAAGTATTGAGTTTGAAAAAATCCCCGAACCAAGTATCGTTGTATGTATGTTTTCGAATCATTAAGATTAGTATGATTATACCGAAATCTTAGATGTAGTTAGTCTCTAAGTGAGCCGTTACAACCATGCTTGATAATGACAAATTCGCCTGTCATGGCGTTTTGGACGCCGGATAGGTAAGGTTTGTCGCCCTAGACTGGCCTAGTCCAGCTGTAGCGAACAACTAAGGCGTAGGAGTGTCATCCCCGTATAGATATATACACAAACTCCCGCTCTCCCTCCAGGAGACTCTGGTTATAACTACAGGCTACGATCATACACTCAAAGGTGCTAACCGACAAGTCTCACTAGATTCTCAACTTTTCACGATTACCATGTATAATGTTTACGTGTATGTTTTAAGTGTTCCAATTTCCAAGAATAAGTGATGTATAGCCTAGGCCCAAATTAACATGTAAGTGGGCCACTAAGGCCCAATGAACATGTAAAGGATAATTGTGGCCCATTAAGCATGTAACTCGGTCACTAAGGCTCAATAGACATGTAATGAAGGAATTGGGCCCAACAAACATGAAATTGGACCACGAAGGTCCAATAAGCATGTATAGTAGTGATTAGGCCCATTAAACATGTAATCATTGTATTTTGTTTCTGTTCGTTATGTCGTTTTTATATGAGTTTAAGTATTTATCAAAAAGACGTAAAAGGCTTAATTTTTGTTATAATGGAAATTTTTAGTCCACTAAGTTGTAGCTTTACAATTTGGACTTATTTTTGACAAAATTGACTCTTTAGGTCCCTTATGACCTAATTTAGACACTTAGGGACTTATTTCACCTAAAATGACATGTTTGGTCCTTTTTAATGACAAATAACATTTTAGCCCACTAAATTATGAAACTTTGTATTTTCGGCCTAATTATAAAGTAATTTACAATTTAGGTCCAAAAATACATTCATTGACATTTGCAGCCCTTATTTTGTAAAAATTACATTTTTAGCCCTTATTTGCTATAAATGACATTTTCAACCCTTATTTGCTATAAATGACATTTTCGGTCCAAATTTTATAAAATTAACATTTTTTGCACAATTTTGAAATAAGTGTCATTTTCAGCCCCTAAATTTGTAAGTTTTCATTTTTGACTCATGTTTTGATCAAATAACATTTTAGTCCATAAAAATTTATATTTTTGCAATTTGGGCTCAAAAATCCGTAAGGCCCAAATTAAGGCCCATAATGCAAAATTTTACACTTTTGGTCCTTCGGAAAGTATGATTGTTATAAAAACTCATTTTTATACAAATGTAACCCTTTTGATCCTTACAAAACCTTAAGTGTCACAATTATCCCAATCTTTTGCTTACTTGACAAAAATGATCCTTACACAAGATTTTTGTTTTGTTCTTCACATCTTAGGCATGTATAACAGTTTTATTTTTTGTCGTATGATTATTAGAGTGTTTTAGTTTATGAATCTCACCCAATTTTTGTTAGAGTTTTCGCATCAAGTTTTATCACATAATCACAACATAAGCCAAGAAAATCACACATAACATGCATAAACACAAAGATCTACACATAAACACTTGTATTCTCCCCCAAAAACATGTAAAAACCGAAGAAAAGGGGGTATGAACTCACCTTGCTTTGTTGTTTTCGGTTGAAGAAGAAATGGAGTGAGGTTTCGATCCTAGCAAGCTCCCTAGAGTTGATCTCGAGTTCTATGAAGTTCTAGAGTATGGATTATGAATAATGTGGATTAAGAAGAGTTTTTTTTAGATGATGATATTGGTGAGGGATCCTCTTGAAAGCCCCCACTAATCTCGAAACTCTTGATGGAAGAAGGGGATGTTCTTGAGAGTATATTTGAGAAAGTTTGAAAGTGTGTGTGTGTGTGTGTGTGTTTGGGCATACTCTCAGCCGAGGGTAATAAGAAGAGGAAGGAAAAGGTTTTGCATGGAGGGCAATGAACTTCTTGATACATGTGATTATCTAGATATTTGCTAGATAATTATGTGTTGTCACCATTTTATTTCATCCTTCTTCCATTGTTTTTATTATATTTTTTTACACATGGGCTGAAAATTTGGGCTAGGAGAAAGGAAGTGGATTAATTTGGTCCATTACTTGTCTTTGCTCGAAATCATGAGGCCCAATTAATTACTTTTCGGCCCATTGGTCCCCTATAGATGTTCACAACCCAATGAAAGTCCATTTGGTGGTTTAAGGTCCAGTAGGGTAGATGGAATCATTTATGGCCTGACAAGGCCCATTAGAGGTAAACCAATCCATTTTAGGCCCATATGGCCCAAAATATTAAGTTTTATGAATGTGGGTCCATATAGATCCCATTTAAGGGTTCTAAGCCCAAGATAGTCGAATTGAATGCTTATTGGTCCATTAGGCCCAATAAGAAAATCCTAGTCCATAATGAACTTGAACTGGGATTTTTTTAGGGTTTTCAACTCACAATTGGCTTTCTGACATGTTTTGTATAGAGTTTCGAACTTTACCGGGTGAACCTTGATTGAATTTGTTGTCATTGATTGAGCATAGAGTTTGATATCAAATAAGGATTACATTTATCACAATGGATGATGTTTTACAAGAGTACAGAATTTCCTAGCTAAAATGCTAGTTGTGACATCATCCCCCCGTTAGAGGGAATTTCGTCCCGAAATTCTTTTGAAAGTTAGGATTATGAATGAGAGAATAGGTGAGGGTACATCTGATTCATTTGGTCTTCACGTTCCCACGTGAATTCCGGTCCACGCTTAGCGTTCCACCGAACCTTCACAATTGGAATGCGTATCTGCTTAGTACGCTTCACCTCCCTATCCATAATCTCGACCGGTTCTTCGATGAACATGAGATTCTCGTTGATCTCGATCTCTTCTAAAGGAATGATGATAGTTTCATCTGATAAACACTTCTTCAAATTTGACACGTGGAACACGGGGTGTACATTACGGAGCTTTGCAGGTAGCTGCAGCCTATAAGCCACTGGACCAATTCGGGCAATAATATCAAATGGTCCAATGTATTGCGGGTCTAGTTTCCCCGGTTTCGCGAAACGAATCATCCCTTTCCAGGGAGAGACCTTCAACAACACCCGATCCCCGACTTGGAATTCTATGGTCTTTCGCCGCTTGTCAGCATAGCTCTTCTGTCGGTCTCGTGATGCTTGAAGTCGAGCTCTGATTTGAATTATCCTCTCCGTTGTTTCCCGAATGATCTCGGGACTTATGAGAGTACTGTTTGGTGATTGCCCTTTTGCTAGCTGGGTGTCACCCACCTCAACCCAACATAGGGGTGATCTGCATTTACGTCCATATAACGCCTTAAAAGGAGCAACTTTGATACTTGTGTGATAATTGCTGTTGTTTGAGAACTCAACTAGAGGCAAGTGCGTATCCCATGACGTGCCAAAGTCAATCACACATGCTCAAAGCATATCTTCGAGTGTTTGGAAGGTTCGTTCGCTTTGGCCATCCGTCTGGGGGTGGTAAGCAGTGCTCATGTCAAGTTGTGTTCCCATAGCCTTTTGAAGAGACTGCCAAAATCGTGAAGTAAATCTACTATCTCGATCTGAGATAATAGACACTGGCACCCCATGAAGTCTCACAATATCCTTGATGTATATCCTGGTCAACCTTTCCATCTTGTAGGATTCCTTTATTGGTAGGAAATGAGCGGATTTTGTTAATCTATCAAAAACTACCCATATAGCATCCAACCCGTCTGTTGTCTTGGGTAATTTAGTAACAAAGTCCATAATAATCCGTTCCCATTTCCACTCGGGTATCACTGGCTATTGTAAGAGTCCCGAGGGCTTTTGATATTCCACTTTCACTTTGGCGCAAGTGAGGCACTTGCCCACGTAAGTGGCTATTTCTGACTTCATATTCGGCCACCAATAATGTCGCTTGATATCCAAGCTTATCTTGTCAGATCCAGGATGTATGGAGTGTCGTGTCTTGTGAGCTTCATGTATGACTACTTCTCCGAATCCCCTAATCTTAGGAACCCAAATTCTGTTCATGATGTAGTGAGTCCCATCTTCTTTATCTTCAAAACTCTTATCGATTCCACACAGTGATTCAATTGCAGCGTTCTCCAGTTGCAATGCGTCCAATTGAGCTTCCCTAATCTGTGAGGTTAGGTGGGATTGAATGGTTATTGAGAGGGTTTTCACACGACAACTTGAATATTCCTTTGGATCAGGGCATCGGCTACCATGTTAGCCATGCATGGGTGGTACTTGATCTAACACTCGTAATCGTTTAACAACGTAACCCATCTTTGTTGTGTCATGTTTAATTCTTTTTTATTCAGGATGTGCTGGAGGCTTTTTTGATCAGTGAAAATGGTGCATTTTGTACCGTAAAGGTAGTGCCTCCAAATCTTCAAGGCGAAGACCACAGCTCCCAGCTCGAGATCATGAGTGGTGTAATTTGCTTCGTGTTTTTTTAGTTTTCTGGACGCATACACAATTACCTTTCCGTGTTGCATAAGAACACAACCTAAACCTTGATTCGAAGCATCACAGTAGACTACGAAGTCTTCAGTTCCCTCCGGTAAGGATAGCACTGGTGCACTACAGAGGGCTTGCTTCAAGGTTCGAAAGGCAATATCTTGCTTCTCAGTCCAGTTGAAAGGTGCACCTTTTTGTGTCAGTGTAGTGAGAGGTTTGGCTATCTTGGAGAAGTTTTGAATGAACCTTCAGTAATAGCCTGCAAGACCCAAAAATTGGCGAATTTCTGTTGGTGTTGTCGGAATTGCCTAGCCTTCAATGACCTTGACCTTGGAAGGATCTACATGAATCCCTTCCTTGCTAACAACATGACCCAAGAATTTACAATGCTTAGCCAAAACTCACACTTGGAGAGTTTCGCATACAACTTCTCAGCTCGTAGGGTCTCTAAGATCTGTCGGAGATGTTGACTGTGCTCTTCTTCGCTTCGAGAGTATACGAGAATATCATTGATGAATACGATTATGAAATTGTCAAGGAATGGGCGGCAGACTCTTTTCATGAGGTCCATAAATGTAGCGGGGGCATTTGTTAGACCGAAGGGCATCACGAAAAATTCGTAATGTCCGTAGCGGGTTCGGAAAGCAGTTTTTGGAATGTCCTCGCCTCGGACCTTGAGCTGATTATAACCGGATCTCAGATCTATTTTTGAAAAATAACTAGCCCCTTGAAGCTGGTCGAATAGATCATCAATTCTTGGAAGTGGATACCGGTTTTTGATAGTGAGCTTGTTCAATTCCCTATAGTCAATGCACATCCTGAAGGATCCGTCTTTCTTTTTAACGAAAAGAACCGGAGCTCCCCATGGAGAGTAGCTTGGTCTTATAAATCCTTTGTCCAGGATTTCACTCAGTTGGCTTGATAACTCTTGCATTTCAGCAGGGGCCAACCTATAGGGTGATTTGGCGATCGGAGTGGCTCCAGGCACGAGGTCGATTCGAAATTCGACTTGTCTTTCTGGGGGTATTCCCGGAAGATCTTCAGGAAATACATCCGGGAAGTCGCATGCCACTGGGATATCTTGTATGTTTACTTCTTCTTTGGACTTATCTACAACATGAGCGAGGAATGCATAGTTCTTCTTGAGTAAACACTTCTGTGTCTTGATGCACGAAATAAGACGAAGACTTGCGTCGGGTTTATCTCCATATATTATTAGGGTTTCGTGATTGGGAAGATGAAGGCGAACGACCTTCTCATGACCCATAATATCAGCATGATGGGGGCTTAACCAATCCATGCCAATTATCACATAAAAACTCCTAATATTTACAGGCATCAAATCTATTTGGAATGAGTGGTTGTTTAGTGTTAACGTGCATCCTACATAGATATCTTTAGTTGATTCAGTTTTTCCATTAGCCATTTCCACCGTGAAGGCTTCATTGAGCTTTTGGGGTCGTTGATTTAGTAAATGTTTAAACTTGTTACTAATGAAACTTCTCTCATCCCCACTATCGAATAAGATGGATGTGTATGTGTTGATAAGTAGAAACGTACCGGTGACAATGGTAGGGTCCTGGACTGCTTCACCTTGTCCCATAGTCAAAACTCTTCCTGATCCTCCTGCTCCTTGTGCATTGGTATTGGGGCAGTTTCGACGGAAATGTGTGGTTCTTCCACACCCATAACAGGTGGGACTAGTCCCAACATTGTTGTCGCTGTTGTTGTTGCGGTTGTTACTGTTGTTGTTGTTGTTTTTGGCTGCTAGTTTTGCTGAGGCTGACTTCTACAGTTTCTTGCAGTATGACCCTTCCGATTGCAACTTGAGCAGAACATCTCTCTGCATTCTCTATGATGATGGAAGTTGCATTTGTTATGTATGGGAAGGTTCCCTGAGTACTACTTTGGAGCATTTGTCATGGATGAGGCTGGAACATGTGGTGATGAATTACTTGGGATAGTAGCTGCATAAGCTGCTACTGTTTGCTGCTTCTTTGACGATCCCTGGTCTTGTCTCCCCTTCCGCTTGTTATCTTTGTTATGTCTGTTGGATTTTCCTTCCTTCCCGACTTCAACCTCTCCAGTCTTTTCACCTTTCTTGGTACTGTGATCATAAAGCTTCTTTGCTATCCTCTTGGTGTTATCAAAGGTTTCAGGATTCGCTGCTATCACGTTTCCTTGGATTAGGGAGGTCAATCCCTAGATAAACCTTTCGATCTTATTTCCCTCAGAAGTAATCGTTCCTGGGCACAAGAGAGACAGCTCACTAAACCTAGATATGTAGGCATCGATGTCGGAGTTTCGAACTGTGAGATTCCATAGTTCTTGCTCCATCTTCTGGACTTCTCCACATGGGTAGTATTCGGCCATCAACATTTCTTTCAACTCTGCCCATGGCATAGCATTGGACATGGGGAGTGTCATGGCTTCCACATGTCCATTCCACCAGGAAAGAGCTTGATCAACAGATGTGCAGGCTGCAAACTTGACCTTGCACTCTTCAGGACATCCGCATATTTCAAAGACTGATTCAACCTTCTCAATCCATCTTTTCAGGGTTATTACACCTCCCGTTCCGTCAACGATTCGTGGTTTGGCTTTGGTGAAGTCTTTGTAAGTACAGGCCTTGGTAGGCCCTTGATTCATTCCTTGATTGGAACTTCCAGCTCCATTCCCATTGCCTCCACCGTTGTTTCCGTTCTGGATGTGAGTCAGAGATGCTGCAACTGCAGCTGAAACTGCTGCTTTGAAAGCAACTGAGTTCATCTCTGGAGTAGGTGGTGGCGGAGGTGGTGGTGGGGTTGCATCGTTGTTCACTGGTGGGTTCATTCGAGGCATCTTCTGCCATGGAACAGGGAATTGGTGAGTATATAGCGTATCCTAAGTTCAGAGTTCTACATCCTCGATGATTTGATTTATGTATGCAAGTGATTCCATATACTATAGGAATTAGAGTATATAAAAGTATAACACATAACAGATAACAACATAAAATTTTCCACTAATAATATCCACTATTGATACATGAAAATTTTGCCTTAAGGGCATACAATACATAGGAAAAATGGTAAAATCCGACAGCATGACGACCATATGAGTAGTGTAATCACTTAAACATATGGTCGATAGTACATAAAGTAGCATACATATAAAAGGAAAATCATAACGATACTAGTGAATTATGGAGCGGATCCTAGTCATGATGAGATGCGTCAGGAGGTGGTGCTGAGAAAGTGGATGCATCCTGAAGTCGAGCCACCTGTCGCTCGGTGTCTCGTATCCGAGCCTCCCACATCTCATATCTCATGTGGAAGTCTCTGATAACCTCCAGAGTTTCCTGCTCCGCCCTTGCAACTCTTGCTCGCATCTGATGCATCTGGTCAGCAGTGTTCTGGGCCAGATAGCCAGTATCCCTCAATCGTCTCACCACGACCGGAAGTGCTCGATCAGCTGGCCCTCCGTCCCTTAGGTCATAGAATTATCTTGCCATACCATACAGGGGTCGCTGTCCCTGTTGTCTGCTCCACCTCCAAATATCAACACCCCATGGAGGTGTAGGGCCATTAGGGCCCATTCGGTGAGCTGGAACTCTCACTGGGAATGGTGGATTGTTGACTACGGACTCTGCGTCCGAATCACCATCGCTGTCGTCACTAGACTCTCCTCCTCGAAAATCTGCCACGTGTTCTGCAGGTCCATCTTCGATTTCTTCTTCCAGTTCTTCTTCTTTAGAATCTTCTTCTGGTTCCTCTTCTGGTTCATCTTCTGGCTCTTCTAGCCATCCATTATTTCCCTGATTGGGGAAATAGGGATCCCCGGGGTGGTGGAATCCAGCCATAGTGTCTGCATGAGAGTGTGTAAATAAATCATACTTAGGTTATTCCTATAGTATTTTTAATTATTTTTAGACAAAATTGCAAAAATGGTCCTTATGGTATGCATTTTTTTGGGGTTTCAGTCCAAACCTCGACTTTTTTGGATTGGTGGTCCTTTTGACCATGTTTGCTTGTGATTTTGGTCCCTCGGAAAATTGAAAAGACTAAAATGCCCTTTCTGATATATTTTTTATATTTTTTTTGGTTAATTTAAAGGAAAAAGAAAATAAATAACTAAGGGCCCACATCTCTCTCTCTCTTTCTCTCTCTCTCTTACACATACACAAACATCACAACGAACCCAAATATCCATCCACTGCTATAGCTAATCTTGATCCCTCTCGTTCGTATCTCACCGGCCAAAGGAAAAAACCGACCAACTTGACACCGACCACCAGCTCCCTCCGCCCCCTTCTGTCGAGTCACTCCAGCCATCACCGGTGCCACTTCTTCCCTCCTTCGTCTCCGTCGGCAGAAGACCAAACAGAAGCAATAGAGTTTTATCTGGGTAACAGGTAAAGGGTGTCCCATTAATTGAAGTGGGCTTAAAATTAGGACTTGAGTAACCTGGAACTGATATGGGTCGTGAATGGGGTCTGACACTAGGGAGAACGACGGTGGAAGGAGTGGATCAAGTTTTGGAATTCGTCTTCCCGTTGTACAATCCCATTTCCATCTCAACGTTCCTCAAGAATTCCATAGCTTCGTTGCATGTAGAGAGGTTGAGTGTTCTAACCCAATTTTTGATTTCTGGGTTTACTCGACGAAGAAACAATTCCATTGATTGTTCTTCGGATTGATTGGGAATCAGACCGGTCAAGGCTTCAAACTCTGAGATGTATTCTTCTACCCTTCTTCTTGAAACAGGGAACCCACAGCCTAGTGAGCATTTCGGAAATGTGTACCACTGAATGATTGAGTAATTTGGTGCGAAATTGCTCTCACATTATTTGATGAGCAGGTTAGTGTACCAATGATTAGCAGGGCACATCAGAGAGAGAGAGAGGGAGAGAGAGAGAGAGAGAGAGAGATGGGTCCTATTATTTTTTTAATTGTTAAAATAAATAAATAGATATTAAATTTTAAAAAAATGAAAGAAAAATGTAAAATAAATACCCCAAGGGTATTATAGTCATTTCAATTTTCGGAGGGACTATTTTCACATACAAACCACTCCAAAAGGACCACCAATCCAAAAAAGTCGAGGTTTGGACTAAAACCCCCAAAAAATGCATACCATAGGGACCATTTTTGCAATTTTTTCTTATTTTTATGTTTGGTTTGATATCCTCCTTTTTGGGTATTAAAAGGGGTAACCTTTTGGTTCATTGGTCGTTACAATCACTCCCGGGCATATGTTGGTCGTATTCTGAATGAATGTAGTTGATCATGCTACACTCATCCCTAATACAATTACATACAACCCGGGTTTAATCACAACGTCAAATTTCCCCAAAGAGTTATGTTGGTTATTTTTATGCTAGTTTTCTAAATGCACAAATAAGTGTGTATTTTATTTGTTTTGTTCAGAGTTATTTTAGTCCATTTGTGTTTATAGTTGCATATCACGTATGGTTAGATATGCCAGTTCACTATAAACAAAGCTTTGTTACCAACCTGTCACACCCCTGAACCAGACGACGGAGACGTCCGAGGGCTCGTGTGACTATAAATTGAAATATCATCACAATGAATATACATGAAACATAACACAATCATCACCAAACACTACATAATACAACTGGTATTGTTCACATCAAGTATATTGTCTTAGATTACATATCCCAAAATAATATTAATTGAATGATATTTGACATTACACAAAAATAAATCCACACACTTGAAGGTTCTTCTGCTTAACGGTTAACTGAGAATACAAATTATTTTGAAAACGGTCAACATATATAATATTGGTGAGTTCATAAGCATTTTTAATGAAAAGTATTTGTATGATATATAAACCACCAGAAAATCCAATATTTTCTGTAAAAAGTTGATTTGTAAATGATGTGTCGATTTGAGTATTATTGCATGTGTGTTTACTGTTTTTAAAATGTGTATGAAATGCAGCCCAGAAAATCCTATATTTTCTGCTCTGAGTAGAAAGTAATGAATAATGTATTCAATCCAGAAAATCCAATATTTTCTGCCACTAAAAGTATTGAGTTTGAAAAAATCCCCGAACCAAGTATCGTTGTATATATGTTTTCGAATCGTTAAGCTTAGTATGATTATACCGAAATATTAGATGTAGTTAGTCTCTAAGTGAGCCGTTACAACCATGGTTGATAATCACTAATTCGCCTGTCATGGCGTTTTGGACGCAGGATAGGTAAGGTTTGTCACCCTAGACTGGCCTAGTCTAGCTGTAGCGAACAGCTAAGGCGTGGGGATGTCATCCCCGTATAGATCTATACACAAACTCCCGCTCTCCCTCCAGGAGACTCTGGTTATAACTACAGGCTACGATCATACAGTCAAAGGTGCTAACCGACAAGTCTCAATAGATTCTCAACTTTTCACGATTGTTATGTTTTTCACCATGTATAATGTTTACGTGTATGTTTTAAGTGTTCCAATTTCCAAGAATAAGTGATGTATAGCCCAGGCCCAAATTAACATGTAAATGGGCCACTAAGGCCTAATGAACATGTAAAGGATAATTTTGGCCCATTAAGCATGTAATTGGGTCACTAAGGCCCAATAGACATTTAATGAATGAATTGGGCCCAACAAACATGAAATTGGACCACGAAGGTCCAATAAGCATGTATAGTAGTTATTAGCCCATTAAACATGTAATCATTGTATTTTGTTTCTGTTCGTTACGCCATTTTTATTTGAGTTTAAGTATTTATCAAAAAGACATAAAAGGCTTAATTTTTGTTATAATGGAAAATTTTAGTCCATTAATTTGTAGCTTTACAATTTGGACTTATTTTCGACAAAATTGACTCTTTAGGTCCCTTATGACCTAATTTAGACACTTAGGGACTTATTTCACATAAAATGACATTTTTGGTCCTTTTTAATGATAAATAACATTTTAGCCCACTAAATTATGAAACTTTGTATTTTCAGCCTAATTATAAAGTAATTTACAATTTCGGTCCAAAAATACATTCATTGACATTTTCAGCCCTTATTTTGTAAAAATTACATTTTTAGCCCTTATTTGCTATAAATGACATTTTCAGCCCTTATTTGCTATAAATGAGATTTTCGGCCCAAATTTTATAAAATTAACATTTTTGCCCCAATTTTGAAATAAGTGTCATTTTCAGCCCCTAAATTTGTAATTTTTATTTTTGACTCAAGTTTTGATCAAATAACATTTTAGTCCATAAAAATTTATATTTTTGCAATTTGGGCCCAAAAAGCCGTAAGGCCCAAATTAAGGCCCATAATGCAAAATTTTACACTTTTGGTCCTTTGGAAAGTATGATTGTTATAAAAACTCATTTTTATACAAATGTAACCCTTTTGATCCTTACAAAACCGTAAGTGTCACAATTATCCCAATCTTTTGCTTACTTGACAAAAATGATCCTTACACAAGATTTTTGTTTTGTTCTTCACATCTTAGTCATGTGTAACACTTTTATTTTTTGTAGTATGATGATTAGAGTGTTTTAGTTTTTGAATCTCACCCATTTTTGTTAGAGTTTTCGAGATTCATCAAGTTTTATCACATAATCACAACAAAAGCAAAGAAAATCACACATAACATGCATAAATACATAGATCTACACATAAACTATTGTACTCTCCTCCAAAAACATGTAAAAACTGAAAAAAATGGGGGGGGGGTATGAACTCACTTTGCTTTGTTGTTTTCGGTTTGAAGAAGAAATGGAGTGAGGTTTCAATCCTAGCAAGCTCCTTAGAGTTGATCTCGAGTTCTATGAAGTTCTAGAGTATGGATCATGAAATAATGTGAATTAAGAAGAGTTTTTTTTGGATGAATTCAAGAAGTTAACCCATAGATCTAAGCAAAAACTTACCAAGGATGATGATATTAGTGAGGGATCCTCTTGAAAGCTCCCACTAATCTCGAAAATCTTAATTGAAGAAGGGGATGTTCTTGAGAGTATATTTGAGAAAGTTTGAAAGTGTGTGTGTGTGTTTGGGCATACTCTCGGCCGAGGGTAATAAGAATAGGGAAGAAAAAGGTTTTGCATGGAGGGTAATGAACTTCTTGATACATGTGATTATCTAGATATTTGCTAGATAATTATGTGTTGTGCCGATTTTATTTCATCCTTCTTCCATTGTTTTTATTATATTTTTTTTACACATGGGCTGAAAATTTGGGCTAGGAGAAAGGAAGTGGATTAATTTGGTCCATTACTTGTCTTTTCTCAAAATCATGAGGCCCAATTAATTACTTTTTGGCCCATTGGGCCCCTATAGATGTTCACGGCCAAATAAAAGCCCATTAGGTGGTTTAAGGTCCAGTGGGGTAGATGGAATCATTTATGGCTCGAGAAGGCCCATTAGAGGTAAACCAATCCATTTTAGGCCCATATGGCCCAAAATGTTAAGTTTTATGAATGTGGGTCCATATAGAGCCCATTTAAGGGTTCTAAGCCGAAGATAGTCAAATTAAATGCTGATTGGTCGATCAGGCCCAATAAGAAAATCCTAGTCCATAATGAACTTGAACCGAGATTTTTTTAGGGTTTTCAACTCACAATTGGCTTTCTGACATGTTTTGTATAGAGTTTCGAACTTTACCGGGTGAACCTTGATTGAATTTGTTGTCATTGATTGAGCATAGAGTTTGATATCAAATAAGTATTACATGTATGACAATGGATGATGTTTTACAAGATTATAGAGATCTAGACCCATTTAGGTACGGACGATGTATTGGAGGTAATCCAGGAGTTGGGTGGTGCATTGGAGCCAAGGGGCATATCGGTAAAGTGGAAGTTTGAGCTCTTTATGAATTTTGGATTTTCGTTCGAAACGTTTTGAGGTGAGGATAAGTTGATAGATGCGTAGAGCTTCTCGCCACCTTTCCATGGATATAAAGAACGTCAACAACGGAGTTGAAACGAAGAATTTATGGCCCTTTGAAGTTGGAGTGGTCAGGGTGAGTGATCGTTGACTTGTTGACCAAGTTCATTTACGGCTCACGATGTGAGACTCCCTTGATGCACCAAAACCCTTATTTTCGGGTATTTAAAGGTATGGGATGATTAGGGTTGCTTCTACTCAGCCTCTTTTACCTCCAAGACCCTTGGAAACCCTAATCTAAGCCTTCATTAAAGGTTTAATGTATGTCAGAACGAATGAGAAGAATCAAATAAGGCAGAAAGATAAAAGTTTCTCCAATCTGAAAAGATGGGAGAGTACTTTAGTATCGTGTTTTATGATCATCTTAATTTTTATGCAAAAACCATATCACAATTAATCCTCTAAAGACATCTTAGTGCATTTGTATGGCTAAGAAGAGGAATCGTGAATTGTTGAAATAGTTTAAATCAAGAAGATGAGTCATACTTCGTTCCCAAAACAACTCTTAGAGTCATACTCCGATATTGTAACCTTGAGTGACATAATATGAAGAAAGGTTTAAAACACTTATCAAATGTAGAGTAAAAGTTTTCTACTCTTGTACATTTGAAATTGGTAAGTTGTGATGTTTTGGATAAAACAAAGACCAACTAAGGCCAATTGTGTGAAGTGCTTGTCTTGATTAGAATCCGCACTAACTCTTGAATACTTGTTTGTCAAGTAATGTTCCTTGACAAAGTGAATCATATATGACAAAAGGTCAGTAGGAGTCTTAAAGATCTTGAAGGTTCCAAGAACTAATCAAGAATAAACCTATTGTTAAACACTAGCACACGACTTAAGGTTTGTAACCTATCGTGTTGACATATTCTTATTTATGTGCCCATTACAGTTAAAGTTGACTATGCATGTGAGTTCTATGAGTTCTCAGTTGTTTGCATAACTACTTGGAAGCAATGGTAGGCCCTTGTGCTGCCAGGTGGCAAGAAATTAAGATTGAACAAGTTCAGTCCATATGAGTTTGGATTTGTCACTAACCTTGTCCTATGATTATGGTTATGACAAACTCACATGGATAGGAGTACATACACCATAAAATCTAAGTGTCACAAGGTTTCTCTTTGATTCATGAAAATGATGGTGAGGAAACGCTTTCATAAGTAGATTTTAAGGAGATAGCAGTTGTGATATTTGCATTCTCAAATTTGATTATGATTACGGCATCCCTTTTCATAATTCGAATTCTGAGAAATGGAAAAAGGTCTAAACATTGGAGACTTATTGCTGTAAGTTCTTAAATTGTTTAGACACACATGTGAGCTATCCGAGGAAAGGTGTATAAGTTTGAGACGCCTAGATAAAGTCTTATCAAAGCATCTTATATCATAAATCTGAACTTTGGTAAGAAAGTCAACAAATTGTTGATTTCTAGAAGTCCAACTGATTTCTGAGTACATGTCAAAGCTAGTGGGAGCATAAGTGTTATGCGAATAAGGGTGTAATTAATATGCTAGTAGGAGCATAATCAATTATGGTGAATGTTGCAAGTTAGCAATGTTAATTATAGAAAACAAAAGTTGCAGAGTGTGAAAAGTTGTTTTGCTATAATTAAGGGAGATGAATTTATACTTCATTTCAATTTTAAAAGCTTAGATTGAGATTTTAATCAAATTTAGTCACATATATATATGAATGCTATGTTGGAATGGTTCAACATAAGGAAATTCTATATATATATAAATGTTAATTGTGTTCTCAAAATTTTACTATGATTACGGCATCCCTCTTCATAATCAAATTTTTGAGAACATGGAAAATAGAAAAATTATAGCAAAAGACTGATCAAGTATCATGTCTTTATGTTAGAAATTATGAATTGTGTCCCATATGCTTCGGGTATAGGATCGATCGCATATGCTATAATATTCTCGTGGTCTAATTTTCCAAATGCCTAGCGCATTAAGTGGGAAAAAGGAATAGAACCGGATATGACTAAAGTGATAAAAAACTGTTAAGGACAATCTAAGGTTCGCCAAAGATTGGTCACTTAAGGACAGCTCGTAGTCTAAAAATGAATGGACCATATTGACATATTCTGAAGAGAGGAAACTCTTGTTCAGAAGTGATAGTCAAAATGGGAATATGGAATGTTTCCATATTGGGAGTTGGAGAATAGATGAGAAAGTTAGAAACCTTTATGCAAGAAGGATGTTCAAAGTAAAGTACATTGAATTTGAGACTTCATTTCCATGGAATTGTCCTGTAACAATCTCCAAAGGAATATTTTGTAATATCATTGGTCAAGTCTCTATGACTTTTGGTACCTAGACATTACAAAAGAATCATTGCATGATAGTTTAGAATCTAACACCTTTTAGCAGTGACAAGGATTTGGAATTCTTACACTTGCAATAAGGATTTGGAATTTTGAAATGAGCATCATTGAAATGTTTTTCAATTGATCTATTTCACAAATTAAGGACCATAGACAAACATAGTGTGTATGCTTGGTGCATGGAATAACTATTGTTTAGACAAACATAGTGTGCATGCTTGGAGCATGGCACAACTATTGTTTTAATTCAATTATTAAGTTGATTATTCGAAACATCATACAATGAATAATGACTCAAAAGTTTTTGGGCTATATAGGACTAGTATTATTCTTGTGTTTCACTTTTCATGTTTTGACTTCTCGAATAACTAGGTTATTCAAACCATCCACAGTCGATCATACTTTGGAAGTAGGTATTGAGGCAAGACTGTCATGAATGGGTATGTAGTTTGTCTAGAACAAAGTGGTTGCAGTGTTCATGAGTACTCCTGGAATAAGATTCGAGTATTGGAGTCAACCCACGCTCAATTGAATCACTTCATGGATTTTATCACGAGTGATCATGAGACGATAATATCTTATATTCTTCAAACAGAGACGTGTGAGTTGTAGTTGCGAGTCGGTTGCACATTGACATATGTAAACGCACCAGTAACTTGGTTGTTATAAAACATATCATTATGTTTAATTCGATGAGTAAGTACAAGTGAGCATTTGGGTCGAAGTTTATCCGTTACTTGTACCCCATGTGGATAAAAGCTATACTTGTGGGCCCCTCGATGATTTAGCGATGACCTCAGGCCTGGACTGATTTGATTCGTTCAATTAGTCAGTCGTTATAAATCGGAAATCGGGAAACAACAGATGGACAGAGAGAATGATTATAATCCATGTCTCGGTCCATATGATATCTATAATGGAGGAATATATGATCCCTTGTCTAATGGACACGTCATTGACCAGGTCAGAGTTCAACAGCGGCTTTTAAGAGCTATGATTGCTAGTCGGGTTGGAGTCATGCTTGCAATAATAGTTATTAGACTTATCCAAGTGGGAGACTATTGGATTAGGTGTCTAAGCCCATAACTAACATTGGTATGTACTTGACCCGAGAGTAGCATGGTCCATTTGGGTTGCATGGCATCAGAACAATTTGGATAGACTTTTGTTAGAAGAGGATATTTATGATTTATTAATATATTATAAGTTCTAATATATTAATATGAAATCATATTATTTAATTAGTATTGATCACGAGTTAGTTTGGAATTAATTTTGTGATCAAAAGAGACTAATTAAATAAATGGGGATTGATTTGGTAAATCATTCATTCTTATAAAGTGGGCTTATGATCCATAGTTCTTCATGCCGGGCTAAACCCATGTGGTGACCCATGGATATTCCATGGAGGTTAAAGCCCCTGGATCATGAGGAATGTGGAAAGTCATGAGTTACATGGTGTAATAATGTGCACACAATATAAGAAACCCCAAGGCTCGTGAAATTGGCACTTAAGTGGCACTAGTGATAGAGATAAGAGGGATAGCCGATTTGTGAGTGGAAGTATCATTCTCTCAAGTTATTCCAAGTGTTGATGGTGTTGTGTAATTCCATTTGAGGTGCAACACTTGGGGCACTAAGCTCTTAAAGCTTCAAGGCTTCCAACTACAAGAAAAGGTATGTTATCTAACTTGTTTTATTACCCAAGTATCATTGTTTTGTATCCTAGTTAGCGTAATACCTTGGAAAGTTCAAGTTTACATGTATTATAGAGAAAACATAGATCCAAGGTATTTAGGGTTGCATGTACACCTTAGGATTGTTAGAATGCTCAAAACCCAACAGTGGTATCAGAGCCTAGGCTTGCTTTCTTATATACTTGATGCTTCTTGTTTTCCAAAGTTAAAAATGTGCCATTTTCGCATCTGACTGCTCACCACGACGTGGCAGCTTTTACCACGATGTGGCAGCTTTTACCACGACGTGGTGATGCACCTGTGAGAAATTTTCGTGTTTTGGATTGCTATTGGATGAGGATCATTTCCCTATACCAACTCCTTGAGTTCCCATGATGGCAACTAGAAACCTCGACCTTTACTCTGACTGATGACCCTAGCTCCAACTTCCATTCTCGTAGAACCACTGAACTCTATCCGGTCGCAATCCATGTGACTAACTCCAGTATCTACTATCGCGCCTCTCCTAGCAATGGTAGTGCTAGAACTCAAATGTTCTCCCATAAGACACCGTTGGTACAACCAGAACAGAAGATGAAATCGCTATACCCCAACGCTGTAGGAAGAACTATTCTGATGGAGCTAACCACATAACTTACACTCAATACCCCTGAGCCGGTCTCGACCTTAATCCTAAATAACAACCAAATACCTGGAACTCTCTATGCGAGATACAACTCTCATCTAATCTCTTAACAATTCACGGTATGCAATTGGCATATGATATTTCTTGAAATTATCATCTAAATACAAGTAGAGATATAACCCATAGATATACATACCCAAAACTCGGTGAGATTTCAAAGAAAATACAACTGCTGATTAAGAGTAATTACACCATAATTTCATTACAGAAAGGGGAATTCAAATTACATATCAGCGATCTAGTGCAGCTCGATCTTGACTTCCTGCGGAACAATGGGCGCTGGAACCTGAACTCTTTCCGCATCTAAAACAGGACAACGGGACTTGAAATGACCCGGCTGGTGACAATGAAAACATATATGATCTTTCTTGCAATCCTGATGCACATGCCCTCTTTCTCCACACTTTAAACACCTAAACTTGTGACAAGCAAACCCATGGGTTCCCCCACACTTTCCACACACCTCAAGACCTCCCTGACTTCCAATACCAAAGTCAACCGAGTCGGACCCTCCAGCCCCTTCCAATCGTCCCGAGACAGGTGTCCACTTCCTTTTTCCGAGCTGTCCATCCAAACCAATCTCCTGCTCCCGAGCTACCACGTCTACCCCATCAACTGTCTGAACAGTAGCAGTCTGACCCTAAAACCTAGTGGTTAACCTGTCAGTAACATGCTCAATAATGTTGGGTAAGCCCTCGCGTATGGCTCGCGAAACCTTCACAACAATCCAATCATGTAACAGACTCTCTTGAAGACCAGATGCGTAACCCACCTTCGATCCCTGATGACGATAGCTAATAACGGGATCCTCCCTTCCGAGGGACCCGAGTGATTCATAAACACTGGGCTCCAGAGGAGCCCCTAACTGCCTCGTAGCGATCTTGCCCCGAAAGGCCTCGAGGCGGCTATCCAAAAGCTCCAAAATCCCCTCCTTGACTGTACCGAAGAGCAAAGGAGTCTGGTACAATATATTGCGCGTAATTTCAGCTGATATGAACTCTCTCATCTGCTCCTCGAGCTGCCCGAATCCTGAACCTAAGCCTGATCCCTCACCGGCGCCAGGACTGCCAGCTGGTCTGGTACGTAGGGTCACCATTCTGCAACATATCGTAGATCCATCAGAATACTCATTACTATCGAGGGATCACACACACACACACATACACACACACACACATACACACACACACTACAAGTTTTCTGGTTTTATCGTAGCCCTCCTTGACTCGAGTATGGATCCTCTGCTTTCAGCAGTATGGGCCCCTACTACCTTCCACATCAATCCATACTTTCCTCAAGAATTGCCTTGACTCCACCAAGTCCCTTTTACTGCTGTTATTCTATGCACTAATCTCATCCTAGGCTTACCCTAGGGTAACTCACCGACCTAGTCTCCGCCATCAACTGCATAAGGAATTCCTGCCACCTTTATTTAACTAGCTTGCGAATACCATTACATATCACTAGCACCAGATAATTCTTCGAATGAGAGGTCCTACCCTACAACGGTTGGACTTAGACAAGAGCTGCACAATAGGGCTAGACCTAACCTTCTAAAGTTATTTAGCCCTCGCAATATGTAACTTCACGTATTCGTTTACTAGTTAGTTAAAGATAACTAGAATCCCTAAAGCACAAAGCAAGCAACACTCGAGCATTGAGTAACCATACCAATCATATCCTATTCAGGTCATCATATTACTAACTAATCAGTTCTAGCATGTAACTCAATAAGTACATATAACAGGCACATAAGGCATCTTTCTAGATCCTTAGCCCTAATCTAGCATGCAATTCTCATGCACATATAATAAGCATATAAGGCATCCTTCCTAGATCCTTAGCCCTAATCTAGCATGCAGTTATCATAGTCATATCATATCATAACATAACATGTATGGGTATCTTGGGGAAAACTTACTTGAGCTCAGCCGGTCGCACGCATCACACACATTGTTCTTTCTCAAAACTCCTTATTTTAAAATTTTAGGAAAATGATTTTCCTGTAAAAATGTTTTATTCCCTCGATTTGATTCCAGACACCCCCGAAAGTGTGTCCGAATCCCTCAAACCAAGGCTCTGATACCAACTTGTAACATCCCAATTTTCAAGAACAAAAATTTTGTTTTTAATTAAGTAATTTGTAAAACAGTTTACTGAAAAACATCAACGATTCATATCATTTCACAAAACATTAGTCGCGTGTCTCAAAACCATACATAAAATAGAATAATGTCAGCGTACAATCCCATGGATCTCAAAATGCGGAAATCATATGTGTGCGATGCGCTGCTACCGTGCCGGCTCTTTCCCCTTCGCTGAAGAGGTACCTGAAACCAAATTGAAAACTGTAAGCACGAAGCTTAGTGAGTTCCCCCATCATACCACATACCATACATAACACATACTGCCAGGCATATCTGGGTACCCGACCTACCCTGTTGAGCATACCGGGGTGCTCAACCTACCCCTGCTAGGCACACCGGGGTGCCTAACCTACCCCTATCAGACATACCGGGGTGTCCGACCTACCCCTCCAGTTTATCTCAACCGATTACGGGGACTATTTCACCCCTACTACTACCACATAAAAGCATAGCCTAAACATATTGTCAGGCATACCGGGGTGCCTAACCTACCCCTTGGCTCTATTGTCCTGATACGGGGACTATTCCCCTACTTTACTAAGACATAGCATCATATCATATTATCACATAATCGTAGCAGATAGCAACATACTAGATGATTATCATAAATACAATCATCTCTACTATAACCCTTAATAGTGGACCGGACTTGGTTCCTTAGACCCACTTCTACTGGAAGGTAACTCACCTCGATGTCGTGTAGTGTCTGCACATTCGTCGGTACAGAAATCCACTCGTCTCGACTCCTCAATCTCTACACAACAACCTTCCTCGATTACTAATTCATACTCACAACCTTCCCTTACAAGGGTCAACTCAAGTCCAGGTCAAAGTCAAAGTCAAACCCTAGTCAATGTCAACATCAAGTTGACTCGACTCGCCGAGTTGGTCCACCAACTCGTCGAGTCCCTATCCTTACAAAATGCTACAACCCCGACTCTATTCGTCGAGTCTACCAAGAACTCGACGAGTTCTCCTTTAACCATAACATCGGTACCATCTTCAACCGACTCGCTGAGTTCATCCTTGAACTTGTCGAGTTCATCTTCATCCGTATGAATGTGTCCAGTCTATGACTCGCCGAGTTCTCATTGAACTCGTCGAGTCCGTCTCCATGGGGTTGGGACATTGCCTTGAACTCGCCGAGTTTGTTCATCCACTCGCCGAGTTCCATGATTTCCAGGTCCCTAATGAGCCTACACAACTAAGTGTTCTTCTATCTTAGCATCTGGTCCATCAACAGAAATGGTTTGATGGGGAATACGACCCGACTCGTCGAGTCCCATGAACGACTCGCCGAGTCCCTCTTTGTCCAAAACTATACCGTCGATTTCAGCGGGTCTTAATGCATTCAAATCATAGATCTGACCTCCTAGGATCCCTTTTATACATAAAGCTACAACCTTGATGTCCTTGTATGGGGTTTTTGACTTAAAAGGCTATGAAATGGGGTTTATGTGGTGCATGGGCTTTCTATGGCCATAAAGTTGGCACCTTTATGCCATGGGAACCCTCAATGGTTCCAGATCTGGAGTGTAACTCCATGATACACACCCAATCCGAAAATGGCCTTAGAAATGCCCAAAAATGATAAGTTCTAAGCCCTAGAGAAGATCCATCAAATGATAAGTCAAGGTTGATGCTTTTTACCTTGAATGAGGTGGAAATGAAGCAAAACTTCTGGATCTACTAGCCTTCTCTTGATCTTCCAAACTTCCTTCTGTTCTCCAAACTTCAAACACGCAAAAATGGCACCACAAAGCTCAATAACACTCAATAAATGGTTAGGGTTTCGAAGATAGGGTCTTCTGGAAATGAGAGGGACGATGGAGGCTGGGTTGGGACAAGATAAGGTGCTTAAATAGGGTGCAAACCCTAAATATTAGGGTTTCATCCAGACAGTCCTTCTCGCCGAGTCGGGCTCCCGACTCGTCGAGTAGGTTACTTAAATCTCGCGCCCAAGAGTCTAGTCTACTCGACGAGTTGGGCCTCTGATTCGCCGAGTCCCGGTGTAAAATGTAATTAGTTTTATTTAAAATACATATCGGGATCCGGACATTACACTTTAAGAATCTATTTCCAACCCCATCGTCTCCATCCTCCTGTCATATTCTCAGATGCAATGTGTTTGGGTTTTGTGGATTCCGGATTTGGAACTAGATAATAGATTCCAGGTGGGTTGATTCAACGGTGAGGAGAAAATGAATCAAAGATCATGTCAGTGGCGGTGGAGAACTATTCAGTGGGTCTTGAATCTAGAGATGAAACACTCGTAATAGCCGAAGAAGGGGAACTCGTAATAGCCGAAGAAGGAGAATTCCTTACTGTGTTTGTTTAATTTATTTGTGTGTATGTAGACTTTTGTGAGTGTGTATTCTTGAGGAGATGAGTTTTGAAGGTACATAAAGAATTAGAAGTTCTCTAATGAAATACACGATGAGAGATAGAGGGGTGTACCGGTGGAGAGGGTGGGGTGACATTTTATTTTTTTTATTTTTTTTATTTTTTTTAATTATTTAAATACTAAAATTATTAAAGAAAATGGAAAAAAGAAATGAAAAGGGTATTGACCTTTCAAGTGTACCAGGGACCAAAGTCACGGAAAAATCTTGGTGTTGGATATTCCACGCAAGTTGGGAACTTTTTTGACCTTATCCACAGTTTTTTGAATACCACAGGGACCAATTTTGCATTTTAGTCTAAAAAATATTAAAAAATAAAAAACAAAACCACAAATTGGTCAATATGGTTTGCAAAAAACTATGGATAGGGTCTAAAAAGTTTCTAACTTGCATAAAACGTATAGAAATATTTCGTGGTTTGGTCTTGAAAAGGTTGAAAGGACAATTTTGCCCTTGACAACTCTTTTCTTCATTTTTTTATTACATTATGAATTTAGTAAAAAATAAAAATAAAAGAATGGGTCTACTCATCATTGTACCTCCCCCCCCCCTCTCTCTCTCTATCACCTTCTTTTTCCTCTACCTGCATATTCTTTTTCCCTTACTTGCAAATCTGACGAACTTCTTATATATTTGCTTAACAGAGTAGACGATCATCAAATATGTTCGTCGGAGAGCCATAATGATGTGAAAAATAATTACGTACTAGTTTTATCCTACTAATGTAACTAATTTCTACCTTATTCAGTGTACATTGTCGTAAATAGTATAGCACAATAGACAGGTATCGAACACGGGGAATGGTATTATTAGCTAATTCTTACCTACTACTAACTAAATTACTAATAAATTTAGAAAAATGTTTTTTCTCTAGTTTTGCATGACTAGAAACTTAATTAGCTAAGGTAAACTAACATTTAACTAGAGAAAATATCAAACTAAACCAAGAAACAAAAAGAAACGATTTAAACCAATGTATTTGAGAGACTTTCGTTTAGCTTCAATTTACTTGCTATTATGATTGATTTATGGAAGTGCAATAGGTTAATGTTCAATTGGTTACCGATTCCTAAGATGACCAAGTTAATGTTCACTAACTTAATCCTTTAGCAAACAAGTTCATTCATACGGTGATCAGGCGGAGAAAGTAACAAGCTCATTAGTGTTCGGTTCGAGTTAAATTAGACTTATAATAGATTGATCAAATTTGTTAATTGATTCAATTAAATATATGATTGGTCATCATATATTATCTCCTACATTTATTTACCCACCTTTCTATCTAACCCTAGGTTTTAGTCAAAACTCTAGTCCTACAATTTTTGTAAACCATAAAGATCATAATATTCAAATTCAATAAAGAAAGATAGTCATGCAAACTTAACTAAACTCATCAATAAATAGATAAAGCAGTTATCATAAGCACAAAAGGTTCTTTAATAAGCTAAATTAAAAAATAACCAATAAAACTTAATCCTACCATAAATCAAACCACAGATCGTCAAGCAAATCTACACCAAACGAAAGTCATAGGGTTTTAGCCCATGATTTCAGCAACTAAAGTCAGAAAAACGAATTTCATATGCATAGACATGATTAAACTAGAATAGAAAGTCGTAATTAAGAGTTTTATTGCCTTAATGCTCTCAATTCCCAAGATATAATCGATTTCTTCACTTCCAAGCTTCAATCCAGATCCTTGGCCATCAAAAATCGTCAAGAGCTTCCAGCAAAAGTTCCCAATTCGGAGAATAATGGAAGGTATTTATAGATTCCTAAAAAACAGATCACCACGACGTGGTAAGGCCACCACATCATGGTCTTCATTGTGATCCCGTATTCGGCAACTCTTCGAAGTCAACCGGGAAAGGTCAAAACACCACGTCGTGGGGAAGTCACCACAACGTGCTGAGTGCATTTTTCTTCGTTTAATAGTCTTCATTTAAAATCATTAGCTTCCAACTTCCTTTCTACTCCAAGAATATATTTTACCCCTACAACACAATACATAACAAATTAAGTACCTTATGTTCTATAAAGGGCATAAAAGTAATTAAAAAAATATTAAGATATGATGTACAATTATATGTATAGATATGCACATATCATATAACCTTTACCCCCACCCACTATCCACCCCAATGGTACCCTCTCTCACTATCCCACTATCTCTCTTATCGCAAACATCTAATGAAGATCATATAGCCCGGTTTTATACCAGTTCATTTTCCTATGTATCATTCCTTAAATCAATTCCCCTAAAATCATTCTGCATCCGAATAATATATGTTCTTAGCGAAATCTAACAAAATTATCCAGTAAAAATGTCATTAAAACAAAAATTCGATCCATCTTCAACATCGAATTCCAGGTCACTGGAACTATTTTGAAGCTCCATTTCGATTCAAGCATCATTATCCACCTATTTAAATAAAATCAGAAATCAATTTTGCTTTAATCCCATCTTCAAATCAAATCGGAAATCATCCCACCGCCATATCCATTTAAACATGTTTATCCCTATTGACGAACACATCCCGTTTAACCAAATCGAAATCAAATAAACCCAGTTTTTGATTATCATCCAAAACTTCATCACTTTCAAAAGATTTTCAGATGAATATTGTGCGTGCAAGGCATCATCGACGAAAAGAAAAAAATGCAACTGAGATTATTCAAAAATTCGATATAACCACAAATTGAAATAAGATTTTAGTATTATTAACTCGGATTAAAATGACAATAAGATTTAAATTAAGAATCAAACACAACAAATCGTGGATGAAGAACACAGGCTAGGAAAATCCTACGAGTATCGATGATGAAGTGATACAACCATAGGGCAAAAATCGATTCATGACAATAAGATTGTTAGCTTAATCAATTGAGCAAATGAGATTAATTTTTGAATCTCAACATAGAACAAAATCCAAGATAAGAATAGGATACAAGGCTTGAAGAATAATTCCTAGTGATGGTTGGAAAAAGGTTAAAGAGAGATAGCGTACTGGTGGGGTGGACCTGTCCTTTTGTTTTTCTTTTTATTTTAATTATAAAATAGTTATATTTGATATTAAAAAATGAAGAAAGAAATTAAAAGTGTAAGACAAACTTTTCAGGTTTTGTAGACCAAAATCACAGGAATTTTCTGATTTTTGATCTTCCATGCAAGTTGAAATTTTTTTGGACCCTATCCATAGTTTTTTGGTAAACCACGAGAACCAATTTTACAATTTTGTCAAAATAAAATAAAATAAATAATGATTTTGCTGTGGATGATTCAATGTATGATACCTACAAAACGTTTTATAAGAAAAATCTTATTTCTACCCGATTTCTAAATAATATAAAACAAATAACAAACAATCCAACTCAAATCTCCAAATAATATATATATATATATATATATATATATATATATATATATATATATATATATATATATATATATATATATATATATATATATACATATATGGGTTGGTTCGCAGCCCTCTTTCTGGTTTCAAATATATAATGCTATGATGGAACTACTTTTTTAAGCGAACATTTACTTAACTTTTAGAAATATTTAGGAAAATGACATATATAGCCCACAAACTTTCTAGGGTTGACCCTTTTAGTCACTAAAGTTTTTTCGTCGCTTTAAGAGGGAACCAAGTTGCGGGCAACTTGTCATTTTAGTCCTTTTACTTGTTTTATCCAGTTTAGGTCTCACATCGACAAAACTTGGGGCCCATCCATCTCTCTCTCTCTTTCTCTCTCTCTCTCTCTCTCTCTCTCTCTCTCTCTCTCTCCCCCCCTCTCTCTCTTCCTGGATGCATAGAGTATCATCACTAAAACACAATCACCCTCTTCATTTTCTATATCCATCCCTCCCATTAACCTTAAACCCCATAATCAAACCCACATGGTGGCTGATATAACCGCACATCAAAAACAACCCCAACAGAGCACTAATCTATACAAAATCTGTATAAGAAACAAATAAATAAAATTGTTTGCCAAGAACGGGAGTCGTGGAAGAATATACTCCACCTGAATTAAGATCTGTTAAGATTAAATCGAGTTAAGTAAACCAATAAACGCAACATAGGTCGTTAATGTATACAAATACTACAAATCTATATTCGGAGCTCCTCAAACCCTAGTAACACAATGGAGACCCGTGGTTGTTCTCCGGAAAATCATACCCACCTGTTGCTTATTGTTATCTCCTCGGGAAAGACAGTGGCGTCGGATGTGAGTTTCAACGAGAAAGGGAGTGGCGACGTAGGATGATTGCAATGGAAGAAGCTATGTCGGAAGTTGCTACTGCCCCCACAATTGATTTGGGTTCAATACACACACACTGAAAAAAATAAAACACACACACTTAGACTTGATTTTGCTATCTGGGTTTGATTTTTCTTTCTGGGTTTCGGCAATGGTTCGATTTTGTATCATTTTGAAAATCAAGTCAATTTGTTGCAGACCTTTTTACGGGTGGACTTTAATTTGATCAAACTAGTTAAAAACATACTATCATATTGTAACATTCAGTTTCTATTAATATTTCTTATTTCAGAATGATGGACTTTAATTTTATCAAAAGGAAGTCTTGGGCGTAAAAGGATGAGTTTTGGACCATAAAGTAATGAGGTTATTAAGCTAAAAGTTTAAGACTTTGGACAAAAGGTTGATTTTTGGGCTGAAAGGCAGTTTGGGCTTAAGCTAAATTGGGCTTTGCTAGGTCAGAGTTTTCATGCCACGACACATGAGGTGTCACGGCGCAAAAACTGTGCAGCCTAAGCCCATATTGTTTTCAGGGTTTTATTCCATATTTAAAGGTGTTACCTTCGTATTTTTGGGTCATTTTCCAGCCTCCACCCTTTTGAGATCATTCTTTACCCTAACCTTAACCTCCTTTTTTGATTTGGAACCTTTTCTTCCATTTTTATAAAGCGTGAAGATGATGAAAATGTTCGTTGGTGCAAGAATATAACGCCCGCACTTTCGTTAGACATTCTGTGGATAGAACCTAATTTACGTTGTCATTTAAATGTAAGTTATATCGTAAATAAATAATAAATGAGAAGTTGTTCTTATGTGCTATTTGCTTACGGAGTGTTTTTTGTATATTATACGATATTTATGCTATACTGATAGATAGTATAACGACATAATATATGTATAAAAATACAATTAAAAATGAGACGAAAGGCAAAAAATATGAGTTAAAAATAAAGTGAAATTTAGTCAACAAAGTCTGAATGAAAGTTTTATCAGTAGTTACCCGTGCATATAAAAAACGTCTAAATCCGACTTCGTATGAGGAAGATATGATTTTTCAAAGTTTCGAGTGCGACATAGTACAACAGTATGCGACACAAAAATTGAAATGAAAATCGGTTGATTGTTAGTCAAAACAATCTAAAGGAAAGTTGTAGTACTCTTCAATAAGAGACCAACGATATACAGAACGCCGAAGATGTAGTCTACATGAAAGTTGTAGTACTCGTTCATAGCTACACATGGATATAAAAACCATCGAAAACGGAGCCTGTATGCAAAAGTTATGAATTTTAGAAAATAATTAAATTCCGGCCAACGAGTGAGCGACACGTGGCATCACCAGGACTGCGACATGTGTCACCATCAGATGGACTCCATCTTCTATACGATAAGGAACCGATGATTGATATGTGGCATAAGTGCGACATGCCTTTCTATTTTGGCTATAAATAGATATTTTTGCAATCTTATTTCTTTACCAATTCACCTAGAAACTCTTCCAATCTCTCCCGAATCCCCGAGGCTCAGTTCTAGTAGCTCTTAGGCGTTAGTAGCGAAGATATGGAGGGTAGAAGTGCCCATAGAATTAGATTTTTTTACTTCAAAGTTTTACCCGCACAGAGTCCGATTTTCCGCTAATCAATATGTAAGTTGAGTTATGCTTACCATGTTTTAAATATAACTTATTTTTATGTTTATAATCGTTATTATTAACTTATAAATAAGGTTTATCAGTAATACCAGTTGTTATACTGATCAATCTACTTACGAAAGTGATAAGAGGTTAAGATTGGTGAGGTTTTTAAAGTGCATTTTCCAAAGCAATATACCTCTATATGTCAAACGGATTTTACCTCCGATACATTCATAACTGATTGTTTCTTATCAACTATAAGTTGGTATTTCGTTTGCGATTATTTATAAATCTAAGAAACAATAATTATGACCGCAAATAATATAGATGATGACTGGACGTAGTAATATATATATCTATGCTTTTTTAAAAGAAAAATCTGAAGCGTATACTTAACTAAGAGTCTTTCACCTTTAACCAGGTGAGTGCGTAATTACTTTCAAGGGCGTAATTATAATAAAATGATTTATCGCACAGTAATTATCGTTCAAAGGATTTTTTTTATATGTTAACTATTTAATATATATATTTTTGTGCTGATTTTATTTACTAGGTTATAATAATATTGTGAAATCAGGAAACTTTATTTGAAGTCGATTTTCTTTTACTATAGTCTTGCTGAATTTAATTTAAGACTTGTAAAGGATATTTAGATTGAACTAAGTTGAAAATCTGAATAGTCTCATAGGCGGGTAATGTGTGAGATTTAAAGTAGAGTGTAGTAGTCCTCCTCTTTTTGGATAGTCAGTATTGGCAGGTCTAGATCAAACAGTAGTAGGGTATGTATGGAGCATCTTCCAGAGTGAGATGACAACACTTAATTATTCTAGACGGTCTTGTGAATTACGTTGCTAGTGTGGACTTATAAACCACATACATAGATAAAATGGGATACCATATTTATCAAAACTCTGAATATTGGTTGCCTTTAAATGACATACACTGGCCAAAGACTCCCCTAATTGTGTAGTCAAACAATTACTCTAACGATTCATCAGGTTAGGTGATTCTTCCAGATAATCGTTGAACTAGGATTTGTGAGAATCGGTTGGACTAGGTACGCCTGGGTATAATGTCTTAGAGATATTTACATTGGATTTGTATATCTATATTTTTTTGAAATGTTTGTTTTGCAAGATTATTAATATAATTTAATTTCATTAAATTATTATGGGCTTGAAAACCCTACGTATCTCACCAGGTTTCCCAAACCTGACCCACTCAATTTATATGCATCATAGGTAGCGGAACTAAGGCAGCTGGAAACTAAATAGGATGTCGATTGAAATAACAGATATGTCTGTTATAGTATTCATGACTTTTAAGTATTTACATTGTAACCTATGTCAAATATTTAATTATTACATCCTTGGTATTGTAATATTTTGAAACATAATATATGTCATCTTAAAAATGTTTTATTTAATTGAGATTTTTCCGCAACAAAAAACAACTCATTATTTTAAAGCATAAAGAAAAAGTTTTAATTGGTTCTGAAAGATAGGGGATGTCACCATTGGTATTAGAGCATTAGTTTTAAGTGAACAAGGAATTTTTGATAAATTATAGACTTAAACTTAGAAGCTAAGTGTAAATGGAGAGGTGTGTGATAGAATACTTTAGAATAGATACCTAAGTTGCTATAAAATAGACACAAACACTAGCATATTGTAAGAAGATGACTTAATTGCTATTATGTGCTTAGTAAGTAAATTACTACCATTCTAAACTACTCATATCTACGAGTATATAACGAAATGACGATCACAAGGAGTGGCAGAGTCGTCAATAATGATGGAGGTCCAACACCTCCAAATGTTGGAGTTAGAGATGCTCCTTTCAACATAGAAGAAGTTTGGTTGATGATGCAAACCATTCAAGATCAGCAACGACGTGAGTTTAGGGAACTTCTGAATGAGGAACTAAAAAATTCTAGAGGTGGATGTCGGTGATCTATGAACCAATGATCAACGGGCCAATACTTAATGAACCAATTAATGATGGATCGATTCTTACTCGTGAAACTGAAGAGTGAAACGAATTGTGTTTGAATCAATCAATTTAATGAAATCAAGAGAAAACACAAAGATTTAAATAAGATCTATTTTTTTTAGCTTAATTGATTATCCAGAACAATACAGTGAGATTTCAAGTACAAGAGAATATATGTCAAAGTTATTACTCTAACCCCTAAGTACTTACTCTATTTATAGGGTACTCACTGACCAAAAAATACAAGGGCTAGACATTACATGCGAAAGTATAATATTCCTTGTAGATAGATAATGATAACGAAAGTCCTTAAACTTTTGCTATTTACATACGCTAACACAAAGGCACTACTTTCTACTCTCACAATAACTTCAAGTCAGTGTCTTCATTGTCTGTAGAAAATCCTTCCTTATCTCCATATACCAAAGAATGATTTTCGAATCTCCGCCTTGACTTCATTATTGTTCTTCTTGCAATTGTTGACACGAAGCAAAATAATCGAAAAATGAGAGTTCGTGTATCTCTCAATATAATTCGTTCAAAAAATAAGAATCCACTTCACAAAAAATCTTGCAAACTGTGATGAGATCGTTAAGATTCATCAATGGAAAATCTACAGTTGTGAACTTGAAAGCCACGTTATTTGCTCGCACAACAGAATATCAAAAATTCTGCATCAACCCTTCAAAAATCACATCAGGAACAATTGAAATGACCTTCATGATCTTCACCAGTGACCAAACTTCTTCTTCGCTTTTCCCCAGAACAACATAAAAGAAATTTTCAACTTTTTATATTCATCCTTGAAGGTTTGAAACGATTGAATACACTCAAGTATGAGTAATAAGAACGAATAAACAAAACAAAGATTAAATAGAAAAATGAAGAGCACTTATAATCATAAAGATGTTTTCACTAAGAAAGTGGGTTTCTCACAAAGAGAATGAGGTGATAAATACGATCACCAAGACTTGCCTTAGGGTTTCACCCTAAGGTTTATTATGTATGATTACAATAACTGATATCCCACTATTTTGCGGATGTATACCTATCTAAGTAAAGGTCTGATCCTAATCACTAAGATTACGAATTAGATATCTATTTTATTTATACAACGTATATCTGCCTAAAATACAAAGATAATTAAAATTACAAAGTTCACGTTGACACTGATAGACTTGGGTTGGCGCTGACGCTAGTGATGGTGCTGGCACTGGTGATCAGCATGAAGTGTTTTACTCATAGATCATAATGTGTGACCTTACAATCTCCCATATTTGATGATTGCAAATCTAATCTTTAACAAATTCTTCTGATTTAACGAATGCCCTCACACCCCCCCTCCGCGCGCGCGCGCGCAGAGAAAGTGTATGTCTTCCCATTTTTTGTCATCAACAGTAGAAGCAATAAGAGCAGCAGAAAAAATCAGCGTATCATGAGTTGCAGTGGAATGATAGATGATAAGGAGATGATAGAATATTGATATCTTCTCCCCTTTACATTTAGCTCCCCCTTAGATAAATAAAATATGACGTTGATATCATGAGTTGCTGTGATATGTTGCGATTAGTTCTAATACGCTTCACTTCCTCGTTCGCATCCAAAAAAAGAAATTGTAATGGATTGCGATTGAGATCGTTCGCATCCAATCACAACTTGATTTCTAGACTGCAATGAATTGCGATCGTTCGCATCCAATCGCAACCTGAATTCTTCTCATAACACTTTTGCATTGAATGCCCATTTTTTTATGATACCTCCTCTTGAGCAAGTGAATAAGTTATGAAAATATCTATCCCTCCCCCTTTTGACATCAGCAACATTTTTGTATTAAAGGAAATGATTAGTGTGTCAATGGATCAAGGTTATATCTATCAATAGAGTGAGATTGTGATGTCTCTTGATAGCATGGGTTTGAATAACCATTCACTGACATAGTATTGTGAAGCCTCATCAGCGTATGGTTTCATACGCTGAATCATCAACTTATTTTATTAGAAGAATAAAGAGCGAGAGTGGGATGATGCACATAATACATTCCGGTACGAAATGTACCCATCGACAGAGAGTGTCGAAGTTTTATTAATGTATGGCTAATATAGTACATCATCAAATTCCTTAAAAGAAGATTTATTAGGAGAGAATGGGTAGGTCTGTGTAATATATCATTGGAGGTAATATACCCATCGGTATATATTTTTCAAATTCTCATCAGGGTCTGGTTTCATACATCGAATCATAAAATTCTAAAGAAGAAAGTAAGGTGAGAATGGATTGGTGCATGTGATTAGCTATGGTACTGAAACATCCCAAAAATCATGACCAAAAATTTCATTTTAAATCATTTAATAAAACCATAGTTATCAAATCATTTCATCGAAGCATAGTCAAAATATCTCAAAACATTATTATCAGAGTATCAAAACATCAGAGTAAACATCTTGGTGTGTGCAATGCTGTCATCCCGAGCTCTTCTCTCTGCAATTGGAATTACCTGAAACCAAAACTGAAAACTGTAAGCACGAAGCTTAGTGAGTTCCGCAGACTACCACATACCATTCTCATAATCGCATATACTGGGCTCCCGCCCCTACATCGGGCCCCGCCCGACATCGGACAGTGTCTGACATCAGGCCCCGCCTGGCATCGAGCCCCCTCGGTATACATATCTTTTTCTCTTAGGCCCCGCCTGTCTCTAGGCCCCGCCCACTATACGCATACAACAATAGCACATAATCATACTAGCACATAAAGAAGCATACTCTAGATGTATTCCTTTCCTAAGGCATCGCCTATCTGGGGCCCCTCCCCTGTCCTGCTACTGATGAGTCATGGAACCCCTTCCACACTCCTGCTAATAGTGAGATAAAGGCCCCCACCTACACTCACTTCTCTCCTATCACGGGCCCCACCCCTACTATGCTATGGATGATATATGGAACTCCGTCCACACTCAGTTGGTGATGAGATATGAAACCTCTCCCAACCTTACCTCCTTACCAGGCACATACATGTATCACACAGACAACAAGTATAATCTAACATGCAAACATTCCTTGGGCACCGCCCGAAATCGGAACTTTGTCCAGAATAACATACTATCATACAATGCCTAGGGCTAAACCCAAGTCTTCCTACCATACATAAACTAAATAGGTTGGCATTATGGCCGTAGACCCATGCAAACAGTGAGGAGACTCACCTCACAAGCTGACTGCAGATTCCCACGAATAAATCTCTTGTTGCTAGCTGGCATATCCCCGAACTGTTGATCTCTCGACTCCCTGAGCTACCGATCATCATACAAATTAGACAAGTCGGGGATTCTTATAACCTAACCATAAGTCCTCACTAGGGTAGAAGACCATTCCACCCCTCACATACTCTTGTCCAAATGCCTTCAAAAGTCAAACTCGGTCAACCATGGTCAAAGTCAAAGTCAACAATAAAATTCAACGCTCCGAGTTGACTCAACTCGTCGAGTCACCCCCTGACTCGCCAAGTTACCTTGCTACTTATAGTCGCGAAAATATGAACCAAATCATCGAGTCCCTTCACAGAATCGTCGAGTTCCTCCTATACAGAATCAGGACAAACCAAGTCAAGTCATCGAGTCCCTCCATGGAATCGCCGAGTTCCTCAGTCTGTTTGGACCTTCTTAATGGATTAAGCCCATACTCTTCACATCTAAGCTTCATACTTCTCATATACACTGAAAATGTCCTTTTAAGGGTAAAGTTTCCAGCTTTACCCATTAATACTCTCACTTAATGGCTATAGCTCAAACCTTAGTCCTTTAAGACTTAGATCTTGATCCAAACATCATCAACACTCTAAACCAAGGCATATAAACTGAGATATGGACTCTAGATACTACAAAACACATAAAGCTTCAAGCTTTATCTACATGCATGGCCTTTTGGAGCTAAAAAAGGCCAAAAATAGAGGCATAGAGGTTGCATGGGACTTCCATGACCATAAAGTTGGCACCTTTATGCCATGAGAGTCCCTCTAGATACTAGATCTGAAGTGTTCCTCACTTGGGACGTCCAAATCCCAAGAGTCAAAATTCTTGGACCAAAACCCACTAGAAAAGGTGCTAGGAAGATCTAAGTATTCATTGAGAAAGGTGAAGACTTTCTTACCCAAAAATGATGAGAAAGGCAAGATTTTTTTGGATCTACTAGCTTCTTTTTGATTCCCCCAAGCTTCTCTTTCCTTCCCAAGCTTCAACACTCACAAGAACACTAAAAAATGGCTCACTATAGTAATAGGGTTCGAGATATAGGGTTTGGACAATGGAGGCTGGAAAATGGTGCTGAAAGGTGGAGAATAGGATGATTAAATATGGTACAAGAACTCGAATTTAGGGTTTCCCAAAACCAGACCAACTCGTCGAGTTGGTCCCTCCAACTCGTCAAGTAGGTTTCCCAACCTACATCCTAAATCTATTCCTACTCGTCGAGTTCTCCTCCTTGGACCCGACGAGTTTCCTATAGATTTGGGGTTTTTCTTTCTTTAATTGGACTTCTGGATTCCGGGTGTTACAACTCTCCCCCACTTAGACTAGACTTCGTCCTTGAAGTCACCTGCAGTTACCTATCCTAGAAACATCTCACAACAACCTATACGATGCATAACCTTGTTTTCTTGGTCCAATCCTCAGAAGGACCACTTCATTTGGCCATCCATCATGTCTTCCTGAGCGAAATGCTACTCATTGGAGGTAAAATCTTGAGACAACTTTACTCACTATAAACCCTAAATACATTTCTCTCACCCATGCCGGCAATCCTTTCGGTACTCCCTAAGTTCTTATACTTGGCATCCTAAGGGTACAACCATTACCCGACGTAGTCAATGGCCTTCCCAAGGCAACAGAACATAAACGACAAAACCCTCTGCTGAAGCTGAAATCCCAGCCACTCCCAGTGCCAGTCATTATGCCATTACCCACTGAATGATTCCACTTACTATGTCCAGATGATGAACACCCAACTCAGAGTGTGAATCAGATAATCCTTCGAGTAAAAGATTCATCCCCACAATGGTTAGACTCATACAAGAGCTACGCAACTGAGTCAAATCATTTACTATGAGATTATTTAATCCCATTGTGAGTGACTTAGAACCTCTCGATCAACTAGCTGCTCCACGCAAGAATTCTCTTATCACTAACTGTCCGAAAATCCTGTTGCTCCTTACCCACTCCCAACCGATTCGAGACCTCCCAGGTCCCAACTTAACTGCCATTATCTGGAACACCGGACTCCCACCCGGTTGCTGAACTAAAGAACACCTTCTTCGTTACTCCTAGCGACCTCCGAAGAAAACTTCAACTATCGAACTACTCTATCTACATTGCTACTCATCGCTCGAAAATATTGGGATCCCCGCTCCCATACCTGGACCCTACGGCCTCTACCAGGTCCCACCTGCCTTGCTATGATCGCATGGGCCTCGCCCACGGGTCTCACCCAAACCATGCTACAGAGTGGCCTTGTCCACAGGTCTCACCTATCTAGGGCTACATAGGTACAACTCCACCTTAAATCCTATCTGCGTATCATTTCCTGATTCTGATCATGCTGACTAGGAGATACGGGCCTCGCCCACACTCTGCTGACTAGGAGATACGGGCCTCGCCCACACTCTGCTGACTAGGAGATACGGGCCCCCGCCCACACTCCGCTAACTATGATATACGAGCCCCCAACCACACTCCGCTAACTGGCTACTAATGAATGTTGCGGCTCACCCACAGTCTTGCAACACTCTCCATGCTGTCTGGCTGCTAGTGAAAGCTACGACTATCTTAGAGTGTTACAACACTTTCCATGCTACCTGGCTGCTAGTGAATGCTATGACTATCCCGCAGTCTTACAACACGTCCCACTTCGATCCTGCATACGACCTAACATCCTGGATGAAATCACGTCCTGACGGGAATTCCTCAACCTGTTCCCCAAGGCAACCTATCGAACACCAAAATGACGCGAACCCTACCTTGGTAAGTTTCCCAAACTCGTAACTCACCTACTCCTCAATCCAATCAGTCATGTGGCATGCCTTCCTTCCTGACGAGAATGCGAACTCATACTAAACCACACTTCCTTCTGTTCCTGAACCCTTGGAGAGCTCTCCCCCACTTTGATTCGACTAAAATCTTACAATACATAAGACTGGAAAGGACTCCTAATCATTCTTACCGTCCAATGATCAATCTGCTGGAGACCAACTCTTACCACTATTAGTATTTCCAAAACTGACAAACACTAAAGTAGTACAAATCTTGAAAAATAACAGAACACCTCCCGAGTTCCAATCATACTTGATACAACTACCGCATCCTGAGAACCCAGTATATAAGGAGACGACCTCACACTACTACCCTAAGGATCATGGTATGCAGATGGCATATCACTCGATCATAAGTGGAAAATATATCTTCAAGATACAACTACTCGTAAGAAAGCAAAAGGTACACACCTGCAACATTGGAAGGTGCTCGTGCCTCATCTGTAGTCATCTGGAAAGCCTTGCTCCTCACCGTAGGCGCCTATGCCCGGCCCTGACGGCCGTCGGTGATCCTTAATGTTGCAGGGGCAGGTGCCATCACCTGTCCTGATGTAACCAAACTCAGACATTAGGCCTTCTTGTGGACCCGATGACAACAATGAAAGTAGATCATGTCTGATCTCTGGGTGGTGGTAGCAGTACAATCCCTGGTATAATGATCGATCTGACCGCACTTGAAGCAACCAGAATCACCACCACTACCACTCCTACATGCACCCTCGTGTGTCCTGCCACAGTTGCCACAACGGCTACGGTCCTGATGACCCCTTGATCTAGAATCCGATGTCTTGGGCCTCTTTCCCGATCTGGTGGATGTCTGAACCTCATCTGCCCTCCTCTTCCTATCTGCCTCCAAGTCAATCACTCTCTCTGGCTCGAGCGATCATATCCTCCAGCGTCTTGCAGCTAGACTGACTCACAAACTGTCTGATGTCGCTCCTCAGCATCTCGTGGTACTGAGCCTTCTTCATCTCCTCGTCCGCCACATACTGCGGATAAAGAAGGGCTCTCTCTCTCTCTCTGAACTTGGTAGTGATCTCCATCACTGTCTGTGTAGTTTTCTGGAGGTCTTGGAACTCCCATGCTAACTGCTGCACCTCAATAACTGGTGCAAACTCGGACCTGAACGTGGCTTAGAAGTCACTCCATACCATTGCGTCCAACACGACATCATCCCCAATAGGATGTCCAACATCCTTCCACCAGTTACGAGCTCTGTCCTTCAGAAGACAGGAGGCAAGTCGGACCTTGTCCCCCTCGGGACACTGGCTAGTACGAAAAGCGTTGGGGACATCCGCCAACCACCGACTGCTAGCAATGGGGTCCTTAGCCCCATGATAGTCTGGAGCTCTACATGCTCTGAACTCCCTGAATGTCAACATGCGCACCCCCATTATGGCCGCCATCTCGATGTGGAACGCACCCAACCTATCGTCCAAAATCTCCATAATTCCCTTCTTAACCATACCAAAAATCAAAAGATCCTGATCAAGGATACTGCACGTAACCTCAACTGAAATAAAACCTCTCATCAGCTCGTCGAGCTGCCCAGCTCCTGAGGCCGAAACTGATCCTTCACCAGCTCTCGTAGTGCCGACTGGTCTAGTACGCAGTGTCACCATGCTGCAACATATCATAATGACCGTTAGAATACTCATCATAACCACAAGGATGACACACAGTACAAGTTTCCTAGTTTTATCTCAATCTTCCTTGACTCGAGTACGGATCCTCTGCTTTTAGTAGTACGGGCCCATACTACCTTCCACATCTATCCATACTTTCCTCAAGAATTGTCTCGACTCCACCAAGTCCCTTTCACTACTACTATTTCTCCCAACACTACTCTTATCCTAGGCTTTCCCTAGGGTAATCACCAACCCACTCTCTGCCATCAGCTGCATAAGAAGTCCCTATTATCTCCCTCTAACTAGCTCACGAATACCATTACATATCACTAAGACTAGATAATTCTTTGAATGAGAGATCCTACCCTACAACGGTTGGACTCAAACAAGAGCTGCGAAATAGAGCTAGACCTAGCCTTCTGAAATTATTTAGTCCTCACAATATGTAACTTAAGATATTCTTTTACTAGCTAGTAAAAGATGACTGGAGCTCCTAAAAGCACAAAGCAAGTAACATTCGAGCATTGAGTAACATAAACAAGCATATCCTAATCAGGCCATCATATCACTGACTAATCTATACTAGCATGCAGTTCATAAAGCTCATACACATATAACAGGCACATAAGGCATCCTTCCTAGATCCTTAGCCATAATCTAGCATGCAGTTCTCATAAGCATATCATAACTAAACAAAAAGTATGGGTAATCTGGGAGAACTTACTTGAGCTCGGCTGATTGCATGCACCACACCCTTTTCTCTTTTCGAAATTCTTTTCTCTTTTCAAAGTTCTTTCTTTTTCTCAAAGTTCTTTTTAAAAACTATTTTTCTTTTGAAACTTTTAATACCATGTACTTAGTTTGATTTCAGATACACCCGAGAGTATGCCTAAATCCCTCAAACCAAGCCTCTGATACCAACCTGAAACATCCCAAAAATCATGACCGAAAATTTCATTTTAAATCATTAAATAAAACCATAGTTATCAAATAATTTCATCAAAGCACTGTAAAAATATCTCAAAACATTATTATCAGAGTATCAAAACATCAGAGTAAACATCCCAAGCTAAAACATCTTGGTGTGTGCAATGCAGTCATCCCGAACTCTTCTCTCTACAACAAGAAATACTTGAAACCAATATTGAAAACCGTAAGCACGAAGCTTAGTGAGTTCCCCAGACTACCACATACCATTCTCATAATCGCATATACTGGGCCCCCGCCCCTACATCAGGCCCCGCCCAGCATCAGCCAGTGTCCGACATCAGGCCCCTCCTAGCATCGATCCCCGTTCAGTATACATATATGTTTCTCTTAGGCCTCGCCTGTCTCTGGGCCCCTCCCGCTATGCACATACAACAATATCACATAATCATCCTAGCACATAAAGAAGCATACTCTAGATGTATTCCTGTCCTAAGGCCTCGCCTATATTGGGCACCGCCCTTGTCCTGCCACTGATGAGTCATGGAACCCCGTCCACACTCCTGCTGATAGTCAGATACGGGCCCCCGCCCACACTCACTTCTCTCCTATCACGGGTCACGCCCCTACTCTTTTATGGATGAGATATGGAACCCCGTCCACACTCAGCTGGTGATGAGATACGGGACCTCGCCCACACTCACCTCCCTACCAGGAACATACAAGTATCACACAGACAACAAGTATAATCTAACATGCAAACATTCCTCGGGCACCACCCGGCATCGGACCTTGGTCCGGAATAACATACTATCATACAATGTCTAGGGCTAAACCCAGGTCTTCCTACCACACATAAACTATATCGGCCGGCATTGTGGCCGTAGACCCATGCAAAACAGTAAGGAGACTCACCTCACAAGCCGACTGCAAAATCCCACGAATAAATCTGTTGCTGCTAGCTGGCAGATCCCCGAACTGCTGATCTCTCGACTCCCTGAGCTACCGATCATTATACAAATTAGACAAGTCGGGGATTCTTATAACTTAACCATAAGTCCTCACCGGGGTAGAATACCATTCCACCCCTCACGTACTCTTGTCCAAATGCCTTCAAAAGTCAAACTAGGTCAACCTTGGTCAAAGACAAAGTCAACGGTCAAAGTCAACGCTCCGAGTTGACTCAACTCGTCGAGTCACCCCCTGACACGTCGAGTTCCCTTGCTACACATAGTCGCGAAAACACGAACCAACTCGTCAAGTCCCTTCACAGACTCGTCGAGTTCCTCCTGTACAAAATCGGGACAAACAAACTCAACTCGTCGAGTCCCTCCATGGACTCGTCGAGTTCTTCAGTCTGTTTGGACCTTCTTAATGTATTAAGCCCCTACTCTTCAGATCTAAGCATCATACTTCTCATATACTCTGAAAATTTCATTTTAAGCGTAAACTTTCTAGCATTACCCATTAATACTCTCATATAATGGCTATAGCTCAAACCCTAGTCCACTAAGACTTAGATCTTGATCCAAACATCATCAACACTCTAAACCAAGGCATATAAACTGAGATCTGGACTCTAGATACTACAAAATAGATAAAGCTTCAAGCTTTATCTGTTGGGTTATGAGCATTCTAACACTCCTAAGTGTACATGCAACCCTAAATACCTTGGATCTATGTTTTCTCTATTATACATGCAATTATGAACATCCAAGGTATTATCCTAATCTAGCATACAAAATAATAAATATAACAAGATAGAATACATACCTCTTTGATGTAGAATGTCTTCATGAAGCTTGAGTGCCTAGTGCCCCAAGTGTGACACCTCAAATGGTTCACACAACACCAAATACACTTGGAATAACTTGAGAGAAACTTGAACACTCCTTGAAATCGTCTAGCCCTCACACTCACACATTAGTGCACGATTTCTTGAGCCATGGGATTCTTTTATATGGTGGCTATTAGGGTTACACCATGTAACTCATAACTTTACCCATTCCTTATGCTCCATGGATTTTAACCTCCATGGAGTATCCATGGGTCACCCCATGGACTTAGTCCAACATAAGGAATCTTGGATCACAAGCCCACATATATAAGAATGAATGATTTACACAATCAACCCATATATTTAATTAGTCTCCTTTTAATCACTTAATTAATTCCAAATTAATTCTTGATCAATACTAATTAAATAACCTTATTAATATATTAGAACTTATAATATATTAACCAACCTTAAGTGTTATTTCTCTCATTATAGTCTATCCAAATGCATGATGCCATGCAACCCAAATGGACCATGCCGGGTCGGGTCAAGTCTTACCAATTATAGTTATGGACTTAGACATTAATCCAACAGTCTCCCACTTGGATAAGTCTAAAACTATTATTGCGTATGACTTCAGGAACCGATCATCAATCGTAGCTCTCAAAAGCTTCTGTCGAACTCTGACCTTGTCGATGAACTCTGACCTTTGTCAATGACATGTCCATTAGACAAGGGATCATATATTCCTCCATTCTAGATATCATATGGACTGAGACATTGACTATCAATCATTCTCTCTGTCCATTTGTTGTTTCCCGATTTCCGATTCATGATGACTGACTGATTGAACAAATTAAATCAGTCCTGGCTTGGCCAAGCATTCACATGTATCATCTTTAAATCATCGAGGGGCCCACATATATCGCTTTTATCTCGAAGGTAAAAGGAATGGATAAACTTCGACTCATATGGCTTGTTCTACTACTTGTTGAATCATACACAAAGGCACGTTTTATAACATCGAGTTACCAATGCGTTTTCGTGCAATCAATGTATAACCAACTCATAGTAACAACTCATATCTCTAGGTTTGAAGAATATAAAATATTATCGTCTCATGATCACTCGTGATAAAATCCATGAAGTGATTCAAATGAGCGCGGGTTGAATCCAATACTCAGAACTTATGAGCACTCATGAGTGTTGTAGCACCACTTTGTCCACCAACTTGGACCTCTACAAACCAACCCATGACAGTCTTGATTCATATCTACTTCCAACATATGACCGACTGTGGATGGTTTGAATAACTTAATCATTCAGGAAGAGCGACTTAGTTATTCTGGAAGTCAAAACATGGAAAGTGAAACACAAGAATAAATGAATCAAATATGGTATCAAACCCTATGAATATAAATAAACACTTTTATTTATCACCATACTGATTACTCATTATTCATTGTTTCGGTTTTATCAACTTTATACTTGAATTAAAAACACTAGTTGTCACATGCTCCAAGCATGTACACTATGTTTTTCTCAACACTAGTCATGCCATACACCAAGTATGCATACTATGTTTGTCTATGATATTTACTTTGTAAAATAGATCAATTGAACATCACTCCAATGATCCTCTTTTCACAGTCCCAAATCCTTACTGCAAATGCAAGAATTCCAAATTCATGCCATTTACTGAAATCTGTTAGATTCTAAACTTATATGCATTGATCCTCTTAATGATTATGCACGAAGTCAGAAAGACTTGACAACAATCATTACAGAGCATTCCAAAGGAGATCAGCTCCTTGGAAACATCCTTCTTTCATTAAGTTTCCTAATCTTACACAGATTGAATAATTTCTAACTTTGAAACATTTCCATATTCCATTTTGACTATCACTTCTGAACAAGAGTTGCCTCCTTACAGATTATGTCAATATGGTCCTTCCAGAATTAACATTATACTTCCAACTGTCCTTGAGCAACCAATCTTTGGTAAACCTTAGATTGTCCTCGACAATTGCTTAGTCATTTTAGTCATATCCAATTCTAGACCTTTTCCCTTCATAATGCCCTAGGCATTTGGAAAATTTTAGAAAGGATGAATATAGCACATGTAATCGATCCTATATCCGAAGCATACGGGACACGATTCATGATGTCTCACATAAAGACTAAACCAGTCTTTTGCTATAATATTTCCATTTAAATTTGCCAAGTTCTCAAAATTCAGATTATGAAAAGGGATGCCGTAATCATAATAGAATTTTAGAACGCAAATAATGGACCCATATATAGAATTTCCTTATGTTGAGCCATTCCAACATGAAATTCATATATATATTCTTGATTAAATACGATTAAAATCTCAATCTAAGCTTTTAGAATTGAAATGAAGTATAATTTCCTCTCCCTTAATTATAGCAAAACAACATTTTCAACCCCTGCAACCTCACGAATTGAAACTTTTGTTTTCTATAATTAACATTGCTAACTTGCAACCTTTGTCATAATTATCATGCTCCCACTAACATGATGATTATTAGCATAACACTTATGCTCCCACTAGCTTTGACATATACTCAGAAATCAGCTGACTTTCTTACCAAAGTTCAGATTTCTGATACTAGATTGTTTTGATAAAACTTTATCAAAATCATACACCTCTCTTAGATAGCTCACATGTGTGTCTAAACAATTTTAGAACTATGAAAAGGGATGCCGTAATCATAGTCTCAATTGTTTAGACCTTTGCCACTTCTCACAAGTCCATGTTAGTGTGCCGGTAAACCACACACGCTCCACTAACGACTTTGAGAATGCAAATATCACAATTGCTATCTAGCTAAAATCTACTTAGTGAAAGTGTTTCCTCACCATCATTTTCATGAATCGGAGAGAAACCTTATGACACTTAGATTTAATAGTGTATGTGTTCTTATCCATGTGAATTTGTCAAAACCATAATCACAAGACAAGGTTAGTGACAAATCCAAACTCATATTGATTAAACTTGTGCAATCTTAAATTCTTGCCATTTGGCAGCTCAGGTGTCTGCCACTGCTTCCAAGTAGTTGTGCAACCAATTGAGAACTCTCAGAACTCCTATGCAAAGCCAACTTGAATAGGCACAAAAATTTCAACACGATAGGTTATAAACCTCAAGTCGTGTGCTAGTGAAGGACTTTTAGGTTTTATTCTTGATTAAGTCTTGAAACTTTCAAGAGCTTTAAGACTCCCACTGTCCTCTTGACATATAAGACTCCCTTGTCAAATATTCAATAGATAGTGCAGATTCTTTATCAAGACTAACACTTTACACAATTGGCCTAAGTTGGTCTCTGTTTTATCCAAAACATCACAACTTACCAATTTCAAATGTACAAGAGTAGATAACCTTTTACTCTTACATTTGACTAGTGTTAACAAACCCTCTTTAAGATATGTCACTCAAGTTACAATCTTGGAGTATGACTCTAAGAATTGTTTTGGAACGAAGTATGACTCATCTTTTTGATTTAACCATTTCAACAATTCATGACTCCTCTTCTTAGTCATAAGAATGCACTAAGATGACTTTAGAGGACCAATTGTGATATGGTATCTTAATCATTAAGATGATCATAAACATGATACTAAAGTACTCTCCCATCTTTTCAGATTTGAGAAACTTTTATCTTTCTGCCATACTTTGATTCTTCTTATTCGTTCTGTCTCACATTGAAACTTCTCCAATGCTACAGACTTATACTTAAACTTATAAGTATAACCATATTTACTGAACTTAAGTAAATCATGACGAATAGTCTTCTTGATCTTTTGTGGTGGACTTGACCAGTGCACAAGAATGTGTACTCGATCCCTTAGTCCTTTCCTTATTCACATAAGGAATTAGTCTTAATTTTCCAAGCTGAAAGTTCTCATTCATCATACTATACAACTTGCATGATTCCAAGTTTCGGTCCAATTGAACCTTGGGTGATGAGAATCTTTCCTTATTTGGCCATATTAGACACTACCACAACCGAAAGAATCAAATCCATTTTTCCAATATTGCTATCAATGGAATCTTATAAGCAACAACTTTTCACAAATGCCATTGTAAGGATACTTAAAATAAATAAAATCAAAACCTTTTTCTTTTATTTTAAAACTTTGTGGAAAAACTTATCCTTACAATCCATATGAATACCTTGTTTTTATCTATTCCTAAGCAATATAAATATCATAACTCTTAAGTAATAGCCCAAAATTCTGATCACCGAACCATACGATTGAAATCCATCTTCGCGATCAGAATCAACATGTACTTAATAGAGTTAGACAATGGACTTTACCTGAAGTAGAGCCAAACTTATTGACTTTAACATCCTTAGGTAAATTTGGCAGCTTCGTAACCCATGCCCCTTCCTTTGGCAATAGTTACCTATGGACCCTTGATAATGGGACTATCTCAGACTTCGCCTCTCTCTTTACCATTGGGTCAACAGAGTTGACTATGGCCGATCCCTTTCCATTGGGAAGAGAGAGCTTTACTGGATATCATTGTCAATGTCCATAGCGTTTTAGGAAGTTGATCTTAGCAAATAGATAAGATCATTAAGGGTCTTGTCTTAGTCTGTTTCATAGGATTCCCAAAAGAACTCACTATGTGACTTAGAAAGTAGTTGAGCCACCAACTTTCTCAAGACTTTGACACCCAACTCTCCCGGCTTGTCAATATGTGACTACATCTCCAAGATGTGATCACGCCTAGACCTTGCCTTGCCAATAGGGCTTGAGTGACCTTAAACTTTTTAGAAACTTGTGGGTTAGGGAGAATAATTGGAGGAGGTGAAAGAAGTATGATATCCATTGGACATCATCTTCATTTAGGAAAGCTTGTTTCAAGATATTTGGGAAGATCATAAATGTCTAGACCAGACATCTTTTTGGGAGATATTCAAGATAGTTGATTTAAAGTCCTTAATATGCCACCCAATATGAAATATTTAGGCTAGGACCCAACAAAATATTTTATAACTTAGAAGAGGGATGCCGTAATCCAAGCTATAAAATATTTGAAGGTAGGTGAATGACGATTCACCAATTTCCACCATGAAAAATGAAATAATTTATTAGGTTTTAATTGGATTTGAAAGTCCTAGATCTTTGAGATTCATTGAACTGTTCAAAGGCATGTTTCAATCTCGAGTGTGCCTTTCAGGTTTTGTGACTGGGATGCCGAGGATCACAAAACAAGGTGTGAATAACCATGCAAATATACTTGGTACCCTTAATATTTACCCCTTAATCAGTGTGCCGGTTAACCACACACGCTCCACCGATACTATGATAAATATTAAGTTACCCTTTGCCTACCTTGTTAAGTCCAGGTTAGTGTGCCGGTTAACCACACACGCTCCACTAACGACTTAAGCAAAGTGCAAAGTGTAATTTCATGGGTTAGCACCAAATTCACATTTTCCTAAGTAACTAAGATTGGGTATTAATAAGAGTTTAGTTACTTAGTATTTATCATTAATACTTTTAATGAAAGGAGAATTATAGTCCTTGTCCTACCCGTTCGGCTAACGACCCTCCACCAGTCAAGGAAGCGGTGGGTGAGAGTGGACACCCATTAAACTGTCATTTTATAGGCAGTAACCTTATACCCCGCTTATAGACCGGCTTCGTGAATGAGGCCTACTAACGGTAAGACTGACTTTACTCTTATACATATATATAAATATTATTAACTTATAATATTATAAAGTATAAGGGTTGAATTTTAACTTTTAAAATTCTAAGGGCTAACTTGGAATTAAAGTATTCATAAGTGAAAACTTTTCAAATTCCAAAACTTGAGGGCAAGTTTTGAAACTATTCAAAACTAATTAATTCCATAATTTATGAGTTTAAAGTAGTTTTAATTAAAAAAAAAAAAACTCTTCAAGTTCCATAACTTGAGGACAAGTTATGGAAGACTTTAAACTAATTAATAAAAAAATAACTTTTTTTTATTGTAACTTATGGAACTAATTAAGGTTACACTTTTTTTTTTAATTTAATGAAGAGACTCTTGAACCTCCATAACTTGAGGACAAGTTATGGAGTCATAAAACCATTTAATTAGAACTAGACTCTTCATTTTGTAACCTTTGCCAACTTTTATGAGTTTTATGATTCTTAAATGTGACTTTTCATATAACTTGAGGACAAGTTACAAAAACACACTTTGGAATCAACTCTTAGATTAAAATGGATTGAAAACAACTATTTCACACAACTTTTCTGTTAATCTAAGAACCTCATAAGAACAAGATAATTCAAATCATCAATCTTCAAGAAATTAGCATGAACATACAAACTAATACAAATCTTTAAATTATGACAATTATCTTAGAAATTGGATTAGCATGAACATTACCACATCAAAAACAAGTTTATAAGTCCAAAAACATCTTAGGGTAATGTTCCTAGTCCAATTCCAGCCAAAACAATCGAATATATGCATCCAACTCGATTTTTCAGCTACTTTTGCAAGTATAACAAGAAAACAAGCCTAGGCTCTGACACCACTGTTGGGTTATGAGCATTCTAACACCCCTAAGTGTACATGCAACCCTAAATACCTTGGATCTATGTTTTCTCTATTATACATACAATTATGAACATCCAAGGTATTATCCTAATCTAGCATACAAAATAATAAATATAACAAGATAGAATACATACCTCTTTGATGTAGAATGTCTTCATGAAGCTTGAGTGCCTAGTGCCCCAAGTGTGACACCTCAAATGGTTCACACAACACCAAATACACTTGGAATAACTTGAGAGAAACTTGAACACTCCTTGAAATCGTCTAGCCCTCACATTCACACATTAGTGCACGATTTCTTGAGCCATGAGATTCTTTTATATAGTGGCTATTAGGGTTACACCATGTAACTCATAACTTTACCCATTCCTTATGCTCCATGGATTTTAACCTCCATGGAGTATCCATGGGTCACCCCATGGACTTAGTCCAACATAAGGAATCTTGGATCACAAGCCAACATATATAAGAATGAATGATTTACACAATCAACCCATATATTTAATTAGTCTCCTTTTGATCACTTAATTAATTCCAAATTAATTCTTGATCAATACTAATTAAATAACCTTATTAATATATTAGAACTTATAATATATTAACCAACCTTAAGTGTTATTTCTCTCATTATAGTCTATCCAAATGCATGATGCCATGCAACCCAAATGGACCATGCCGGGTCGGGTCAAGTCTTACCAATTATAGTTATGGACTTAGACATTAATCCAACATTATCTACATGCATGGCCTTTTGGAGCTAAAAGTCCAAAAATAGAGGCTTAGAGGTTGCATGGGATTTTCATGGACATAAAGTTGGCAACTTTATGCCATGAGAGTCCCTCTAGACACTAGATCTGACGTGTTCCTCACTTGGGACGTACAAATCCAAAGAGTCAAGATTCTTGGACCAAAACCATTAGAAAAGGTTCTAGGAAGATCTAAGTATTCATTGAGCAAGGTGAAGACTTTGTTACCCAAAAATGACGAGAAGGGCAAGATGTTTCTGGATCTACTAGCTTCTTCTTGATTACCCCAAGCTTCTCTTTCCTTACCAATCTTCAACACTCACAAGAACACTAAAAAATGGCTCACTATAGTATTAGGGTTTGAGATCCAGGCTTTGGACAATGGAGGCTGGAAAATGGGGCTGAAAAGTGGAGGATAGGATGCGTAAATAAGGTACAAAAACTCGGATTTTGGGTTTCCCAAACCCAGACCAACTCGTCGAGTTGGTCCCTCCAAGTCGTTGAGTAGGTTTCCTAACCCGCGTCCCAAATCTATTCCTACTTGTCGAGTTCTCTTCCTTGGACTCGACGAGTTGCCTTTTGATTTAGGGTTTTTCTTTCCTTAATTAGCCTTCTAGATTTCGGGTGTTAGGTACATAGCCTAACCATCGACATAGAGTTTCAAACTTTTATCAGTGTGTGGTATATCATAGTAAACCGTTAAGTTTTATAAAGAAGAGTAAAGAGAGAATGGAATATTTCAATCATGCTGAGGTGTAATTAGCGTGAATCGTAAACAATGTAAACTTATCAACAAGAAGTGGCTCAACTTATGTATCATGAAGTTAAGTTTCAGTCTAGAATTTAAAATTCACCATCAATTTATTTAATATGGTACACGACAGGAATGGTAAGATGATAGCAAAGAAAGAAATGGTTAACCGATGAATAGTTAAAAAGGAATATACAACTTTTTCAGAGGATCTGTAGCCTTTTTTAGAAGAATCGTAAAACTGATGCTAGAAAATATTTTGATTAAAAAGCTCATGAATTAGTTTTATTTCTTCTAGAAATATCCCCCTCAACACTGTCTATAAAAGGATACGCAAGCAAGATCAAATACATCAATCATAAAGCACAATTAACAACAAACCAAGAAGGAAGATGTCATTAACCATTAAGGTTTTGCAGATGGATTCCAATATTCATGTTCACCAAGAACAATAGAAGATTAAGAACCAGTCTTTGTAACCAATGAGATAATGGGCTCTAATATGTGAAACCATCGAGTTGACAAGATCAACATGATGGCAATCGAGGTTTTATCACATTATGGGTTAGTAGATGAAAATAAGACTCATTGTATCGATGGAAGCTTTTTTCATCCATTACAGTGGGTGGTGGAGAAAGAGGGCATTGTCAACAAGAACACGACATGATGGACACGTTCTCCTTAATCACCAGAGCTATCATAACATTCTGCACGGCCCCAACTCTTTCTAACTTGTGACATCCCCTAATTTCTCGGCCAGAAAAGACCGATTTAATTTATGCTTTTTAAAATAAAATCAGAGAAATCCTTTTAAAAGATGTTGCGGAATTGGTCCCCAAAACAAAATATGATAAAAATTTATCAAAACCTTTCTTTAAGAAAGTATATATTTTCCTTTTTTTATCAAAACATCAGGATGTCATGTTCCGATACAGATCAAAAGCATAAACAAGACATTATAAGCCTTACAACAGTTATTTACAACTACTGACCTATAATCCAAGAATCTCTCATCATCATCCGACTATGCTCGGGGTCCACTACCTGTAATATAAAAACCTAAGTGTGTCAGGCTTGGGAGCCTGGTGATCATATAGGGTTTTCAACCCACAATAATAATAAAGTTATTAAGTTCATCAATCAACAATAACCCTGAATACCCATTCCCGTTATCCTCACTTTACGTCCCTAAACACCTATCACAAGGGACCTAGCCTAAGGATTTTCATCGGGGCGACAACACTGCTTTGGGGGTTTCCCAGTAATTTATGTCAAATAAGGCAACCATGTGGGGGATGGAGTACAGCAAATGAACACCCAAGCTCATTAACACCTACAGGTTGCGAGCCTGCGAGCGTTCCACTGGACTGTCTAGAAAAGTCTGTGGTTGTCATCCATACTCCGCTAGATGACTGGATCACAATCACATCGAGGCCTCTCATCATTTTACCACACATCAGCTATTTCGTCTACCCATGTTTTACCCAACATATTTGTAGATAAAATACATATACAGTTTAAAACTTGTATAAAACATCTATTCAACAGTCACCTTAATTAAACAATTAATATAATTACACATAGCACCTATTTTATAGAAAATACTTCATATCTAGGTGTAAGATGAAGGTGACCACACACTCACCTGATTTAATGATAATCGGGCAGCACTTCGTTTCCTAAAACGATCGTTTCTAATAAAACTAGGAGTTTTATTGAGAAACCGGGCTCTGCGAGGGTTGGGCTTCAAAACCGAAAAGATAAATTTCTCGGGCTTCTCGGGCACTTCGGGGGGTATTTCGGGTGATTGTTATAATACCGTGGCTTTGGGGGAAGTTGGAATGAAAGAAATATTGTTTAAGGGGTTAAAATTGACACTTTTCCAAAATATACCCGGGAGGTCTCGCACCCTTCTATTTATAGGGACGAGGCTTCTGATCCAAGGGCTAAGAAGACTCCATGCAGCAGCAGATCCGAAGAGAAGGCACATGGCTCACACGTGCGAGGGTCCAGTTGTGGGCTTCTGATTGGACCGAAGTCTAGGTCCGAGGTTTGGATCCGAAGCAAGAGGGAAGGGGGACAGGTGGTGCGAAGGTCGGACACGCGGCAGGGAGAGCGAGGCTCGGATGAAGCTGCACATGCGTCGCTCCTTGGATGCGCCACGGCTTCGGATGACTCAGCAATTTCGAACACGTGGCGTGAATAGAGCGAAGGTGACGTGGCCGAAGCATGACTATGCGAATTTTCTCGATTTTTGTGCAAAAACTTCTAAAATCCATAAATTTCGCATACGAGCTCCGTTTTTGACGTTCTTTATATGCACGCGTAGGTAAAATTACGCTCTACAACTTTCGTTTAGACTTCGTCGGCTAATTTTAAATTTAATTTTTATATTATTATTTTTAAAAGACCGGGACAGGAAATCCGTTAAAAATTCATAACTTCTTCATCTGACGTCTGTTTTCGTCTGTCTTTTTACCGTTGTACTACTATTGACGAGACCTTCGATTCTCGTTTAGGTTGTGTCGGCTAAAAATCACTCTATCTAAAATTCGAGTTTTTAGCTATCTACTACTAAGCCGAAACTTAGAAAAATCATAACTTCCTCATACGATGTCAGATTTGGACGTTCTTTTTATACATACTCTCGGTTTAACGAACACTACGAGTTTCCTTTAGATCACTAAGGGTAAAAAGTATTTTATCAAAAACTCACTTTTTACGTCATTCGGCACCGTTCCGATTTTGTCGCGAAACTTCGACAGGTCATAACTTCTTCGTTATAACTCGGATTTCGGTATTCTTTATATATCTGTAATCCTTGTCACGACCACTACCACTTTCTTAATAGATATCGGCTTTATCTAATATTTATTTTCGACACTTATTTTTATTCTTAATTAATTAAATCTTAATAATTAAGCATAAAACACATAATTCACATAATTCCTTTTCATTTCTTAAAAATGAGTTACAAATGTTAACCTAGACTATTATGTCAACATTAATGCCTAGCCTAGAAACACGGGCGTTACATAACTCCATAAGGAGGAGATGCAGATCGCTTATTGATAAACCTGAAGACTAGAGTAAAGAAAGAAGAAATCACTTGTAAATATTAGATACAAAAATTGAGCAAGCTATGTAAACTTCATTGAAAGCAAAATAAAGTACTTGTTTTTGTGTTTTTGTTTTTAGTAAGGCGAATAAAATCAAGGTTTTTTAATAGCAAGCCAAAAATAATGAAGTAATTAAGAGCATGTCGTGATCAACAATCAATTTATTCAGGGTCTTCTCATCCAATGCCTTAGTGAAAATGTCAGACAATTAATTAGTGGATGGAACGTAGATTAATTCCACTTTGCCTTTTTGAAGTATGTCCCTGATGAAATGATGACGGATGTCGATGTGCTTGGACTTAGAATGTTGCACAATATTTTGAATCATCTGGATGGTATTGGTGTTGTTGCATAAAATAAGAGTCTTTGTGAAGTTGAAGCCATAATCTTGAAGCTGATTTTGAATCCAAAGAATTTGAGCACAACATCTTCCAGCGGTTACATCTTCAGCTTCAATGGTAGAGCAAGCTACTGACGTCTGCTTCTTGCTGGTCCAACTCACCAATCTATTTCCTAACATTTGAGCTCATACTGAAGTTCTTTTTTCAATCAATCCGACACCCAAAATGATCTGTGTCATTGTATCCTAACAGCTTATACTCGGAGTCATGAGGATACCATAACCCAAGATTATATGTACGTTTCAAGTAAAGAAAGATCATTTTATAACGAGAAAATGAGATTCCTTAGGACAATCTTGATAACGAGCACACAATATGGTGGAAAGCATAATGCCAGGGCGACTAGCAATAAGATAGAGTAGTGACTCTATCATTACTCGATACAAAGTTGCATTCACATCAACTAATGGAGATAGATGTTGATGAAGACATTGGAGTCTTTACTGGTTTGCTATCAGAAAGACTAACCTTCTTTAGTATATCTGCAATGTATTTAGCTTGAGAGAAAAAGATTCCATTAGTGATTTGTTTGAACTGAAAACCTAAAAAGAAAGTTAGTTCACCCATCATACTCATTTCAATTTTCTTGACCATAACCTCAGCAAACTCAGAACTCAACTTTTCATTAGTGGATCCGAAAATAATATCATCAACATATACTTAAGCCAGCGGGAGTAGTTCATCTGAAACCATTCCTCTCTAAAGTCAAGGAAAGCGAAGCTAACCACTTTGAGGCTGCTTTCGAAACATTCTTCATCGACAGGGATTTTTCTATCATTACAACTTGGGCAAAGCCTATTGCTTTCTTCCGGAGAATCTATGGCAACGTGAGAAGCTAAGTTTCTAATTTGATCACAAAAAATAGGTTGCTCAAAGCGCCAACCCTTCCTCTTAGACACTACTACTGATCATCATGATTTTCTTTCTTGAGTAAGGTAAGGGGTATAGAAACGTCCTCTTATCACAGCTTGAACGGGGTTCATTATTGGGAAAAAGACGAAGTCGATTTAATCCAACTCCAACCGGATAGAGATTGAGTCTAGAAAGAAATAAGAAAGAGATTATTCCCTAAGAGCTTCTCCAGTACCTTTTGTTTAGAGTCTTTCTACTTTCTATCAACTATAACCAAGTTGCTATTTCGGGGTTAAGGAAATGAATTGTAAGTCGCATAATCCCCCTTCCTCCCTTGCAGTCAAATGAGGTACTGATTGCTTGATGAACAAAGTGATTTCAAATTTTTCGTGTTTGTACCCACTCTCCATAAGATAACTAGCCAAGATGTCATACAATGTTCTGGGTGCGTGCTTAAAACCCTAGACAGGTTTATAAGGACGATATACAAGATTAGGAAATTCTTCACTTTCAAACGATGGAGGCTATTTTAGAAAAACTGATTCTTGAAGATTCTCATGTAAGAAGAATGTATGTACATCCATTTGATAGACCTTGATGTTCTTGAATAAGGAAAAAGCAAGGAACAAACGAATTGCCTCAAGTCTAGCTACATGGGCGAAAGTTTCATCATAGTCCAAATCTTCCAGCTGACAAAATCCTTAGGCCACAAGTCTAGCTTTGTTTCTAATAACAACTCAATCTTCATCCATTTTGTTCCTGAACACCCAACGAGTATCGATGATAGTCCTTCCTTGAGGCCTGAGAACTAGAGTCCATGCTCGATGAAACTTAAACTCCTTCAGTTCATCTTGCAGAATTGATACAGTCAGCTAATTTGAAAGCATCAACAACATTCTTTGGTTCGATCATCGAGACAAAGTTCACAAACATGCAAAAGTTACTGCTAACTCTGCTGCGAGTGAGAATCCCAAAATTGACATCTGTAATGATTTGAGATTCAGAATGATCTCGAAGAATTCTAGGATTAGAATTTTCATTCACATTATTTTAAACTGAATCATCTTGATTTGAGGAGTTGGATGGTTCAACTTCTTCAAAGACTACATCTTGATCTTCAGATTCATAATGGAAATTGAAAATCTGATCAATATTAGGAACAACATTACTCAATGACATTAGGCAAAAACTCAGGAACATGATCTGATGGAATGAGAGTGAGTTCACTTAGAATGGAAGGTGGATGATCAATCCAATCATGGATGAATGAATCTTCATCGAATGTGACATGAGTAGTTTCTTCAACAGTTTTCCTTGAAAGATTGAATACCCTGAAAGCCTTTGACACACTAGAGTATCCTAGAAACACTCCTTTATCAGCCTTCACTTAGAAATTTGAATGCTGATCTCTTTGATTAAAAATGTAGCAGATCCATCCAGACAAATGAAAGTAAGAGATGTCAGGTTTTCTTCCCTTAAGTAGCTCATTGGCGGTTTTGCCATGACGCTTTACAATGATGGAACAATTTTGGGTGTAACAAGCTGTGTTGAACGCTTTAGATCAAAAGGATATAGGAAGACCGGTTTCAACAACCATCATTCGCCCAACTTCAATGGGAGTTTGATTTCGTCTTTCAACAATGCCATTTTGTTAGGGGGTTCTAACAATAGAGAATTTTTGAGAAATCCCTAAATTTGAGAAAAAATCTTATAAAGATGAATTCTGAATTCAGTGCCATGATCACTACGTAATTTCCTGACTTTATGATCATAAAGAACTTCCCATTGCTTGAATATTCATATACGATGACAATAGTGATCTTCTTTCCAGATCTTTACTTGATAGGAACTAGTCCAAATAGATCCATATGGAGAAGATGAAACATTTTTGTGATGGAGGAACAATATTGTATCTTGAAGGACGACTTAGGTTTCTTTCCTCTTTCGCACGCTGAACATAATTTATCTTTAACAAACTGCATTTAGGAATTCCTTGCACAAGCTGATTCCCAAAAATATTTGATACGTTCTTAAAGTTCATGTGAGATAGTCTCATGTGTTGCAGCCAGTTCAGATAAGTTCATGTGTGACATAGATGTTATGTCGATTTGTAGTTCGTACAATGACACTCTTTTGATCTACAACTTTTCCTTCCTTCTTCTTGAAATGAACTTCATAGTCAGCGTCACACAGTTGGCTGATTGAGATGAGATTATGCTGAAGGCCTTTTACGTATGAAACATTCTTGAATACAATAGATTTGCATTTAATAGTTCCATATCCCTTTGTAGCTCCCTTATGAAGAATTCACAATTTTCTTAAGAAGCTCATGTTTTGCTTCAAGTTTCGTATCAAGACCTTCTATTAATGGTTTTGTTATTTACTCTTGAGACTTGATCAAAAATTCGACTTCTCGACTACTAACACTTGACTTTCCAGTACTATCATTCAAAAACTATAGAAAAGTATTCATCTTGGAGCTAAGAATATTAAACTGTTTACCATACATAATAGCTTCGTCCGGAACATCATCTTCATCAGGATTGAATTCCAAATTTGCAAAAGAAACCATCACATCATCGTCATCTGCTTCTTCTTCATGAACATTCTTCTCAACATCTATACATTGAGATGAAAATAAGGTTGTTATGGGCTCTTGCATTACTTTCTCAAAATTAGGAGAAACAATTGTAGTGGATATATGTGGAATGATAGATGGTTTTGATGGTGAAGAAGGTTGTGGTGGTGGAAGAGTAGAAGTATCAATGGTAGTTGTCGAACCCCCATCACCCATAGTAACTTTTGTGTCCTTATCAGATAAGTTCACATTGATGTTCAAAGTTGTGTTCTCCTCCATATTGGACTTGGAATGTGAAACCTTGGGTGGTATGACCGTCGTCTTCTCAGGGAGTGATTGAATGATTCGTTCACCAAAATCAATGTTTGCATCTATATTAGATACGTTCATAGTGACACCGGGATTATTTGTCTCCTCAAAAATCAATTTGAAAGTGATAACCTACCTGGGTGAAATTTGAAAAGAATCAACTGTAGCATCATCAGTTTCTTCACTGTCATTGTCAGTTTCCACTGTTACTTTCTCCAACTGTTCCTCAATAGGAGTGGGGTTAAGCTTTTTCAACCTCTACACAACTTCTAAAGCTTTTCGTTTCTTGGATTCAGGAGAATCTGGCGTAGAAACACCTTTTAACATAAATCCTCTCTTTGTAACTTTCAACTACATATTTTTAGACGTCTTGGACACAGGCGTTGGAATAGGAATTTCGCCTTCTTGAGTTGTGGTGTCATTAACAGTAGTCGGAATCTCCTTATCAAATTTTTCAAATTGTTTCTCTGATTGTTTCGTAGGTTGTGACTCAAAATTGTTTCTCAGTTTTTTTTTTCAAAAACAGTTTTCTACGTCTTCTTCAGTACCCCCTTTCCTGAGTTTGTGCGCACTGTCTGTTTACTCACCTGTTCCTCAACTTTTTTTTTTGATATCGCAACTTGCTTCTTCTTTTTCACGACCTTAGTTGCTTTATATGATCCCCCAATAGCTTCAAAAGTGACTTTCTGTAACGCCCGTAGATCCGGGCTATTCAATTTAGAGATAATAGGGGTCGAAAACGACTTTTTGACAAAAGATTATTTAGAATAAATAATCTTAACCGAGTTGTAGAATATGTCTCAACGGTTCCGTACATATAAAGAACGCCGAAATCCGAGTTATAACGAAGAAGTTATGACCCGCCGAAGTTTTTCGGCAAAAACCAGCACGACACCGGGAGACGTAAATAGTGAATTTAGGATAGAGGACTTTTTAGCCTTAGTGATCTAAACAAAAGTTGTAGTATACATTAAACCGACAACATACAAAAAAAAGAACTCCCAAATCTGTCTTCGTGTGAGGAAGTTATGAATTTTCTAAGATTTGGCATAACAGTACACGACCCGAAACTCGAATTTTAGTTCGAGCAGGTTTTGGCCTACGCGAACTAAATTAGAGTTGAAGATCTCATTAATAGGAACTCAACGGTAAAAAGACAGACGAAAATTGAGTCCGTATGAAGGAGTTACAAATTCTTCGCGGTCATTTAACAGTCTAATCTCCTCGTACTGTTAAATTTAAGATTGGTCGATAATTACGATATAAAGAACGTCGAAAACGGAGCTCGTATGCAAAAGTTATGAATTTTTGAAAATTGGCTGATTTCCACCGTGTGTGCGATGCCACGTGTCAGCACCAGGATGTGACATGCTGCCCAAGTTGGCTCACGACGCGAGCATCATAAAACTCACGACGTGAGTGACCCTCCAGCCCCTATAAATAAGAGGTGAAGCCTCCATTCTTCCTCACACCTCCCATAACTTTCTTCTATCTCTAGAACCTCTCTCTAGCCCTGAAACCCCCCGAAAAGCCTAGGGAACCTCCCTAGCACGAGGTGGAAGCCCCAGAGCGCCCGACGGATCCGATAAGAAGAGCCTTTCGGCTCGGGAATGCTGCTCCAGCGAAGCCCGGTTTTGAGAAAAACTCGCTGTAACTGAGCTATACCTACCCTATCTTTAGTATAACTTATGTTTCAATATAGTAACATTATTAGGACCTTAAAATAATTATTTGGGCTATTATTATGAGTTATATAAGAGTGTTGCTTAACGCTTACACAATAGTAATAATGGCTAGACTATTAATTAGTCTCGGTAAATATTAGACTAAACCCTAGTGGTAATGGAACTAGGTTTTCTCGAAGGAAATTGTTTTAAGAGTAACGAAGTGCTGTCCGAGTGCCGAGTCACCACCATATCAAGTGAGTGCATAGTGACTTTCATCTTACACATACATATGAAATATTTTATATAAATTACGTGCTATGTGTGCATATTATCTGTATACTTGCTATTTATGCTGGATGAACGATTTTATACATGTTTTAAATGATTTAAACTGTATATGTATTTTATATCTACAAAATGTGTTGGGTGAAACATGGGTAGATGAAATAGTTGCTGTGTGACAAAAAAATGATGAGAGGTGATATAGACCATGAGATAAGGGTGAGAGGTGAACCATGAGAGAAGCCTTTTACCCAAGTGTTGGCCCCGTCATCTAGCAGAGTATGGATGACAACCACGGACTATTCTAGACAGTCCAGTGGAACACTAACAGGCTCGCAACCTGTAGGGTGAGAGGTGAACCATGAGAGAAGCCTTTTACCCATTAACACGTATTGCGAGTGGATTCTCGGAAACGATACTGTAGATAAACGAGATAACCATGGCGACTATGAGACTTAGTGCCTAAACCCTGGCGACTATGCGACGTAGTGCCTGTTGTATAAACCCTAGAGACTATGAGACTTAGTTCCTAAACCCTGGCGACTATGCGACTTAGTGCCTGTTGTATAAACCTTGGCGACTATGAAGACTTAGTGCCTAAACCCCCGGTGACGATGGACTTCGTGCCGATTCCTTAGGATGATCCTTAGGAATGAATGAACGAGGAATAGTTGATTCTTAGGGTAGATCCTTAAGAGTAAAGAAGAAAATGGGGATGGGTAATTGGGTTGATTGTTTGATGTTTAAACATAATAATTATATTATTGTGGGTTGAAACCACTATGTACTCACCAGGTTTCCCAACCTGACCCACTCAAGCTTATTTGTATCACAGGTGTCAATATGAAGCTACTTTACACTGAGAGATTTAAAAGAGATGTAGATCACTAGTTTAAATGAATGTAAGTTCTGTTTATGCTTATGTTTATGTATTGACGATGACATCCCAAATGTTTTAAAATGAACAAAAATACATTTCTTCGGAAATGCTTTGATAACGTATTTATCATGTTTTACTGGGAACAAATTCCGCAACGTTTTTATTAAAAGAAGTACTCTGATTTATATAAAGCATAAACAAAATCGGTGTTTTCTGGCCGTGAAAATGGGGATGTCACAGTTGGTATCAGAGCATTACTTTAAGCGAACTAGGATTATGGATTTATTTCTAGAATTAAACTTAGAATGCTAAGCAATAATTGTGAGGAGTGTGTCTAATAAAATTTAGGTAATACACCTGAATACACACGAGCACTAGCTTATTTAGGGAAAATGCCTAACATGCTTTTATGTGCTAAATGATTTGTGATGCTTTATGCTAAATGTCTGATCGGATCTATGGTCTGTTGCCGACCGGATCTGGAAATTTTATGCGCTCAGGTTTCTAAACGTTTAATTACGATATTAGAACTGGCATGTAACTTTTTGGAGTAATAAGGAGGAATGCGCGTCTAAATCTTCCTCTATCTATATTCTCGTCTCAATACACCGAACGCCTGCTTTGGTGTATACAATGTCATGATAAGGACTCATAGCAGACTGAGCAAATGGAGGAAATGAGAAGGCTTACGATATTGAATGATACATATCGGAAGATATTTTAAGAGGGATATATTGCCTTTAGAACGCGTCTAAGAAATAATACGTCTAGTACGGGAGAAGCACACTTTCGATTAGCAGAAAGAAAGATTTTTTTTGTATAATCCATGAATTTATCCCATCGTCTGACATTACCATCACCAACCAAGTTGAATCAGAATTGATGATTGAAGATACGCATGGAAGAAGTCCTAGTAGAGTCTAGGAAAATTTTATGATTATTTGGATACATTTGTACGTGTTAAAATTGTTTTTGTGATAGTAACTTGGAAAACTACGGGACAATACGTGGGACGAGTATGAGTAGGTGTGAAAACTAGTAGAGGCCTATACTACCGGAAGCACAGGACTCACGCTTGGATCAGGGAAAGTCACAAGGTTATCAAGGAGCTAGTAATTGCTTTCGTTTTATTCAAGTATGTCGTTACCATCGTTTCGGTAATGACTAAGAAGATGGTTGATATTTCGACCCTAGTGGTCATATCGAATTGAGTCCGACTACGAGGAGTATGTTACGTGGTTCGGAGAACCAAGTTTGATGAGCATCTAACTTAAGCCGGAAGATTGAAATAAAAGATAAATCAAAGCGATCGGTAGAGGTATCGCAAAAGTTGTTTGTATCTAGAAATGCTAACATTTAAGATATGATTAGAACATGAAGGAAGGTATAGTCTGTTCTGGAATTTGACTCTAAAAGACCTGAGTCCAAGCAATGCATCATACGATGAGAGGTCATAAGAACATGACCCATTGGTCTATTATGATAATCGAAGGAGGAAACTTATCTCAAGTTTGTTAAAGAAGGAGTCTCCAATAAAGATCGAGATCGTGACATGAAGGTCATAATTTGGAGTCTAGCGTGAGATGGGGAGCAAGTGCAAGATCGAGCACCGCCTGCAGTCAAGGAGTACAAGAGTCAGATACTCATTCGAAGAAACAAGGAAGTTACAATTATTACCTAGGATGAAGAGATAACGTATGGAGTCATTATACTGCCCTGTTTCGTTGATGATTCCGGGACGTAATCATCCTAAGGGGAGATAATTGTAACGCCCATAGATCCGAGCTATTCAATTTAGAGATAATAGGGGTCGAAAACGACTTTTTGACAAAATATTATTTAGAATAAATAATCTTAACTGAGTTGTAGAATATGTCTCAAGAGTTCCGTACATATAAAGAACGCCGAAATCCGAGTTATAACGAAGAAGTTATGACCCGCCGAAGTTTTTCGGCAAAACCGGCACGGCACCGGGAGACGTAAATAATGAATTTACGATAGAGGACTTTTTATCCTTTGTGATCTAAACAAAAGTTGTAGTATACGTTAAACCGAGAACATACAAAAAAAGAACTCCCAAATCTGACTTCGTATGAGGAATTTTTGAATTTTCTAAGATTTGGCATATCAGTGCACGGCCCGAAACTCGAATTTTAGTTCGAGCGGTTTTTGGCCTACGCGAACTAAATGAGAGTTTAAGATCTCATTAATAGGAACTCAACGGTAAAAAGACAGAAGGAAACGGAGTCCGTATCAAGGGGTTACAAATTCTTCGCGGTTATTTAACAGTCTAATCTCCTCATACTGTTAAATTTATTATCGGTCGAGAATTAGCCGACGGAGTCTAAATGAAAGTGGTAGAAACCACTATGTACCAGGCTGTGACTTGGTGCCCAAGTTGGCTTACGACGTGAGCATCATAAAACTCATGACGTGAATGACCCTACAGCCCCTATAAATAAGAGGTGAAGCCTCCATTCTTCCTCACACCTCCCATAACTTCCTTCTCTCTCTAGAACCTCTCTCTAGCCCTGAAACCCCCCGAAAAGCCTAGGGAACCTCCCTAGCACGAGGAGGAAGCCCCGGAGCGCCCGACGGCTCCGAGAAGAAGAGCCTTTCTGCTCGGGAACGGTGCTCCAACGAAGCCTGGTTTTGAGAAAAACCCGCTGTAAGTGAGCTATACCTACCCTATCTTTAGTATAACTTATGTTTCAATATAGTAACATTATTAGGACCTTAAAATAATTATTTGGGCTATTATTATGAGTTATATAAGAGTGTTGCTTAATGCTTATATAATAGTAATAATGGCTAGACTATTAATTAGTCTCGGTAAATATTAGACTAAACCCTAGTGGTAATGGTACTAGCTTTTGTCGAAGGAAATTGTTTTAAGAGTAACGAAGTGCTGTCCGAGTGCCGAGTCACCACCATATCAAGTGAGTGCATAGTTACTTTCATCTTACACATAGATATGAAATATTTTATATAAATTACGTGCTATGTGTGCATATTATCTGTATACTTGCTATTTATGCTGGATGAACGATTTTATACATGTTTTAAATGATTTAAACTGTATATGTATTTTATATCTACAAAATGTGTTGGGTAAAACATGGGTAGATGAAATAGTTGTTGTGTGACAAAAAAATGATGTGAGATGATATAGACCAGGAGATAAGGGTGAGAGGTGAACCATGAGAGAAGCCTTTTACCCAAGTGTTGGCCCCGTCATCTAGCAGAGTATGGATGACAACCACGGACTATTCTAGACAGTCCAGTGGAACACTAGCAGGCTCGCAACCTGTAGGTGTATTTGAACTATGTATTCACCAGCTGTACTCTAAAAACCCATTGACACGTATTGCAAGTGGATTCTCGGAAACGATATTGTCGATAAACGAGATAACCATGGCGACTATGAGACTTAGTGCCTAAACCCTGTGCCTGTTGTATAAACCCTGGCGACTATGAGACTTAGTGCCTAAACCCTGGCGACTATACGAATTAGTGCCTGTTGTATAAACCCTAGCGACTATGCAGACTTAGTGCCTAAACCCCCAGTGACGATGGACTTCGTTCCGATTCCTTAGGATGATCCTTAGGAATGAATGAACGAGGAATAGTTGATTCTTAGGGTAGATCCTTAAGAGTAAAGAAGATAATGGGGATGGGTAATTGAGTTGATTGTTTGGTGTTTAAACATAATAATTATATTATTGTGGGTTGAAAACCCTATGTACTCACCAGGTTTCCCAACCTGACCCACTCAAGCTTATTTGTATCACAGGTGTCAATATGAAGCTACTTTACACTGAGAGATTTAAAAGAGATCTAGATCACTAGTGTAAATGAATGTAAAATTCTGTTTATGCTTATGTTTCTGTATTGACGATGACATCCCAAATGTTTTAAAATGAATAAAAATACATTTCTTCAGAAATGCTTTGATAACGTATTTATCATGTTTTACTAGGAACAAATTCCGCAACATTTTTATTAAAAGAAGTACTCTGATTTATATAAAGCATAAACAAAATCGGTCTTTTCTGGCCGTGAAAATGGGGATCTCACACTTTCTTTGGAAGAATCCCTGTAGGAGTGGGATATATTGAAGCTTTGTATGCGATTAACAACTTTTTTGTAAGAAACTAAATTGAGCATCGAATTAGGAATTCAACCAACCATAGGAAAGATCGTAGGATCATCATTGGTAGACTTTGGGTTTGTTATCAGAGAAAAAGTAGCGACTTTATCATCAGAAGGAAAAGAAATACCTTCTTGAGAATAAACTTCATGAAAAATCAAGCTCCAAAACCTAGCACTCAAAACTTTTTTCGTCATATTGGAATGAGAAACTGAATTCCCAAACTCAACCCAAAGCAATGATGCATACTATAACACAAACCAACCATTATCAAGTAAACTTCAAGTTTTGCTTTATCCTAACCTAAACTCCTGCCTGTCAAACACCGTGGAGTAATGCCAAAGAAAAAACTCCAAACGTCTGGAAGATTTGACATCCTAAAGTGATTGAAAACCAAAAGAGCGGGTTGATAACCCATTTCATTGAACATATGAATCACCTGGTCACTTGTAATTGTATCAACCTCTCTACAGATGATAACTTCAAATTTTGGTCAAACTGCTTCTTCGTTAATTTCTTAGTCTTGTTTGATGTCAACTGGAACGTAACAATTCTAGTCGTCCTGTTGTAAACAGAAGTAGAAGCAACCAAAGATAGCTAGTTCAATGAAATCGCAGACGAGGCAGATAAAGAATAAGTAAGAATAGAGTCATTCAATACTTGAACCAACATCTACAGTTCTTCAGGATAATCGTTGATTAAATTATTGAACCAAATATTATTGTGTTGGATCTTCATTGTGGGTTGCGAAATTTCTTCGTCATTGATGTTGATTTGATCAACAACATTTGGTTGAGCAACCATGATTCATAGTTGAGAGAGAAATTTTTGATTGGATTTGCAAAGAAGACTTAAGGTTTTTGTGTGAATTCCAGGAACATAAAATTGGAAATAGAATGATTATCTCCCTTAAATAACTGACATTAAATTTGAATTCAAAACATTTCCGAATCGAAGAAAGCCACATGTAAAGTGGGTTACTTAACCGTCACCACATTAAGTTTCCACATGTATAAGTGATGATCATTTTTTGTCTAGAGCCACAAAAAAATACTAAACTGTCCCATCCAACATATATTTCACTTCTCCCCAAAAAATTGAACCATCACACGTTTCGACACCAATCAAGAACTATTCGTCGGTATGGAGGCCAGACTCATTCACTTATAGGAATGGTAAGTGAAATCATTTTCCAGACTTGCAAAATCTAGGTATGAGTTGGTAATACCCATAACCTCGAGGATTTCAGTGCTTAAGTGTGCCAAAAGAAAAGATAGAATTAATTTAAGAAAATTTTAGACATCGTTATATAAAAGAATCTTTGATAAAAAAGTAGATAGATCTTGGGAAAAGATACACTTCATTCGTCATCAGGAGATATTTTGAATTGGTTGTGTGGTTTCCCATAAATTACAATTGAAAACTCATTGAGGAGTAACAAAGGGCCTCTTTTAATAAGGTTTGTGGGTAGCTTCATTTTTCACACAAATTCGCAAGATGACATAAGTGCAAATGATTGTGCAAAAACACTTGGATGACTAATGTTGTCAAGAACAATTAGGTTTTGAAAAAATTTGAAGTAAAAAAGGAGATAAACAGGTGTTTATACGGAAATCTGATTTCAAAAAAATAAAAAATTTGGATCTATTGGGAAGAAATGACTTGGGATGAGTACATTTCATTAATATCACACAAAGGAATTGAAAATGAGATTTTGAACATCAAAAAAAGGTACAGTGAAACAAGTGTTTCGTTAGAATCTTGAAGAATAAATGTTAACCGCCAATTCATTCAGTTTTGGTTTGTTGGGTCTCACCTTCATCACGGAAAGATGATTAAGGATCATAAACACATATTTGTGACACACCTATATCCTAGTTGGTTTGAAACAGATATGTCTTGGGTATGTGTCATTGTGTGTGATCGTGTTAGAAATTTTGGGTGAAAAAGATTGGATGCAAAACTTCATTGTACCTCTACAAAAATTGGACATAGCAGAAATCTCTTTACTCAATATGAGAAGAGAAAGGTAGCTTGTCGACTATTGTGAATACAACCTAATTGGGAAGAAACTTTCGTAAGAAAATTTTCATTAAGGCTTCATACATGTAACGCCCGTAGATCCGGGCTAGATCCGGGCTCGTCGACGGACCATAACTTCAATTCTCATTTAAGTCGCGTAGGCCAAAAACCGCTCGATCTAAAATTCGAGTTTCGGGTCGTGCACTGCTAAGCCAAATCTTAGAAAATTTATAACTTCCTCATACGAAGTCAGATTTGGGCATTCTTTTTTTGTATGTTCTCGGTTTAACATATACTACAACTTTTGTTTAGATTTCTAAGGCTAAAAAGTCCTCCATCGTAAATTCACTATTTACGTCTCCCGGTGTCGTGCCGGTTTTTCCATAAATCTACGACGGACCATAACTTCTTCGTTATAACTCAGATTTCAACGTTCTTCATATGTACGGAACTCTTGAGACATATTCTACAACTTGGTTAAGATTATTTATTCGAAATAATCTTTTGTCAAAAAGTCGTTTTCGACCCCTATTATCTCTAAATTGACTAGCCCGGATCTACGGTCGTTACAATTATCTCCCCAACCTGACCCACTCAAGCTTATTTGTATCACACGTGTCAATATGAAGCTACTTTACACTGAGAGATTTAAAAGATATGTAGATCACTAGTGTAAATGAATGTAAGTTCTGTTTATGCTTATGTTTCTGTATTGACGATGACATCCCAAATGTTTTAAAATAAATAAAAATACATTTCTTCGGAAATGCTTCTAACGTATTTATCATGTTTTTCTGGGAACAAATTCCGCAAGATTTTTATTAAAAGAAGTACTCTGATTTTTATAAAGAATAAACAAAATCGGTCTTTTTTTGGCCGTGAAAATGGGGATGTCACAGTTGGTATCAGAGCATTAGTTTAAGCGAACTAAGAATAAGGATTTATTTCTAGACTTAAACTTAGAATGCTAAGCGATGATTGTGAGGAGTGTGTCTAATATATTTTAGGAAGTACACCTGAATGGACACAAGCACTAGCTTAATTAGGGAAGATGCCTAAAATGGTTTTTTGTGCTAAATGATTTGTGATGTATTATGCATCATATGATCGGATCTATGGTCTGTTGCCGACCGGATCTGGAAACGTTATGTGTTCAGAATTCTAAACGTTTAATTACGGAGTAATAAGGAGGATGATACGTCTAAATCTTCTCTATCTATATTCTCGTCTCGATGCGCTGAACGCATGCTTTCGTGAACGTAACGTCATGGTGAAGGCTGGTAGAAAATTGAGTAAATGGAGGAAATGAAAAGGCTTATGATAGTGAATGACACGTATCGTAAGATATCGTAAGAGTGGTATCTTGCCTTTAGAATATGTATGGTAAAATAACAGTGTGTTTAGAAGAGTACGGTACGTCCGAAGTACACCTTCGATCGGCGGGATGATGGAACGATTGGTAATTCCTGAAGTTGTCCCATCGTATGGCGTTTCCATCACCAACCGAGTTGAAGTAGAATTGATCATTGAAGATACACATGGAAGAAGTCCTAGTAGAGTCTAGAGAAAATTTTATGATTGTTTGGACACATTTGTATGTGTTAAAACTGTTTTTGTGATAGTAACTTGGAAAAGTGCGAGACAATACTTGGGACGAGTATGAGTATGTGTGATTGGTAGTAGAGGCCTATACTACCGGAAGCACATGACTCGCACTTGGATCAGGGAAAGTCACAAGGTTACCAAGGAGCTAGTAATCGATTTCATTTTATTCAAGTATGTCGTTACCATCATTTCGGTAATGACTAAGAAGATGATTGTTATTCCGACCCTAGTGGTCATATCAAATTGAGTCCAACTACGCTTAGTATGTTATGTGGTTCAGAGAATCAAGTTCGATGTAGCATCTGACTTAAAACGGAAGATTGAAATAAAAAGCGATCAGTAGAGGTATCGCGAAAAGTTGCTTGTAGCTAGAAATGCTACCTTTTAAGATGAGATTAGAACATGAAAGAAAGTATAGTCTGTTATGGAAGACTCTAAGAGACCTGAGTCTAAGCATTGCAACATACGATGATACATCATTGTAATATGACACATCGTTCCATTTTAGTAATAAAATAACTTATCTTAGGTTTGTTAAGAAGAAGAAGCAGTCTCCAGTAAGGATCGAGATTGTGACTTGAAGGTCATAATTTGGAGTCTAACGTGAGATAGGGAGCAAGTACAAGATCGAGCACCGCCTGCAATCAGGAAGTCTTAGAGTTAGATATTCGTTCGAAGAAACATCAAAGTTACGATTATTACTTAGGATGAAGAGATAATGTATGGAGTCATCATGTGAGACCTGTTTCGTTGATGATTTCAGTATGTAATCATCCTAAGGGGGAGATAATTGTAACGACCGTAGATCCGGGCTAGTCAATTTAGAGATAATAGGGGTCAAAAATGACTTTTTGACAAAAGATTATTTCGAATAAATAATCTTAACCAAGTTGTAGAATACGTCTCAAGAGTTCCGTACATATGAAGAACGTTGAAATCTGAGTTATAACGAAGAAGTTATGGTCCGTCGTAGATTTATGACAAAACCGGCACGACACCAGGAGACGTAAATAGTGAATTTACGATGGAGGACTTTTTAGCCTTAGAAATCTAAACAAAAGTTGTAGTATACGTTAAACCGAGAACATACAAAAAAAGAACGCCCAAATCTGACTTCGTATGAGGAAGTTATAAATTTTCTAAGATTTGGCTTAGCAGTGCACAGCCCGAAACTCGAATTTTAGATCGAGCGGTTTTTAGCCTACACGACCTAAATGAGAATTGAAGATCTCATTAATAGGAACTCAACGGTAAAAAGACAGACGAAAACAGAGTCCGTATGTAGAAGTTATGAATTTTACGCGAACATTTAATAGTATAATCTCCTCGTACTGTTAAATTTAAGATCGGTCGAGAATTAGCCGACGGAGTCAAAATGAAAGTTGTAGATATTATTTTTACCTACGCGTGGATATAAAGAACGTCAAAAACGGAGGTCGTATGTGAAAGGTACAGATTTTAGAAGTCGGAAGTGTGCTGTGCGAAAATGGGTGATGTGGCACAATCTTGGCCATTGTTTTCTCCCCAAGTCTTGCCACTAGATGGTGACATTTGGCACCAAGTTCAGCCATTTTTCACCCTATAAATAGAACCTCTCCCACCCTCATTTTCTTCACACATTTCCCATTCTTTCTTCTCTTTACTCTCTCTCTAGAACCTCTCTCTAGCCCCGAACCCCCCCCCCCCCCCCCCCGAAAAGCCTAGGGAACCTCCCTAGCACGAGGCGGAAGCCGCGGAGTGCTTGATGGCTCCGAGAAGAAGAGCTTTTCGGCTCGGGAACGCTGCTCCAAGAAAAGCCTGATTTTCTATAAAACCCGTTGTAAGTGAGCTACGCCTACGCTATTTTTAATATAGTTTTTATTTAATTATAGTAACGTTATTAGGAACTTATAATAAGTACTTGGGCTATTATTATGGGTTATATAAGTATTTTTTAACACTTATATAATAGTAATAATAGCTAGACTATTAATTAGTCTCGGCGAATAATAGACTAAACTCTAGTGGTAATAATACTAGGTTTCGTCGAAGGAAATTATTTTTTTTAAGAAGCGAAGCGCTGTCTGAGTTCGGAATCACCACCTTTGCAAGTGAGTGCATAGTTACTTTCATATTATACATAGATATGAAGTATTTTATATAAATTACGTGCTATGTGTGCATATTATCTGTATATTTGCTATCTATGCTGGAGGAACGATTTTATACAAGTTTTATATGATTTAAACTGTATATGTATTTATATCTACATAATATGTTGGGTAAAACATGGGTAGATGACATATGAATTGGATGATGAGTTAGACCATGAGGTAAGGGTGAGGGCTGGACGATGTGAGAAGCCTTTTTCCCAAATGATGTCCCCGTCATCTAGCAGAGTATGGATGACAACCACAGACTATTCTAGACAGTCCAGTGGAACGCTAGCAGGCTCGCAACCTGTAGGTGTTGTGAACGATGTGTTCACCCGGTGTACTCTAAACCCTGGCAATCATGCAGACTTGGTGCCTAAACCTTGGCGATCATGCAGACTTGGTGCCAAAACCCTGGCAACTATGCAGACTTAGTGCCTATTGTATAAACCATGGCGACTATGCAGACTTAGTGCCTAGACCCTGGTGACTATGCGGACTTAGTGCCTATTGTATAAATCCTGGCGACTATGCAGACTTAGTGCCTAAACCGCGGTGACGATGGACTTCGTGCCGATTCCTTAGGATGATCCTTAGGAATGAATGAACGAGGAATAGTTGATTCTTAGGGTAGATCCTTAAGAGTAAAGAAGATAATGGGGATGGGTAATTGGGTTGATTGTTTGATGTTTAAACATAATAATTATATTATGGTGGGTTGAAAACCCTATGTACTCACCAGGTTTCCCAACCTGACCCACTCAAGCTTATTTGTATCACAGGTGTCAATATGAAGCTACTTTACACTGAGAGATTTAAAAGAGATGTAGATAACTAGTGCAAAATGAATGTAAGTTCTGTTTATGCTTATGTTTCTGTATTGACGATGACATCCCAAATGTTTTAAAAAATATGAATAAAACTACATTTCTTCGGAAATGCTTTGATAACGTATTTATCATGTTTTACTGGGGACAAATTCCGCAAGATTTTTATTAAAAGAAGTACTCTGATTTTTATAAAGCATAAACAAAATCGGTCTTTTTTGGCCGTGAAAATGAGGATGTCACAATACACAAAGAGTCTATGAGGTTTGTGGACAATATGTTGCATCATGCTTCTAGGGACACTTAACGAGTACAAAAGTTCCGTATCATACCAGCTCCCTATGGATCTTCTCGTTAGGCATGCGAAAGTATAACACGTTGTTACAATAAATTTCTCGAATCGCATTAGAAAATAAGGAATATATATTTTTGTATTTTTTGGATTTGAATTTTGTAAAGAAAAGATAAAAAAAATAAAAAATATTTTTGGATTTTTCAATTTTATAAAGAAAAGACAAAAAAAATATGAAAATATTTTTGGATTTTTGAATTTTATAAAGAAAAGACAAAAATAAAAAAATCTTTTTGGATATTTGAATTTTATAAAGAAAATACAAAAATAAGAAAATCTTTTTGGATTTTTGACTTTTATAAAGAAAAGACGAAAAAAAGAAAATCTTTTAGGATTTTTAACTTTTTTAAAGAAAAGACGAAAATAAGAAAATGATATCACAAGGATTGGGTATTTGTTAATGATAACAAAAATTTCGCATGTGAACCAATGCTTTCTCATCTCCAAAGAGATTTCCCACAAAAAAGCGCACACCAGTGGTAAAAGCTTCCCACTGATACACTATTTTCATTCGCTAGGCGTATACTTGTGTTGAACGGATCAGAGACACAGTCGAATGCGAAGCGAGTCGAACGCTTAATGCGAACAATAACATCTGAACAAAAGTTTGAAAAGTAACAAAAGTTAGTCCAAGTAACGAAATTTAGACCAAAACTTTCGCATATCAAATTCAAGAAAAATTAGGTATAATGAGGAACATAACAAGCTTCCATCATTCCCAATCCATTTAAAATTCTTAAAAATGATTTTTCGTCCAATGGTTTTGTAAAAATATCAGAAAGTTGATCAGTTGTTTTAACAAAATGAACTTCAACATTTCCATCTTCAACATGATATTTAATGAAGTAGTATCGAAGTGCAATATGCTTAGTTTTGGAATGTTGAACTGAATTATGACATATGCGAATTGTGCTTTGAGAATCGCAATATAATGGAATTTCTTCATGTTGGTCGCATTGTCACATAGTTGACTTTGAATCTAGATCACTTGAGAAGTACAAACCGCAACAACAATGTATTCAGCCTCAACTGTCGAAATCGATACACATGTCTGCTTTTTTGACTGCCAACTCACAAGTTTCCCATCTAAGAATTGACATCCTCCTATAGTGCTTTTTTGATCTAATTGACAAGCCCCTAGATCAACATCTGAGAAAACTTGGATAAAGAAACCTATATTCGACAGATACCACACTCTAATACTCGTTGTGCCAAGAAGATAGCGAAACATATTTTTCACGACCGTAAGACAGGGTTCTCTTGGATTCGCTTGATATTCGGCACAATTGCACACAGAAAACATTATATCAGGTCGACTTGCAGTAAATAAAAAAGCGAACCGATCATGCTTCTATACATTTTGAGATCAACAACAGGCTTATCCAATGAAGGACCTACGCAAGCGTCGACTGTAATGGGAACTTTAGTTTTTGAGGAATTATTCATTCCAAATCTTTCAAGCAGGTTTTGTTTATAATTTTCTTGATTAATGAAAATTCATTCCCTGCTCTGACGAATATTCAAACCCAAGAAATGATTAATTTTCCCTTTCGTGCTCATTTCATATTTACTTTTCATTAGCTCCTCAAACTCATTTGACAATGAAGGGCCAGTAAAACCAAATATAATGTCATCGAAATAAATTTAAACAAGCATTAGGTGATTCCCTACTTTCTTACGAAATGAAGTGGGATCAATTGGTCATTGCTTAAATTTAGCAATTTTCTAAAAATTGGTAAGCGCTGCATAGCAAGCACGAGGTTCTTGTTTTAACCCATAAACTGCTTTGTCAAGGATACAACAATGATCAAGATACTTGTCATCAACGAATCTAGGTGGTTGTTCGATATAGAACGTCTCTTCAATAACACCATTAAGAAAAGCACACTTAACATCCATCTGGTAGACGTCGAAATTCTTATGAGCTGCATAAGCCAGAAAAATTCATATAGCTTCGAGTCTTGTGATAGGGGAAAAGGTTTCTTCATAATCAATTCCCTCTTGTTGACAATAACCTTTTACGACTAATCTAGCTTCGTTTTGTACAATATTTCTTTATTTGTCCATTTTATTTTTAAAAACCCACTTGACACCAACAATCGAAACATCACCAGGTTTGGGAATTAACCTCCAAACTTTCTTTCGTTCGAACTCATCCAACTCAGACTGCATCGCAACAACCTAATCAGGATGTTCTAATGCATGCTTGATTGTTTTCGGTTTGATTTTTGAAATAAAGACATTAAACATATAGAATTACGGATGAACATTTAGAACCGTATTCCTGGCTCGAACCTGTGCTCATATTAGAACACCTGAACTTGGATCACCAAGAATTTGCTCTTTGGGATGATTCATCGTCCATTTATCCATAGAAGGAAATGCAGGATCAAACTCCAAATGTGCATCCTAAAATGTCTCTTCTGCTTCTAATTATTCATCTGAAATAGAAATATTATCATTAATATCATGAAATTCGTTAGCTTGAGCATCACTACCATCATGATTTGTTCCACTTAGCTCCCCATCAACAAATGAATTTGTTGTCTAGTGTTCCCCCTCAACACCAGCTTGAGAATTCAACAACTCCCCATCAACATCTGCATTTGAATTCAACAACTCCCCCTCAACTGGAGATTGAGAAGTTGAATTTTGTCTTTCGATATGAGGTAAAGAAATCAAATGCTCCCCCTCCACTTGACCATCATTCGAATTTTGTGTTCTTTGACATTGACTCTTGAGGTTGATGATGAATGTGCTTCATTTTATTCATTAGTGATTTATGAATCATCTGAATGCTTCTACGACTCTGGAACTTGATTATCTTCAATATTATTCTCATCATCAATTACTCTGTCAGGTATACCAAGGATTAAATCATGATCAACATCGAAAGTAAGCATTTGCTTAGATTCTTCATTTGTTTCCTAAATTATAGGTTTCTTCGAAAATTATTGTTTAACTCTCTTGACATAGTAGTCAAAAATGTGAGATTGAATGTTTCTTTATCTTTTCTTGTTCTCTTGTTCAACACCCAATATACGACAGAGATGTGTGAATATCCCAAGAAAATCCCCTCATTAGCTTTCGTATGAAATTTGGAAATGTTATCTTAGAGATTCATTATAAAACATCTGAAACAAAAAACATGGAGAAATTTAACATTAGATTTCCTTTTGTTATGGATTTCATAAGGTGTGATATTAAAACAATGATGAATAAATGAACATTTTTGCATAAAGCAAGCTGTCAAAACTGATTTTGCCCAAAAGTATTGAGGCAAATTCACATATGTGAGCATTGTTCTAGCCGCTTCACACAAAGAACGATTCATACTCTCGACAACACCATTTTTTTTGGTGTGTAAGGAGACGAAAAGTTATGAGAAATTCCCAATTTAGTCAAAAAAAATCTAAAATTTAATTTTGAACTCGGATTCATTTTCGCTCTTTATCTTGCGATCTTTCTTCTTCAAACTTAGTTCAATGTTGTTGATAAAATAGATCATCACTTCAGCTGTTCCTACTTCTGTCTAAGAAAGAAAACCCAAGTAAATCGTGAAAAATATTCAACAATAAAAAGTAAGTACTTCTTATTGAATGACTCAACAGTAGAAGGACCATACAAGTCAATGTGAAGAAGTTCCAGCGATTCAACGATCTTTGAATCAATATTGATTGGATGACCTTGACGATGTTGTTTACCCTGTTCACAAGCTGCACATAACAAATCATTGTCAAATTTTAAAACAGTAAAACCGTGAACAAGATCATTTAGAACAAGTTTGTTTAGATTTTAGAGGTTAAGATGAGAAACTCTTCCATGCCACAACCAATTGAGGTCAGATGGAGCTTTGGATAGTAAGCACACAGAGGGTATGCCCACTATAAGTTTCATGTCCAAAGTGAACATATCACCCTTTATCTTTGACTTCAACAAAACTTCCTTTGTTTCTTTGTTCAAAATTACACTTCCTTCCTCATCGAAAAACACTTCGTTCCCAGTTCCTACTATGAATTGAGATACACTTATGAGGTTATGCTTTAATGCAACGTCCCAAAAATGCCAATAAATTAAAACCTTTCAAAAGCAACCCCTTTATTAATAAAAGTCTTTACAAACTATTATTTCCAAAATCTTATTTAAAATCAGAGTCGCTTTCAACATAGTTTTCAAAAAAGTTCACATTATCAGAGTTTCCCATAAATCAAAAGTCCAAAACGCGAGGATGTGTACGATCACTCCTTCACCTTGACACGATCCACTGAAGTACCTGAAACCATAAACCAAAACTGTAAGCACAAAGCTTAGTGATTTCCATAAAGTACTAACGCACAAACAAATAACATATACAAATAACAGCATGCAATAGGTCCATAACTAATAGACAGGATTACCCCTAAGCCCACATCATAAGTCTGGCTTGCCCCTGGGCCCACAACTTATTTATGGCTTGCTCCCCGGTCCTCAGTATGAGTCCGACATACCCTACCCGACCCTCATCTCGTATCTGGAATGCTCATGAGCCCTCAGTATGAGTCTGGCATGCCCTACCCGACCCTCAGCTCATATCTAGAATACTCAAATACCCTCAAGCCCTCAGTACGAGTCTGGCATACCATTGGGTCCTCAGCTCATATCTGGAATGCTACTGAGCTCAGTATGAGTCTGGCATGCCCTACCCGACCCTCAACTCATATCTGGAATGCTCATGAGTCCTTAATATGAGTCTGGCATGCCCTCTCTGGCCCTCAGCTCATATCTGGCATACTCTAGGGTTTGTTGGCTACAACACAAAGCAGTACAACCTCAACCCAACCTACACAATATGTCGATATATAAGAGATAATATTACATACAGATAAACAGGCAGTGTCACAGGTAGTCCTATAGATCTACCAGATTAGCATATCAATAACTAGCATACTCATGCATATCTATTCCATACTCAACATATCAGCAATATCAGGTTATCAAACTAAAAAGGGCCAGCCTTGGTGCCTTCGACCTGAAAGTATAGTGAGGAAAACTCACCTCATAAGCAGCACAGAACTGATAAGGTCTGAATCCGAATTTCATCTCTCGACTCAAATGCCTAAACCATCAAATGACCATTTCCATAAAACTCCCAGCAATACCCAAAATATCCTCAAGGTCAAACTTGGTCAAAGTGAGAGTCAACGGTTAAGGTCAACAGTCCATGTTGACCCAACTCGTCGAGTTCACCCATTAACTCATCGAGTTTCTGTAATACTCAGAAGGTCGGGAAAACTCTAGCCAACTCGCCGATTTGGCTGGAAAACTCACCAAGTGTCCCCAGCTTAACACATTCAACTGTTCCTACGATTCCAGGGGCTCTAAAACTCAGATCTAAGCTCAAATGCTATCACAAGGGATAAAGTTTCCAACTTTATCCCTTGGGGCTATTCCAAGAGTTCAAAAACCTAACTACAAAGCTAGAAGATCCAAAGGCTTAACCAATAAGCACAAAATCCTTGAGATCTGAAACCCAACCTTTCCAAAAGAGATTCTACCATCAAAATCAACCAAAATGTTGGTGCTTTATAGAGATGCATGTCCAATGCATGTATTGAACCCAAAATGGTTTAAAAAGGGGAAAATATGACTTAGACTCCATGCATGGCATCAAAAGTTGGCTAAAGAGCATATCCAACCCACTACAAGGTCACCTTGACCTGGAGATTCATAAAGTTGCAAGTTTTATGAGATCCATCCATTGCAACATCCAAGCATAAGGAGAAAATGGGACAAAACCCAAGATCTAGCTACATAGGGGAATTAAAATCGAATCTTGGACACTTACAAAGGTCCAGAAGAGTGCCAAACTGAAGATGAGAGCTTTGCTTGCTAGATCTTTCCTTCCTTCTTCCAACTTCTTTCTATTTTCTCCAAAAGTACCACTCCAGCTCACCAAAAGAGAGGGAAGGATGATTAGGGTTCACGAGGGCCGATATGGGGGTTTGGAGGCTGAGAAAAGGTCAGCCCTATGGACTTAAGGAGATTGTATAGGGTACAAAATCCTAAAATTTAGGGTTTCACATTCAGCCTTCAACTTGTAAAGTTCCCCTCACCAACTCGTCGAGTTGGTCCATAAAAATGCGCGACTCAACATCCTTCAACATGACGAGTTGAGGCTATCTGCTCGCCGAGTTCTAATGAGAAGACATTCCTAAAGAATCAAATATCGTATCTGGAAATCAGGATGTTACAACTCTCCCCCACTTAAATTAGATTTCATCGTCGAAATCATTCTTTCACCATCTCGTTTACCAGCCTAAAACGATCCTGACCGAACTCCCTGAACCCCAAAAAGACTAGGCACGACACCCCGCTCAGATGACCGCTCACCCATACCGATGTCAAATCCAAAATAGAAGATACCCAACCACTATACCTGATCCTGAAAACTCTAGATAATGTTGGACTCCATGACAGATAGAACCAAACAAACTGTCCCCACAAACTCAACTTCACAACCCGTACTGACAACTTATCCAGCTTGAACGAATTACAGATACCCAAGAACATAAATCCCTAACGACTTACCAAATCCCTGATAAAAGACAACCATCACTCCTCAACTCAAAACCAGGAATTCAATACGTTATCTGAAAAGAAGTCGATCACATGTATCACGAATCACTAATACTGCCCAAACATCGTGCTACCTTCCAGCTGCTTTCCAAAAGCAGCCGAGACCTCCCTGGTCCCAACTATCTGAAATAACGGATTCCTGCCCAGTTTCTGAGTCAAAAGGAATGACACTTATCCATTAATATATCTATTCAACTCCTGATGATAACCATTCCATGAACACAATGAGATACAAAATACTGACTTCTTGAACTGTTGGACCGATACACTGCTACTATGAGCTTGAAACCTCATCACTTGCCCGACTTTCACAATGGTAGAACCATCCTGGAGTACAGACACATAAGCTAAATCCTGAAACCTCCAGCTGATGCCTTTAACGTACAAATTTCTTAACCCACACTGATCTGGATACAGACCTTGCACGGATACACTTGTGATTCCCAATGCGAGTTTCCACCAAAAGCCCACTCAGAAATGGCCACTCATAATACCTTCTCATAGTACCTTCCCTAAACTGATTAGTATCCATTGAATCTACCCCTAATCCCTAACTGGGGCACTGCCAGAACCACGCCGAATGATTCTCGAAACACACCGACCACGAAATTAAACCAAAACCAAACCAAAGGACGAACCAAAATCTTAACAACCCTTGACTCTTGCGATTCCATTACCAAACACTCCTTGATAAGCGACGACGATCAAACCATGAATTTCTGCGATACATCCGACCAACAGATTTATGAATCGCCCGACCCCTATCAATGCATCAACACCGAAAGCACTACAAGAAGATGAAATGAACCATCAAGATCACTAGGCCCACAACCTATGACTGGAATACCCCTACAAGGTCTTCATAATAGGTTTGGATTGCCACTGAGCCCTCAGCATGAGTCTGGAATACCTTACCTGGCCCTCAGTACATGTATTGAATGCTCCCATCATAATGTCGATCTTGTCGACATTACATCTTTTTCCTGGTACTCGCAACACACACCACGTCGAAAGGACTCTCAACCTTTTTCTGCCACCTCATAGGGACCTAACAACGTCCCTCTCAGCGATACCTGTACAACAAACATAACCATACCACACCCAATTTCTTTCACAGACAAGCTGCCACCCAAGTAGAGCCCAACGCAATCATGGTCGACCACGACTCGAAAACAGGACAGCGGTTGCATCCTTTATCCAGTTCAAGGTCTATCACTCGAAAGAACCATGCATTTAATTCGATCCAAAACCCCAAGACTATCTTGACCAACCCTCATACACTCAAAGAATTTCCACCATGCACACTCTTAGGGAACCCATAATCTTATCCAAAAAACGGCTGAAATACCAAAGTTCTATCGAACGATAATCCTCGATAATTAACAAAAGACCTCCTCATGATCGATCACATCAAGATCCTATACTTGCTTGAGACTGAACACGCAAAAAACTTGAGAGGACTTCTATAGTGATACTGAATATCACCAACCCAAGCCTGCTATTAACCAAAATTTCCACACCACCATTGCGGTAAACATACCTAGAAACCAAAGGAACATAAAACATACTAAATCTAATGATAAGCTGAAACATCCATAGAATCTCGACTGCCACACTAAAACCTTCAAAATCCTTTGTTGAAGGACAACGATGCCACCAATATCCATGAACGCACGACCTTAAATCGAATGAACCAAAACTCTTGCAGGGCTGAGCACACCAATTTCAAAAACGGATTCCAACATTTCTTATCTATTCATTGACATCCGAAAAAGAAGCCACTAGCTGCAATGAGCTCCTTGACAAACCACTTTCTGCTGCGAGACATGTAACATCCCAATTTCCAAGCCCAAACTTTTCATTTTTAATTAAGTAATTCTCAACATAGTTTACCAAAACATTCCCCATGCCATATCATTTGCAAACAAAAATATAACAATGTGTCTGAAATTCATAATGTCAAAGTAAAATCAATCAGAGTACAATCCCAGAAAACTCCATGCAGAAATACCACATACCATACAATCATATAGCGTATATATATTGTCGGGCCATTCTGGAACGACCGCCCTACCCACGTCAAGCCATTCTGGGGTGCTGACCTACCCATGTCAAGCCGTTCTGGGGTTCTGACCTACCCATGTCAAGCCATTCTGGGGTGCCGACCTACCCATTTCAGGCTATTATGGGGTGCCGACCTACCCATGTCAGGCTATTCTGGGGTGCCGACCTACCCTTCGGTCTTACAACCGGACTCGGGGATTATTTCACCACCTACTGCTAACACATAATGTCATATCTCTATCATACTGTCAGACGCATCTGGGGTGTCCAACCTACCCATTGGTCCTATCGACCGAATCAAGGACTAGTCCCCTTCAACTGATACCAACTATCATAACACAACAATTAGCATAGCCACATATCAAGCAAACTAGCATACTCGTATATCAACCAATAGCCGACCAGACAATTATCACAAAGACAATGATCTCAGCTAAACATCTACTAGTGGGCCGGCCTTGGTGCCGTAGACCCACTTCTACTGGAAGGTAACTCACCTCGCAAGGCTGACTGCTGAAAAGCTGATCGGCAAATGTCTGACTGCTGCTCCGGCGATCCTCCGGCTATAAATCCATAAAACACTTAATCAGACACTGATAACTACTCTTAGGGTAAAATGACTATTTTACCCCTGACCAAGTCAAAGTCAATGTCAACTTCCAGTTGACCTGACTCGCCGAGTTGGGCCGGCAACTCGTCGAGTCCCTATCCTTTCATCTGACCTTCTTCACGCTCCTACTCACCGAATCAAGGACTAGTCCCCTTCAACTGATACCAACTATCATAACACAACAATTAGCATAGCCACATATCAAGCAAACTAGCATACTCGTATATCAACCAATAGCCGACCAGACAATTATCACAAAGACAATGATCTCAGCTAAACATCTACTAGTGGGCCGGCCTTGGTGCCGTAGACCCACTTCTACTGGAAGGTAACTCACCTCGCAAGGCTGACTGCTGAAAAGCTGATCGGCAAATGTCTGACTGCTGCTCCGGCGATCCTCCGGCTATAAATCCATAAAACACTTAATCAGACACTGATAACTACTCTTAGGGTAAAATGACTATTTTACCCCTGACCAAGTCAAAGTCAATGTCAACTTCCAGTTGACCTGACTCGCCGAGTTGGGCCGGCAACTCGTCGAGTCCCTATCCTTTCATCTGACCTTCTTCACGCTCCTACTCGTTGAGTTTAGCAACGACTCGACGAGTTCTCCTTTTAAAACTACCTCGAATGAACCTTCATACGACTCGCCGAGTTGTGTGAACAACTCGTCGAGTTCATCCCCATCCTATGAACAAGTCTGCCCTTGACTCGCCGAGTTGTATGAGCAACTTGCCGAGTTCATCTTTGAACGTTGGGAGATTGTCTTGGACTCGCGAGTCTGTTCATACACTCACCGAGTCCTATGATTCCCAGGTCTATGGCTAAGTCCAATGCGTTGGGTCATTCCCCCGGAACCCTCTAAGATCATTCTCACACTCACTGGGTTCCTTCGAACCTTAACAGAAAAGGGAAGTCAAGCCATGGACTCGCCGAGTCCCAAGAACGACTCGCCGAGTGGAGAATGACCAAGTCTTATTTCTCGATTTCTGACATACAACACTTGACCAAAAGATAGATCTAGGCTTCTAAGATCGATATAGCACGTAAAGTTACAAACTTTACGTGCATGCATGGGACTATGGGCTCAAAAGGCCCTAAATGAGACTCTTAAGATGCATGGGGCTCTCTAAGGCTCCAAGATCAGCCCCTTTCTGACTTGTAACCCCTTACAGACCTTGGATCTGAAGTCTTAGCCCCCAACCATGCTTGCACTCATGATTGGTCACCAAGAATGGCTCCTAAAAGCCCTAAATCTCCCCAAAAAGGGATCTAAAACATGAAAGAGCAAGGTATCAGCTTTATGTTGGATCAGTGTCTAAGTCCATAAATATAATTGGTATATACTTGACCCGACCCGGCATGGTCCATTTGGGTTGCATGGCATCGGGACATTTGGGTAGACCTTTTATGAGAAGAGGATATTTGTGACATATTAATATATTATAAGTTCTAATATATTAATATAAAATCATATTATTTAATTAGTATTGATCAAGAATTAATTTGGAATTAATTTAGTGATCAAAAGAGACTAATTAAATATATGGGGATTGATTGTGTAAATCATTGATTCTTATATATGTGGGCTTTTGATCCATGATTCGTTATGTTGGGCTAAACCCATGGAGTAGGTATTGATTTAAGACTGTCATGAATTTGGATTGTATGATTTGTCTAAAGTGCATTAGACATAGCAATGGTTGCTGCAACATTCATGAGTACTCATAAGGCCTGAGTATTGGATACAACCCACGCTCACTTGCATCACTTCATGGAATTTATCTCGAGTGATTGTGAGACGGTAATATCATATAAATCTTCAAACCTAGAAATATTAGTTGTTGCCTATGAGTTGGTTATACATTGATTGTCCGAAAACGCATTGGTAACTTGATGTTATAAAACGTGCTTTTGTGCATAATTCAATAAGTAGTCAATACAAGCATATGAGTCGAAGTTTATCTGTTCCTTCTAGGATTAGAAGCGATATCTGGGCCCCTCGATGATTTTGTTTTGACCTAAGTACCGGGCCCGGTCAGAACCTAATTGATGTGTTCAATTTAGTTCTATGTCAAACAAATCAGAGATCGAGAAACAATTGATGGACGATAAGTACGACATTGTTCCATGTGTTTGTCCGGCTGATATCTTGAGAGCAGAGGATTATATGATCACTTATCTTAAATGGCGTATCATCATCATCATATTAGTTCCAAGAGACTTTGAAAGAGCTACGATTGCTAGTCGGATTCTGAAGACATAGATGCAACTATATTTATTAGACTTATCCAAGTGGGAGACTGTTTGATATAGTGTCTAAGTCCATAACTATATTTGGTATGTACTTGACCCGGCCCGGCATGGTCCATTAGGGTTGCATGTCATTGCAATAATTAGATAAACCAAAATGAGAGAAAGGACACTTAAGGTGTATTAATATATTATAAGTACTAATATATTAATAATATTATTTAATTGGTATTGATCAAAGAATTAATCTTAAATTAATTAAGTGATCAAAAAGAGACTAATTAATTATATGGGGTTGATTATGTAAATAATCTATTCTTGTATAGTGGGCTAATGATCCATGGTTTGTATGGATTGGGTTAAAACCCATAGGGTGCTCCATGGATAGTCCATGGGGGTTACAAACCCATGGATCATGGAATGTGGAAAGCCATTACAATTAGGGTTTACATGGTGTAACCCTAATTGTGTCACAACTATATAAAGGCTCCTTGTCTAGCAAAATTGGCACTACTACAAGCAATTTAGAGGGCTAGACAATTTTGAGTTTAGTGTAATTCTCTCAAGGTTATTCCAAGGATTGTGGTGTTGTGTGAAGCATTTGAGGCATCACATTTGGGGTGCTAGGCTCACAAAGTCATCAAGGAATCCAAGCTTCTAAAAGATATGTTATTCTACTTGTTTTGTATTACAAGTTATTATGAACCTTGGAAAAATCATTTTGCATGTATCTTAGTCAAACATAGATCCAAGGTTTCTAGGGTTGCATATACACCATAGGAGTGTTAGAATGCTCAAAACCCAACAGTGGTATCAGAGCCTAGGCTTGTTTGTGTGATACTTGATGCAAAATAGCTTTAAAAATTGAAATACTTGTTGTCTGCACAGGAGACTCGCCGAGTCCATAGAAGAACTCGACGAGTCCAAGCACATCTTCAACCAACTAGGCGAGTCAGTTCTTGCACTCGAAGAGTTGGCCATGCAGAGTGCAGATTTTCGACTTTTACTGCTGGAAATGGACTAGAAACATTACCCTAAACTGTTTTGGTGATATAAAACCTGTTTTAGATGGTGTAATGCTTATGCTAATCCATTTACAATGGCCAATATCAAAATTCCATGCTTTTATATATGTTAATATGATTCTTGAAATTTTGATATGAATGTTCATGTTCTTTTGAGTTTTAGAAAGATCATAGGAATTATTTGTAACTTGCTTGTAAGTATGATTATTGATTTTAATGGCTAATCATGGAGTTCATAACTTGTCCTCAAGTTATGGATTACCAAAAGTCACTTCTTTAAAAGTGTCATTAAAGAATAAGAGGTTACATAAAATGAAGAGTCTTCATTTTAATGAACCATTAAGCTCATAAGTTATGAAATGAAAGGTCTTGAATAGTTTCAATACTTGCCCTCAAGTTTTGGAATTTGTAAAGTCTTACACCCTAATACTTTAATTTCCAAATTGAACCTTAGAATTTTGAAAGTTTAAAATTCAACCCTTATACTATTATTATATTAAAAAGTTTAAATATATAGACATGTATAAGAATAAGTCAGACTTACCGTTAGTATGACTCATTCACGAAGCCGGTCTATAAGGGGGGTATAAGGTTGTTGCCTATAAAATGGCAGCTTGATGGGTGTCCACTCTCACCCACCGCTTCCTTGACAGGTGGAGGGTCGTTAGCCGAACGGGTAGGACAAGGACTTTAATCTTCATTAAAAGTATAATGAAATTATAAAGTAACTACACTTTAATAATTCCCAATCTTAGTTACTTTAGGAAAATGTGAAATAGGTGCTAACCCATGAAATTACGCTTTGTACCTTACCAAGTCGTTAATGGAGCGCGTGTGGTTAACCGGCACACTAGTAAGGACTACTAAGAGTGACAAAGGGTAACTTAATTTTATCATAGATCGATGGAGCACGTGTGGATAACCGGCACATCGATTAGGTGGTAAAAAATTAAAGGTACCAAGTCAATTTGCATGGTTATTCACACCTTGTTTGTGATCCTCGGCATCCCACTCACAAACTTGAGAGGGCACAATCGAGATTCAAACATGCCATTGAAAGTTCAATGTATCTCAAAAGATCTAGGAATTTCAAATCCAATAAAACTTAATAATTTATTTCGTTTTCGTGGTGGAAATTGGTAAATCGTCATTTACCTACCTTCAAATATTTTATAGCTTGGATTACGGCATCCCTATTCCAACTATAAATAGTTTGTTGGGTCCTAACCTTAATACTTCATTTGGGTGACTTATTAAGGACTCTCCATCTAATAAAACTTGTCTTTCTTTCTTTTTAGATGTTTTCAAACACTGCTAGTGGCTCAAACCCTACAGGCTCCTTTTCCCTAATGAACTTGTGTGGGAAAATCACTTTTGATGGTTCAAATTTCAATGAATGGATTAGGAACATCGGAATGATTACTCGCTATGAGGGCAAAGAGTATGTCCTAGATAAGGAGCTAAAGGTTATTGATGAGTCAACTGCTACTCCTGAGGAGATTGCTGAGTACACTACCCATGAGAAAGATGCCACTAAGGTATCTTGCATCATGTTGGCCACAATGACAGCAGAACTCCAGAAATCATATGAAGATTTCTACCCTTTTGAGATGCATGAGGATCTGATGGATAGGTACCATCAGAGTGCTCGTCAGGAGAGGTATGAAATCATTTCATCCATGATAACAGCTAGGATGAGAGAGGGATAATCTCTCACCGGTCACTTGCAGAAAATGCAAAGGTTCGTGGACCGGTTATTGAAGCTTAATGTGGACTTTCCTGAGGACATGTCGATTGACATCATTCTCCATTCCTTACCTCCAAGTTATGATCAGTTTCATATGACTTATCATATGGACAAGGAGGAAGTCACACTAAGTAAAATTGAAGGACTTTTAAGTACCGCTGAAAGTGGTCTTAAATCAGCTGTTACACCTACTCCTACTACCGCCCCTGTCTTGGCAATTAGGCAGGGAAAGGGGAAGAAGAGAAAGACCCCTTCGTAGGGTACCAAGGGAAAGTCTCTTGATGGCTCCTCTTCAAGTGGAACCAAGAAAGGTTCCATTCCTCCTTCTTCAAACCCAAAGGAAGCACAATGCTTCTACTGCCAGGAAAAGGGGCACTAGAAACAAAGCTGCCCCAAATACTTGCAGGATGTAAAGGATGGGAAAGTTAAACCCACCCATGCAGGTATTTACACTATATTGTCTAATAACTCATTGAAAACTAACTCTTGGGTGCTTGATACAGGTTGTGGTATTCACATTTGTACTGATTTGCAGGGCCTAAGAAGAAGTGAGAAAGTGGAGCACGGGAAGATAAACTTAATCATGGGGAATAGGAAAGTATCACTTGTTACCAGGATAGGAGTTTATTCTTTATTGCTTAATAATGGGTTAATGTTAGATTTGAATAAATGTTGTTACTCGTCTGAAATGGCGAGAAATATTATTTCCTTTCATGGCTTGTACAAACAAGGGTTTTCCTTTTCGTTTGATAATGATAATGGTGCTATTAATGTTTATTACAATGATGTATTTTACTTTAAAGCATTACCTTGTGATGGTGTATATGAAGCTGTGAATGTAGTAGATAATCTAGGAAATAATGTGTTGTGTATTGATTCTTCAGATAGCTTAGACAAAGCATCTTTGTGGCATTGTCGTCTTAGACATGTTAACAAGAAGCGCATAGGCCAACTCCAAAAGGCTGGAGTTTTGGAATCATTTGATCTGAAGTCGGATGATAGTTGCGAGTCTTGTTTACTTGGAAAAATGACAAAGTCACCCTTCACTAGTACTTGTGAGAGGGGTGAGGGCTTGTTGGACCTCATACACACTGATGTGTGTGGACCCTTCAAGAGTCCCACAAGAGATGCTAATCGGTATTATGTGACTTTTACTGATGATTATAGTAGATATGGATATATATATTTAATCAAGCATCAGTCAGAGATCTTTGAGAAATTCAAAGAGTTTAAGCAGGAAGTGGAGAATCAACTGGGCAGGAACATCAAGATGCTCCGATCCGATCGGGGAGGAGAGTATCTTAGTTTTAAGTTTCTTGACTATCTTAAGGAATGTGGGATTGTCTCACAATTGACACCTCCTAGAACACCATAGTTGAATGGTGTAGCTGAGAGCCGCAATCAAACCTTGTTAGACATGGTTCGTTCCATGATGAGTCGAGCTTCATTACCAATCTCATTCTGGGGGTATGCCTTAGAGACTGTTGCCCACATCCTTAATCTAGTCCCTACAAAGAAGGTTGCCAAAACACCTCATGGGATGTGGACTGGGAAAGTTCCCAACTTGGACCACATTAAGATTTGGGGTTGCGAGGCTTTTGTGAGGCGCGAGTCTCACGACAAGCTCGAACCTCGAAGCGAGAGGTGTATTTTCATAGGCTACCCACAGAAATCTTTTGGTTACCTCTTTTACAGACCCAGTGAGAATGTGGTCTTTGTGGCTAGGAGAGGAGTCTTTCGGGAGAGAGAATTTATAAGCCAAGGAGACAGTGGGAGGCAAATAGACATTGAAGAGCTTCAAGAGTTAAGCGGTGAAGGAACCTCAAACACTATCAACCAACCTGGGGAGGAAACTCCTGTTGATCCGATAGATGAGCCCATACCTCTGAGGCGTTCCACAAGAGTTAGGAATGCACCTGAGCATTACTATGGTTTCCATATTACTATGGAAGGTGATACTCTTATTAGTGATAATACACTAGTAAGTGTAGATGAACCTAACAGCTACACGGAAGCCATGGCAGGCCCTGAGCCTGCTAAATGGAAAGAGGCTATGGACAGCGAGATACAATCCATATATGACAATCAAGTTTGGAACTTGGTTGACAATGTACCAGGTCGTACGACAGTTGGGTGCAAATGGATCTTCAAGAAGAAGACCGACATGGATGGTAATGTACACACTTATAAGGCTCGACTGGTTGCAAAGGGTTTTTCACAAACTCCAGGAGTTGATTATGATGAGACCTTTTCACCAGTGGCAAAGATTAAGTCTATTAGGGTTATGCTAGCCATTGCTGCATTTCATGATTATGAAATATGGCAAATGGATGTCAAAACCACATTCCTTAATGGAAAGCTGGCAGGGGATGTTTACATGGCTCAGCCTAAGGGTTTTGTCAATGCAAAGTACCCTAATAGAGTGTGTAAGCTTGAGAAATCCATTTATGGATTAAAACAAGCACCTCGCAGATGGAATCTTTGCTTCGATGAGAAAGTCAAGGAGTTTGGTTTTTCAAGGAGTGAGGATGAGTCCTGTGTATATGTTAGGGCTAGTGGGAGTATAGTTAGCTTTTTGGTGTTGTATGTGGATGACATATTACTCATAGGAAATGACATCCCAACCTTGCAGGAGATTAAGTCCTGGCTTGGGAAGTGTTTCGCTATGAAGGATCTTGGGGAAGCTGCCTATATCCTAGGGATAAGGATATTGAGAGACAGGAGTAAGAGACTAATTGGACTTAGTTAGAGTACTTACTTGGATAAGGTACTGAAGAGGTTCAGTATGCAGGATTCCAAGAAAGGGGAATTACCAATCCAGAGTAACGCCAAACTGAGTAAAACTCAAAGCCCGAGTACAGAGGCCGAGATAGCTAAGATGAGTCATGTACCATATGCTACCATTGTGGGCTCAATCATGTATGCTATGACTTGTACTCGCCCTGATGTGGCCTTTGCCTTGAGCATGGTCAGTAGATATCAAGGGAACCATGGCAAGGCTCACTGGACCGCGGTAAAGAACATTCTCAAGTATCTGCGAAGGACTAAGGACTGGGTCCTTACCCTTGGAGGCAGTCATGACTTGAGAGTGGAAGGATACAGCGATGCTAGCTTTCAGACTGATAGGGATAATTTCCGCTCTCAGTCAGGCTGGGTCTTTATCCTTAATGGAGGAGCAATTACTTGGAAAAGTTCCAAGCAGGAGACGGTAGCTGATTCAACTTGCGAATCAGAGTATATATCAGCAAGCGAGGCAGCAAAGGAGGCGATATGGCTAAAGAACTTCATTGGAGAACTTGGAGTTGTACCAGCTATAAAAGAGCCAATGGAAATTTTATGTGACAGCGAAAGTGTCGTTGCCTTAGCAAAGGAACCAAGGGATCACGGGAGATCCCGACACATTGACAGAAAATACCATTTCATTAGACATCGTATAGAAGAAGGACTCCTCATGGCTAAGAGGGTATCATCAGATGAGAACCCAACAGATCCCCTCACGAAGGGACTGACTAGGGTTAATCATTTACAGCATGTGAGGCGCATCGGGCTGAAGGATGATATTAGTTTTAATAATTAGATAGCTTGAAACTTGTAAAATGTAATTGACATTTGATGATTAAATAAAAGTTGTTATTTATTTATGAGTAAAGTGTTACTATCTTATGTTAATCGTTTACTATTGTTTCAATTTTGCATGTTTTGACTTCCTGAATAATTATGTTATTATTCAATCTCTCCAAAGTCAGTCATACTTGGAAGTAGGTATTGATTTAAGACTGTCATGAATTTGGATTGTATGATTTGTCTAAATTCCATTAGACATAGCAATGGTTGCTGCAACATTCATGAGTACTCATAAGGCCTGAGTATTGGATACAACCCACACTCACTTGCATCACTTCATGGAATTCATCTCGAGTGATCATGAGACGGTAATATCATATAAATCTTCAAACCTAGAAATATGACTTGTTGCCTATGAGTTGGTTATACATTGATTGTACGAAAACGCATTGGTAACTCGATGTTATAAAACGTGCTTTTGTGCATAATTCAACAAGTAGTCAGTACAAGCATATGTTAATCGTTTACTATTGTTTCAATTTTGCATGTTTTGACTTCCTGAATAATTATGTTATTATTCAAACTCTCCAAAGTCAGTCATACTTGGAAGTAGGTATTGATTTAAGACTGTCATGAATTTGGATTGTATGATTTGTCTAAATTCCATTAGACATAGCAATGGTTGCTGCAACATTCATGAGTACTCATAAGGCCTGAGTATTGGATACAACCCACACTCACTTGCATCACTTCATGGAATTCATCTCGAGTGATCATGAGACGGTAATATCATATAAATCTTCAAACCTAGAAATATGACTTGTTGCCTATGAGTTGGTTATACATTGATTGTACGAAAACGCATTGGTAACTCGATGTTATAAAACGTGCTTTTGTGCATAATTCAACAAGTAGTCAGTACAAGCATATGAGTCAAAGTTTATCTGTTCCTTCTAGGATTAGAAGCGATATTTGGGCCCCTCGATATTTTGTTTTGACCTATGTATCGGGCCCGGTCAGAACCGAATTGATGTGTTCAATTTAGTTCTATGTCAAACAAATCAGAGATCGAGAAACAACTACTGGACGATAAGTACGACATTGTTCCATGTGTTTGTCCGGCTGATATCTTGAGAGCAGAGGATTATATGATCACTTATCTTAAATGGCGTATCATAATCATCATATTAGTTCCAAGAGACTTTGAAAGAGCTACGATTGCTATTCGGATTCTGAAGTCATACTTGCAACTATAGTTATTAGACTTATCCAAGTGAGAGACTGTTTGATATAGTGTCTAAGTCCATAACTATATTTGGTACGTACTTGACCCGACCCGGCATGGTCCATTTCAATAATTGGATAGACCAAAATGAGAGAAAGGACACTTAAGGTGTATTAATATATTATAAGTACAAATATATTAATAATATTATTTAATTGGTATTGATAAAAGAATTAATCTTAAATTAATTAAGTGATCAAAAAGAGACTAATTAAATATATGGGGTTGATTATGTAAATAATCTATTCTTGTATAGTGGGCTAATGATCCATGGTTTGTATGGATTGGGTTAAAACCCATAGGATGCTCCATGGATAGTCCATGGGGGTTACAAAACCATGGATCATGGAATGTGGAAAGCCATGACAATTAAGGTTTACATGGTGTAACCCTAATTGTGTCACAACTATATAAAGGTTCCATGTCTAGCAAAATTGGCACTACTACAAGCAAGTTAGAGGGCTAGCCAATTTTGAGTTTAGTGTAATTCACTCAAGGTTATTCGAAGAATTGTGGTGTTGTGTGAAGCATTTGAGGCATCACATTTGGGGTGCTAGGGTCACAAAGTCATCAAGGAATCCAAGCTTCTAAAAGGTATGTTATTCTACTTGTTTTGTATTACAAGTTATTATGAACCTTGGTAAAATCATTTTGCATGTATCTTAGTCAAACATATATCCAAGGTTTCTAGGGTTGCATGTACACCATAGGAGTGTTAGAATGCTCAAAACCCAACATGACCAACCTCACTCCAGCATATCGGGGTCCTGCGCTTCCTCCCATACAACATCTCGAAAGGAGGACGGTCGATGCTCGCATGATAGCTTTTATTATACGAGAACTTCGCCAACGGAAGGTAGGTATCCCTGCTACCTCTGAAATCTAAAACACATGCCCGCAGCATGTCCTCTAGCGTCTGGATGGTCCGCTCGCTCTGACCATCCGTCTGCGGGTGAAAGGCGGTGCTAAAATGCAGACGAGTACCTAGCGCGAAGTGAAACTTCTTCCAAAACCTGGAAGTGAACCGCACATCCCTGTCGGAAATCACTGAAACTGGCACTCCGTGCCGAGCTACTACCTCTCGGATATAGATGTCGGCCAACTTCTCGGCCGAGATGCTCTCCTGGATCGGTATGAAATGGGCACTCTTGGTCAACCGATCCACGATTACCTAAATCGAATCCACTCCCCGTGCAGTCCTGGGAAGCTTAGTGATGAAATCCATAGAAATGTCTTCCCATTTCCACATGGGAATATCTAACGGCTGCATCTTTCCATGTGACCTCTGGTGCTCAGCCTTGAGCTTCTTGCAGGTCAAGCACCGCTCTGCATACCATGCTACGTCCCGCTTCATGCATGGCCACCAATAGTAAAGTCGAAGATCCCTATACATCTTCGTCGCTCCTTGATGGATAGAAAATCTGGATTTGTGTGCCTCCTCCATCAGTATCTGGCGCACGCCTCCATGATAAGGGACCCACACCCTACGGTGAAGAGTCAATAACCCTCGACTATCATAGTCGAATGAGGAAACCTGACCCACAATACACTCGCTCTTCTGGTGTTCCTCCTTCATCGCCTCCTGCTAGGCCTCTCGGATCCGCTCTAATAACGGAGCCACCACGGTCATCCTCATACGGATGTCCCTGATTGGCGCTGCCTTGCGGCTAAGCGCATCGGCCACGACATTGGCCTTCCCCGGGTGGTAGAGGATCTCACAATCATAATCCTTCACCACATCAAGCCACCGACGCTGCCTCATATTCAGATTCAGCTGGTCCATGAGATACCTCAGGCTCTTGTGGACCGTGTAGATGGTACAATGAACCCCATAGAGGTAATAGCGCTAAATCTTGAGGGCAAAAACAACAGCCGCCAGCTCCAAATCATGCGTCAGATAATTTGCTTCGTGAGGCTTCAGCTGCCTCGAAGCGTAAGCAATAACATGTCCTCTCTGCATCAAAACTGCGCCCAAAACCAAGATGGACGCATCGCAGTATATGACAAAATCCTCCATGCCCTCCGGAAGAGCTAAGATTGGCGCCTCACACATCTCTGTCTCAATGTCTCAAATGCAGCATGCTGCTCAGGCCCCCAACGAAAGACTACGACCTTCTTCGTTAGTCGAGTCAAAGGTACAACTATCTTGGAGAAATCCTGGATGAATCTCCAATAATAGCCGGCTAATCCCAGGAAACTCCGAATCTCAGATGGTGACTTCCGGAACCTCCCATCTCATCACGGCCTCCACCTTGGCCGGGTCGACCAGAATCCCGTTCTGGTTGACAAGGTTCCCAAGAAACTGCACCTCGCGCAACCAGAACTCGCACTTGGAGAACTTGGCGTACAAGCTCTCCCTCCTCAGTGTATCCAAAACCTCTCGCAGATGCTCCTCATGCTGCTCCTGCGTCTTGGAGTAGACCAGGATATCGTCAATAAAAACTATCACAGACCGATCCAGCATCGGTCGGCACACACGGTTCATGAGATCCATGAACGCGGCAGGGGCATTGGTAAGCCCGAAGGGCATCACCATGAACTCATAGTGACCATAACGCGTCCGAAACGCAGTCTTCTGCATATCCTCCTCTCTGACCCTCATCTGATGATACCCCGAACGTAAATCAATCTTGGAGAACCAAGATGCTCCCTGTAGCTGGTGAAAGAGGTCATCAATCCTTGGGAGTGGGTAACGGTTCTCCACTGTTACCTTATTTAGCTCCCTATAATCTATACACATCCGATGCCACCCGTCCTTCTTCTTCACAAACAGAATCGGGGCTCCCCAGGGTGAACTGCTCGGTCTAATGAATGCCTTATCTAACAGCTCATGCAGCTGTGTAGACAACTCCTGCATCTCAGGAGGAGCCAACCGATACGGTGCCTTGGATATCGGAGCCACACTCAGTACTAGGTCGATCCTGAACACTACCTGCCTCTCCGGAGGTATCCCGGGTAACTCCTCGGGAAATACATTCGCGAACTCTCGTACCACGGGCACATCACCTACCGTTACCTTACCCATCTCTTGGGTATCCATAACATAGGCAACAAATCCTGCGCAACCCTGCTGAAGGTAACGCCTAGCTCTCGCTGCTGAACATAAAGCAGGTCCTCGCCGTGGCCTCTCGCCCTGAACTACCAGCTCTCCCCTACTCAGGGTCCTGATCCGCACCAACTGCTGTGCACAGTCAATCACTGCCCCATTGGGGCTTAGCCAATCCATACCGATAATAACCTTGTTCCCCCGCAAAGGTATGGGAACCAGATCTACCAAATAACGCTCCTCAAATAGCCGCAGGACGCAATCTCGGTAGACCTCTGATGCTCGCACTGACCGGTCGTCCGCAATCTCGACCTCTAAAGGGCAATCCAACGTGCCCGACGAATCAGGAAACTTCTTGCTAAGCGCAAGAGAGACAAACGACCAGGTAGCGCCCGAATCAAACAATACCTGAACTGGGATACCATTCACCTGGAACGATCCTATGCAGGGCACATACATAACATATCAAAATCACAGCGACATAAACAAAAGCATACGAAAGAGATCATACCCGTCACCACATCGGGTGCAGCGCATGCCTCCTCGGCTGTCAACTGAAATGCTCGGCTCCGCACCACTGGAGCCTCTGATTTGGCCTTCCGGCCATCTGCAACCCGCACTGTCGCTGAAACCGGCGCCACTGCTGGCGTCGCTGCTGACGCTGCTGTGAATCTAGGGCAGTTGGCCTTCTTATGGCCCCTCTGATTGCAATGGAAGCAAATCAGGTCTGATATCTGCACTGTGGGGGAGGGGGAAGTACAATCCCTGCCAAAGTGCCCCGTCCTGCCGCACTTGTAGAAGCCGGTCGATCCCGCTCTACAAGCTCCCTCATGCGGCCTGCCGCATTTCCTGCAGCGGCTCTGGCCTGGCTGGCCCTTCGACCTAACGTCGGATCCCTTTGGTTTCTTCACCGAAACCCCAGTCACCTGCTCTATCTCTGCTTTCCTCTTCCTGACGTGCTCTAAATCGAGCTCCCTCTCCCGCGCCCTGGAAATCGTGGACTCCAGGGTTGGGCAGGCTGAATAGCTGAGATGCTCCCGAATATCAGCCCTCAACATATCATGGTAGCGGGTTTTCCGCATCTCCTCATCCCCCGCATACTGGGGTACCATCAATGCTCTCTCCCAGAACCTGGCGGTGATCTTCGTCACAGTCTCCGTAGTCTGCCTCATATCCAAAAACTCTCTGGCCAATTGCTGAAGCTCTACAGCCGGCGCAAACTCAGCCTTGAATCTGGTCACGAAATCTGACCACGTCATAGCCTCGACGGCTGGGGCTCCCAACGAGTCACCAACCGACTCCCACCAGTCTCTAGCTCTATCCCTCAAACATCCCGCAGCAAGGCGGACCTTCGACCCTTCCGGGCAGAAGCGCGTCAACTGCACAGACTCAATGTCTGCGATCCATCTCCTGGCAGCAATGGGGTCTTTCACCCCCTGATAATCCGGCGCACCGCTCCCTCGGAAGTACTTGAAGGACAGTGTGCACGTACTCGTCTGGCTAGATGCCATATCACTCCTGAATGCTCGGAGGCGATCCTCCATCAGCTTAACAATCCCCTCCTTGATCGACCCGAAAATGAACGGGGTCGACTCAAGGATGCCTCTCGTGATCTCAGACACGATGAACTCACGTAGCCCATCATCGACCTGCTCGGATCCTGCACCCGAGCCTAATCCTGATCCTGATCCGGAACCTCCTGCTCCATGTCGCGTGGTCACCATACTAAAAATAAACACATAATTGTCAGGATCATATGTAATGCCCGTGTTTCTAGCCTAGGCATTAATATTGATATGATAGTCTAAGTTAACCTTTGTAACTCATTTTGAAGAAATGAAAAGGAATTATGTGAATATTATGTGAATTATGTGTTTTATGCTTAATTATTAGGATTTAATTAATTAAGAATAAAAATGAGCGTCGAAAATAAATATTAGATAAAGCCGATATCTATTAAGAAACTTGTAGTGGGCGTGATAAGGATTACTGATATATAAAGAATATCGAAATCCGAGTTATAACGAAGAAGTTATGACCTGTTGAAGTTTCACGACAAAACCGGCACGGTGTCGAATGTCGTAAAAAGTGAGTTTTGGATAAACTACTTTTTGGCCTTAGTGATCTAAACGAAACTCGTAGTGTTCGTTAAACCGAGAGTAGGTATAAAAAGAACGCCCAAATCTGATTTCGTATGAGGAAGTTATTATTTTTCGAAGTTTCAGCTTAGCAGTAGACAGCTAAAAACTCGAATTTTAGATCGAGTGATTTTTAGCCAACACGACCTAAACGAGAATCGAAGGTCTCGTCAATAGTAGCACAATGGTAAAAAGACAGACGGAAACGGACGTCGGATGCAGAAGTTATGTATTTTTAACGGATTTCCTGTCCTGGTCTGTTAAAAATAATAATATAAAAATTAAAGTCAAAATTAGCCGACGAAATCTAAACGAAATTTGTAGAGCGTAATTTTACCTACGCGTGCATATAAAGAACGTCAAAAACGGAGCTCGTATGCGAAAGTTATAGATTTTAGAAGTTTTGGCGCGAAAATCGAGAAAATTTGCCAAAATTGAGGAATCTCGCATACGTGGACTTCGGCCACCTGTCCTCGCCTCGCATCTGACGTGTTTCCAAAATTCTGCTGATTCATCCGAGCTACTGAGTCATCCGAAGTGGTCCAGTGAGAATCCGATGTGTGTCCTCTTCCTCGTGTCCGAGCCTTCGCATGATGCCACGAACCCACCCTACCTCGGACTAGACCTCGGTCCAATCAGGAGGCGACACCGAGGCCCTCGCATGCGCAGCCATGTGCAAGCCACCTGTGAGCCTTCGGATCTGCTGACGCGTGGAGGCTTCTCAGCCCTTGGATCAGCAGCTTCGGACACTATAAATAGAGGGCTTGCGAGCCTTCTCGGCTACATTTGGAATTTTGCCACTTTTAGCCCCTTTCTTCATATTTCCTTCATATTAACATCCCCCAAAGCCCCGGTATCGATTATAACACCCGGAATACGCCACGAAGTGCCCGAGAAGCCCGGAAAATTTATCTTTTCGGTTTCGAAGCCCGACCCTCGCAGAGCCCGGTTTCTGAATAAAACTCCCGGTTTTATTAGAAACGAACGTTTTAGGAAACGAATTGCTGCCCGATTATCATCAAATCATGTGAGTGTATAGTCACCTTCATCTTACACCTAGATATGAAGTATTTTCTATAAAATATGTCCTACGTGTAATTATATTAATTGTTTAATTGAGGTGACTGTTGAATTGATGTTTTATACAAGTTTTAAACTGTATATGTATTTTTATCTACAAATATGTTGGGTAAAACATGGGTAGATAGTTGATGTGTGATGAGATAAAATGATGAGAGGCCTCGATGTGATTTGTGATCCAGTCATCTAGCGGAGTTTGGATGACGACCACGGACTTTCTAGACAGTCCAGTGGAAACGCTAGCAGGCCCGCAACCTGTAGGTGTTAATGAACTTGGGCGTTCATTCGTTGTACTCCAATCCCCCTCATGGTCGCCTTTAGGACATGTATAGCTGAGGAAACCCCTTAGCAGTAGTGTCCATCCCGATGATATTCTTTAGGCTAGGTCCCTTGGGATAAGTGTTTAGGGACGTAAAGTGAGGATAACGGGAACGGGTAATCAGGGTTATTGTTGATTGATGAACTTAATAAGTTTATTATTATTGTGGGTTCAAAACCCTATATGCTCACCAGGCTCCCAAGCCTGACCCACTCAGCTTTTTATGTTACAAGTAGTGGACCCCGAGCATAGTCGGAGGACGATGATAGATTTTTTGATTATAGGCCAGTAGTTGTAAATAACTGTTGAAAGGCTTATAATGTCTTGTTTATGCTTTTGATCTGTATCGGAACATGATATCCCGAGGTTTTGATATGAAATGAAATTATATATTTCTTAAAGAAAGGTTTTGACAAACTTTTATCATATTTTGTATTGGGGACCAATTCCGCAACATCTTTTAAAAAGATTTCTCTGATTTTATTTTAAAAAGCATAAATTAAATCGGACTTTTCTGGCCGAGAAATTAGGGGATGTCACAGTTGGTATCAGAGCATTAGTTTAAGCGAACTAAGAAATATCCTACGATTTCTAGACTTAAACTTAGAATGCTAAGTGATGATTGGGAGATGAGTGTCTACCATATTTTAGACACGAGCACTAGTTTATTTTAGGAAAGATGCCTAAAATGCCCTTATGTGCTAAATGCTATGTGTTTGCCATGTGTGCCATTATTTGTTCGGATCTATGGTCTGTTGCCGACCGGATCTGGAAACCTTATGTGTGTAGGATTCTAAGCGTATGATTACGAGATTAGAACTAACATATAAACATTTCGGAGTGATAAGGGAATTTAAATACCTATCGAGGATAAAGACCGAAATTCGCCTTATTCGGTATATAGATTGTAATGGCAAGAACTCGCAGTGGAGTTGCAAATGCAAATGGAAACAAGGATCAACAACCTCAACCTCAAGTAGTTGAGCAAGTACCTGTTGTAGGAGCTGCACCTGAGCCAATGACGATGGTTGGGGTACAAGCAATGATGCAGATGATGTTATATCACCAAATGGAGGAGACCAGGCGATTACTACAACAGAATAGGGAAGAAACTACGATACCTGTTGAACAGCCCGAATTGAATGAATGGCAGTCAGTAGGAGGGAACTACAGTGGGACTCTTGGTCAAGCCAACCCACCGATAGTTAGACAAAACAACCAGGATGGAGGAGTTGATGGACGCGGGTGCAAATACAAAGATTTCATGGCATCTAAACCACCGTGTCTATCTGGAAGTTCGACACCGGTGGACGTCATGAATTGGATCTCCGAAATGGAGACGATGTTTGAAAGCTGTGAGTGCATCAACAAACAAAAGACCGCACTTGCAATTCCTCTGTTAAAATCTGGTGTACTGAGCTGGTGGAAGTTACTAGCTAATTCCATGCCCAATAGAGAAGCTAGTAAGATGTCTTGGGAAGACTTTGTGGTACAACTGAAATTGCAATACTGCTCTGAGCAGGATCTTCTGGAAATTAATAATGAGTTCCAGAATTTGAAAAAGGGAAAGATGAGCGTTACTGAATACGTTGCTAGTTTTACGGAAAAGATGAAGCTTGTTCCTTACCTAGTTCCAACTGAACTCTCTAAGATTAACAAGTTTGCCCTCGGATTACCAGCGGACTTTGGTCCGATGGTCAAGCAAGCAACGACTTTGAAAGCCGCCATCTGGGCTGCTAAGATTGTTGAGATTCAGATCAGAGAGAAGGGTCTGGAGAGGGCAGAAGTTGGCGAAAAGAGAAAATTTGAAGGAACTTCAGGTTCTAATAAAAACAACAAGTTCTCGAAGACTGGTTCGAGAAAATTCGGAGGAGGAGCCGAAGTGAAATGGTGTGAGAAGTGCAAGAAAAAGCACTCTGGGAAATGTAGTGAGGGGTTGACTTGCTACAAATGTGGAAAGACTGGGCATTTTGCCAACGAGTGTCCGTCCAACAAGAGGGTATGTTTTGAGTGCCATGAAGAAGGGCATGTTTTTAAAGACTGTCCAAAGAGGAAGGATGCAGTAAATCCCAATCAACCACCAAAGCCGAAGGCGAGAGCCTTTCAGATGACACTTGAAGCTGCAAAAGAAGAAGTCGATGTCGCTTCAGGTACATTTCTCGTAAACGAATTGCCTGCCCAAATTTTGTTTGATTCTGGAGCCAATTACTCCTTTATTTCGCATGAATTTGGTAGAAAACTAGCTTTGCCTGTTGATAGACTTGTTAATGCTTTATTAGTCGAAATTGCTAGTGGCAAGTTTGTACCTGTTAGCCATCGTATGAAAAACATCCTCATTGACTTGAATGTGAATAAGTTCCACGAGGAATTATTGCCTATCGAGTTAAATGGTTTCAACATAGTTTTAGGAATGGATTGGCTTAGTGCCAATGATGCCAAAATATTGTGTAAGAAGAAGATAGTAAAAGTAAACCCGCCAGGGAGAGAGTCGTTTATGGTGTATGGAGACAAACACAAAGTAAACTCTGGAATCATTTCCCTAATGAAAGCCAGAAAGTGTTTGGCCAAGGGATGTAAATCATATCTAGCATTCGTGATCGATGTTTAGAAGGAAAAGAAGGAGGTGCAGAATATTCCGGTGGTGTGTGATTATCCGGAAGTCTTTCCCGAAGATCTTCCCGGATTGCCCCCTGATCGACAAGTAGAATTTTGTATCGACTTGTTACCAGGAACGACGCCGATAGCCAAAGCACCGTATCGATTAGCACCAACCGATATGAAAGAACTTATGACACAACTTCAGGAGTTATTGGACAAAGGTTTCATTCGACCTAGTTCATCACCCTGGACAGCCCCTGTGTTATTTCTCGAAAATTGATCTTAGGTCAGGATACCATCAACTTAAGGTGAGAGAGCAGGATATCGAAAAGACTGCGTTCAGAACAAGATATCGACACTATGAATTTTTGGTTATGTCGTTCGGACTAACCAATGCCCCAACAGCTTTCATGGATTTAATGAACAGGGTTTATAAACCATACCTTGATAAATCCGTGATAGTATTCATAGACGAGATCTTGATCTATTCGAAAAGCAAGCAGGAGCATGAAAAGCATATGCGTGAGGTGCTAGAAGTTCTGAAAAAGGAGAAGTTGTATGCAAAGTTCTCCAAATGTGAATTTTGGATTCAAGAAGTCCAATTTTTAGGTCATGTGGTTAATCAAGAAGGAATAATGGTTGAACCAACAAAGATTGAAGCTGTGATGAAGTGGGAACAACCAAAAAGTCATACGGAGATTAGAAGCTTTTTAGGATTAGCCGGATATTATCGCCGATTTATCCAAGGCTTTTCTTCAATTGCTACTCCATTAACAGCTTTGACCCACAAAGGAGCTACTTATGCTTGGAATGAAAAGCATAAGGAAGCCTTTGAAAAGTTGAAGAAGAGATTGTGTGAAGCACCAATTCTTTCGTTACCTGAAGGAGTTGATGACTTTGCAGTTTATAGTGATGCCTCTGGAGTTAGGTTAGGATGTGTTCTGACCCAAAGGGATAAAGTGATAGCGTATGCATCGAGGCAATTGAAAGAGCATGAAAAGAACTATCCCACTCATGATCTGGAGTTGGCAGCGAAAGTAATCGCCTTAAAGATATAGAGGCACTATCTTTATGGTACTAAATGTAAACTTTTCACTGATCATAAGAGTCTTCAATATCTCTTTAATCAGAAGGAATTGAACATGAGACAGCGGCGCTGGCTAGAACTACTCAAGGACTACGACTGTGAGATACTTTACCACCCTGGTAAAGCAAATGTTGTTGCTGATGCTCTCAGTCGGAAGGTAAATCTTGAAAAGAGAAGGCCAAGAGCGTTGAGAATTGAAGTCGTCTCGACAATTGTGGAATGTATCAAGAAAGCTCAGGAGGAAGCTTTAGAGAAAAGACCGAAAGGAGGAATGTTTGGGAAAAACATTGGTGTTTGATACAAACGGTCAAGGACTGAAGGTATTCAAAGATAGGATTTGGGTACCTAAGACGAGAGGAGTAAGAGGTCTTCTGATGGAAGAAGCTCATAAAACCATGTACTCGATTCATCCCGGCAGTACGAAAATGTATAGGGATCTAAAACTCTATTACTGGTGGCCGACGATGAAGCTCGATGTTGCTAAGTATGTGGCAGAATGTGTAACATGTGCTAGGGTTAAGGCACATCATCAGAAACCATATGGGAGTTTAGAACCTTAACCTGTACCCATGGGTAAATGGGAGAACATTACCATGGATTTTGTGACTAAACTGCCCAGAACAAGGAACGGTCACGACATGATTTGGGTGGTCGTTGATCGCTTCACTAAGAGTGCGCATTTCATAGCCGCTAACGAGAAATGGTCTATGGATAAACTTGTGAATTCTTATGTGAAGGAAATTGTGAGGCTTCATGGTGTTCTGTTAACGATTGTATTCGATCGTGACAGCCGTTTTACCTCAAGGTTTTGGAGAAGTCTACAACAGGAATTGGGTACCAAGTTGTGTTTGAGTACAACTTACCATCCTCAAACCGATGGTCAAAGAGAACGAACAATTCAAACATTGGAGGATATGCTGAGAGCATGTACCCTAGAATTCCAAGGTAACTGGGATGAACACTTACCTCTAGTAGAATTTTCCTATAATAATAGTTTCCACTCGAGCATCAAGATGGCACCTTATCACGCTTTGTATGGGGAAAAGTGTCGAACGCCATCATGTTGGCTGGAAGCTGGGGAAAAGCAGTTTATGGGACCTGAAATACTCCATCAGACTGCTGAAAAGTTGAAAGTGATAAGGGAAAGGATGTTAGCTGCTCAAGATCGACAAAAGAGTTATGCTGACAAGAAAAGACAATCGATATCCTTCGAAGTTGGAGATTCGGTTTTACTTAAAGTCTCGCCGTGGAAGGGACTTATAAGATTTGGTAAAAGGGGAAAGTCGAGTCCAAGGTTTATTGGACCATTTAAAGTTCTTCATAGGATCGGGAATCAACCTTCCAAGCTAGAATTACCGGAAGAAGTGGAGGGTATTCATAATACCTTTCATGTGTTCTATTTGAGAAAGTTCACGGGAGATGTGCCAAACATCATTCCCATTTCTGAATTAAGGTTGGATGAAAACAAGAGATTGATCGAAGAACCTGAGGCAATCGTTGACCGTATGACTACGAAGTTGCGACCCAAGATGGTCGATTTAGTGCTTGTGCGTTGGAAACATACGAATGGGCCAAATCTCACCTGGGAAACGGAGAGTAACATGATGAGTCGCTACCCGCATTTGTTTGCTGATGTGTGATTCCGGGGACGGAATCATCCTAAGGGGGAGAGATTTGTAATGCTCGTGTTTCTAGCCTAGGCATTAATATTGATGTGACAGTCTAGGTTAACCTTTGTAACTCATTTTGAAGAAATGAAAAGGAATTATGTGAATATTATGTGAATTATGTGTTTTATGCTTAATTATTAGGATTTAATTAATTAAGAAAAAAAATGAGCGTCGAAAATAAATATTAGATAAAGCTGATATCTATTAAGAATGTTGTAGTGGGCGTGACCAGGATTACGGATATATAAAGAATACCGAAATCCGAGTTATAACGAAGAAGTTATGACATGTCGAAGTTTCACGACAAAACCGGCACGGTGTCGAATGTCGTAAAAAGTGAGTTTTTGATAAACTACTTTTTGGCCTTAGTGATCCAAACGAAACTCGTAGTGTTCGTTAAACCGATAGTAGGTATAAAAAGAACGCCCAAATCTGACTTCGTATGAGGAAGTTATGATTTTTCGAAGTTTCAGCTTAGCAGTAGACAGCTAAAAACTCAAATTTTAGATCGAGTGATTTTTAGCCAACACGACCTAAACAAGAATCAAAGGTCTCGTCAATAGTAGCACAACGGTAAAAAGACAGACGAAAACAGACGTCGGATGAAGATGTTATGAAATTTTAACGCATTTCCTGTCCGGGTCTGTTAAAAATAATAATATAAAAATTAAAGTTAAAATTAGCCGATGAGGTCTAAACGAAAGTTGTAGAGCGTAATTTTACCTACGTGTGCATATAAAGAACGTCAAAAACAGAGCTCGTATGCGAAAGTTATGGATTTTAGAATTTTTGGCGCGAAAATCGAGAAAATTTGCCAAAACCGAGGAATCTCGCATACGTGGACTTCGGCCACGTGTCCTCGCCTCGCATCCGACACGTTTCCAAAATTCTGCTGATTCATCCGAGCTGCTGAGTCATCTGAAGCGGTCCAGTGAGAATCCGACGCGTGTCCTCTTCCTCGTGTCCGAGCCTTCGCATGATGCCACGAACCCACCCTACCTCGGACTAGACCTCGATCCAATCAAGAGGCGACACCGAGGCCCTCGCTTGCGCAGCCATGTGCGAGCCACCTGTGAGCCTTTGGATCTGCAGACGCGTGGAGGCTTCTCAGCTCTTGGATCAGCAGCTTCGGACCCTATAAATAGAGGGCTGGCGAGCCTTCTCGGCTACATTTGGAATTTTGCCACTTTTAGCCCCTTTCTTCATATTTCCTTCATATTAACATCCCCCAAAGCCCTGATATCGATTATAACACCCGGAATACGTCACGAAGTGCCCGAGAAGCACGAAAAAATTTATCTTTTCGGTTTCGAAGCCCGACCCTCGCAGAGCCCGGTTTCTGAATAAAACTCTCGGTTTTATTAGAAACGAACGTTTTAGGAAACGAATTGCTGCCCGATTATCATCAAATCATGTGAGTGTATAGTCACCTTCATCTTACACCTAGATATGAAGTATTTTCTATAAAATATGTGCTACGTGTACTTATATTAATTGTTTAATTGAGGTGACTGTTGAATTGATGTTTTATACAAGTTTTAAACTGTATATGTATTTTTATCTACAAATATGTTGGGTAAAACATGGGTAGATAGTTGATGTGTGATGAGATAAAATGATGAGAGGCCTCGATGTGATTTGTGATCCAGTCATCTATGGGTGTCCGACCTACCCATTGGTCCTATCGACCGAATCGGGGACTAGTCCCCTTCTACGGATACCAACTATCATAACACAACAATTAGCGTAGCCACATATCAAGCATACTAGCATACTCGCATATCAACCAATAGCCGACAAGACAATTATCACAAAGACAATGATCTCAGCTAAACATCTACTAGTGGGCCGGGCTTGGTGCCGTACACCCACTTCTACTGGAAGGTAACTCAACTCGCAAGGCTGACTGCTGAAAAGCTGATCGGCAAATGTCTGACTGCTGCTCCGGCGATCCTCCGGCTATAAATCCATAAAACACTTAATCAGACACTGATAACTACTCTTAGGGTAAAATGACTATTTTACCCCTGACCAAGTCAAAGTCACAGTCAACTTCCAGTTGACCTGACTCGCCGAGTTGGGCCGGCAACTCGTCGAGTCCCTATCCTTTCATCTGACCTTCTTCACGCTGCTACTCGTCGAGTTTAGCAACGACTCGACGAGTTCTCCTTTTAAAACAACCTCGAATGAACCTTCATCCGACTCGCCGAGTTGTGTGAATAACTCGTCGAGTTCATCCCCATCCTATGAACAAGTCTGCCCTTGACTCGCCGAGTTGTATGAGCAACTCGGCGAGTTCATCTTCGAACGTTGGGAGATTGTCTTGGACTCGCCGAGTCTGTTCATACACTCGCCGAGTCCTATGATTCCCAGGTCTATCGCTAAGTCCAATACGTTGGGTCATTCCCCCGGACCCCTCTAAGGTCATTCTCACACTCACTGGGTTCCTTTGAACCTTAACAGAAAAAGGGAAGTCAAGCCATGGACTCGCCGGGTCCCAAGAACGACTCGCCGAGTCGAGAATGACCAAGTCTTATTTCTCGATTTCTGACGTTCAACACTTGACCAAAAGATAGATCTAGGCTTCTAAGATCGATCTAGCACGTAAAGTTACAAACTTTACATGCATGAATAGGACTATGAGCTCAAAAGGCCCTAAATGAGATTCTTAAGATGCATGGGGCTCTCTAAGGCTCCAAGATCAGCCCCTTTCTGACTTGTAACCCCTTAAAGACCTTGGATCTAAAGTCTTAGCCCCCAACCATGCTAGCACTAATGATTGGTCACCAAGAATGGCTCCTAAAAGCCCTAAATCACGCCAAAAAGGGATCTAAAACATGAAAGAGCAAGGTATCAGATTTATGGTGGATTAGTGTCTAAGTCCATAAATATAATTGGTATATACTTGACCCGACCCGGCATGGTCCATTTGGGTTGCATGGCATCGGGACATTTGGGTAGACCTTTTATGAGAAGAGGATATTTGTGACATATTAATATATTATAAGTTCTACTATATTAATATAAAATCATATTATTTAATTAGTATTGATCAAGAATTAATTTACTGATCAAAAGAGACTAATTAAATATATGGGGATTTATTGTGTAAATCATTGATTCTTATCTATGTGGGCTTTTTATCCATGATTCCTTATGTTGGGCTAAACCCATGGAGTGATCCATGGATGCTCCATGGAGGTTAAAACCCATGGAGCATGAGGAATGGGTAAAGTCATGGGTTACATGGTGTAACCCTAGTGTGCACACTATATAAAGACCCCATTGGTTGGTGAAATTTGCACTAGTGCATACACAAGAGGGCAAGCCAATTTCTATGAGTCAAGTATCCTCTCTCATGGTTATTCCAAGATGTTCATGGTGTTGTGTGAACCATTTGAGGTGTCACACTTGGGGCACTAGGCTCTTAAGATCCATGGAATCAAGCTACAACAAGGAGGTATGTATTCTATCTAGTTTTTTGTTATTCTAGTACATATGATTGTATGCTAGTTAGTGTAATACCTTGGAAATTGATATTTACATGTATAATAGAGAAAACATAGATCCAAGGTATTTAGGGTTGTATGTACACCATAGGAGTGTTAGAATGCTCAAAACCCAACAGTGGCATCAGAACCTAGACTTGTTTTCTTGTTATACTTGCAAAATCTGCTTAAAAATCGAAGTTTTTTGCTGTCTGGGCAACTGACTCGGCGAGTCCATCAGGAGACTCGATGAGTCCATGCCTTAAAAGTGTTCAAAACGATCCAACTCGCCGAGTTGGTTCATGCACTCGACGAGTTGGACCCCCTGACAGCATATCTTCGAGGTTTTTGGCTGGAAATGGACTAGGAACATTACCATAAGTTGTTTTTGAACTTATAAACCTGTTTTTGATGTGGTAATGTTCATGCTACTCCAATTTCAAAGATAATTGTCAAAAGTTTCATGTTTTGTATTAGTTTAATGATTAGGCTAATTACATGAAAAAATTGTTTGATTTGAATTGTTCATATGAGTTTAATCAAGATTCTGAATATTGCTAGACATGTTTGTGATAGTTGTTTTCAATCCAAATTAATCTAAAGGTTATTCGTAATATGTGTTTTTGTAACTTGTCCTCAAGTTACATGAAAAGTCACATTAAAGAAGGTTATTAAAACCATAGGTTAGGAAACTTGAAGAGTCTTTTCCTCATAAATAGTTTTATGAACTCCATAACTTGTCCTCAAGTTATGGATGTTCAAGAGTCTCTTCATTAAAAGTTTTAAAAACCTACATTAAACTCATATGTTATGAAAATCCAAGACTTTTGAAAAATTTCAATACTTGCCCTCAAGTTTTGGATTTTGTAAAGTTATGCTTATGAATGCTTTAATTCCAAATCAAACCCTAGAATTTTAAAAGTTTAAAATTCAACCCTTATACTATTATTATAATTTTAGATATGTATAAGATAAAGTCAATCTTACCGTTAGTAGGCCTCATTCACGATGTCGGTCTATAAGGGGGGTATAAGGTTACGGCCTATAAAATGGCAGTTTAATGGGTGTCCACTCTCACCCACCGCTTCCTTGACTGGTGGAGGGTCGTTAGCCGAACGGATAGGATAAGGACTATAATTCTCCCTTCATTAAAAGTATAATGATAAATACTAAGTAACTAAAATCTTATAAATTCCCAATCTTAAGTTACTTAGGAAAATGTGAAAAGGTGCTAACCCATGAAATTACACTTTGCACCTTTGTTAAGTCGTTAGTGGAGCGTGTGTGGTTAACCGGCACACTAACATGGGACTGACCAAGTGTGGCAAAGGGTAACTTAAATTTATCATAGATCGGTGGAGCGTGTGTGGTTAACCGGCACATCGATTAGGTGATAAATATTAAGGGTACCAATATATTTGCATGGTTATTCACACCTTGTTTGTGATCCTCGGCATCCCAGTCACAAACTTGAGAGGGCAAAATAGAGAGTCAAACATGTCATTGAAAGTTCATTGTATCTCAAAAGATCTAGGAGTTTCAAATCCAATTAAAACTTAATTATATTTCGTTTTTCATGGAGGGAAATTGGTAAATCGTCATTTACCTACCTTCAACTATTTTATAGCTTGGATCACGGCACCCCTTTTCCAGTTATAAGTAGGTTGTTGGGTCCTAGCCTTAATATTTCATACTGGGTGTTATATTAAGGACTTTAAATCAACTAAAATTGAATTCCTCCCATTATATATATCTAGTTAAGACAAGTATGGTCTTCCCAAATCTTTAGTAACAAGCTTTCCTATTGAAGATGATATCCCACATGGAAATCAAGGTGAAAGATTAATCCCTTTGTTGTGCATTAATGGGACTGGAAATCATGCTTCACTTCCTCCACCTCCTCCAATAATTCTCCCTATCCCACAAGTTTCAGGACTTGAAAAGTTCTAAGTCACTCAATCCCTATTGGCAAGCAAAGAGTAAATGTGCTTACATCTTGGAGATTAAGTCACATATTGGCAAGCCGGGAGATTCGGGTGTCGAAGTCTCGAGGTAGTTGGCTGTTGACTTGGTTCTTCAGTCACTTCTTGATGACAGATCATGACATGACCCTTTAGTGATCTTACATATTTGCTTGATCCTGCTAAATCAGCAATGATTTGGAGCATTGGTAAATCAAATTAGATTGGAAGATCTACTTCCCAAACCTATTTGGACATTGACATTGGTGACATTAGAAGTCCAGAAAGGCTTTCTCTTCCCAATAGAAAGGGATTGGCCATGGTCAATTAATTTGACCAATGGTAAAGAGAAAGGCTAAGTCTGAGACAATCAAGTGTACCATTTCCAAAGAGTCCATATGTTTCTTTTGCCAAAAGATGGGACATTGGTTGCTAAGCTGCCGAATTTACCTGAAAGTTCATAAGGATGGTAAAAGTCAAAAAGGGTTTGACTTTGCTTCAGGTTAAAGTCCATTATCTAACTCTATGAAGTCTCTTCTGGAGATTCTTAATACATGATGTAATGTAATTACATTTTGATGTTTCGGAAGAATCAAAGGAAGCTTAAAGAAAGAGTGTGTTGATTCTGATCGCGAAGATGGATTTCGATCGCATGGTTCGATGATCAGAATTTTGAGCTGCTGCTTAAGAATTATGATATGTTGCTTAGGAATAGATAACAACATGTTTTTCATTTGTATTAGCATTGCAAGGATAAGATTTTTCCGCAAAGTTTAAAAATAAAAGGGAATTTTGATTTATTTATTTTAAGTATCCTTACAATGGCATTTGTGAAAAATTGTTGTTTATATGTTTCCTTTGATAAGCAATATTGAAAAATGGATTTGATTCTTTCATTTGTGGTAGTGTCATAATTTACCGAATAAGGAAAGATTCTCATCACCCAAGTTTCAGTTGGATAGAAACTTGGAATCATGCAACTTGTATTGTGTGATGATTGAGAATTTGAATCTTTGGGAATTAAGACTAAGTCCTTGTTCACATGTATATGTGAGTCAAGAGAAGGACTAAAGGATCGGGTGCACTAGGGTGTACGCTGATCAGGTCCACCACAAAGATTGATAAGATTATTCGTCATGATTTACTAAAGTTTAGTAAATATGATTATGCTTAAAAGTTTAAGTGTAATTCTGAAACATTGGAAAAGTTTCAATGTATGGCAGAACGGATGAGAAGAATCAAATAAGGCAGAAAGATAAAAGTTTCTTCAATCTGAAGAGATGGGAGAGTACTTGAGTATCGTGTTTTATGATTATCTTAGTGATTATGAAACCATATCACAATAGATCCTCTAAGGACATCTTAGTGCATTTGTTTGACTAAGGAGAGGAATCATGAATTGTTGAAATGGTTAAATCAAAAGATAAATCGTACTTCGTTCCAAAAATCAAATCTTAGAGTCATACTCTAAGATTGTAACTTGAGTGACATAATCTTTAGAAAGTTTATAACACTTGTCAAATGTAGAGTAAGATGTTTCCTATTCTTGTACATTTGAAGTTGGTTAGTTGTGATGTTTTGGATAAAACAAAGACCAACTAAGACCAAATGTATGAAGTGTTTAGCTTGAAAAGAATCCGCACTAATTCTTGAATATTTGTTTTGTCAAGGAATGGTTCTTGACAAAGAGAATATTATATGTCAAGAGGTCAGTGGGAGTCTTAAAAGATATTGAGATAGTTTCAAGACCTAATCAAGAGTATTGTTAATTACTCGACCACGACTTGAGGTTTGTAGAGAGAACCTGTCGTATTGACATATTCTTATTTCTGTGTCTATTCCAGATACAAGTTGACTTTGCATGAGTTCTATGAGTTCTCAATTGGTTGCATAACAACCTGGAAACAATGGTAGGCCCTTGTGCTACCGGGTGGCAAGAAACTAAGATTGAACAAGTTCAGTCCATATGAGTTTGGATTTGTCACTAACCTTGTCGTGTGATTATGGTTTTGACAAATTCACGTGGATAAGAACACATGCACCATAAAAATCTAAGTGTCATAAGGTTTCTCTCTGATTCATGAAAATGATGGTGAGGAAACGCTTTCACTAAGTAGATTTTAAGTCGATAGTAATTGTGAGTTTTGCATTCTCAAAGTCATTAGTGGAGCGCGTGTGGTTAACCGGCACACTAACATGGACTTGTGAGAATGGCAAAAAAGGTCTAAACATTATGATTACGGCATCCCTGTTCATAATTGTTTAGACACACATGTAAGCTATTTAAGGAAAGGTGTATGTTTTTGATAAAATCTTATCAGAACATCTCGTATCAAGAATCTGAACTTTGGTAAAGAAAGTCAACAAAGTATTGATTTCTAAAAGTTCAGTTGATTCCTGGATACATGTCGACGCTAGTGGGAGCATAAGTGTTATGCTAGTAAGATAATAATCATTGTGCTAGTGGGAGCATGATTATTATGATTAGTGTTGCAAGTTAGCAATGTTAATTATAGAATACAAAAGGTTCAAATTCTCTTTGAAAAGTTGTTTTTCTATAATTAAGGGAGAGGATTTATACTTCATTCCAATTCTAAAAGCTTAGATTGAGATTTTAATCAACTTTAGTCAAGGATATATATGAATGTTATGTTCGAATGGTTCAACATAAGGAAATTCTATATATGTTGCATTCTCAAAATTCGATTATGATCACGGCATCGCTCTTCATATTTTGAATTTTGAGAACATGGCAAATAAAAAATTTTATAGCATGAATCGTGTCCCATATGCTTCGGATATAGGATCGATTACATGTGCTATAATTTTTCATCCGTTCTAAATTTTCAAAATGCCTAGGGCATTAAGAGGGAAAAGGAAATAGAACTGGATATGATTAAAATGATTAAGCAATTTTCGTGGACAATCTGAGGTTTACCAAAGATTGGTTGCTCATGGACAATTGGAAGTATAGAGATAGGAGAATATTGACAGATTCTGAAAGGAGGCAACTCTTGTTCAGAAGTGATAGTCAAAATGGGAATATAGAATTGTCTCCATAGGTGGAAGTTATTCTTTGAATCTGTGTTAGATTAGAGAACTTAATGCAAGAAGGATGTTCAAAGGAATGTACTTTGAATGTGAGACTTCATTTCCATGGAATTGATCTCCATTGGAATACTTCGTAATGTTTGATGCCAAGTCTTTGTGACTTGGGCATAGTCATTACAAGGGGATCATTGCATATAAGTTTAGAATCTAACAGATCACAGTAAATGACAAGAATTTGGTATTCTTAAATTTACAAAGTAAGGATTGTGATTGTGAAATGAGCATCATTGAAATATTGTCAATTGATCTGTTTCACAAAGTAAGGATCATAGACAAACATAGTGTGCATACTTGGAGTATGGCATAGCTATTGTTTGGACAAACATAGTGTGCATGCTTGGAGCATGGCATGACTATTGTTTTAATTTAAGTATTAAGTTGATGAATCGAAACAGTATACAATGAATAACGAGTAATCAATATGGTGCTTAGATAAAAGATGTTTTTATTTACACTCAAAGAGTTTTGGGGCCATATAGGATTAGTATTATTCTTGTGTTTCACTTTTCATGTTTTGACTTCCAGAATAACTAGGTCGTTCTTCCTGGATGACTAAGTTATTCAAACCATCCACAGTCGATAATACGTTGGAAGTAGGTATTAAGGCAAGACTGTCATGAAGCTGGATTGTAGATGTCCAAGGTATGGGACATAGCAAGAGTTGCTGCAACATTCATGAGTGCTCATAAGTTCTGAGTATTGGATTAAACCCACGCTCATTTGAATCACTTCATGGATTTTATCACGAGTGAATCATGAGACGATAATATCTTATATTCTTCAAACCTAGAGATATGAGTTGTTGACTATGAGTTGGTTATACATTGATTGCATGAAAACGCATTGGTAACTCGATGTTATAAAACGTGCCTTTGTGTATGATTCAAAAAGTAGTTAGTACAAGCATATGAGTCAAAGTTTATCCATTCCTTTTATCCTTAAAGGGATAAAAGCGATATCTATGGGCCCCTCGATGATTTAGTGATGACACCCCTAAGTGCTTGGCCAAGCCTGGACTGATTTGATTTGTTCAATTAGTCGGTCGTCATAAATCAGAAATCGGGAAACAACTAATGGACAGAGAGAATGATTATAATCCATGTCTCAGTCCATATGATATCTAGAATGGAGGAATATATGATCCCTTATCTAATGGACAAGTCATTGACGAGATCAGAGTTCAGTTACAACGTCAGAGTTCGACAGCGGCTTAAAGAGCTACGTTTGCTAGTCAGGCTATGAAGTCATACTTGCAATAATAGTTATTAGACTTATCCAAGTGGGAGACTTTTGGATTAGTGTCTAAGTCCATAACTATAATTGGTATATACATGACCCGACCCGGCATGGTCCATTTGGGTTGCATGGCATCGGGACATTTGGGTAGACCTTTTATGAGAAGAGGATATTTGTGACATATTAATATATTATAAGTTCTAATATATTAATATAAAATCATATTATTTAATTATTATTGATCAAGAATTAATTTGGAATTAATTTAGTGATCAAAAGAGACTAATTCAATATATGGGGATTGATTGTGTAAATCATTGATTCTTATATATGTACGCTTTTGATCCATGATTCCTTATGTTGGGCTAAACCCATGGAGTGATCCATGGATGCTCCATGGAGGTTAAAACCCATGGAGCATAAGGAATGCATAAAGTCATGGGTTACATGGTGTAACCCTAATGTGCACACTATATAAAGACCCCATTGGTTGGTGAAATTGGCACTAGTGCATACACAAGAGGGCAAGCCAATTTCTATGAGTCAAGTATCCTCTCTCATGGTTATTCCAAGATGTTCATGGTGTTGTGTGAACCATTTAAGGTGTCACACTTGGGGTACTAGGCTCTTAAGCTCCATGGAATCAAGCTACAACAAAGAGGAATGTATTCTATCTAGTTTTGTTATCCTAGTACATATGATTGTATGCTAGTTAGGATAATACCTTGAAAATTGATATTTGCATGTATAATAGAGAAAACATAGATCCAAGGTATTTAGGGTTGCATGTACACTTAGGAGTGTTAGAATGCTCAAAACCCAACACTTTATACCTCTAGAGAACTGCAGTGGGTGCACAAACTCGAACTCCTCTGGCCTCCTCTTGATTCCTCAAGCCTTTCTCCTCCTTCTTATGTTCCAAAAATCACCAAAAACCACCACAAAGGCCTTAGATCTTAACACAAACGATTAAGGTTTCAGTAGGAATTGTTCTGGGAGCAATAGGAGCGAAGGGAGGCTGAATGAGATGCTTAAATAGGGTGCAATCCCTTAGATTTGGGTATTGTCCAGACAAGGCCTACTCGTCGAGTCTGGCTTCCGACTCGTCGAGTAGGTCATTAAACTCACGGGTCCAAGTCGCTCCTACTCATCGAGTTGGCCACCAACTCGCCGAGTTCTAGGAAAAAAAATGAATAATACTCGAATGGAATTCATACCGGGAACTGTGTGCTACAAGACAACCCATAAACCTTCTGACGCATACATCCGATCGCGACCCACAATATGCCCTTGCCTTTAACCAAATTCCTGAACCGAGATCCCACATACTTGCACCACAGTTACCATGATTTATCCTCCTAATGCCATAAACTTGAATAGATTGATGATTCTCTAAACAGAATATACAGTTCCCCCCCCCCCACTTAGGGTTCGGACTACCACCCACTGTCATTGAAACCAACCTATAACTCAACTGGTTCGACCAGTTGCAACCATCCATGAACTTGGAAGAATAACACACACATGATGATCTTCCATATAAGGATCAAACAGATCATAAGAGAATCCTAAATTTCAGCTGAAGACCTCCGAAATTTCCTAATCATGACCACATTAACATTAAGGATCCCTTGCAGGAGCATAACCCAACACCGATTCATAATCCAAACTTACACTCCTTGCCTGCAATTCCAACTACCAAATCGGTACCTTCCTTTCCTATATCATAAGGACACGAATCCTTGGTTGCGTAAAAAAGCATCCATATCACATCAACCCACAAGCACACTATTGCGCTGACAATCTGTCTCCAAACATCGCGACCAATAGACCCCCAAGTTGGGCTTATATCCCAATACTGAAATTCCTAAACCTGATCATAACGGTTGATCCATCCTTGAGCCCCACGACTTGAATGTACGGTCTCGAGCAAAACCCTCGAGACCTCAAAATCAAGAAGCTCATATAGGTCTGAACCAATCAACCCAAACCGCTATCGCCGCTGGGGCTCAAAACAATTACCAAACCCATCCTTATGTTGGGTTTTGAGTACTATAACAATCATATGGTGCATATACAACCCTAATAGCATTGGATCTAAGTTTTCTCTAGTTATACATGCAACAAAATGTTCCAAAGCATTAATCCTACAACTAGCATACAATTTGACATATGAATCACAAAAGTAAGTTAGAATATTACCTCTTGTTGTAGCTTGTTGAATTTCGCATTTCAAGAGCTTAGAACCCCAAGTGTTATGCCTCAAACAAGTCACAAACATCATGAAAAATTGGAAGACAAATGAGATAGAGGTTTGGCACCAAGAAATTGTCCATACTCTTGTAATGTCACTCTTAGGTCTGATTTTGGCTAAAGGGGTTACACATATATAGTTTGGAATTCCTAAGGTTTAACTTGTAAACCCTAGTCCGTTTTCTTAAGCCTTTAAGCAATCCAATAATCCATATGATGGGCCTTATGGACTAACTCTTCATGGACTCCCACATAGAATTAGTCCATCCTAATCAATATGGATCATTGGTCCAAACTATAAATATTACTGATTGACTTAACCAGTCCCCGTTAATTTAATTAGTCTCTTTTGATCACTAAATTAATTCCAAATTAATTCTTGATCAATACTAATTAAATAATATGATTTCTCAATTAATATATCATACTTATAATAAATTAATAAATCACAAATAACCTCTTACTCAAATATCTATCCTATCAAATTGTCCTGATGAAGGCAACCTGAAATGGACCATGCTACTCTTAGGTCAAGTACATACCAATTATATTTAAGGGCTTAGACACCTAATCCAACAGTCTCCCACTTGGATAATTCTAATAACTATAATTGTAAGTACAACTTCAAAACCCGACTAGCAATCGTAGCTCTCAAAAGTCGCTGTCGAACTCTGATCAATAACGTGTCCATTAGATAAGGGATCATATATTCATCCATTCTAGATATCATATGAACTGAGACATGGGTTATAATCATTCTCTCTATTCATGTGTTGTTTCCCGATTTCTGATTTATGACGACCGACTAATTGAACAAATGAGATCAGTCTAGGCTTGGCCAAGCACTTAGGGTTGTCATAACCAGATCATCGAGGGGCCCACAGATATCGCTTTTATCCCACATTGGGTAAAAGGAACGGATAAACTTCGACTCATATGCTTGCTCTAGTTACTCATCAAATCACACACAACAATACGTTTTATAACACCAAGTTACTGGTGCGTTTACATATGTCATTGTGCAACCGACTTGTTAACTACAATCACATGTCTTTGTTTCAAGAATATAAGATATTATCGTCTCATGATCACTCGTGATAAAATCTATGAAGTGATTCAAATGAGTGTGGGTTGAATCTAATACTCAAATCTTATTACAGTAGTACTCATGAATATTGCAGCAAACTTGTGCTATGTCTAAACACCTTTAGACAATCTGCAGACCCATTCATGACAGTCTAACTTCAATACCTACTTCCAAAGTATGATCGACTGTGGATAGTTTGAATAATCTAGTTATTTGGGAAGTCAAAACATACAAAGTGAAACACAATAATAATTGAATCCAATATGGTCTCAAAACTTTTGAATATAAATAAAACGCCTTTTATTTAATCACCATATTGATTACACACTATTCATTGTATAATGTTTCGATTAATCAACTTAATACTTGAATTAAAACAATAGTTATCCCATGCTCCAAGCATGCACACTATATTTACATATGGTCCTTTCTTTGTGAAATAGATCAATTGAATACATCTTCAATGAAACTCATTTCACAACTCCAAATCTTTATCACAAGTGTAAGAATGCCAAATTCTTACCACTATTAGAATGTCTTAGGCTCTAACCTTTATGAAATGATCCTTTTGTAATGTCAATGCACCAAAGCCACAGAGACTTGGACAATGAAATTATAAAGTATTCCACTAGACATTAACAACAAAACAATTCCATGGAAGCGAAGTTTCAAATTCAAAGTACATTCCTTTGAACTTCCTTTTTGAATAAAATTTTCCAACCTACACATATATTCTTAATATCCAACTCCCATTATGGAACCATTTCCATATTTGCCATATGACACTCATTATTAATAGAATCTTGTCTATTTATAATAATGTCAATATGGTCCATCCATTACAATACTTCTAATTTCCCACAAGCAACCAATCTTTGGCGAACCTTAGATTGTTCTTAGCAATTGTTTAGCAACTTTAGTCATATCCAGTTATGTTCCTTTTTCCTTCTTAATGCCCTAGGCATTTGGAAAAATTAGAACATGAGAATATTATAGCACATGCAATCAGTCCTGTATCCAAAGCATATGGGACATGATTCATAATGTCTTACATAAAGACCTGATACTTTACTAGTGTCTTGCTATAACATTTCCATATATATGATTTCCTTATGTCGAATCTTTTCAAGATAACATTCATATATTTCCTTGACTAAATTTGATTAAAATCTCAATCTAAACTTCTAGAACTGAAATGAAGTATGAATTACTCTCCCTTAATTATAGCAAAACAACTTTTCAAACCCTACAACTTTGCGAATTGAAACCTTTGTTTTCTATAATTAACATTGATAACTCGCAACACTTACCATAATAATTATGCTCCCACTAGCATAATAATTATTATATTACTAGCATAACCCTTATGCTTCCACTAGCTTTGACATGTACCTAGAAATAAGCTGGACTTCTAGAAATCAATAATTGTTGACTTTCTTACCAAAGTTCAGATTTCTAATACAAGACGCTTCGATAAGACTTTATCTAGGCTTCTCAAAGTCATACAGCTTTCCTTAGATAGCTCACATGTGTGTCTAACCAATTTCAGAACTTATAGTAATAAGTCTCAAATGTTTAGACCTTTTGCCATTTTTCACAATTCGAACTACGAAGAGGGATGTCGTAATCATAATCGAATTTGAGAATGAAAATATCACAATTGCTATCTTCTTAAAATCTACTTAGTGAAAATGTTTCCTCACAATCATTTTCATGAAGCGGAGAAAAACCTTTGTCACTTAGATTAATGGTGTATGTGTTCTATCCATGTGAATTTGTCATAACCATAATCACAAGACAAGGTTAGTGACAAATCCAAACTCATATGGATTGAACTTGTTCAATCTTAATTGCTTGCCACCTGGCAGCACAAGGGCCTACCATTGCTTCCAACTTGTTTTGCAAACAATTGAGCATTCATAGAACTCACATGCGTAGTTAACTTTAACTGGAATGGCAGAGAAACAAGAATATGTCAACACGATAGGCTATAAACCTCAAGTCGTGTGATAGTGATAAACAATAGGTTTATTCTTGATTAGTTCTTGAAGCTATTCAAGACCATTAAGACTCCCACTGACCTCTTGACATATAAGATTCTCTTTGTCAAGAAACATTACTTGACAAACAATATTCAAGAGTTAGTGTGGATTCTTATCAGGAGAAAACCTTCACACAATTGGTCTTAGTTGGTCTTTCTGTTATCAAAGATATCACAACTTACCAATTTCAAATGTACAAGAGCATGAACATTTTACTCTACATTTGATAAGTGTTATAAACCTTTGTTAAGATTATGTCACTCAAGTTACAATCTTGGAGTATGACTCTAAGACTTGATTTTGGAATGAAGTATGATTCACTTTTTGATTTAACCATTTCAACAATTTACGATTCCTCTTCTTATCCATACAAATGCACTTAGAGGATCAATTGCGATGTGGTTCCATAATCATTAAGATGATCATAAAACACGATACTCAAGTACTCTCCCTTCCTTTCAGATTGGAGAAACTTTTATCTTTCTGCCTAATTTGATTCTTCTTATTCGTTCTAATATACGTTGAAACTTTTCCAATGACTCAGAATTATACTTAATCGTGTAAGCATAACCATATTTACTAAACTTTAGTAAGTCTTGAGGAATAGTCTTATCGTTCTTTGTGGTGGACCTGACCAGTGCATAACTATGTGTACTAGATCCCCTAATCCTTCACTTGACTCACATATACATGTGAACAAGGAATTAATCTTAATTTCCCAAAGATGAAGGTTCTCATTCATCATACAATACAAGTTGCATGATTCCAAGTTTCTATCTAATTGAAACTTGGGTGATGAGAATCTTTCCTTATTTGGTAAATTTAGACACTACCACAAACGAAAGAATCAAATCCATATTGCTAAAAATACAAACATCAATTTTCAAAAATGCCATTTCAAGGAAATATAAAATAAGATAAAACAAAATTTTTCTTTATTTATAAAATTTGCGGAAAAACTTTTCCTTACAATGCAATTACAAACGAAAACTATGTTACCACACATTTCGAATCCAATCATTGAAGTTCGATCCATCAAAGATGACCCTCCCACATAAGTTCATGAGGAAGAAAGAGCTGAAAGGGATTGGGTTTGAAGCATTCTTCGAAGTAGACATCTGAAAAGAAAAACAAAGTTTAGATTAGATAAGGATCCTTAGTATAACACCCAAATGAAATATTAAGGCTAGGACCTAACACAATATTCTACAATTCGGAAGAGGGATGCCGTAATCCAATTGTAAAATATTTGAAGGTAGGTAAATGAAAATTTACCAATTTGTAGAGTCCCAATTCAATGATCCAAACCAGTAATCAAAACAAAATAATAACAAGAATAAAGAAGAAGAAAAAGGTTATCAAGCAATGCACACGTCTATTAGAAGAAACGTCTAGTACACCTTGAGAAAACACACTATTACCGTAAACACCTCTGATATGTCACTAGACTCTAACAGACTCTGACACTATTTATAGGAACAGACTGGTCGTGAATAGGTTTCACGGCCGAACCTGCGTTGACGGCTGTAAACCCGTTCACGGCAGTGAACACCTTCACAACCGCAAACAGATACCAAAACACACAATACACGACCAAGATTCTATTAAGACCTATATAAATAGTTGCCTAGCCCAAACCACTTAAGGTGTGACCTATCAATCTCCCCCTTGGTTTGAGGCAAGCATGAACTCATGTCTACTTGAACACCACGTCAGATTTTCCCATGGCTCCCAGCCAAAGCCTCTTCTCAATGATCTTAGCTACCATGCCTGTGAACTCTTTAGCCATTGGCTCCATGATCTCTGTTTTGCAGATGATTTGATGTTGAGACAAGGTGTGTATATCTCGTTCCCTGAACCGCAACAGATCTTTAGCATCAACAAGATTAAGTACTGTATCGCTATCAGATAACTTGATTGCTGATTTGGCTGTGACCTCATCAAAAGCCCAGAATTCCATAAGATCCAGATATCCATCATGGAAATGTTGAGGAATGGGATTTTCTTTCAATTGTTTAGTCGCAAACCACAACACTATCTTCATTGGCTCATTGGTTCTGGGATTGTGGAATCCGCAGTTTTCATTCTATTGAGCGAATCCGCAGTTTTCATTCTATAAATTTTTTTGACCTGCCTTTCCAGAAAGAGTTTGAAGTTAGAGGCCTTTGGGTCCTTTGAAGGATTGTGGAATGGATCGTTTGAAAGCTCAGTTAGATCGACTTTTATCCAGGAGCTAAAGTCGTGAGTATCCTTGTAGTACTTCGTTTTACCATGATTCCTCTTCACCACCCACACATTTAAGTCACTGTTAAATTTCCACATCTTAATTCCCGATCAATTTCCGAATTTGTCTCCGAACCTTTGTTTTTGAAGATCAGTTACCGTAATTTGAGGCTGGTCTGCACGACGGTTCTCCTCATAGTTCCGCATGAAAAGCCATCCTTATTTCTTCTCAGCAGTAACCTTTCTCTTAGCTTGCCTGATAGTTATTCAAGGGTTAGCCTGGGCAGGTTCCGTTTCAAAATGATCGACAATCACTGTGGTTCTGAGGGGTAGTAAATCCACGATGTTACCATGTTGACAAGTCTGTACATGCACACTGGAAGGACCTTCAGTGGCTGCAGGCTGTTCGACTGATGACTTAACTTGTCACCAAATTCTTCAAAAAGTTTATTCTTCAAATCATAATAGAATGCAGTTAAAGCTCCAAGGTGAGTCTGGAGATCTGTTATCGGCTTTGACTTGGTTTTTTTGTCTGCTTCAACATCTAAAAGTCGAACGTCGAGTTTACCTATCAAGAGATCATTTTCAATGATTGTTTGCTTTAACACTCCTATCTCGACCTTGAGCTCTACATTGGATGGCTCCACTCCCTCTGTGTTACCTTCTTCAATTGATATGCCTTTTCCCCGAGGAGGAAGGCATGTTGCTTCTTGTGCAGCCAAGGCCCTTGCAATCCGTACAGAGGCGATGTCGTGTGCAGGCCTTGATGGGGAGGAACTACCAGGAACTGAAGAGCTCCCGGTTTCAAACATAGTTCTTGGTCCTTCTTGTGTATGAAAAATTGGAGTAGTAACTGGTGTTGTGATTGCAGGCTGTTTCGACGAGGCATGTTCCCGAATTAGTACCCCCAGCCTCGGATCATGTCTTCTTCTCTTCAACGGAGGCTAGGAGCTTTAAGTCACAATTAGATCACTCACAGATGTCATTGAGGTGGGAATATCAACATCAAGGGGAAGAATCCTAGATGCTGCATCCGTATCAATAAACACATCGGCCATCTATTCTGTAGAAGGAGGCGTCGTTTCTTGAACATCTTCAACTCCCCTATCTCCGTTGCACGTTGAGCAACATCATTGATAGTGTTAAAGAAGGAGTGAAGGTCTTCATTTGACGAGAAGTACTCGTTTTCAAACGCAAAACTGAGATCTTCATTTAAACCCGACATATCCCCACCAAAAAGATCATTATCTATTCCAAAAGCCTCATCATCATCATCTGCATCTTCACCCTTACTGTAATCACTTTGAACTTGCACAGATGTTAAATAATCATGTTCCTCAGCCACGATTGCGACCGGAGGAACTTTGTCTTCTTCATGATCAGAAACAGTTATGACATCATCGTCAGATTCCATGTGGTCAGAGGAGTCGTTAAACTCAGATGCATCACTTACCCTTACGGTTCTATTTCAATAAACCATAGGTGTTTGACCCAAGAGATTTCATGTCTAGTGTTTCTCCTTCTTTTTCAATCTCCGGGTAGTTGTTGTTGATGATCAACTGTAGGAATCTTGGGTACATAAGGAATTTATCTCTTTTCTTTCCTTCAATATTTCCGATCAATTCGTTCAAGATAAATTTGGAGAAGTTGAATTCAAGACCCACGGCAAGAGCGGCGATTGCACCCGTGTTCAGTAGAGAAATTTCATCCGCCCGAGATTTCCTACCCGAGATGCAGCTCACAAAGACATGGGCTAGAAACCTCCAGTAAGGTGGTAACAACTTCTTGATGGTTGGAGGAAACTCTCCTTCATAACCCATCTGTTTGATGATTTCTTCAGCTTGAACCATTTCAATCTTAGTCAGAAAGCTTGGTTGGTCTTTAGTTCTCAGAACATCTCGGATGATCTGCTCTGTAACAATAATTTTCCTTCGTTTAACAGTTGCTTCAACAAGTTTTGAGTCACCATCTCCTTTTCTCACCACAGCAGAGCTCCAAAAATCTTTAATCTGACTTTGGTAGATCACTGTTGGAGATAGTGTCTAAGTCCATAACTATATTTGGTATGTACTTGACCCGACCCACCATGGTCCATTTGGGTTGCACTTCACCCGAATAATTTACGGATAATCTTTTGAGAATAGTATAAGTTATGATTTATTAATATATTATAAGTTCTAATATATTAATATAAAATCATATTATTTAATTAGTGTTGATCTATAATTAATTTAGAGATCAAAAGTATGACTAATTAAATATGGGCTCTTGTATTTATATAGTGTGGGCTAATGCTTATTTGGAATGGGCTAGGCTTGCATGGAAAGTCCATGGATACTCCATGGAGCTTTAACCCATGGATCTCATGGAAATGAAAAGACATGGGTATTAGGGTTTACATGGATGTAACCCTAATCCACCACACTATATAAAGGAGGCTTTGGTTCTTGAAATAACACTAATTGATGTGTGTAAACCAAGAGGGCCGATTTCAAGAAGTTTGTGACTATTCTCTCAAGTTTCCAAGTTTGTGGTGATATGTGACTTCCATTTGAGGCATCAACATTATTGGTGCTAGGCTCTCAAACTCCAAGCAATCAACTACTACTACAAGGTAAGTAATTCTACTAGTTTTATTTGATTCAAGTATCCCATGCCATGCTAGTTAGGATAAGAACCTTGGAAAAATAATTATTTGCATGTATCTTAGTCAAACATAGATCCAAGGTTTCTAGGGTTGCATGTACACCATAGGAGTGTTAGAATGCTCAAAACCCATCGGTGGTATCAGAGCCTGGTTTGTTTATTTGATACTTGATGCAAAAAAAAAAAACTTGAAAATCGAAGTTTTGTTCAAAAGCTCGTATCAAAATTTCAAGTTTTGTATATGTACTTACGATTCTTGAAATTTTTGATATGAACACTCATAAACATATGAGTTTAGAAGATCATAGAAATTATGTGCTAATAATTGATTAGATTAATTCTTGATCTTTATGTGTTTTAATGGAGTCCATAACTAGTTCTTAAGTTATGGATAACCAAAAGTCACATTTATAAATAACCATTAAAAGAACACATAGGTTACAAAAAATGAAGAGTCTTCATTTTTAATAACCATTAACTCATAAGTTATGAGAAATGAAAAGTTTTGAAAGTTTACAAAACTTGCCCTCCAGTTTTGGAACATGTAAAGTCATATTAAACACTTTAGTTCCAACCCCTAGAATTTTAAAAGTTAAAATTCAACCCTTATACTTTATAATATTATAAGTTTAATAATATTTATATATGTATAAGATCAAGTCGTCTTACTGCTAGTACGCCTCATTCTCGAAGCCGGTCTATAAGGGGGGTATAAGGTTGTTGCCTATAAAATGACAACTTAATGGGTGTCCACTCTCACCCACCGCTTCCTTGATCGGTGGAGGGTCGTTAGCCGAACGGGTAACACAAGGACTTATAAATTCTCATTAAAAGTATAATGATAATACTAAAGTAACTAGACTTTATTGAATTCCCAATCTTAGTTATTTTAGGAAAATGTGAATAAGGTGCTAATCAATGAAATTACACTTTACACTTTGTTTAAGTCGTTAGTGGAGCGTGTGTGGTTAACCGACACACTAACTTGAACTTAACAAGATAGGTAAAGGGTGACTTAATGTTTATCATAGTATCGATGGAGCGTGTGTGGTTAACCGACACATCGATTGAGGGGTAATACATTAAGGATACCAAGTAATTTGCATGGTTACTTCACACCTTGTTTTGTGATCCTCGGCATCCCAGTCACAAAACTTGAAGGGCACACTCGAGATTGAAACATGCCATTGAACAAAGTTCAATGAATCTCAAAGAATCTAGGAGTTTCTAAACCAATTAAAACCTAATTAAATATTTCGTTTTTCATGGTGGAAATTGGTGAATCGTCACTCACCTACCTTCAAATATCTTATAGCTTAGATTACGACATCCCTCTTCTAAGTTATAAAATATTGTGTTGGGTCCTAGCCTTAATATTACATTTGGGTGTTTTGTTAAGGACTATCTCTATATCTAATCTAATCTATTCCCTCTTCTTTTCAGATGTCTTCCAATAACAATGCTTCTGGCTCAAACCCTACTAGCTCCTTCTCTCTCATGAATCTTTGTGGGAGAGTCATCTTTGATGGGTCCAACTTTACAGATTGGATCAGAAACATCAGGATGGTCACTCGGTATGAGAACAAAGAATATGTTCTCGACAAGGAGCTGAAGGTACCAGAGCCAACTGCTACTCCTGAAGAGCTTGCTGAATATGAGGTACATGAAAGAGATGCTACAAAAGTGGCATGCATCATGATGGCCACCATGACAGCCGAGCTCCAAAAGTCCTATGAGGACTATTATCCTTTTGAGATGCACCAGGACTTGATGGACCACTACCATCAAAGTGCTCGTCAAGAGCGATATGAAATAATCTCCTCCATAACAACAACCCGAATGAAGGATGGTGAACCCATCACGGGCCACATGCAGAAAATGCAAAGGTATGTGGACCGTTTACTGAAGCTGAATGTGAACTTCCCTGAGGAGTTAGCAATAGACATCATTTTGCACTCCTTGCATCCGTGTTATGATCAATTCCGCATGACATATCACATGAACAAGGAAGAAGTCACCCTCAGCAAACTTCAAGGACTCTTGAAGACCGCCGAAAGTGGTCTAAAGGGTAAGTCGGTTGTTACTACTCCTACTCCTACTCCAACTGCGGCCAATGTCTTGGCAATCGGGCATGGCAAAGGGAAGAAGAGAAAGAACCCTTCTAAGGGTACCAAGGGTAAGACCCTTGAAGGCTCCTCTTCAAGCAAAACCAAGAAAGGTTTTTGTCACTCCTTCTGCTAACCCTAATGAGGCTGAATGCTTCTATTGCCATGAAAAGTCACACTGGAAGCGAAACTGCCCAAAGTACCAGCAAGATTTGAAGGATGGGAAAGTAAAACCCAACCATGTAGGTATATACACTATATTGTCTAATAACTCACCTCATTCTAAGTCTTGGGTCCTTGATACAGGTTGTGGTATTCACATATGTTGTGATTTGCAGGGACTAAAAAGAAGTGAGAATGTGGAGCAGGGAAAGATAAACTTGATCATGGGAAACAGGAAAGCTTCACCTGTCACCAAGATAGGAGTTTATTCCTTAGTGCTAAATAGTGGGTTTACATTAGATTTGAATAAATGTTATTATTCGCCAGAAATGGCAAGAAATGTTATTTCCTTTCATGCATTGTATAAACAAGGTTTTACCTTTTATTTTGATAATAATAATGGTAGTATTGATGCTTTCTTTAATAATGTTCTTTATTTTAAAGCATTACTTTGTGATGGCGTGTATGAAACTGTATCTGTTGTAGATAATCTTGGAAATAATGTATTGTGTATTAACTCTTCCACTAGCTTAGATAAAGCATCCTTATGGCATTGTCTTCTTGGACATGTAAGCAAGAAACGCATAGGCCAACTCCAAAAGGATGGAGTCTTGGAGTCATTTGACCTAAAGTCAGATGATAGTTGTGAATCTTGTTTGCTTGGTAAAATGACAAAGTCACCTTTTACTGGAACTTGTGCTAGGGGGGTGAAGGTTTGTTGGACCTCATACACATGGATGTGTGTGGACCCTTCAGAACCGCCACAAGAGATGCTAATCGGTTCTATGTGACGTTTACTGATGATTTTAGTAGATATGGATATGTCTACCTAATCAAGCATAAGTCAGAAACCTTTGAGAAATTCAAAGAGTTTAAGCAAGAAGTGGAGAATCAGTTGGGCAGGAACATTAAGATGCTTCGATCCGATCGTGGTGGTGAGTATCTTAGTACTGAGTTCCTTGACCATCTTAAGGAATGTGGGATTGTATCACAATTGACACCTCCTAGGACACCACAGTTGAATGGTGTAGCTGAGAGGCGCAATCGGACCTTGTTGGACATGGTTCGTTCCATCATGAGTCGAGCTTCGCTACCAATCTCATTTTGGGGGTATGCCTTAGAGACTGCCGCCCATATCCTTAATCTAGTCCCTACAAAGAAGGTTGCCAAAACACCTCACGAGTTGTGGACTGGAAAAGTTCCCAATCTAGACCACATCAAGATTTGGGGTTGCGAGGCTTTCGTGAGACGTGAGACTCACGATAAGCTCGAACCCCGAAGCGAAAGGTGTATTTTCATCGGCTACCCACATAAATCCTTTGGTTACATCTTCTACAGACCCAGTGATAATGTGGTTTGTGTAGCAAGAAGGAGACAGTGGGAGGCAAATTGACCTTGAGGAAATTCAAGAGTCAAGTGGTGAAGGAACCTCAAACCCTAGCCCTCAACCTGAGGAGGAAACTCCTGTTGAGCCGACTGAAGAATCTATACCTCTAAGGCGTTCCACCAGAGTTAGGAATGCACCTGAGCATTATTATGGTTTTCATATTACTGTAGAAGGTGAGACACTTATCAGTGATAACATACTGGTAAATCTGGATGAGCCTAACAGCTACACGGAAGCCATGGCAGGCCCTGAGGCTGCTAAATGGAAAGAGGCTATGGATAGCGAGATACAGTCCATGTATGACAATCAAGTTTGGAACTTGGTTGACAATGTACCTGATCGTAAGATAGTTGGGTGCAAATGGATCTTCAAGAAGAAGACCGACATGGATGGTAATGTACACACTTATAAGGCACGACTGGTTGCAAAGGGTTATTCTTAAACTCTGGGAGTTGATTATGATGAGACCTTTTCACCAGTGGCCAAGATTAAGTCTATTAGGGTTCTGTTAGCCATTGCTGCATTTCATGATTATGAAATATGGCAAATGGATGTCAAAACCGCTTTCCTTAATGGAAAGTTGGCTGAAGATGTTTACATGGTTCAGCCAGAGGGTTTTGTCAGTACAGAGTACCCCAGTAGAGTGTGTAAGCTCGAGAAATCCATTTATGGATTAAAACAGGCACCTCGCAGATGGAATCTTTGCTTTGATGAGAAAATAAAAGAATTTGGCTTTTCAAGGAGTGAATATGAATCTTGTGTCTATATCAAGGCTAGTGGGAGTATAGTCAGCTTTTTGGTACTGTATGTGGATGACATACTACTCATAGGAAATGACATCCCAACCCTGCAGGAAGTAAAGTCCTGGCTTGGGAAGTGTTTCGCTATGAAGGACCTTGGAGAAGCTGCCTATATCCTAGGGATAAGGATTTTGAGAAACAGGAGTAAAAGACTAATTGGACTTAGTCAAAGCACCTATGTGGACAAAGTGTTGAAAAGGTTCAACATGCATAACTCCAATAGAGTTACCCTTCCAGAGTAACGCCAAATTCAGTAAGACACAAAGCCCTAGTACTGAGGCTGAGATAGCATAAATGAGTCGAATACCTTATGCTTCAGCTGTAAGATCGATCATGTATGCTATGACGTGTACTCGACCTGATGTAGCCTTTGCTTTGAGCATGGTTAGCAGGTATCAGGGGAACCCTGGCAAGGCACACTGGACTGCGGTAAAGAATATCCTCAAGTACCTACGGAGGACTAAGGACTGGGTCCTTACCCTCGGTGGCAGTGAGGACTTGAGAGTTGTAGGGTACAGTGATGCTAGCTTTCAGACTGACAGGGATAATTTCCGCTCTCAGTCGGGCTGGGTCTTTACTCTAAACGGAGGGGCAATTACTTGGAAAAGATCCAGGAAAAGTTCCAAGCAGGAGACAGTGGCTGATTCCACTTGTGAATCAGAGTATATAGCAGTAAGCGAGGCAGCAAAGGAGGCTATATGGCTAAAGAACTTCATCGGAGACCTTGGAGTTGTACCAGCTATAAAGGAGCCAATGGAGATTTTCTGTGACAGCAATAGTGCGGTTGCCTTAGCCAAGGAACCAAGAGATCATGGGAGATCCAGACACATTGACAGAAAATATCACTTCATCAGACATCGAATAGAAGAAGGAATCCTCGTGGCAAAGAGGGTATCATCGGATGAGAACCCAGCAGATCCCCTCACGAAGGGACTGACTCAGGCTAAGCATCTCCAGCATGCTCGGAGCATAGGGCTGAAGGATGATATTAGTTTTAGTAGTTAGATAATCTTGAAATTTGTAAAATGTAATTGACATTTGATGATAAATAAAAGCTGTTATCTATGAGTAAAGTGTTGCTATCTCTTGTCAATCATTTACTATTATTTCTTTTTGCATGTTTTGACTTCCAGAATAATTATGTTATGGTTTATATCATATTATTCAAACTCTCTATAGTCGGTCATATGTTGGAAGTAGATATGAATCAAGACTGTCATGGGTTGGCTTGTAGAGGTCTAAGATGTTAGACAAAGCGGGGCTACAGCACTCATGAGTGCTCATAAGTTCTGAGTATTGGATTCAACCCACGCTCACTTGTATCACTTCATGGAATTTATCTCGAGTGATCGTGAGACGGTAATATCATATAAGTCTTCAAACCTAGAGATATGATTTGTTGCCTATGAGTTGGTTATGCGTTGATTGCACGAAAACGCATTGGTAACTCAATGTTATAAACCGTGCTTTTGTGTGTAATTCAACAAGTAGTAGAGCAAACATATGAGTCGAAGTTTATCTGTTCCTTCTAGAATTAGAAGCGATATCTGGGCCCCTCGATGATTTTGTTTTGCCCTATGTACCGGGCCCGGTCAGAACTAAATTGATGTGTTCAGTTAAGTTCTATGTCAAACAAATCGGAAATCGGGAAACAAATGCTGGACAATAAGCAAGACCATGTTCAATGTATTTGTCCGGCTGATATCTAGAACAGAGGATTATATGATCACTTATCTGAAATGGCGCTTCATAGTTCAACAGAGTTTTAAGTGCTACGATTGCTGATCGGTTCCTGAAGTCATACTTGCAACTATAGTTATTAGACTTATCCAAGTGGGAGACTGTTGGAGATAGTGTCTAAGTCCATAACTATATTTGGTATGTACTTGACCCGACCCGGCATGGTCCATTTGGGTTGCACTTCACCCGAACAATTTACAGATAATCTTTTGAGAATAGTATAAGTTATGATTTATTAATATATTATAAGTTCTAATATATTAATATAAAATCATATTATTTAATTAGTGTTGATCTATAATTAATTTAGAGATCAAAAGTATGACTAATTAAATATGGGCTCTTGTATTTATATAGTGTGGGCTAATGCTTATTTGGAATGGGCTAGGCTTGCATGGAAAGTCCATGGATACTCCATGGAGCTTTAACCCATGGATCTCATGGAAATGAAAAGACATGGTATTAGGGTTTACATGGATGTAACCCTAATCCACCACACTATATAAAGGAGGCTTTGGTTCTTGAAATAACACTAGTTGATGTGTGTAAACCAAGAGGGCCGATTTCAAGAAGTTTGTGACTATTCTCTCAAGTTTCCAAGTTTGTGGTGATTTGTGACTTCCATTTGAGGCATCCACATTATTGGTGCTAGGCTCTCAAACTCCAAGCAATCAACTACTACTACAAGGTAAGTAATTCTACTAGTTTTATTTGATTCAAGTATCCCATGCCATGCTAGTTAGGATAAGAACCTTGGAAAAATAATTATTTGCATGTATCTTAGTCAAACATAGATCCAAGGTTTCTAGGGTTGCATGTACACCATAGGAGTGTTAGAATGCTCAAAACCAATCAATCACAGGATTCAAAGTTAGAGCGGAAGCTAGGAAACACTTCTTCAAACCATGCACCATGGACTTGAAATCACCATGGGCTGCTGGTGGGTCCACCAAAAAGATAGCCAAGTTGTGACTGTCAGCAAACTTTAGATCAGCCATTCTTGATCTGCACTTAACCAAGCCAAGTGAGCAAACAATTTATTTAAACAGTTAAGTATAGGTTTTACTCATTAATCAATTAGTATAGGCTTTAATTGATGATTAATTAATGAAAATAAGAATTTATGTTCAAAAATTTGGGTTTACGGTCAAAGAAAGTGTGTACGACCGTACACGGGTTTACGGCCGTAAACCCTTCAATGGCCTTAAACGATTCAAGAGCCGTAAACGTCGAACAGTTCAATTTCATCGATTAAACCCTTGATTCATGGTCGATTTTGTGTTAGATTAGGATTTTGGTGATCTTAATGGGCATACCTACAAGAGTAAACAATCAATTTTGAGTAAAAAACACAGATTAAGATGGATTGATGAACAGTGAAGAGAGAGAGTTCTTGAGGAGTTTACGGCCGCAAATATAAACAGGGAGATAAGAGTGTACAGCCGGACATAGTGGATTTTATACCTGGACCCAAGACCCGGTCCAATATCCATGGACTGTAACCTAAAATGCTTTAAAAATAAGCCCAAAACTCCAAAAAAAAAATTAAAAATAATGCATTTTGAGGACTTAAAAATTAAAATAAAATAATAAAAATAAATCTAAAAAATTTAAACTAGTAAAAATAAAATTTTTAATTTTGAATTTTATCAAAATAAAAATAAAAATAAAATAAAATAAAAATAAAATAAAATAAAACTGAAATTAAAATGAATTAACACTAATTTCACTTTTACTAATGCTAATGATATTTTGGTGATTTTGGGATCAAAGTTATTAGACAGCCTTAATCCGTTTATCAGCACTTCCTTTTTCATGAATAGATCTAGTCAATCGATGGTATTGTGGTCCACTTAAACACGAAAGATTTGTGACAATTTTTTTTGACATACTACTAAAGACAAGGCATTGTGACCTTACGTTTATAAATAAAATTCCTAAGGACCATTAACCTGACGACGACCAAGGATATTGTTGTCCACCTAAATTGAGCAGCGAGATCTACAGACAACCTAGTGATTGTTCAATTTTTAGATGTACTAGAACATGTTTCCCGCTTCCTGATATACCCCAATATTCAGGGACTTCCAAAATACTCCTTACTTTAGGTGAGCGGACAATTATTATGGGAGAAGTCAGATTTAGAATGCATATGTTGTACACCCAGGTCGGATCTCTTCCAATCTCGCAGAGGGTAAAGCATATGACAAACCAGATTTAGAGGGATTGAGAAGTAGAATGGTGCATATATTGTGTACCAGGTCGGATGTATTTCAATCACGCCAAGGAGACAACATATTCCTAACAGACAGGAAGAATTACATAGATAGAAGATGCAAAGAAATAGAATTGCATATGTTGCAGTCCAGGTCGGATGTATTTCAATCACGCAGAGGAGGCAACATATGACTAACATAAAGAAAGCAAGAAAATAACCTTCTACAGACCAAATTTATCGAAATTCCCCAGTCGCCCTGTCAATACCGGAATTAAGGACAGAGTCTGTACATCAAGGAAGAGTTAAACCACGGTTCTAGATACGGATTGCTTTAGCGTAACCGGTGGATTCTCATGTATATCTCCCTGCTCAATCTACCCATGCATCATATTGTCAGGCTAAATGGGACTATCTAAGTTAAGATTTGTCAAGTCTATAGATTCCTTAAGTTCATCTATACCTA